>NC_034174.2:41054513-41654513 GCF_002021735.2 Oncorhynchus kisutch | reverse complement strand
GTGGAGGGGGTCAGGGCTGCCGAGGCTGGAGTAACACAGCTTCTTCCCCTCCATCCACACCCTCTCCTCCTGCTGCAGGTGGGTGGGGAGCCTGCCCAGAACCTCCAGGCTTGTGAGGAGGGCAGGGGGACCGCTGGCGGGGATGGAGGTGGGGTGCCTGCAGAGGGGGCAGGGGATCTGGCCCCCGTCCTGTTCCACA
The DNA here is from genome assembly GCF_002021735.2 of Oncorhynchus kisutch. Lineage (NCBI taxonomy): Eukaryota > Metazoa > Chordata > Actinopteri > Salmoniformes > Salmonidae > Oncorhynchus > Oncorhynchus kisutch. The sequence goes on along the minus strand of NC_034174.2, from coordinate 41,654,314 downwards.
GACACGGCCATGACCCGGGTGACACACTCCAGGCAGAAGGTGTGGGTGCAGTCCAGCAGCTTGGGCGTCTTGAAGACATTGTCATAGGTGTTGAAACAGATGGAGCACTCTGGCTTGTCCCCAACGGAGGAAGAGTCCGACTCCTGCTCATCTTCCTCGGGCACTGGGTCCAGGGCCTGGATGTGCCAGACCTTGGTGACCTCCATGGTTTACTCTCCCTCTGGTTTTCTGATACGCACCTACAGAAATAGATGCCCAAGATGACAGTGACTGTTTGAAAACGTTTAAGTTGGTGTCATGTTTTGTTTGCACACCATGAAGATTAAGAAGGGATAGTCTTAGGTCTGATTAGCCTGTGTCAATTTGACTAAAGGTTTTGGCACATTGATTCCTTGAGGGCAGTACAATACCAAAAAACCAAAATGCCTCTCTTCAAATATTAGACAGTGCTTTGAAATACACATCATAGATTAGACTGTTTGTTCACTTTCTTCATGTCTTGCTTCTCTTATCTTTTACTGAACATGTTTTCAATGGAGGCTTTTCATTGATGCAACTATGCCAACCAACCCTTAAACATTATTGTCTCTTTGGTTGTATTTTAAACATTTACATTATACTTCATTACACATTTACATTGTCTTGTGTATTCCGTCTGTCCTATAGTCTGTCTTAACCTTTTTGGAAAGACATTATGTGTTACGTTGACAATGTAAAGGAAACATCAGGGGAAATGGAAAAAAATGGAAAGTGTTGCAGAAATCCCAAATCCCGATTTCCTTATTGATCTGGTTAGGTCCTTGAGTGTAGCCAACAGGTGAGTGAGGTCTTTGTTAACAGCCCAGAGGGGAGGTGACAGGCGTCATTTTATGTCCAGCAGATTAATCATTAACTTTACATTCTACTTCCTGACTCTCCCTTCCTTCTATATATGGAGTAGCATGGGAAGCTCGAACATCCTTATAACATTTTAAAGATTATTTCCATCAGTTTTACCAGTGACTGTCAGGTATCAATTTACAGTATAGAGATGTTTTAGCTTGGTAGCAGCTTTAGTTTAAAATATTAACATGCATTAACATATCATATTAGGAGAAAGCTTTCTTTGTGACTTGCTGCCAATGACATCTCACAACAACATACAGAGAGATAAGGAGGATCGAAATGTGTTATCATTACCATTCCTTTCAAAATAGTAGTATAGTCCTTACCTGTAGGGAGTGGTATTAGTAGTAGTTTTGATTCAATGTCTGTTGTATTTCCAGAGGAGGTGCTTTTTTTGTCCAGGGGGCAGTATTTGGCCAACTGATGGAGCGTCAACAGATATGACTTTTCTCTTGTCTTTGTGATCCTTCAGGTAATAACTCAGTCACTCCCTCTCCCTGCTGTCTACGAACTAACAGTGGAGTCTCACCTACACCTGCAGTGCTCACAGGCTTGTCTGGAGAACAGGAAGGAGGTGGGAGGGAATGGAAAACACTTACTCACTCCTCTCTCTCACACACACACACACACAAACATCTTGCCATGTAACAATGACAAAAGATTTGATAAAGTTTGTTTGATAAACCTTTAGTAGGGAGTGAGTCTTACTGTAAAAATACAGACCTCTTCCTGGTATGACCTACTATAGTATGGGTGTGAATGGAAACATAGGGCCTAGCTCATATAGTATTACTCATTCATGATAAAAACACATACATCGGCTTGAATTTGACCATTGGGCTGTATGTTTGAGGGACATACAATACCAGTCAAATGTTTGGACATACCTACTCATTGCAGGGTTTTTCTTTATTTTTTACTATTTTCTACATTGTAGAATAATCGTGAAGACATCAAAACTATCCAATAACACATATGGAATCATGTAGTAACCAAACAAGTGTTAAACAAATCAAAACAGATTTTATATTTGAGATTCTTCAAAGTAGCTACCCTTTGCCTTGATGACTTGGCAGGGGTGGCAGGGTAGCCTAGTGGTTAGAGCGTTGGACTAGTAACCGAAAGGTTGCAAGTTCATATCCCCGAGCTGACAAGGATCAAATCTGTCGTTCTGCCCCTGAACAGGCAGATATCCCACTGTTCCTAGGCTGTCATTGAAAATAAGAATTTGTTCTTAACTGACTTGCCTAGTTAAATAAAGGAGAAAAAAATGACAGCTTGGCATTCTCTGGAATGCTTTTCCAACAATCTTAAAGGAGATTCCACATATGCTGAGCACTTGTTGGCTCTTTTTCCTTCACTCTGCAGTCCAACTCATCCCAAACCATCTCAATTGGGTTGAGGTAGGGTGATTGTGGAGGCCAGGTCATCTGATGCAGTACTCCATCACTCTCCTTCTTGGTAAAATAGCCCTTACACAGCCTGTGTTGGGTCATTGTCCTGTTGAAAAACAAATGATAGTCCCACTAAACCAGATGGGATGGCATATCGCTGCAGAAGGCTGTGGTAGCCATGCTGAGGAAGTGTGCCTTGAATTCTAAATAAATCACTGACAGTGTCACCAGCAATGAAACCCACACCATCACACCTCCTTCTCCATGCTTCACAGTGGGAACCACACATGCAGAGATTATCCATTCACCTACTCTGTCTCACAAAGACACGGCGATTGTAACAAAAACCTAAAATTTGGACTCATCAGACCAAAGATTTCCACCGGTCTAATGTCCTTGCTTGTGTTTCTTGGCCCAAGCAAGTCTCTTATTCTTATTGGTGTCCTTTAGTAGTGGTTTCTTTGCAGCAATTTAACCATTAAGGCCTGATTCACAATCTGAACAGTTGATGTTGAGATGTGTCTGTTACTTGAACTCTGTGAAGCAGTTATTTGGGCTGCAATTTCAGGGGCTGGTACATCTAATGAACTTATCCTCTGCAGCAGAGGTAACTCTGGGCATTCCTTTCCTGTGGCGGTCCTAATGAGAGAAAGTTTCATCAGTTCGCTTGATGTTTTTTGTGACTGCACAAGTTCTTGAAATTATCCGCATTGACTGTCCTTCATGCATTAAAGCAATGATGGACTGTCATTTCTCTTTGCTTATTTGAGCTGTGCTTGCCATAATATGGACTTAATCTTTTACTAAATCGGGCTATCTTCTGTATACCACCCCTACCTTGTCACAACACAACTGATTGGCTCAAACTCATTAAAGAAAGAAAAGGCACACCAGTTAATCGAAATGTATTCCAGGTGACTACCTCATAAAGCTGGTTGAGAGAATGCCAAGAGTGTGCAAAGCTGTCAAGGCAAAGAGTGGCTACTTTGAATATAAAATATAAAATGTATTTTGATTTGTTCAACACTTTTTGGTTACTACATGATTCCATGTGTTATTTCTTCACTAGTTTGTGAATGAGTGTCCAAACTTTTGACTGATACTGTATTTTAATACATCAGTATACCCAGGGATGTGAACCAAAACATACAATGTCTTACTACTTCACCAGTCAGAAGATCAAAACACTTTATACAACCATGTGTTTAAACTGGTTTTTATTGCTCTTTATATCCAATGCCTATCCATAAACACTTTGAGATATGTCAATAAAATCTATAAAATCACTGCATCATAAAAGGTGTTGTGACTTGGATAGTGACACAGTTCAATACAACCAAGACAGAGCTACATTCAGAAAGAGACTTTTTGCCACAATAAAGCTGATGTGAACTTCCATGGTGATTATTTTCCAAACATCCAGAGAACTATATTCAAATACAATTTCCACATCCTGAAAGTAGTACACTTTACACAGCTGCATCTCATTATTTATGTCCCAAAAAGATTAGTCTAACTTCACTCTGAATTCATTATTCCGGATATACAGATAAGATATTGTTGAGTGATAATTAGAATTCATCCTCAGGGAAGGTGCTCCAATGATCATGTTAACATAGTTATACTGTAGTAATCCAGAACTCATAAACTGGTCACTACCAATCAATGTGACAGTGGATTTGGGGAGGTCATGCAGCACCCCCTACTGCAGCTTGCATTTGGATACTAGCTGCAGTCCTGCTTCCCTATTTAAAAAAACACTGCAGCTGCAAATATAATACTCTTCTCTTTCCAAGGTACTCAGCCTTCAGAGGTTATAGGGAAAAGAGTATGCTATGGCAATCTGTTTATTCCAATTTTACAACACATCCTATTGTAAAATCCTACTACTCACCAACAGTAATGTAAATATTAAATTATAATAAATTAACTAATCACAAAGGATTACGAGAAAGGTGCTTTATTTTTGTAAATCATACATACTCTTCAGAATCCGAAAATACTTCATAAAATGTAAAACTAGAATCAATAAGTACAAAATACCACATTACAAAAACAATACATCATTTGTATAAAAACAATGTACATGTGTACAATTTTACAAATGGCTGTACAACAGCTAATGTAAGAAGGATAAATTCTATTTGGGATTAAAATGATTTTACAATCAGTTGTTCCTGTTGTTGGAAATACCATCACTTCAGACTCATGCCCACTGAACACACAAACTGGAAATACCAGTCACACTAGTTCTCAAAATGTCTTCATACAACAGTTCTTCCAGCATAAATAACTAAAAATGTCACTTAAAACTTGTCCCTAAATTCACCATATCATCACTCAATCACCCTTGAAGTTTAGCAAGTAAAACCCGTTGTACCGTTCCTCCAGCAAGACAAAAAAATAAATAAATACTAATCCTTGATTTAATACAAGGTGTTGCTAAAAAGCCACAGGAGGTCACTCAAATACCCAATAATAAACCAGAAGAGAACATATGCACCTGTCTTTAAAAATGATCACCACCCGTTTCCTGGAGAAATCTTTGAGCACACGTCACATCAATGGCACACTAACGACTTCAGTTTAGTGCACATTCTTTTGGTAAGACAAGCATCACAACATATTTGGCAACAGTGACAACAGTTGCTACTCTTAGCCAACAAATGTCACAATTGATGCTTGAAATAAAGGAATTCAAGTAATAGCTTATGTGCAATTGTTCTGAAAAGATTAGGCAAAATGTCAGCATGAATTTCCCACATTATGGCCAGATAAAGCATACGTCATATTAGCTAGCACCTTTTTCAGGTCCTATTACCTGTGTTGGGGTGAATATTATAAAGATTTTTTACTGAGAAGCATTTTTCACCTAACTCTTAGATGACCATTTTCCTACTTGATAGAGAGATAACATTTGAGGATCCATCTTTTTGGGATGAATTAAAATGAGACATATTAAGATATTTCACAGCCAGTGGATCACATGTTAGCGTTCTTGGTGTGTGTTGCTCTGGAAGATCCACACCTTTCATGGAATGTGAGGAGAGCTCTTAAAGAGCTTTAAGCGTTTTTACATTATGTTCTCATTTTGTAGTGTTTGTATTAAATAAATTAAAATACATTCAGTTTGGTTCAGTGCATAAACCACAGAGAAAAATAATAATAAGTATGCAATTTAAAACACCTATGAGAAGACTCACTAAATGAGAACAATAAGAATATTGAAATCAGCTTGGAAATAAACCTCAAATTAGGGGCTATCACTGAAGCTATCACTGTCCACCTCACCCCATTCTCTACAGAGTTCAAGTAAAACAAACAATTGACCCAATTCTAGACAGCAGTAGAATAAAATCTAAATAGAAAAAACATGGATTCAAAATAAATAATCTAAGGTCTATCTATTTACATTACAAAACAGAATTCCGGTAACAAGGCTATACTGCAGGTGTTGCGGAGTCAAAAAGCTGACACCACCTGCTTTTGAATGAAGTAAACTGTCTTCTTAGGCAACACTACAGTGGAGGGACAGGCCTACACATACTCACCAATTTACTGTAAGTGCTCTGGCCTGAGCCTGTCCCTGTCATTTGGCACCTGCTAGCCAGCTGGTTCAGGCCTCCTCCATTGGGCCTCCTCCTTCCCTACACATTGTAGACTGTGGTAGTGGTGGGGATGGTGGCAGCACTGGACGCAGAGTTTGCTGAGGGCCGCTCCCTCCTCACATATCTGGGTTTCCTAACTACAGATTACACAACACAATGGAGAGAGAGGAGGATGATAAACCCAATAGGATACGGTATGACCCCAATGTTGACTTTTCCCACACACAGCAGGTAGTTCAAACTCTGACTAAGATCGTGCCAGGATAAAGGAGTGAGATCATGTAAAACGTTTGAAAACAATGATATTACGCAATTGCCAGACACGGACACATTTGTTCTCAGTGAAACAACGACCAAAAACCCTATCGAAGGTTGTAAAGTGTTTTAGTGAAATGTTCTTACCTGAAGAGGTCGCCGATGGTATCATGACAGCCTTGAAGAGAGATGAAAATTCACAAGTCATATTTCTTGATATTCATTTCCGGTACTGCATATAAAATCATTCTAATGTATTGTTTATTCGATGTGGTGATACATTTACATTTGTAACAATGGAGTAAATGTTTCACAATAAATCGGTTGAAATGTTTGAAAATTACTTACCGTCTCATTTGGTTGGAATATGTAGGCTGTGAAAGTACACCAGATGTATTAGTTACCTTTTTTTCCATATTTCGAGCACACCATAGAATTATTGTCCCGTTTACAGTTATTCAAATTCAAACCATTATCGTAATGACTTACCCTTATTCCGCTGGTAGAAGATACCTGGGAGACGGTTGGAGCGTTTAAGGTAGAAAAAGGAGGCAACAGAGAGAATCAGGAACAGGCTGATCAACAGAGTTCCGAACAGAAGAGAGGCTGCCACACCAGGACCACCTGTTCACACAGACAGACAATTGTTAAATAAACTTTATCACTCCTAGTGTTCTCACTAAACATACAGCTCATCTAGTCTAGACCCATGCTGTATTAGGGATCAACTTGCCCATCAGTCAAGTCAGGAGTATTTTTTGGTTGCCTGACGATCACTTGCCTGAAATATTTGATTAGCTATTTACATACAGAAGTGCCATCTATTGCCTGCCTTTCACATACCCATAGGGGAGGGGTCAGAGCGACCAGTTCTGGAATTATTTTTATTCTGGTTGTTAACAATAAAAAAACTTTTCAGAACAGGCTCAACTTGACCGACTGCCATTAATTGCCTGTCTTTCACTTAAACAATGGGGAGGAACAAGAAAGATCCATTTTAGGCTACAGGAATTCTTTGCAGTTAGGCCGTCTTCCTTAGGGGCGAACTCAGAGCAGACTCAACGGCTCAGGTCACTTGCTCCAGGCATCAGGACAACCCTTAATGTCAATGCCTGCTATATGTGCTATACCCAAATTGTATGGCATGACAACAATAGAAGAGTTGGATACAGCCCATACAGTTTGACAGTTCAACACACAGGTAACTGCCAAAATAAAGGAAAACCTTGAGTAAATGAGGGATACAACGTATATAGAAAGCAGGTGCTTCCGCACAGGTGTTGTTCTTGAGTTAATTAAGCAATTAACATCCCATCATACTTAGGGTCATGTATTAAAATGCCCAGTTTCCCATTATTTTGGCATGACTAGAAGAAGAGACCTCAGTGACTTTGAAAGAGGGGTCTCAAAGGAGCATAGGGGGTTTAAAGGGTGTGTGTCTCAGTCACCAGATATCAACCCAATTGAACACTTATGGGAGATTCTGGAGCGGGGCTTGAGACAGTGTTTTCTACCACCATCGACAAAACACCAAATTATGGAATTTCTTGTGGAAGAATGATGTCGCATCCCTCCAATAGACACACTTGTAGAATGCCCTATTAAGACACTGTGTTGGTGTTTCCTTTATTTTGGTAGTTACCTGTGAATTAACCAAAATGTGTGTAAAGAATAACTGGCACCATTTCTTACCAATTGTGGGAAGGACTGTAGTTATAGTTGTATGATTGGTCCTTTCTGTGATGTATGCTGTTAAAGGCAAAGAGATAAAGGGGGAAAATGAACAGGTTCAGGACACCTGTGGAACCCCCCCCCCCCCCCCCAGCATTCATGTCCAGTACTTGTCCACTTACTGTAGTTGCAAGCGGTGAAGTTCTCAAGATCTGCAATAGTCGAGTCACAGTGCATACACACAGCTGTGTTGTTCTCAAGGACACGCAGGTAGCATCCTGAGTAAATAGATTTGATGATTGCTCAAATGTTGGAAGAACAAAGGCCCGTGTCTATTTTCTAATCCTAGTACATGTGTCTAATCCAAAAGTGGCTACTACTAATGTATGAGGAAATCACTGTTGCAATTCTAAAGTTAATGAATAACATTTAACAGAACTGCACTATAGGATGACATGGTGGTCAGTACCTGGCTCGCATTGAGTGCTATTTGAGCACGAGCTGTTCAGCCTCTGTCGCTCTCCACAGCAGTCAAAGTGATTCTGATGTAGGGCCTACAACAAAACAAGCACACTGTAAACCTTAACTACCCTAAGCACACAGCCAAGACAATCCAGGAGTGGCTTCGGGACAAGTCTCTGAATGTACCTATTTATATTTATTTATTTCACCTTTATTTAACCAGGTAGGCAAGTTGAGAACAAGTTCTTATTTACAATTGCGACCTGGCCAAGATAAAGCAAAGCAGTTCGACACATACAACACAGAGTTACACATGGAGTAAAACAAACATACAGTCAATAATACAGTATAAACAAGTCTATATACGATGTGAGCAAATGAGGTGAGATAAGGGAGGTAAAGGCAAAAAAAGGCCATGGTGGCAAAGTAAATACAATATAGCAAGTAAAACACTGGAATGGTAGATTTGCAGTGGAAGAATGTTCAAAGTAGAAATAAAAATAATGGGGTGCAAAGGAGCAAAATAAATAAATAAATACAGTAGTGAAAGAGGTAGTTGTTTGGGCTAAATTATAGGTGGGCTATGTACAGGTGCAGTAATCTGTGAGCTGCTCTGACAGTTGATGCTTAAAGCTAGTGAGGGAGATAAGTGTTTACTTGAGTGGCCCAGCCAGAGCCCCGACTTGAATCCCATTGAATATCTCTGGAGACCTGAAAATAGCTGTCCCCATCCAACCTGACAGAGCTTGAGAGGATCTGCAGAGAAGAATGGGAGAAACTCTCCCAAGCTCGCTGTTTATTATCTATGCAGTCACTTTACAAATGACCTCAACTAACCTGTACCCCCCGCACATTGACTTGGTACCGGTACCCCCTGTATATAGCCTTGTTATTGTTATGTCATTCTCTCGTGTTACTTTTTGATTAGATTATATATTCTGTAACTGCATTGTTGGTTAAGGGCTTGTAAATAAGCATTTCACAGTAAGGTGTATTCGGCGCATGTGACAAATAAAATACTATTTGATTTGTAGCATCATACCCAAGAAGACTTGAGGCTGTAATCTCTGCCAAAGGTGCTTCAACAAAGTACTGAATAAAGGGTCTGAATACTTATGTAAATGTGATATTTCAGTTTTGTAATTTTTATACATTTGCAAAAGTGTATAGAGGCCTGTTCTTGCTATGTCATTATGGGCTATTGTGTGTAAATTGATGAGGGCATTTTTAGATTTTTTTTAAATATCCGTTTTAGAAAAGGCTGTAACGTAACAAAATGTGGAAAAAGTGAAGGGGGTCTGAATACTTTAGGAATTACCTGTAACGTTACTGTATGTTACTCTACCTTAGTTACTGGAGTTTCACGACTGATCAGGATCAAAGCTGCTGAAAGGACCACGAGGTATGACACAGCCATATTCAGAACAGTCCTAGAAAAAACAGAGAAAGGTAGACTGACTCCCAGACTATAATAACAAAATATAAAATCTGTAGCTATAACGTTTGCAGCGTATCCTGAGAGATCTGAAAAATGACAGCTCAGATCATGACTGAGGTGGCTAACGACATTAGCTAGTAATCTGGCAACAATTGCAACGATTGATTGCTCTGGACGTAAACAGCATCTTACAAATGTTTGTTTTTCTATACCGTATCTTACTACAGTAACTACAGCAGGTAGAGTCGGACTGGAACATCCAGTCTGGTGAGATATACTGACTGTGTAGGTGCTAACGTTTGCCTTTTGGTAGGCCGTTATTGTAAATGAGAATTGTTTCTTAACTGACTTGCTTAGTTAAATAAAGGTTAAATAAAGAAATGTAAAAAAAATAATAATAACGTTAGCAATGTCATGCCCTACAGTCATTGGTCATGACACATGCTGTATAACTAGCTAACGTTAGCTAGCTAGCTAGCCAGCCATGCTAAGATTAACAGACTGAATCAGAGCCAATAAAGCCGTTTTGGAGCAGTTTTTCAAATCTAGCTTGCGAACATTAACATCATAGCAAACTGGGCTGACTGTCAGCAATCACGTCGTTATGCGCACTTCTAGCTCGACGACAGAAGTCAGCTAGTTTTTACTCGATTTCCATTCAAATAAGAACAACACTAACGTAGCTAGCTTATCTATAATCAGCATGTTAGCTTTCACATAGAAAAACAGTTATTTGTTATATTGAACGTCATCAATAAAGCAAAACCAACCTACCGTTGCAAATCACAACACAAGTTTTCGCTCGACAGATGACAGCTGTTGTACAAAGAGCAGCATTTAGCTACAAATAATATTAACTTCTGGCTTTTCCTCTTTCAAAATAAAAGTAGCTGATCATTGGCCACAAACTAACAAACGTAGCTATTTGTGCTATAGATGCAAAAATACATTATACATGACTTGTACGTCATAAATACATTACAAATTAGACTTGCAAAAAACGTATTGCAAAATAGACTTTTAGGTAAATGAGTCTTGAAGAATGAACATTTTGACAGCTAATAAAATGAGAAAGTACGTTTCATTGCTTCACATTAGGAATTTCATATACATTCTTGAACAGAGAGTACCTAAATGATTCATAATAAAAAACATACAAGGTATGATTATTAAATCAACACACTTCTGACTTATTAACCGATTATGTCACACTTGGCCTCGAAGAGCTATCTATTGAGGACTTTTATTTCAGTGTTTGAATTTCCTGTTTTGTGGTTTTGTAGAGGGATAACTGTTGCTAAGAGAACTGAACCAAATATTTTTTTAACTGAACTGATTTTCAACTACAAACATCAGCTGGTCCAATCAGTTGCCAGGATACAATATGGATGGCCATGTCTTCGTATTGTCTTCAACAAATATTTTTTGAATGCATAATCAATAACCCCTAAGATATCCAAATGCAGTCTTTTAGAAATCTTCACAAATAAAAACATGACGATTATAATCGTTCACTTATATTGAAATACCACAACACTTTATTTGAACCTTCTTCAATGGCTACATAACACTGATATAGATATGAAAGTGCTTGTTTTATTAACCCTTATGACAGATTGTTCAAGTGTACCTGAATCAGTAAACATTATCACAAAAGAAAAACTGTCAGGCTGTCTAATGAGTCATGACTTTATTATGAGGGCAGTCACTGATACACCCAAATAATTTAACCCAAATGTTTGAGCCACGTTCTCTTGCAAGTGGGGCCTCTTCAAACAGTCAGACAGTAAGGGGTGAAAAAAGGGGACTGGTTTCAACTTCCAGCAGTAAATGTTCTCATAACACAAAAACTGTCCAGTTGTGCTGATGATTATACAATGTTTGTATAAAACATTGGCTTGATGTTGCAAGAACGTTCCCAGGACATTGCTCTCACATTTTGTTGTGGCAGTATATTCTATAAACTTTACTGGTACATTGTGTTAGTTATTACCTTACCTGGAAACCTAATGAGAATGTTTTGGGAATTTTCTGTGGTGGTTGTTACAAATGTTGTGCAAAACTTGTAGTGGATGTTAGGAAAACAATCCAAGGATATTTCATTTTCTGAAAAAATATATTAAAAATTGTTGCACTGAATACATTTAATAAAATCCCAGAAAACACATCCACTGGGTTGCCTACCAATTTGATCAGGGCATTTCCACGGTAACAGAGTGATGCTGAGACTAAGATTTTTTATTTTAAAATGGAAATGGTTAAAAGTAGTCCTTGTGCATGGAGTTGTATGATTTTTAAAACTTTGCAATCATTGAATTTAGTTTGACATACATTTTAAAGTAACAAATCTGAGTCAGAATTGTCTTTTTCATTTTCTTCAATTTGATTTTTTTGGTTAATTTATCAAAAGCAAACCTTTGAAATACTGTGTACCTTCAATTTCAATTTGATCAGCACAACATTAGAATGTAGTCTATGGAGAACTATTTCACAATGGAGATCAATGAAAGATAGCAAACAAAACATGTACATATTTATCTCCGTTTCAGAACCTATGCGTATTTCATTTCGTAGGGCAGGTAGCCTAGCAGTTATAGTGTTGGGCCAGTAACCAAAAGGAAGCTGGTTCAAATACCTGATCAACAAGGTGAAAAATCTGTTGACATGCCATTAAGGAAGGCACTTAACCCTCATTTTCTCCAGGGGTGCTGTATGACTATGTCTGACCCTGTAAAACAACACATTTTTACTGCATGTGACAATACAAAATGTTTTTATTTTATTTTTTAAACACGGATATTTCACAATATGTACAGTGCTTTCGGAAAGTTTTTTCTTCTTCTCATCAATCTACACACAATACCCCATAATGACAAAGCAAAAACAGTCTTTTAGAAATGTTTGCAAATTTATTTAAAAAAAATACAAAACTGAAGTATTCAGATCGTTTACTCAATACTTTGTTGAAGCACCTTTGGCAGCGATTATAGCCTTGAGTCTTCTTGGGTATGACGCTACGAGCTTGGCACAACTGTATTTGGGGAGTTTCTCCCATTCTTCTCTGCAGATCCTCTCAAGCTCTGTCAGGTTGGATGGGGAGCGTCACTGCACAGCTATTTTCAGGTCTCTCCAGAGGTGTTCAATCTGAGCTCTGGCTGGGTCACTCAAGGACATTCAGAGACTTGTTCCAAAGCCACTCCTGCATTGTCTTGGCTGTGTGCTTATGGTTGTTGTCCTGTTGGAAGGTGAACCTTCAACCTAGTCTGAGCTCCAGAGTACTCTGGGGTAGGTTTTCATCAAGTATCTCTCTGTACTTTGCGCCGTTCATCTTTCCCTCGATTCTGACTAGTCTCCCAGTCCCTTCCGCTGAACAACATCCCCACAGCATGATGCTGCCACCACCATTCTTCGCCTTAGGGATGGTGCCAGGTTTCCTCCAGACGTGACGCTTGGCATTCAGGCCAAAGAGTTCAATCTTGGTTTCATCAGACCAGAGAATCTTGTTTCTCATGGTCTGAATCATTTAGGTGCCTTTTGGCAAACTCCAAGCGGGCTGTCAATTGCCTTTTACAGAAGAGTGGCTTCCGTCTGGCCATTCTACCATAAAGCCCTGATTGGTGGAGTGCTGCAGAGATTGTTGTCCTTCTGGAAGGTTCTCACATCTCCACAGAGGAACTCTGGAGCTCTGTCAGAGTGACCAGCGGGTTCTTGGTCACCTCCATGACCAAGGTCCTTCTCCCTCAATTGCTCAGTTTGGCCTTGTGGCCAGCTCTAGGAAGAGTCTTGGTGGTTCCAAACTTCTTCCATTTAAGAATGATGGAGGCCACTGTATTCTTGGGTACCTTCAATGCTGCAGAATTGTTTTGGTACCCTTCCACAGATCTGTGCCTCGACACAAACCTGTCTTGGAGCTCTGCGGACAATTCCTTTCAAAAACATGTCCAATCAATTGAATTTACCACAGGTGGACTCCAATCAAGTTGTAGAAACATCTCAAGGACGATCAATAGAAACAGGAAGCACCTGAGCTCATTTTCGAGTCTCATAGCAAATGTATTTATTTTATTTAACTAGGCAAGTCAGTTAATGGTTTGAATACTTAACTTGCAGTGATGAGACTCAAGACAAATGGATAGGCTACTGCAGCCTGGAGCATGTGATGATGATGCAAAGCATTGCGCAATGACACTCTCACCAAATTTAACCATTGTTCACTCTCAAATGTTTACATTATGCCCTGACTTTCTCTGTTACTTTTTTTTATTTGTTAAAAAAAAAAAATATATATATATATGACTATTTCGGTCATGTTAAATATTATCCATTATCAATATCGACTGTCAGTAATAATAACACATATTTAACTGCCAATTTATAATTGTTTTGTTTACCTTAATGTGCTTCCTCTGTAAACGCTGTCATGTCCGTGTGATTGTTGCTGACGACCAGTAGCAATAGTTGATGGTAAAAAAAAAATTGGGAAATGAATATGTCGAATAATTAAATAATTATGTAGCACAGACCAAGCCGTAACAGTTTGAACCTGAGGCATGGCGCAATACTTGGCTGTGTCATCACACAGTTTCATGGTCAGTGCGGGAAATAGGCCAGGGTATACTATTCTCCCTATTATAATTCTATGTACACTTATCTTCCAACATTATCATGGGTTGAAGAACTGAATGTGGAAATTTTCTGAATGAATCAAACCACCGTTTTTTTGTGTGTGTGTGTGTGCATATTAAAGGCTCTCCAAACCCTATTTTTCCACGAAATGGTTAATGAAAAGGTCCCTAAACATACAGTGTATTCGGAAAGTATTCAGACCCCTTGACTTTTTCCACATTTTGTTACATTACAGCCTTATTCTAAAATTGATTTAAAAAAAGAAAAAGTATCATCAATCTACACACAATACCCCATAATGACAAAACAAAAAAAGTTTTTAGAATTGTTAAAAAAAAAATATATATATAAGTAAAACAGGAATACCTTATTTATTTAAAAGGCCACACAATTAAAATTCATAAGGTCACAGCTTTTCATAAAGAGGTGGAAATGCCTGTCCTGTAGATAAAAAAAGTTGTATTATTATTATTATTTTGATATTTTGGGGGGGTTAAACTCCAATGCTTTTTAAAAATACTTGTTTAATTGAACAATAACACAAAATGTAAAAACAGAAATATACAGACAAGAGTGCATAAACTTAATGTAGACAGGTGTCACGTTCTGACCTTAGTTCTTTTGTTATGTCTTTGTTTTAGTATGGTCAGGGCTTGAGTTGGGTGGGTTGTCTATGTTCTTTTTTCTATGATTTGGGATTTCTGTGTTTGGCCTGGTATGGTTCTCAATCAGAGGCAGCTGTCAATCGTTGTTCCTGATTGAGAACCATACTTAGGTAGCCTGGTTTCACTTTTGAGTTGTGTCAGTGTTTGTTTCCACACGGGACTTTTTTGTTTGTTTGTTTCGGTTATTCACGTTGTTATTTTGTAGTTTAGTGCTCATGTAAATAAAGTATCGTTATGGACACTTACCACTCTGCACATTGGTCCGATCTCTCCTAATCCTCCTCAGAGGAGGAAGAAGAAACCTGTAACAACAGGGGTTTTTCAGTTTTTAGGTAAATTTAAATTTGTATGGTACATACTCCTTTCTTTGTTTCTACAAAATAATGATTCAGTTCTATCTTAAATCATTTAAAGAGGGGTTTGTTCTCTGCCCAGTTATATTACCTTTTATTTAACTAGGCAAGTCAATTAAGATAAATTGTATTTAAAATGGGAAACGAGTTGCAGTTGCAGTTCTTGACACGAACCGGTGCGCCTGGCACCTACTACCACGCCCCGTTCAATGGCACTTCAATCTTTTGTCTTGCCTATTCACCCTCTGAATGGTACACATACACAATCCATGTCTCAATTGTTTCAAGGCTTAAAAATCCTTCTTTAACCTGTCTCCTCCCCTTCATCTACCTTTACTGAAGTGGATTTAACAAGTGACATCAATAACGGATCATAGCTTTCACCTGGATTCACCTGGTCAGTCTATGACATGGAAATAGCAGGTGTTCTTAATGTTTTGTATACACAGTGTATATAAGAAATCTCTGTCAAGGTGTTACCATTCATTCTGCTAGATTCTACTGGAATGCATCACTTGTTGTCTAGCAAATATTGTATATCTAACAAGGTGACAAAAGTATCATAAACTCATTTGCAGTCCACCCTGTGAAGACCTTTATTGTATACAGAATCAAAATTGCTATAGATGACAAATGTGTGTTTTGTGGTTGTGACGCAGGGCCTCTTGACTGCAAAAAAAGTATTTATTTTAAGGGGAACTACTGTTAATGTTTATTTGGATGACTCTATGTTTTATTTGGACCCCACTGATATAGACCCATGATTCAATTATAATTGTTCATTTTATTTTTCTTGGAAGATTCTTTATTCATCAGCCTAGTGGTTAGAGCATTGGATTAATAACCGAAAAGTTGCAAGATCGAAACCCCGAGCTGACAAGGTAAAAATCTGTCGTTCTGCCCCTGAACAAGGCAGTTAACCCTCTGTTCCTATGCCGTCATTGAAGATAAGAATTTGTTCTTAACTGACTTGCCTAGTTAAATAAAGGCTAAATAAAAAATGTATAAATAAAAGTATCAAGAATGGTCCACCACCCAAAGGACATCCAGCCAACTTGACACAACTGTGGGAAGCATTGGAGTCAACATGAGCTGGCATCCTTGTGGAACATGTCCGACACCAGTCACGTCAAATTGAGGCTGTTCTGAGGGCAAAAGGGGGTGCAACTCAATATTAGGAAGGTGTTCCTAATGTTTTGTACACTCAGTGTATATACGTCATTAAAAGTCTCATTAAAGTTTGGCTACATTTTCTAACACCTCCCTCCCATCAGGATTGGTCTGGACATGACAGATTGTAACCAATACGCATAGGCTATCACCTACCCTTTGATATGTACTGTAGGCTAATTATTTCCCTACATTTACATACACATATGTTTTTCTTAACAGGATAGTTGTTTGGTTTTTCAAATCAATTTAATTGGCTATTTTGGTTAATAGCCTTGGTGCCCTGATAGATTGGGCACCTCTTGAAGGCCAAATGGCCTTTCCCCTAAAATAAATTCCAGTTCTGGATAATGATATAGTTGTCTATCGTTATTCAATAATTGTTTAACCCAGATAATGTGTTGTCAAACCAGTTCTGGAAAAACAAAGAATTAACCAGGAGTTAAATCTCATTCCAATTTTCTCTACAACAAGAGAGACATTTTAATTGGCCTTTTCTTTCTGATCTTTGCTAATTGTAATACCAAGATATGTGATCACTGGGGTATTACATTGAGTTCATAGATGAAGTGTCACGACTTCTGCCGAAGTCGTTGTTTCTCCTTCTTCGGGCGGCGGTCGACGTCACCGGTCTTCTAGCCATCATCGATCCATTTGTCATTTTCCATTGGTTTTGTCTTGTCTTCCCACACACCTGTTTTTAATCCCATCCAGTACCTGTTGTGTATTTAACCCTCTGTTTCCCCTCATGTCTTTGTCAGAGATTGTTTATTGTCAGTGTAGTGTTATTTGTATAAGTGCGCGATGGGTCTTCGTACCCATATTTGTTTATATTCATTTTTTTCTTATTAGTGTTATGGAGCATGTTACTTGGACATTTATTAAAAGACTAAATTTTACACTCCGTTTGACTCTCCTGCGCCTGACTTCCCTGACGCGTTCCTCCACCTCCATGAGCATAGTGTCCTCTCCTGCTGACTTCATATATTTTGGTCAGAGATTCTGTCAGAGACGTGTGTGTATAGGTGGCAGGGAAGTAAATACACAACAGGTAATGGATGGGATTGAAAACAGGTGTGTGAGAAGACAAGACAAAACCAATGGAAAATGAAAAATGGATCGATGATGGCTAGAAGACCTGTGACGTCGACCGCCGAGCACCGCCCGAACAAGGAGAGGCAATGACTTCTGACATGAAGACTTACACTAATACAGGAGTAATAAAGGCCTAGTTAATATTTTTTTTAATGTAATATATATATTTTAAAGTTGTATTTTGATTTATCAGGGTGTGCTGCAGCTCCAACAAATCCTGTACTTCCTGTGGCTATAAGGCTAATACATTTTTAAAGTTAAAAGACACATCTTTACTATTAGGCCCATAGAGATCCTATTAAATTTAAAGGGCACTGCAACTCAATAAAAGGAAGGTGTTCCTAATGTTTGGTATACTCGGTGTATATGTCATTCTAAACTTAGCAATAAAAGAAACGTCCTCTCACTGTCAACTGTGTTTATTTTCAGCAAACTTAACAAATATTTGTATGAACATGATAAGATTCAACAACTGAGACATAAACAGAACAACTTCCACAGACATGTGACTAACAGAAATTGAATAATGTGTCCCTGAACAAAGGCAGGGTCAAAATCAAAAGTAACAGTCAGTATCTGGTGTGGCCACCAGCTGCATTAAGAAACGTTCCTGAATAAAGCCCTGATCATCCACATACCTGTCAATAACTGACAACTGCAAGGAGACTGGTGCCAAGAGAAGTGGGCCAGTTGTTACCCCCTGGGACCTGGAGTTTTTACTTATATGTTAACCTAACTAGTTCCTTGTAGTTGCCCTTGTCGGCTGAACTTTCCATCTCGTCAAGTCTTCTGAAAGCTAATTCTTGCAAGCCCTAAAACGCATTTCAAAAGTGCAGAACAAATAGTTATACTGACTACGTCCGTCCTAGCTCGCTCATTAACAAAACCACATTTGTTAGTCAGCCATATCAGATATGTTTTTTTTTTTAAGGCAGTAAATTAGTCTGAATGAACTCTTTCGCTGCCAGACAAGGCTCCGCTGATAGCCAGGTGTAAAAGGATTCACTCCATGGTGCTGAAAAGAAAGCTCTGCTGTTGGGACAGCTTTATGTAGGCCCTAACAAGTTTGTGGGCACCGTTTGTCACCGTTACAGTGCAATTAATTTATTGTTTAGTGTTGTGTAGTGGGTTTGCTTGCATGCATCTAAAAACATTTTTGGGAGTTTGCCCCACCAGCATTTCAATGCTAAAATCGCCACTGCCTCTGCCACCTCCAATACCTGGCTGGCACATGCGTTTCCCCTGAATCCTTCCATTGAACACTCCTCTGACTTGCCAATTAAAAACGAGTTTGTTTCAGCAGCATAGCAAACATATTTACGAAAAAAATTCGATTTGATCGGCTCGTAGCATTCTTATTTTAAGTCACGGGCTCATAGCCAGCCACCTTTTCCTCAATGTCAATCATCTCTCGTTGTCTTTAGGCCTAAAAGAGTCACACCGCAATATAAAATAAATACGCCTATAAAAGGTTGAACTTTGGGCTACAGATGCAGTTGGTATGTTATTCGTTTTTAATGATGAACGGTGAAAGGGGGGGGTCTGTCTTTTTGTTTGTTGCACCTGCCCCTTCAAAGGTCTGTGACAATACATTACCCACGAACCGGTCACGTCCAAAGACATTAAAACCAGGTCACGTTCCCTGACATCACTGAAGAGTCGACCTTACAGTTGAGGAGAGATCTTTTCTGAACCTTTATGATGAACGACTGAGAGGGAACATTTGGGAAGGCGGGAGGTAATCGCCACGAGCATCTCCTTTTAACCCACCTGCACGCGATGAAACGTTTGTCCACTGTGGCCAAGCTCTGCAACAACACGGTTATTCATATCAAACAACTAGCTGTGTTCGTGTGTTGTTTATTACCGAAAAGGAGCTAGCTAGCTAACCAGAACACGTTTCCCATTAGCCATATTTTTGGGGGGGAACTAGCATATAATTGAGTTGTTAGCCAACTACATAGTTGGCTACTACATGACTACAGTGGTGAGTAGCTAACGTTGTTGGAAAAAGCAGAACAAGCTAGGTAACATTAGTTAGCAGCCAGGTCATAACGTCCATAAAGAGTAACGTGAGAAGGCTAACATATCTAATATATGTTAGCTAGCTAACATTACCAGCCAACTAGCTGGCTAGCTAATACATTTGCCAGCTGTTTTGTGTTTTTTTTAAAATAATTTGTAATTGGTTTATAACGTTAAAATAATTATTTTATCTGTACTCAAAACAGAAATGAATCCCAACGTGTGGAATATCAAAGAGATTTTAAGCATCCCAACTGGATCCATGTAAGCATAACTAATTTTAGCCAATAAAATAATCCACCCCATAGCCAAGAAGATAATCCACCCCATAGCCAAGAAGATAATCCACCCCATAGCCAAGACGATAATCTACCCCACACAATGAAATACATAACTGTTAGCTAAAGTGCACTGCAGCAGACAATTAATGCAGCTTTCAAAAATATATTATTGACATTTAGCGAGTTAGCCTAAATGTTTGTGTAGCCCTTAAAATGAATTAAGTGTATGTGTGTTTATAACTTGTAGTGTGCCCAAGATCACCAGCAGGAATGGGGCTACCAGTGACTACTCCAGTTTGACAGACTCACAGTTCCTGTTTGGATCCCAGTTTTGGCCTGAAAACTCTCAGGGCATGTCACAGGACATGGGCTTTTCAAACAGAATATCCGGTAGCTCACAGTCACAGGAGGTAGGTCTATTAGCCCATATTTTCTTTTACTTTGTAAACCATCTCATTGTCTCATCATATCCACCTTTGTGCCACAGTCCTGAGCTCAGTGAATGCAATTACTTTTTTTTGCTCACAATATGTAGTATCCCATTAATTTATAATACAACATTTAGCAATTCACTTTATCAGATGAACCCCAGAACCAACTCAAAACTGTCAGCTTTTCTTTGTTTTATGATGAACCAGTCATTGTGTTTCAGGCAAGTGAGCCAAAGATTTTAAGCAATTACCATTCCAAACCATTCCTGTTCGGAGACGGAAAGGACAAAGTGAAGGTGCCAAGCTTTACAAGTGGCAAAGCAATTGGCATACTGGACAGGTTTGAAGAGGACAAGAAAAAAGCTAAAGAAAAGTGTGAGAGGTAGCTATGTCTCATGAGTGTTACCTGTTTCTGCAGGGATTTTATTATGAAAGATACAAACAACATGGTATTTTGTGGTTTAATTAGTGTCCTGTCTGTTTTATCAGTGACATTCTCACCTCTGGATTTCTACAATTTCGTGAAAAACTTGAAAATGTAAGTGAACAATCCAGAATAATACATTTTTGCAAAATTGTACTGCTGGTCTGGTGCTCATTTTCATAATAATGATAAACCCTTATGCTATGTGTTTCAGATTAAGCTCTCTGTAAATCACATTGATGAGAGCACTACAACAGGCAACAAAGATTTTGCAGATTTTGCAAAGACATGTGGGTGCTTTGAACAATTTCAACTTTTTTTTAGAATCTATTGTGCATTGCTCATTATTAACATGTTTATAAAGGAAATAATCTCTGAGACCAGTAGATGGTGCTTTAGTTCAGTAGTGAAATTATGATCACATGCATATATTTTATTATATAAATATTTGATCTAATACCTCGATTTTGAAATTATGATGAATGAGCCGGTCTCTTTTGCTATAATGGGCAGTGTGTAGATTGTGGCTATCTTTTTACATTGGTCTTGATTGCTATGGAATGGATTGTGTATTCATTGGGGTTACCTTTTAACATCTTTTACAGTGCAGCAAAACATAGCCAGTCTGCAGGATGGCTTTGCACAGCAGTTTGAGGCCTTGCTGAATAAAGTGAGCTCACAGAATCAGATGCTAAAAGAATTGGAGAACAGAGTAGCCAAGGTGAGGACAGGTGGCATTTATAACTCTGTATTGTCAAGCCTTCGTCCTGATGTTGAATTTATACTTAATGAGGGTGTGTGGGGTGAGAGTGTGATACCAACATATGACTAGTCTCTCGTGACAAACAAAACATTAGTTGGCTGACACACAAAATATTTGATTCTGGGTGCTGAGAATACTATTTGACATACTTAGTGTTGATAATTTAATGTGACATATCTATATTTGCTTTTCATGTCTTTGCTATTAGTCATATATTGTTGTCTTCTATTCTGTCCTAGACGGGTGTGGCGACTACAGAACTCAGCTCCCACATGCAGGGCATGCAGCAGAATCTGGAGGTCCTGAGACATGAGCAGAGCCGAGATCAAAGCATGTTAGGAGAAGCCCTGTCCCTTCTAAGCACCTTGATTTCCCAGCACGGGTCCGAACCCCTCCCCACACCTGTCAGGGTGACAGAAAGCACGGTCCAGACATCCCCAGGACTGGTAGAGAGGTTCTGCCTGGTGAGTGAGGAGAAGAGGTACTTTGAAGGTGTACGTCTCTGCAGTGCGACAGCGGTCACAGCGCCTTCTAAAGCAGTGGCATCATGTGGTGTAGGGGAGACGGGAGGAGAGGCGGCAGGGTGGCTGCACCCTGCAGATAGAGGAACCAGAGGAGGACCCTCAGAGACATGTGACCAGGGCCAGGCCGCAGTCCCCAGAGCTCTGTACCTTCCTGCGATGGTGGAGGAGGATCAGCTGGAGCGGTGTAGCCAGATGATGCTGGATGAGCCGGCTAATACTTCCTGGCAGGGGGTGTACCCATACACCACACGCTCTACCGCTGTGACTCATGAACCAGGAAGAGGTGCCGAAGCCCTACACTATCCTATGCAGGGCCTACAAGATCCCAGCACATCGGGGGGCGCTCCAGCTCTACAGTACCCTATGCAGGGTTTTCAGGACCCCAGCAGGGCCTACGCGCTTCTGCAAGATGTGACCATTAGGAGCACCCGCACCATCATGAACCCCCACTGCGACCCGGAGCAGAGCAGCCAGCCTGACCACAGTAGGCCTGCAGCGGTCCCCTCAGAGAGCCCCAGGGGCAGGAGCACCATGGCTGGACGTAGGTTCACCCAGAGAGGCCAGGGACAGAGGAAACAGACATTCAGAAGCAGGAGGAGGGCACTAATGCCACCACAGACCAGGAGTAACGGTCGATTAGTGGGCAGGGGTGGAGATGAGAACCGACAGCCCCTCAAAAACCAAAGGAAGCAGGGAGCTGGATCGACTAGCAAGGAGCAGCATGATCCCAACAGGATGGAGATGGACACACTCATACCAGAAGCTCAGAAACGACAGCAGGACAAAGAGAAGAAGTCTAACAAAGCCACCGGAGGCTATCGCAACCCTTTCAGCTTGTGGTCCCAGGAAAGTAACAGCTCTGTGTGCGGTTCCACAGGGAACAACGCCAGGCCCGCCTGGGAAAAGACCCCATCGCCACCTGAGCCCCAGGCTGTCTCAGAGAGAAACAGAGGCTTATGGCAGCTGTTTGACATGAACTGTGATTCTGACTGATGTCTGAAGGGGAATCAGGAAGTCAGTGTAGGGAGGTATTGAGGAGGGAGTTGTTTGACAAGCTGTTGTTGTGTTTGGTTGATCTCAATGTAATTGGTTTTGACAACAAAATTCACCATCAAAAATGTACTTTTTCATCGATTCCCTATGTTTGTGTTTTAGTGTTTTCAAAACCCTTTACACTGTTAATGTTACATCAGACTTTCCCATTAAGATTAAACTACAAATGAATGAGCTACTGTTTCTGAGTATTTTGGGGCAAATTGTGGGATAACATGTACAGAAATCATGCCCACAAAAGAATACAGGATGAAAAGAGGAAAGTAATTGTCAGACCATATTTATAAGTAAAAGTCTGATGGTGTTAAAGTCAACCACGGGGGTGCCAGGCATTATTACACTTTCTGCTATATTACCAATACAACTTTCTACATGACGGTATAACTGGGGGTTTTGGAGGTTTTTATAGCGTTTAATTAAGGGCCATCTCTTCTGTTGGCATACAGGAGAAGGGCAACACATAACTAGTGCCAGTGCCACGTGTAGAATCCTCTCTCATCACCTCTTTCTGCAATTCTAGTACACTAGCTCCACAAACACATGTTTACGCCTGAGCAAAGACTCAATTTAATGTAAGTCTTATTTGCATGACAAAAATATAATCTTGAAACAAATGTAAAGAGCCAAATGGAAAATTGATATAAAATAACTTGATTGTGAAGGACCTGTCTGGTTTTCTTTCCAGTATTCCAAAGATGAGGCAGAGGCATTGTACAGCAACATAAAACATTTCAGTGTCACAAAACCCACTAAGGTATGCTATTCAGATACACTGTTTACTTCTAAATGTGCAACTCGGTAGGTCATACACAGTTCAAGACAAGGGTAGAGTGTTATTTTGTGCAGTGCCCCACTCAGGTCAGGGCTTTTAAACACCAACTGCGCAATGTCTGTCAACAAGCACCACCAGGATTAGCCAGCACTACTGCATTTTGACTCCTGGCCCACAGCAGCAGAAAGAAAGGTCTTGTTGCTCAATATGATCATCTTTCAGAATATATAATTATAGCCCAAGGTACTCTTAGCTAAGAAGATTAGACCTTAGGGCAGGTGAACGTCACTGAGTTACTAGGTCTGCCGGGGGAGACATGAGCTCCCGTGGATTGAGGCTTGCCACCAAGCAGACGTCGTAGGCATCATGCATCAGAACGCGGCGGGCCACAATGGTCCAGCGGTTCTCCCACGGGTCTAGTTCCAGGATGTCCTTGATTATGTCTTCATGACGATCTGAGGGAGACAGGGATTAGGATAGGCCAGGAATATAGGAATGTTGTCACTATTGGAATCACTTTACTGACAATATATATATTTTTCAGAATAACTTGTGACAAGTTTGCTACCACATGGCGTAGAATGGTGGCATTTTAAAGAGTGGTGTGGCAGTCAAATGAAACAGCATTCATCTACACAGTCAATTTGTTAACTCCTTAAAGAGACAGGTCATCTTTTACTCAAACCTGTGCCACGTGATGTCACAGTTTTGTGAACAGTGGAAAGGAAAGTAGGTTTAGTCAGAGAGGAAGAGGCAAGCGAGAGGCATAACTGGGCCCAAAATCTGTCTTCTCCAGCAGGTGCCGTTTTTTAATCCTTATTTTTTTCACTCACCAAGCGAGTTTTGATTTGGAGGTCAGTGATAGTGTCCAATTTCGATTGCAAAAAAATGTATGGCTTATTTGCTACATGTGGCTTATTTGATCGAATAGAAGTTTCATAATGCTTAGGGTGTTACGAGTGTACTGACATAAGTAAGACGTGACATCCCAGCAGCTTTGATTAAAAAAACGTTTTATCTCGGGAGTTGTTCCTGTTGTTCACAAGCGTCTGCCCTCTCATTGGCTAGAATGGTCCCACCTGATCTTGCCTCCTCCCAACTGCCTTCCATTTTTGAAAACATTTATTTTCATCATTTGAGCGGCCACTTGAGTATCTGGTCAATATAATGGATCATCTGTGGTTTAGTTACCCGCCCCCTTGTAGTATCCACAGACATAAAGCTTGCCCCCCACCACCGCGGCGT
Organism: Oncorhynchus kisutch; assembly: GCF_002021735.2. NCBI lineage: Eukaryota > Metazoa > Chordata > Actinopteri > Salmoniformes > Salmonidae > Oncorhynchus > Oncorhynchus kisutch. Next base: position 41,629,174 of record NC_034174.2, on the reverse strand, counting down.
TGGAGGCATTGCTGCGTAGGGATAGCTGTGGTGAAGGCATAGTAGGCCCATCCCTCCAGAAGTTTCCATCAGGGTTGTAGATTTCCACAGCATCAAGGCAACGACGGGACTGCCCATGATCGACCCCCTCACAGCCGATACCTCCTGTTAGAACACAACTGAGTTGGTACTGGAACATTCATTACTTTGTGTTGTAAATTGCTACTTTAAAAAACTGGGTTTTGTCCAAACATACTGTTTATGTTGAAGGTTGGGGGTTTCGCTAGGACAGTGTTACTTAATCCTGGTCCCGGGGACCCAAAAGCGTGCACATTTTGGTTTTGTCCCTAGCACTACACAGATGCTCAACTCATTATCAAGCTTTAATTTAATATCGTGTGTACAGTAGCGCTAAAGCAAAAACTAAATTGTGCAACCCTTTGGGTCCTCAGGACCAGGATTAGAAACACTGCTCTAGGAAAAAACATACTAAAGATCAAATTATGAGGAATAATCACCGGTTGCTGATACAAAGTGACCATCATCGTCATGACCATCAGGAAACCAATGAGAACAAATGGCCAATTGTGATATTTATTTATTTAATCTCACCCATCACGTAGATCTCTCCATTGAGTGCCACAGCACCACAGCGGTACTTGGAGTACTTCATGGGACCAAGCTCTGTCCACTTGTTTGTCTCAGGGTCGTACTCCAGCAGACGGTTGCTCAAGCGGTCTGGCTCGTCGTCCATCCGCCAGGACTGCCAGGGGAAGTGACAGGACAGGTGCAGAGTTTAGAGAAGGAAGAGGTATAGAGAGCGGGCTAAGAGTTGCACACTGACACAGATAGTGTGTCTCTCTGCTGTCAAAGCTTTGCAGCCTAAAGCACAGTGTGTACATGAGTGAGAGTGAGGGACTCCAAAAATACATAGGTGTTGTGAGATTGAATTAAACAAATGTGAAATCCCCCCTTGGCCTTCCTGCCCGCACATTGTGTGTGCAAACGCACGCACGCGCACACACACACACGCGCACACACACACACACACACACACACACACACACACACACACACACACACACACACACACACAAACCTAATATAGTCTAACATTCACAGGCTATTCATCTACAGTACCAGTCAAAAGCTTGGATGCACCTACTCATTCCAGGGTTTTTCTTTATTTCTACGATTTTCTACATTGTAGAATAATAGTGAAGACAACAAAACTATTAAATAACACATATGTAGCAAGGAAAAAATGTGTATATAAAATTTATTTTATATTCTAAGTAGCCCCCCCTTTGCCTTGATGACAGCTTTGCACACTTTTGGCATTATCTCATCCAGCTTCATGAGGTAGCCACCTGGAATGTATTTCAATTAACAGGTGTGCCTTAAAAGCACATTTGTGGAATTTCTTTCCTTCTTAATGCGGTTGAGGCAATCAGTTGTGTTGTCACAAGGTAGGGGTGGTATACAGAATATAGCCCTATTTAGGAAAAGACACAGTTTATATTATGGCAAGAAAGGCTCAAATAAGCAAAGAGAAACAACAGTCCATCATTACTTTAAGACATGCAGGTCAGCCTATACGGTACATTTCAAGAACTTTGAAAGTTTCTTCAAGTGCAGTCACAAAAATGATCAAGCGCTATGATGAAACTGGCTCTCATGAGGACCGCCACAGGGAAGGAAGACCTAGAGTTAACTCTGCTGCAGAGGATAAGTTCATTAGAGTTTCCCAGCCTCAGAAATCGGAAAGCAACTGCACCTCAGTTTTCTACAGGACAATGACCCAAAACACACCTCCAGGCTGTGCAAGGGCTATTTGACCAAGAAGGAGAGTGATGGAGTGCTGCATCAGATGACCTGGCCTCCATAATCAACCGACCTCAACTCAATTGAGATGGTTTGGGATGACTTGGACCACAGAGTGAAGGAAAAGCAGACAACAAGTGCTCAGCATATGTGGGAACTCCTACAATACTTTTGGAAAAGCATTTCAGATGACTACCTCATGAAGCTGTCATCAAGGCAAAGGGTGGCTACTTTGAAGTATCTAAAATCTCAAATATATTTTGTTTTGTTTAACACGTTTTTGGTTACTACATGATTGCATATTGCATAATGAAAAACCCTTGAATGAGAAGGTGTTTCCAAACTTTTGACTGGTACTGTATATCAAACCCCTTCTCTTTAGTCCATTACCTGTGGAGTTCGACCCCCGAGCACGTAGAGGCGGTTCTTCAGTCGGACCACGCTGTGATAGGCCAGCGGAATGGGTAGCGGGGCGGCGCTATGCCAGGGCCCACCCTGCAGGGACCAGCGCTCCACAGAGTTGGTGATGAGGTACTGGTTCTTCAGCTTCATCTGGCCTCCCAGCAGGTAAATAGTATCACCCAGCGCCCCCAGAGCGTACGAGTCTCGGTACTCTGCTGAGCTCAGGTGCTCCCAGGTTCCCTGGGCCTCCACCCTGTGCCTGAGGAGGACAAGAAAACCAAAGTCAGCGGCAGGGGTTAGGAAATACATCCTATTTTAGTGAGACTCCACTATGCTAAAATAAAGACAGGAGTGCTATTAAAGCCCATTAGGCAGGCCTCTGGTCTGGAGTTACTGACAATCCTTCTCATACTGTCACTCCACCTGGCCATGCACTCCACCTGGCCACGCCCTCCACCTGGCCACACATTCCACCTGGCCACGCACTCCACCTGGCCACGCACTCCACCTGGACACGCACTCCACCTGACCACGCACTCCACCTGACCACGCACTCCACCTGGCTACGCACTCCACCTGGCCACGCATTCCACCTGGCCACGCACTCCACCTGGCCACGCACTCCACCTGGCAACACACTCCACTTGGCCACAGCACATAAACAGTATGCCATTGACTGTCACTCTCATCAGTGACCATTGTTGATGATCTCATTCACACACGGAGCTCATGATACCATTCTTCGAGATTCCTACCTGAATATCTCCACATTCCTGTTCGTCTGCCTGGCCATTTTCCTCACCCCTGCCTCTCCGGCCACCACAATCTCGTTGCCTTCGGTGACGACCCCTGCACACACGAATCCCAGAACGTCTCCGTAGCGTGGGGACGTGATGTAGTGGGTGCGGCCCGTGGAGGGAGCGTAGCAGAAGCTACGTTCCGAATAATTTCCATACCGTGATCGGATCCCCCCACCCTCGTTGCCGATGCAGAGCAGCAGATCCGTGGTCTCCATCCCATAGCGGAGCTTCAGTTTACGGGGTGAGGAGGCCGGATGCATCCCTGTGGCCTCCAGTGCCTCCTCCATCATCTCCAGACACTCTGCATCCGCCAACAGAGACATATTCCTCTTCATAGTCTCCCTCAAGTAGTCAGGGGCCACCAAAGCGAGACGAACCTTCCTCAGGAGCTCAACCAGGTGTCTACTCCGCCTGTCCTCCATCCCATCCCCCGGAGTGTCCTGCCTGACCCAGCGCAGCACCACGTCCAGGATGGTCTCCTCCCGCGACACGTTGAGGTCGTCGGAGCTCAGCAGCGCCCCCAGTTGGTGGGCCTCTAGTTCCAGAATCTCCTCGCTCATACACACCTGAACGAAATGCGTCCGCAAGTATCTCTGGGCATGGTCGGCCAGCTCTTCGGCTCCCAGGTCGCGGGAAAAGTAGTACACCCCAAGGCAGTTGGAGGCGTCCATGTTCTCCCTCATGTGGCTCTGGCAGTGGTTGAACACCTCGTCCATCTGCAGGAGGAAGGCAGCGACCGAGACCCCCTGTACATTGGCGTTGTTGAGCGGGAGCTCAGAACAATACATGTAGTTTAACAATAGACCCAGGCTATCGGCTGGGGTGTCACGCAAAAACACTTCCCTAGTACTACACTCCCGCAGGCCGCAGGTGAACATAACCCGGAAGTAAGGGCTGAAAGCTGAGAGGACCACGCGGTGGCAGGGGAAGCTGATGCCCTCAGCCACTAACACCACATCTGTCAGCTTCTCTGTCTCCCTCATCTTCCTCAGCTGGTCCAGAAGACCCAGACTGTGTTTAGCTCTTAGATCCATTTGGATTGAATGTCTATTCAGGAGTATTAACAACACAGAAACAATGAATAAAAATTGAAATAGAATTGAAATACATAAAATATAAATAAATATCACTAAGTGGCAGTGTAAACAAGGAGGTTCTTTATCTGAAAAGGAGAGAAAGAAAGAAACACAAGTTCAATGTTGATATGATCGAGCCCAGTAGATTATTTACGTTCATGCCGAGTAGAGTTTTGTTGTAATCTCTGTAAAGATTTGAGAGTTAAAAGGCCAGTCACTATCTTCAACTTTGCAGTTCTGACATTGTTAACATACATCTGTAAGTATGAAGAGCCATTCTTACTGGAATTCCCAACATGACCAACATTGACACTTAGACGACAATATAACAGTACAGCAACAAAAGCATGGCCATGCCCCGCCTGCCGCAGTGAAACCAGGGATCCATGTTAAACAGGGATATGACATCAATATCATCTCCCACCATGCATTGTGTTACTAAACTCTTTCGCCCCCATTACTGTTGTGCGCTTTGATCACACAGTAGCCAAGCCTATGTCATCCTGTCCTACCATTCAGTGGGATTCCTCCAATTCCAGTAGACCGTCATGTTCCTCAGCCAGCCAGGCTGCAGGAGTTGTTGTTAATGTGGCTGAATGCATCTGGAATTAGGGTCAGAGAAAGACAGGCGGCCTAGCTATACCCTCTGAAACACAGTACTGTTTACCCTCCCCTTCCCTCGCTGCCTGCCTGAATGCCCTGGCCCTCTGAGTTGAGCACAAACCTTAAAATAGACTGTGATGTGGCCAATGGAACGGCATGCATCTAAGGGCGAGGGGAACATTTTGGATTTACCAGGAATAATGTCAGGAGACTCACACATGATAATGTTGTGTAATGTTGAGCAATGCTCATGTCGAATTTCACAAGTATAATTGCTATTATTTTCTATTGCTATATTTTAGGGGTGTCTCGATCACGTGTAGGCTTATGTATCTGTGGAATGGCACATGGAACCAGCTTGTGGCTTGGATTCAAATTTCATGACATCACTCTCTACAGACATTTTAAATGATAATAATCCCAATATTCATAATAATCTCAATAATAAACTATGATGCAGCTGATACTTTGTTCATACCAATCAAAAAGATTGATGTTAAAATATTAACCCGAGGTGGTGTTAACCATAGAATTAGTAATGGAATAGGATCTCTGTAGTGTAAACATCCCAAACAGAGCAATTAATGACCCTTATGACCACAACAGCTATTGGGCATTTCTCTGTGATATCCTGTTGAGCCTTTAAATCAGAAAATGCTATATGTACTGTATGTACAGTGCCTTCAGAAAGTATTCACACTCCTTGAGTTTTTACAAATTTTGCTGTATCACAACTTGAATTTAAAATTGATCAAATTTTTGTTTTGTTTTGTTTGTCACTGGCCTACTACACACAATACCCCATAACGTCAAAGCGGAATTAAGTTTTTAGTCATTTTTACAAATTAAAAAAAATGAAAAGCTGAAATGTCTTGAGTGAATAAGTATTCAACCCCTTTGTTATGGCAAGCTTAAATAAGTTCAGGAGTAAAAACGTGCTTAACAAGTCACATAATAAGTTGCATGGACTCACTCCGTGCGCAATAATAGTGTTTAACATGATTTTTTCATGACTACCTCATCTTTGTACACCACACATACAGATAATTGTAAGGTCCCTTAGTCAAGCAGTGAATTTCAAACAGATTCAACCACAAAGACCAGGGTGTTTTTCCAATGCCTCGTAAATATTGGTAGATGGTTAAACATTTTAAAAAAGCAGGCATTGAATATCCCTTTGAGCAAGTTATTTATTACACTTTGGATGGTGTATCAAAACACCCAGTCACTGCAAAGATCAGTAGTGGTGCGTGGGTAAAATCACTGAGGAAGCCAAGCCAGTAAAAAATCTATTTTACAACCTGTTGTGATAATTGTGTTGTTTTGTCACGGTCGTCCTCCTCTTCATCTGAAGAGGAGAGGCGAGAAGGATCGGAGGACCAAAATGCGGAGTGGTATGTGTTCATCATTAATTTTAATAAAGAAAACACTGAACACTGAAACACTATACAAAAACAATAAACAAAATAACGACCGTGAAGCTAATGCGAGCTGCGCTGAAACGAGCCATCAACATAGACAATCACCCAACAAACAAACAGTGCAACCCAGGCTACCTAAGTATGATTCTCAATCAGAGACAACTAATGACATCTGCCTCTGATTGAGAACCATACTAGGCCGAAACATACAAATCCCCAAATCATAGAAAAACAAACATAGACTGCCCACCCCAACTCACGCCCTGACCATACTAAATAAATACAAAACAAAGGAAATAAAGGTCAGAACGTGACATGTTTGCTCTGTAACCCATTTGTTTATATGGAATCCTGCTATACAACAAGGCCGTGACAACAAAAAGACAACAGTCACATGGTGACTGAAAAAAATCCATTACACACGGTGCATTCGGAAAGTATTCAGACCCCTTCACTTTTTCCACATTTTGTTACGTTACAGCCTTATTCTAAAATTTACTAAATGTTTTTTTTCCTCATCAATCTACACACATTACCCATAATGACAGAGCAAAACCAGAAATATTACATTACATAAATATTCAGACCCTTTACTCAGTACTTTGTTGAAGCACCTTTGGTAGCGATTACAGCTTCGCGTATTCTTGAGTATGACGCTACAAGCTTGGCACACCTGTATTTGGGGAATTTCTCTAATTATTCTCTGCAGATCCTCTCAAGCTCTGTCAAGTTGGATTGGGAGCTTCGCTGCGCAGCTATATTCAACTCTCTCCAGAGATGTTTGATCAGGTTCAAGCCCAGGATCTGGCTGGGCAACTCAGAGACTTGTCCCGAAGCCACTCCTGCATTGTCTTGGCTGTGTGCTTAGGGTCGTTGTCCTGTTGAAAGGTGAATCTTCGCACCAGTCGGAGGTCCTGAGCACTCTGAGCAGGTTTTCATCAAGGATCCCTCTGTACTTTGCTTCGTTCATCATTCTCTCGATCCTGACTAGTCTCCCAGTCCCTGCCGCTGAAATACATCCCCCACAGCATGATACTGCCACCAACATGCTTCACCGTAGAGATGTGACGCTTGGCATTCAGGCCAAAGAGTTCAATCTTTGTTTCATCAGACCAGAGAATCTGTTTCTCATGGTCTGAGAGTCCTTTAGGTGCCTTTTGGCAAACTCCAAGTGGGCTGGCATGTGCCTTTTACTGAGGAGTGGCTTCCATCTGGCCACTCTACCATAAAGGCCGGATTGGTTGAGTGCTGCAGAGATGGCTTCTCCCATCTTCACCTCCCTGACCAAGGCCCTTTTCCCCGATTGCTTAGTTTGGCCGGGCGGACAGCTCTAGGAAGAGTCTTGGTGGTTCTAAACTTCTTCCATGTGAGAATGATGGAGGACACTGTGTTCTTGGGGACCTTCAATGCTGCAGAAATATTTTGGTACACTTCCCCAGATCTGTGCCTCGACACAATCCTATCTCTGAGCCCTATGGACAATTCCTTCGACCTCATGCCTTGGTTTTTGCTCTGACATGCATTGTCAACTATGGGACCTATATAGACAGGTGCGTGCCTTTCCAAATCATGTCCAATAAATTGAATTTACCACAGGTGGACTCCAAGTTGTAGAAACATCTCAAGGATGATCAATGAAAACAGGATGCACCTGAGCTCAATTTCGAGTCTCATAGCAAAGGGTCTGAACACTTATGTATATAAGATATTCCTGTTTTTTTATTTTTAATACATTTGCTAGCGTTTCTAAAAACCTGTTTTCACTTTGTCATTATGGGGTATTTTGTGTAGATTGATTTTATTTATTTTTTATCCATTTTAGAATATGGCTGTAACATAACAAAATGTGGAAAAAGTCAAGGGGTCTGAATACTTTCCGAATGCACTGTATGTTTGTTCCATCACAAAACCGAAGAACAACATCTGTCCGGTGAAGTCCACAAAGCAAACATAGCATGTAACAAACAGTGCGAGCGTGTGTGAACAAATAAAAAAACATTTGGACTCACCCTACTTGTAGACTAGTTGAAAGCCAATGCCATCCCCCTCTCTTTCATGTGGTCTATGGCTCTGTCATACAGTTTGCTTTTAGTTTGTATTGTCATAGGCTACCTTGCTAGCCTAACTTCCTTGCATGGGCAACAATGAACCAGCCAAATTAGCTAGCTAGTTATCTTGAGCCTAAAGGAGCTAGGCTACATATTGAACTTCAATCGTATTTGACCAGTGGCACAACATATTAATTTATGCTTAGATCAGAATCACCATCATAATTATTGGCCTGTAAAGAGAATTAAGTCAAAACCGCAAGTCCAAATCCCCATCTCCATTCATGGCATAGAAAAGGGCCGATTTAGCAAGCTAGCTACTGCAGGACATCAACACAAACAGACCAGAAACTAAAATGGCGTTTTGCTTAGGAAGATATTTGATTGGAGTGACGCCAAATCCAAACTGGCCTCCCTTGGGAGGCGTTTTGCTGCACCAGGACAGCCCACAGTTGAGCTCAGCTCAACGTTGATTGGCTAATTACATATATTTTTTTATCAAGGGAGGCCAAATGCCTACTGGTATCAATCAATCAAATGCTACGGCCGCAAGATTTCATAATCCAGAAAGCATCAGATACATGGGCTACACTTACTGAGACAGAGGGGCGCTGTTCCCCTCGCTCTGATGATTTCTCTGGTGAGATTCAACCACTTGCTAATTGACGGAAAATTCTGAAAAGATTGCGAGAGACTTTCCCATAAAGACTCACAGCTGTAATCGCTGCCAAAGGTGATCTATAATGTAAATTAGATATTTCTGTATTTCATTTTGTAAGGGATTTCCTCCTCTTCTTCCGAAGAGGAGAGGCGAAACGGATCAGAGGACCAATATGCGGCGTGGTAAGTGTCCATGGTTCTTTTAATATGTAAATTTACTCATGAACAACTGATACAACAAAACAAGAAACGTGTGAAACCCTCAACAGCCCTATCTGGTGAAAAACACAAAGACAGGAACAATCACCCACAAACACACAGTGACACCCAGGCTACCTAAGTATGATTCTCAATCAGAGACAACTAATGACACCTGCCTCTGATTGAGAACCATACTAGGCCGAAACATAGAAAACCCCAAATCATAGAAAATCAAACATAGACTGCCCACCCAACTCACGCCCTGACCATACTAACTAAATACACAAAAACACAGGAAATAAAGGTCAGAACGTGACACATTTTCAATACATTTGCAAACATTTCTAAAAATATGTTTTAACTTTGTCAGTATCGGATATTGTGTGTAGATGGGTGAGATTTAAAAAAATATTTAATCCATTTTGAATTCAGGACGTAACACAACAAAATGTGGAATAAGTCAAACACAAGCAAAACAAACAACAAATGCATCCAACAAGTAGAGATGTAGTCTTTGCCCGTTAGGAATATGGGACCATATACAAAACTTTGGATGACTTTATTACACACGTAAGTGAATTTCTGTCATTTTGGTTAGTATTGTGAAGTAACTACAATGTTGTTGATCCAATCTCAGTTATCTCCTATCACAGCCATTAAACTGTAACTGTTTTAAAATCACCATTGGCCTCATGGTGAAATCCCTGAGCAGTTTCCTTCCTCTCCGGCAACTGAGTTAGGAAGGTTGTGTCACGGATCCCCCCGGTACTGCTGCTCATTCTGTTCACCAGTTCCGAAGGTCCACGTCACCGGCCATCTAGACTGACTGAACTGTGTTATTACGCACACCTGGTTCCAATTCCTCGCTTATTGTGCTTGTATAAATGTGCCCTTTGTTTCCCAATTGGGCTGTGGATTATTGTTCCCACGTCCGTTGGTCGTGTGAGTACCTATGTGTTGTCTCAGCATGTGCTGCATGTTTTGTGTATTACGGGTCTTGTGTTGTTCTACGAGGTTTACTCTCGCTCTTTTGTTTGAGTACATCCCAGTGTTTTGTACACGTGTTTGTTTTTGGTGTATTAAAAACCCAGATGATGTATTCCTGCGCCTGTCTCCAAATCCTTTACACCAGCGTGACAGGTTGCCTGTATCTTTGTAGTGACTGGGTGTATTGACACACCAACCAATGAATAACTGCAATGAATTACTGTGAAATGAATAACTGCAACATGCTCAAAGGGATATTCAACGTCTGCTTTTGAAATGTTTGCCCTTCTTTGCGAACCATTGGAAAACCTCCCTGGTCTTTGTGGTTGAATCTGTACTTGAAATTCACTGCTAGACTAAGGAAACTTACAGATAATTGTGTGTGTGGGGTACAGAGATGGGGTAGTCATTTAAAAATCATATTAAACACTATTATTACACACAATAAGTCCACACAACTTATTTGACTTGTTAAGCACATTTTTACTCCTGAGCTTATTTAGTTTTGCCATAACAAAATGATTGAATACTTACTGACTTGAGACATTTTAGCTTTTCATTTTTTAAATTAATTTGTAAACGTTTCTAAAAAGACAATTCCCACTTGACATTATGGGGTATTGTGTGTATCTTAGTGACACAAAAGCTCAATTTAATCCATTTTAAATTTAGTCTGTAACAACAAAATGTGGAAAAAGTCAAGGGCGGTGAATTCTTTCTGAAGGCGCTGTATGTACAGTATGTTGTCTTCCACCTTAAGTCAATAATAATTTCCCTGATGTTGCTTTTTCCATATCCTGTGTTTGTCTATCTTTCCACTGTACCAGATCTGGCTGTAATAGATGACAGGACTAGTATGTCATCAGCTACAGGCTGCCTGGTGTTGTCATGGTTCATTAGCATCACTTTTGCAGTGTAAGGAATCTGGTGGAAACACCTCCTACCTATGACTAGAGTGCAATCTGGACATTCTGAAATGGGGCTCTTGATGACCTTGAATGACCAAATATGAGGTGGAGAAATGTCTCTTAGTTAGCCATTATAGGCTATGCCCTACACACGATCAACCACTGACCCCCCCCCCCCCCCCACCCCCCACCTCACACAGACACACACATATAAAGGATGATTTATTGAATGTACCCTTATCTTTGATAGTGATAGAACCTCAGTCAATGGTAATGCCCATCGTGCTTTGGGTGAAAAAGTTCACTTTTTAGTAAACCTGTTTTATTCGGTGTTTGGAAAAAACGTCTCTTTCACCTGTCATATTGTACAAAAGGGGGACTGACAGGTACTTCACGCGGCTTACACGGGGAGGAGAGAAATAGCCCAACCTGGTTCTTATATACTGTTAAGGACATATTGGACGAGGTGGTATGGGTACGGGCCGGAAGGCTAGGGGGTACAGAGTGGAGAGGGATGTGCTGGATGAGCAGAGGCTGGAGGAGCTGGCTCAGAGAATGGACTACTCTGACACTCACCCTTCCCTGACCAAGCAGCTTAAAGAGTCCTTCAGGTAAGGCACAGATGGGGTGTGTGTGTGTGTGTGTGTGCACGCACTAGTCTAAGGTGTGTGAGTTTCTTATTTATTGCAAATAGACGGGGTAAATATTTTATGGAAGGATTTAAGCAGTAGGCTTAGACCCACTTGAACCAAACTCTAGGTTCGGATCAAAATCAAATCAAATATTATTTGTCACGTGCGCCGAACACAACAGGTGTAGACTTTATCATGAAATGCTTACTTACGAGACCTTTCCCAACAATGCAGTTAAAAAGAAAGAAACATTTGCAAAAAATAAAGGAAATAGTAACAGAATAAAATAACAATAACGAGACTATATACAAGTAGTACCTGTACAGAGTCAATGTGCAGCGGTATGAGGCAGGTGAGGTAATATGTACATGTAGGTAGGGGTAAAAGTGACTAGGCAATCAGGATAGATAATAAACAGAGAAGCATCAGCGTGTGTGTGAGTGTGTGTCAATATACATGTGTGTGTGAGCGTATGTAGTGTGTGTATGTGTGTGTTGGAGTGTCAGTGTAGTTTGTGTGAGCGTGTGTATGTGTGTGTTGGAGTGTCAGTGTAGTTTGTGTGAGCGTGTGGGTAGTGAGTGTAGAGCCGGTTCAAGAGAGTCAGTGCAAATTAAAACTGGATCAATGCAAATAGTCAGGCTGGTTCAGCAGTCTATTGGCTTCCGGGTAGAAGCTGTTTAGGAGGCTTTTGGTCCCAGACTTGGCGCTCCAGCACCGATTGCCGTGCGGTAGCAGAGAGAACAGTCTATGACTTGGGTGGTTGGAGCCTTTGACAATTTTTAGGGCCTTGCTCTGACATCGCCTGGTATAGAGGCAGGGAGCTCGGCCCAAGTGATGTACAGGGCCGTACGCACTACCCTCTGTATTGCTTTATGGTCCGATGCCAAGCAGTTGCCATACCAAGCGGTGACGCAGCCGATCAAGATGCTCTCAATGGTGCAGCTATATAACCTTTTGAGGATCTGAGGGCCCATGTCAAATCATTTCAGCCTCCCGAGGGGGAAGAGGCTTTGGTGTTGGTGTGTTTGGACCATGATAGGTCCTTAGTGTTATGTCCACCGAGGAACTTGAAGCTCTCAACCCGATCCACCATCCACCCCGGTTCAACCTTAACCCTAACCCCAACCCTAATTTAATGTCCACATCCCGGTTTAACCCTAGCCTCAACCCTGAACCTGTCCCTCTTCTGTCTGTCACCCCCCTGCCCCCCTTTTCAAGATGTACTGTACCCAGGCTGAAACGTAGTGTGGTGGGCTGTCTGCCTGTACTCTACTGGCTGCCCCGCTACTCTATCTGGGACTATGGCATGCCGGACCTCATCTCTGGTATCAGTGTGGGCATCATGCACTTGCCACAAGGTACAGTAAGACCACAACCTCATGGGTTTATCACAAAAACAAAATTATCCTCAATAACAACATGCATTTCAATGATCCTAATGTGAACAACCTGCACTTCATTTACAGACCCAGTGAAAAATAGTCGTTGAATGATTTATTGGCTAGCGAGGCTGTTTAACTAGATTTCTCGATACTCTCTGCAGGTATGGCATATGCATTGCTGGCCTCCTTGCCCCCAGTGTTTGGGCTATACACATCCCTCTACCCTGCATTGGTCTACTTCTTCTTTGGGACGTCCAGACATATTTCCATAGGTAAGTGGACAGAAATATGTAATATGTGATTGGTTGATAAGGAATAGGGTTAACACTAGGGCTGTTACGGTGACCGTATTACCAGTGGTTGATAAGGAATAGGGTTAACACTAGGGCTGTTACGGTGACCGTATTACCAGTGGTTGATAAGGAATAGGGTTAACACTAGGGCTGTTACGGTGACCGTATTACCAGTGGTTGATAAGGAATAGGGTTAACACTAGGGCTGTTACGGTGACCGTATTACCAGTGGTTGATAAGGAATAGGGTTAACACTAGGGCTGTTACGGTGACCGTATTACCAGTGGTTGATAAGGAATAGGGTTAACAACACTCCCAGTCAGTACAATTATTTTTGTGCATACAAATGTACATACACAGATGTCGTTATGTTGTGTTTGTGTGCAGGTACGTTTGCAGTGCTCAGTATCATGGTTGGAAGTGTGACAGAGAGGTTGGCTCCAGACAGGAACTTCCTGGTCATGCTGAATGGGACTAACCTGACTGAAGTGAACATCACTGCCAGGGACTCCTACAGGGTGCAGGTCGCTGCTGCTACCACCGTCCTAGGAGGACTCATCCAGGTCATCAAAAGAATAGAACAGTTAGCTGCTACTGGAAAAAACTATACAATACAACATAACACAAGACAACACAATGTACTAGACCATGCTTTAATCCAATTCAATCCAATACAACATGACACAAGACAATACAATATGTTACACTGCACTTCAATCCAGTCAATACAATTCAAGAGCTATGACACATAGCACAAATCAGGCATTCGTAGCTAATTTATCCTTACTATGACTGACAGTAGGAATATATTGTGTTCGAATGTTCATGCTTACACTTGTAGGTGGTGCTGGGACTGGTGAAGTTTGGGTTTGTGGGTACCTACCTGTCGGAGCCACTGGTGCGAGCCTACACAACAGCAGCTGCTGCTCACGCTGTGGTTGCTGTGATCGCACAGCTCTTTGGGCTGTCCACCACACGCTTTAGTGGGCCCTTGTCACTGGTGTATGTGAGTACCATGTGTGTGTGTGTGTGTGTGTGTGTGTGAGACACTATAACTCAACTGACACTATAACTCAACTGACACTATAACTCAACTGACACTGTAACTCAACTGACACTGTAACTCAACTGACACTGTAACTCAACTTACATTATAACTCAGCTGACACTATAACTCAACTGACACTTTAACTCAACTGACACTTTAGCTCAACTGACACTATAACTAACTCAACTGACATTTTAACTCAACTGACACTATAACTCAGCTGACACTATAACTCAGCTGACACTTTAACTTAACCCCAGCACAAAACCCTGAACTCATATACTATTGGTGTAACTCTTGTCCACAGACCCTGGTGGAGGTGTGCTCCAAGCTACCTCAGACCCATCTCCCCACACTGGCGGTCAGTGGTGTATCCATGGTGTTTCTCATCGCAGCCAAGGAAATCAACTCTGCCATCAGCGCCAGACTGCCTGTGCCCATCCCAGTGGAGCTCATCATGGTCAGTTACTATGATACTCTGTCCGCTGTCTCACCGTCCTGTCGATCTGTCAGTCTCTTCCTTATGTTTCTCTACAAAAATGTATTCTTTCTTTTTCTACCTTGGTTGGTCAAAGATACATTTGAACTTCAAATATTTGACATTGGTTATATTCGTTTAGGGTAGGTCAGAGATTTCTTTCTTCTGTCTAGTCGAGTTTGTGTTGACAAGTTTTGGCTCCTGCATAGAAAAACAAATGTAGAACAATGGCCCTAGTCTGAAACACAAGAGCTGAGTCAACTATATGTGACCATTCCAATGTACTGTATTAGTGTCATCCACAGCAGAAATTAGGGATTCATAACTAATGATTAGGCACACTTCTGGCTTCTGATTCACCTAACCTACAGTATGTTCACTAAATGATTGACGTGATGTTTTCCTTGCAACATACCCATTATTTGTCCAGTTGTATTGAGAAGATTGTGACTAAGTTGAATTGGAAAGCATGTGTTTCTATTTTGATAAAGATTGTGACTAAGTTGAATTGGAAAGAATGTGTTTCTATTTCGATAAAGATTGTGGCAGCAACAGTGATATCGTCCTACACCCACCTAAATGGCAACTACACAATCTCAGTAGTGGGGGAAATTCCCAGCGGGTGAGTATTTAATGTGGGTTTTTTTTACACTCAACTGTGTGTATGTGTGTGTGTGGGGGGGGGGATAGAGAGACAGAGAAACATGTAATAATCATTAATACCTTGTTTGTCTGTCAAATTGTAATCCTCGTGACTTTATCTTGACCTCTTCTTGTTGACCGCTTCTCTTGCTGGTATGTTCTCCTGCTGGTTCATGGTTGACACCTCTGGTACTACCCTGACCTAAATATCCTCTGCTTTATTCAGCCTGGCTGCCCCCAGGTTACCTGATGCTAGCCTGTTTAAAGAGGTGATGGGGGATGCGTTTGCCTTGGCTATTGTGGGCTACGCCATCTCCATCTCTCTTGGGAAGACGTTTGCACTAAAACATGGCTACAAGGTGGACAGCAACCAGGTGAGACAGTCCCTCTTATCATACATTGTTCCAACACCATCAAAGCAACGGAATCCCTCACAATCTACACAAGCTGTACCATCTTCCCATGAATTCATTTGATCTTGTCGCGCCTCATAGGCCACCGTAACTGAACCGGCTCTGCAATGCAGTCCAAACAAACCTCTGTCTGTTACACTCCCTATACACACTCTCACCTCGTCCATCCTCTCCTATCGCCTTTTCACCTGTCTTTCTCCTCTCCCTCCCCTTTCCCTGCTGTAGGAGCTGGTGGCGCTGGGTCTCAGTAATGCCGTGGGGGGATTCTTCCAGTGCTACGCCGTCTGCTCCTCCATGTCCCGTAGTCTCATCCAGGAGAGTACCGGAGGCAAGACACAGGTGGGAGGAACACTGCGGGACTCCTACTGTGCACCATTTTGAATAGTGTTTTCTATGTTAATGCCATAGGTGTGCATGTAAATGCATACACACAACGAATGTGCGAAGGTCATGTAAAAGCAGCATGAATCTATGTTTTGTGACCACTGAAAGATGCATTGATATCCAATGTCTTTACTCCAGATGGCTGGAATGGCCTCTGCTGTGATTGTGTTGGTGACTGTGCTGAAGCTCGGGCCTCTGTTCCAGGAGCTGCCAAAGGTACGGCTCTACTTCAGCTATATACCGTATGTGTGTGTGGGAGATTGTGATAGGAGACAGAATGTTGTTTGTATGTATTCGTTCTACATCGTTTACATGAGTTAGTCTATTCAAGTGTTTTTAAAGGGTGAAGTACGAGGTTTTGAAAGTACATGTGCGTTCTATACTGGTTGTAGCCACTATTTTGTTTGTGTGTGTTTCAGGCAGTGCTTGCAGCCATCGTCTTTGTGAACCTGAAGGGCATGTTCAAGCAGTACTATGACATCATCACTCTGTGGAGGAGCAGCAAAGTTGATCTGGTGAGAGGAGAAATGAACTTCCTGATACACATTGCACACGTCTTCTCTGGTTGTGAATGGTCGATATAGTTGAATATAATATAATTTGTTTGCAGAGTATCTACATAGGGGGCGTCATCACACGTTCATAACCCATACATAACCCATTCAGAAGTAGTACATAAGAATGGCCCTGTTCCCAGGTGGTGTGGCTGGTGACCTGGGTATCCACACTGCTGTTCAACCTGGACATGGGCCTTGGTGCCTCCATCACCTTTGCTGTGCTCACTGTTATCTTCAGGACCCAGCTGTAAGACTGCTCTTCCACTTCTTCAACACGGCATAGTTTTCATCTGGCTGTGTGTTTTTACAAACAAATCAAAAAGCTCAGCATCAACAGGTGCCAGGTGGCAATTCATTCTTGGCACTTTTAAACAGGTCCTTCTGGCCAAAGTCAGTGATTGATTAAAAAAGTGGAAGCCAAAAACCAACATTTGATAAAGAATTCAGAACAACAAAAAAACTGCATCGATTTAATAGTTACACAGTAGCTCTGACTGAGAACTGGAGTGCTCTGGTGGTGAGCCAACCCTGCTGTCCTCTCTTTCAGCCCGAAGTACTCAGTTCTGGGACACGTTCCAGGGACAGAGCTCTACTTGGACATGGAGACTCACAGAGAGGTGAGACACCAGAGAATAGAATCATTCTATTTCTATGGGTGAGAGAGCAGACCTTGGGAGGCAGCAGGAAGGGAGGTGGCCCAGTCAGTGGTTAACCATAACCTTGTCGTTTGTTTGTGTGTGTGGCAGGTGAGAGAGGTCCCTGGCATCACTATCTTCCACTCCTCTGCCACCGTGTACTTCGCCAACGCTGACCTCTACCTGGAGGCTCTAAAAGGAAAGGTGCCCTTTTCCATACAACTCTGACAGTGACACTCATTTGCACTTCATGTGATACTCATTTGCACCTCATGCATGCTCTACAGGGTGTTCGAAAGCGTTCCCCATTCAAAGGCACTTACATTTTTTTGTCTTGCCAATTCACCCTCTGAATGGCACACATACACGATCCATGTCTCCAGGGGCGCAACTTTGATTTTAGAAGTGGGGGGGACATAATATATATATATTTTATCCAGTCGGATAAACACTCCAAACAGCCTACCCGACCACTCAGAGGAGTCCGCATGCTCCTAAAGCACACTGTTGCCAAGTTTTGTTACACATTCCAATGATAAAACTGGGAGGACAAAAATGCAATTTCAGAATATGAGGGGGACATGTCCCCAGTGAAAGTTGCTCCCCTGCATGTCTCAATTGTCTCAAGGCTTAAAAATCCTCCTTTAACCTGTCTCCTCCCTTTCATCTACACTGATTGAAGTGGATTTAACAAGTGACATCAATAACGGGTCATAGCCTTCACCTGGATTCACCTGGTCAGTCTAACAGTCTCTGTCATGGAAATGTTCTTGGAAGTGTTCTTCATGTTTTGTATACTCAGTGTTTAGGGAATAGGGGGCCATTTGAGACGCAGACCTTGCGTTTCGTGACTGCAGGCCTATATTTGGGGCATGTGTTGGACGTGACGATAACAGATGGAGTGTCTGTGTCTTAGAGCGGGCTTGATATCAGCAAGATGATAATCTACAAGAGAAGACAGGAGGCCAAGCAGAGACGCAGAGACAAGAGAGCTGAGAGGAGAGCTAGGAGGGAGGCCAAGAGACAGGTGAGACACTGTCGAGCCGCCATTCATATACATTTGAATAACAAATTCCAAACTACTCAGGAATCC
This sequence comes from Oncorhynchus kisutch, assembly GCF_002021735.2. Classification (NCBI taxonomy): domain Eukaryota; kingdom Metazoa; phylum Chordata; class Actinopteri; order Salmoniformes; family Salmonidae; genus Oncorhynchus; species Oncorhynchus kisutch. Next base: position 41,610,708 of record NC_034174.2, on the reverse strand, counting down.
TTCTGTACATGCATAAACTTGTACAGTATAAATCTACGTCATATCTCAACTAATCTATGCATTATTTAGATGACAGACAGCCATGGTGCTGCTCTTTCTCTATGTCTTCATAAGGCGGGTTTTACAAATGTGTTGTAAACTAACGTGTTGTCTGTGTGTGGACTGTGCAGAAGCATGCTCTGAGAGCGGCAGAGCAGAAGACCGGGGTTTTCTCCGTAGAGGAGGCGGCGGGGCATTGGAAGGAACCGGGGGGCGGAGATGGAGACAGGGAGGAGTCACTGGGAGACGACCAACGAGGTTGGTGCGGCCGCGAGAACGGCACCGTGTTCGTCATGCCAACAACGCCCCGCACGCCCGATGACCAATGCAGCTGGGAGTACCTGAAGGGCAGTAAAGACCCAGACTGTGCCACCCTGGGGGCAATGTCGGAACTGCAAGACGGGGACACTACCACTCTGGGGTCCAGTAGTGAGGATACCCTGAGCCGGGAACTGGATAAGGTCTCGCTGGGATCGCTGGGCAAGTGGACCTGGGACATCCACTCCATCATCCTAGACCTCTCCACGGCTAACTTCATCGACACCGTGGCCATCAAGACCATGAGAAACGTGAGTGGGTGATGATGACGGCATGGAAATGAGGACATACGAGAGATGGCCTTGTATTGAGAGAAGAAAATCAGGAATGTAGGCGCCCTCAATGAAATAAAAATATTAGGATGACAACGGTTTGTTAGGTGGAGATAAAGAGTTTAGGATGTTAAAAGCGGAAAAGTACAGAAGTGCTTATCCTCCTGTCCCGTTTTGACAGATATTCCACGACTTTGGTGAGATTGATGTTACTGTCTACATGGCTGGGTGTCAGAGTAAGTAACCCCACTATCTTTAGCTAATACATGAACAGCTCATTAGTTTGAATAGGATGCGTAAATAACCGTTACTTGTTCTATCCAGTGTCTGTGGTGGAGCAGTTAGAGCTGGGAGGGTTCTTCTCGGAGTCCATCACTAAAGGACGTCTGTTTGCTACTGTCCATGATGCTGTGCTGCACTGTCTTGGCCACCAGGGAACATCAATGCCCAGCTATGAGTATTCTCTGGTGAGAGACGTGCACGTCTACAGTTCAATAGAAGATACAATATGGAAGACTGTATACTGCTTTGAACAAATGAACCATGTCTGTAAATATGTCATTGCAGGAGATGCAGTGCAGCACCAAACTCTGAGGACCCTTACTGAAGTCTGACGTCTCTGTATATTCTATTTTATGGGGCGGGGCCCCTATCCTTTTGAAAAGTGACTTTCAATTGGGAATATAGTATACAGGTATACAGTATATACTGTGTATATATATATATATATGGTAACTATAATGCCTTCAAATGTTCGGTAATTTTGGTAGTTAACAGGTAATCTCTGGTCATATATATTTACATAACTTTTATCAAATGTACACATATGACCTAAAATAAATCATCTTTATATGTATTCATATTGTCTACAGGTTTCTCGTGAATAGACCATATGATTCAAGAGAAAACAGCCCAATTAATAAAAAAAGCATCTAATCAACAATGAAATCATTTCCTATTAACTCCGCAACTCTTCCAACTTTGGACTTTTTTCACAACTGCCAAGTTTTGCCCCAAAACACATATTGACAGAGTAAAATAAGTAAAAGTGGAAAAATATGTAAGGATATTATATGCTGAAACCCTCATATTATACACCAATGGAATTCGCTTAGTTTATGGGTTATATTAAGGATAATGTTTTACAGCTTTGCCATTTAATATATTTTGGATTTTTAAATAGTTGGAAAGTATTAATTTATATACTTTACATTTGATGCAATTTCAATAAAATCCTGAAAGTTTTTATGGGTGTGCCAGTGTTGTCACAAACAGCTTTGGCAATTGGCCTCACTCGCTCCTCTGTGACTCCAATGAAATGAGAGAAATAACTCTATAATTCAAAATCTAAAGTAACCTTTATTTGGAGCAGAGGAAAGTGATTCAGTGCATTTGGAAACAAACACCAAACAAGGTGAACAACACAACATGGAAAGTGAAACATTTGGAATAAATAAGTAATAAATAATACTTCAAATAAATAGAAATTCAATACCTGTAGTAGGATGAGAAGTAATGGATGCAAGTGACACAAGCATACATATATACAGTACCAGTCATATATTTAACATTTTTCAAAGTAGCCACCCTTTGCCTTGATGACAACTTTGCACACTCTTGGCATTCTCTCAACCAGCTTCACCTGAAATGCTTTTCCAACCATCTTAAAGGAGTTCCCACATATGCTGAGCACTTGTTGGCTGCTTATCCTTCACTCTGCGGTCCAACTCATCCCTAACCATCTCAATTGGGTTGAGGTCGGGTGATTGTGGAGGACAGATCATCTGGTGCAGCACTCCATCACTCTCCTTCTTGGTCAAAAAGCCTTTACACAGCCTGGATGTGTGTTGGTTCATTGCCCTGTTGAAAAACAAATGATAGTCCCACTAAGCACAAACCAGATGGGATGGCGTATCTCTGCAGAATACTGTGGTAGCCGTGCTGGTTAAGTGTGCCTTGAATTCTAAATAAATCACTGACAGTGTCACCAGCAAAGCACCCCCACACCATCACACCTCCTCCTCTATGCTTCAAGTGGGAAACACACACGCAGAGATCCGTTCACCTACTCAGCGTCTCACAAAGACACGGCGGTTGTAACCAAAAATTGCAAATTTGGACTAATCAGACCAAAGGACAGACTTCCACCAGTCTAAAGTCCATTGCTCGTGTTTCTTGGCCCAAGCAAGTCTCTTCTTCTCATTGGTGTCCTTTAGTAGGGGTTTATTTGCAGCAATTCAACCATGGGGGCCTGATTTAGTCTCCTCTGAACAGTTGATGTTGAGATGTGTCTGATACTTGAACTCTGTGAAGCGTTTATTTGGGCTGCAATTTCTGAGGCTGGTAACTCTAATGAACTTATCTACAGCAGAGGAAACTCTGGATCTTCCTTTCCTGTGGCGGTCCTCATGAGAGCCAGTTTCATCATAGTGTTGATGTTTTTTTGGACTGCACTTAAATAAACTTTCAAAGTTCCTGAAATGTTCTGTGTTGACTGACCTTCATGTCTTAAAATAATTATAGATGGATGTTTCTCTTTGCTTCTTTGAGCTGTTCTTGCTATAATATGGATTTGGTATTTTACCAAATAGGGCTACCTTCTGTATGCCACCCCTACCTTGTTGCAACAACTAATTCAAATGCATTCCAGGTGACTACCTCATGAAGCTGGTTGAGAGAATGCCAAGAGTGTGCAAAGCTGTCATCAAGGCAAAGGGTGGCTACTTTAAAAAATGTAAAATATAAAACACATTTTGATTTGTTAAACACTTTTTTGGTTACTACATGATTCTATTTGTGTTATTTCATAGTTTTGACGTCTTCACTATTATTCTACAATGTAGAAAATAGTCAAAATAAAGAAAAAACCTTGAATGAGTAGGTGTGTCCAAACTTTTGACTGGTATTGTATATACATAAAGAATGTCGAATAAATAAACAAACTAACAAATAAAATAATGAAGTAAAATAACAGTTAACATGCTTCATCACATGGATGGGGGGAGGGGGGTCTTTGGGTGATGACAGACATCGTCAAGCTAAAAGAAAACGAGGATTACAGCTGACAGTCTATAAAGTCTATGGCTATCATGACACACTAATAACATGTATAAAGTCTAACCTAACAGCTCATACGAAGGTACGTACATGCAAGTAGTAGCATAGTCGACCCCCGTCCCCCCCTCCGCAATGTGTGTATCAGAGCGGCAGTCTCACTCACAAAAAAATATAACACTAATGTTTTGTGACACACAGAAGGTAAAATTGTGCATAAGTATATAACGTAAACAAAGTTTGGAAGTATGCATAAATTCAGCTGAGAAAACACAACTAATAGTGAACAAACAAGGACATCTGAACAACAACATTAGACCCCTTCTCAGTTGCATAAATCCAAAGTTACCACAGTCCCTGAATATCAACTATCTCTCTATGTACTGGCCGCAGAGGTGTCGTCATGGGAGGTTTTGCACAGCACGGCAGAGTCAAGTTAGGTTGGGGAGGTGGGTAGAGAGGTATCTTTGTGGTAGCTTTAGGCTGAAGAAGAGGGGTGGGGGAGGTCTAGGCCCACTAACTACAAAGTCTGGACCACCCATAACTCTTCTGAGATTGGAACTAGTGTAATTAGTGGACCTAAGGGGAGGTCATTGTTTTTCGGTTTCGGCTACAGCATTACAGCTACAGTTCCTGATGGGAGTCAGCAGTTTGCAGTTGTTCAGGGCGGGGCTGAGACTGCTCCCCCTCCCCCGCGTCCTCGTCCTCCCCCTGTTTCTCTTCCCCCTGCTGTGACACCAGCTGCTGGTAGCGAGCCTGGCGCTGGTAGTCTGGGTCGATGTTGATCCAGTTATTGGCCACCCACTTAGTGCCGCGGGTGACCACACAGCCGCCGTGCAGAGAGTACTCATCCTGCTCCCCCACCCAGCCTGTGTGTAACAGAGAGCAGTGAGTACAGTATTCAACAGAAGCTCTGATAACAGTAGAACTGATAACTACAATGTGGACTAGCAGGCGGATTCTCTTTCAATGTATTTCTACAACAGTGGGCCTAACCTTCATCAAAACAACACGGACTACAGTTTTTAAATAAGGACCTGAACAGCAGTGAATGAATGAAATGGGGTCAATTGCTATGTGTGTACAATAAGTTGAGTAGGCTGTCTGAGGGGCAGTAATTAAGCTGTATTAGTGTGTTTATATACTGAACTAAAATATGAATGCAACAATTTCAATGATTTTACATTGACAAGGAACAGTCACAAGGAAATCAGTCAATTTAAATAAATTCATTAAGCCCTAATCTATGGATTTCACATGACTGGGCAGCGGCGCACCCAGAATTAGTTTCCCCCCACAAAATAGCTTTATTACAGACAGAAATACTCCTCAGTTTTATAAGCTATCCGGGTGCCTGGTGTCAGACAATCCCGCAGGTAAAGAAGCCAGATGTGGAGGTCCTGGCCTGGTTACACGTGGTCTGCCGGTTGGATGTACTGCCAAAATCTCTAAAACGATGTTGGAGGTGGCTTTTGGTAGATAAATTAACATTATATTATTTGTCAACAGCTCTGGTGGACATTCCTGCAGTCAGCATGCCAATTGCACGCTCCCTCAAAACTTGAGACATCTGTGGCATTGTGCTGTGTGATAAAACTGCAAATTTTAGAGGCCTTTTATTGTCCACAGCACAAGGTGCACCTGTGTAATGATCATGCTGTTGAATCAGCTTCCTGATATGCCACACCTGTCAGGTGTATGGATTATCTTGGCAAATGAGAAATGTCCACTAAAAGAGATGTAAACAAATTTGTGAACAAAATCTGAGAGAAATAAGCTTTTTGTGCGTATGGAACATTTCTGGGATCTTTTATTTCAGCTCATGAAACATAGGACCAACACTTTACATGTTGCGTTTATATTTTTGTTTAGTATAGAAGGGCCGTGCTATGTGTGAGGGAGTACTGTGTACAGTCTGTACCTTGTCCGTCAGAAAGGTAGTTGTACCAGAACACGGCTGTCCCTTTAGTAGGCTTTACCCTCAGGTTGCTCCTATCACAGTTCTTCCTCGTGTCCATTAGATCCACATTGTTCTGGATCAGAGACTGAAAACACAAACACAATCACTCATTAATACCGTTGAGAAAAACATATCGGTACACCGACAAACATGCAAATGTTTAATATAGATACATAATGATGGGGGGGGGATCGATACAATTACATATCGATTTTGTTAACGCTATATCGTATTGTTTTGACAATACTGCAATATTATTTTTGCGCTAGTTGGCTATACCTGCACTAAAACTCCAGGATTTTTCCTTCATAGCTTGTCCTCCATCTTCTTTTTTAAATAGGGAGGCAATTTATTTCCAGCACTTTTATTTCCATGACTGATCAAAACGTGTTCTCTCATCCCTCTGCAGCAGACATATGGTTAACAATACGTTTGGAACGTTGAATCGCAATAAAATAAAAGTATCGAATCGCAATCGAAATTGAATTGCAATACATATCACATCGGCACCTAAGTATCGTGATAATATCGTATTGTGAGGTTCCCGGCAATTCCCAGCCCTAATATAAACACACAAGAACACACACAGACAGACCATAACGCACCACTTCCTCATAGGTCCTGTTGTCTGCCACAGGGAACGCGGTCTCCCCGCCCCCCTCAACCGAGTTCAGGTAGAAGAGAACGGTGATGTACCTGGGTGTGCAACACACACATTTAATACAGACACATACTGGAACACACATCCGCACACAGACCAACCACACCATGGAAATGTAAGCCTGAGTCACAAACTACCTGATATATTGATATGTGCTAAGTTACACAAAGCCATCCACCACAGTCTATCACAAACACATCCACATAAAGTACACAGACGTTACACTACATTATCACTCAATCTAACCGTCTTAATCTGAAGGGTGTCTATCCAGACTCTCCCCTATACAGCATCGTCAAAACAAGGCCAAGGACGAGGCCCTGCCTGACTCAACACAACTCTCTCTCACCTGCAGGAGGTCTCGAAGGGTGTGGAGGTGTTGGCAGCGAGGCGCGTGTGCGTGCAGGCGGTCTCAGGGTAGACAGGGCCGCTGTCGTGGTGGGCGTGGTAGTGGCCTCCCTGCTCATAACGTACCACCTGGAGGGGCTCACTCAGGTCCACCAACGCAGAGGGCATCCGGGTCAGACGGGCCACCCTATGGAGGACAAATGGAGGGGGAGAAAGAGGGACAAAAATCCTTAACATCAGATTCTGATAACCTTGGCCATGGTGTTTGACTCTGACCATTTATTAATGTGTTTGAACATTTTACAACCATCTAAAAACAAGTGACCCCAAAACATTCCATCACACAGCTCTACAATTTCAAGAGATTAAAAAAAGAGAAGAGTCCCCTCAGCCAGCTGGTTCTGAGGCTCAGTTCACCAACCCAAACCAACCCCATAGAGCCTCAAGACAGCGCTCAGAAAATCTGGCCCAACCAAATCATCACAAAACAAAAAGAAAAATATATCACCTATTGGAAAGACACCACAAAAAAAATCTAACTAAACTTCAATGCTATTTGGCTCTAAAGAGACAGTACATGGTGGCAGACTATCTGACCACTGTGACTGATAGAAAACGGAGGAAAAAATTGACTAGGTACAGACTCAGTGAGCACAGTCTGGCTATAGAGACCGGTCATCACAGACAAACCTGGCCGCCCAGAGATGACAGGCTGTGCTCACTCTGCTCCAGGGGAGAGGTAGAGACAGAGCTGCATTTCCTATTACACTGTGACAAATACTCAGACCTAAGAGAATATTTATTTCCCAAAATTATAATTCAATACAAATTATTTGAAACTATAAAAGATGAAGAAAAAATCAAATATTTATTGGGTGAAAAGCCAAAATGTGCAGTTTTGGCAGCCAAATATGTGTTCTCCTGCCACAACCTGAGGGACGGCCAGTGAAAAGTGCAAAGTAATGTCGATAATATTTCCCATCTTGTTTTGTTTTGTCTTTCATACCACTTCATGTCATATCAGTCATGTTGACACTGGTCTACTACCATTGCTTTAATGTATTGTTGTTCTCATTAATATTGTTGTTGTAGTTGTTGTTAATGGTAATCCCATGTCCACTACTACTATTATTATTGCTGTTGGTCGCACCATTTATTTATATATAAATATATATATATTTTTTTTTTCACCCCCCCCGATATGTATACTTTGACAATGTAAGTAACAATGAACTTGCCATGTCAATAAAGTCAATTGAATTGAATTGAGAGAGAGAAAGAGGTAGCCAGGAGAGAGAGAGAGAGTGAGAGGGGCCAGGAGAGAGAGAGATGGGCCAGGAGAGAGAGAGGGCCCAGGAGAAAGAGAGAGGGGCCAGGAGAGAGAGAGAGGGGCCAGGAGAGAGAGAGAGAGGGGCCAAGAGAGAGAGAGGGGCCAGGAGAGAGAGAGAGAGGGGCCAGGACAGAGAGAGAGGGACCAGTGAAGAGGCCAGGGCAACAGTTAACAATGATGTTCTGCTCACCTCTTCTTGAGGTCTCGGAGAACCTGGTGTGCCCCCTGTCCCTGGTACAGCCAGGTGTGTCTGCTGTTCCTGACCAGCTGGCTGCTCTTCACCCCGCGCTGCTGCAAGAAACGCTGGAACGCATCACTGCCCAGACGCCTGAACTCCTCCAGGCTCAGCAAGCCTAACACAGACACAAAGATGTCACCTACAGGCACAAAGTGGGTCACATACAGATGCAGATATCCAATATTTACCCTGCTAGGTAAAGTCCCCCCTTATCTCAGCTCGCTGGTCACCATAGCATCTCCCACCTGTAGCACACGCTCCAGCAGGTATATCTCTCTAGTCACCCCCAAAACCAATTCTTTCTTTGGCCGCCTCTCCTTCCAGTTCTCTGCTGCCAATGACTGGAACGAACTACAAAAATCTCTGAAACTGGAAACACTTATCTCCCTCACTAGCTTTAAGTACCAACTGTCAGAGCAGCTCACAGATTACTGCACCTGTACATAGACCACCTATAATTTAGCCCAAACAACTACCTCTTTCCCAACTGTATTTAATTTTAATTTATTTATTTATTTTGCTCCTTTGCACCCCATTATTTTTATTTCTACTTTGCACATTCTTCCATTGCAAAACTACCATTCCAGTATTTTACTTGCTATATTGTATTTACTTTGCCATCATGACCTTTTTTGCCTTTACCTCCCTTCTCACCTCATTTGCTCACATTGTATATAGACTTGTTTATACTGCATTATTGACTGTATGTTTGTTTTTACTCCATGTGTAACTCTGTGTCGTTTTATCTGTCGAACTGCTTTGCTTTATCTTGGCCAGGTCGCAATTGTAAATGAGAACTTGTTCTCAACTTGCCTACCTGGTTAAATAAAGGTAAAATAAAATAAAAATAAATAAAAATATGAGCAGCCTGAAAAGATTAGCTCTGTATGCATAGAGACAGAGGTGTCTACCTATCACAAAGAGGCCCGTGTCGAGAATGACCCTTACCGTTACCGTCAGGGTCAGCCTTCAGTCCAGCATAGATCTCTTTCAGATTCTCTGGTGTCAGCCAGATCCCATCCCTCACTCGTGAATGTGTCAATATCTGTAGGAGGCCCAGGAACATGAATAAATCACACATAAAGAAAATAATACAATACATGTTTATTGATCCATTATAAAAAAGGGACAAAATAAATGGATACATTTGCTGCTCCAGTACCACCACACTATGATTAATGATGTGTGTTCACTCCACTCAGTGGCCTTGTGGTTAGAGTGTCCGCCCTGAGATTGGAAGGTTCAGGTGTTCGTTCCCTGGCTGAGTCACAACAAAGACTGCTAAAAAAAAATGGGACCCGATGAGTCTCTGCTTAGCACTCAGCATTAACACGAGAACCGCTGGGCCTCGAGGGACCCCCCCTTCAAGCCATTCTGACTCTAACAGTATAATTAATAAATGTCATAAACGCTATCGCAAAAACACAATAGCATTTTCATTAGTTTATGTTACTGTAAGCTATTACTTTTAATGTAAAAACCAAAACATTTGAGTGTTAAATTTTATTTGTGGAGAGCCTTTCTTACAACAATGAAAGAGAAAGCATGTGTGTTGGAACACAGTAACAGCTTCTTTCCATAAAGACAAAATAAAAATACCTCAACCACCGAGAGGCGCGGTCAAATGATGAAAACACCAGTAGCTTAAACATCATTATAAGTGCGCGTGATAAATAGTGAAAATCAGCACAACAGCAAAAATGGCATTATAATGAATAGAAGTGTGGATATGACAGCAGTAAAAGAAAAATAATAAATGATTGTCAGCTCTTGCTCACATGGTGTGTGTCTTCACGCAATGGCATCACTTGGATTTAATGAACTGTTATCGCTTTTCCTAACAGTCAACACAAATCTTCGCCACTTTCACTTGCTCGACACACTTAGCACAAACACGTCGCTTGCAGGCAACACAGGTGTCTTGGATTCTGGTCTTAGTGCATCAGGCCACCTGGTACTGTCTCCTCCCCTGGAGTTGTGCAGACAATTGTTCATCAACAGCGATGTCGTCTCCTTGGTTTGTAACATGTAATGCGGTTCTGTACAAACTAGTTCTGAAACGTTGGCTACCATGGCACATGTCTGTTTACCAGGTGTCGCGTTCTTGTTTCTTTGTCTTGAAAAAAACGGAGGTAACGCTGAACCGATTCCGTGACATGGTTTCTCCAAAGAAAGTACTGGTCTTTTTGCCATGGTAAATTACGCATGCTCTCACTGTGTACTCCAAGTAGGCCAGTCTAGACTGATCCATCTGCTTGGATTTGGAGGACTGACACATGGCACACACCATTTTGAGATTATAATTGGAATTAGAGGTCGACCGATTAATCGGAATGGCCAATTAATTAGGGTCGATTTCAAGTTTTCATAACAATCGGTAATCAGCCTTTTTTGGAAGCCGAATATGGCCGATTACATTGCAATCCACGAGGAAACTGCGTGGCAGGCTGACCACCTGTTACGCGAGTGCAGCGTCAAAAGGGCCTTGTGGCTGCAATGAGCCAAGGTAAGTTGCAAGCTAGCATTAAACTTATCTTATAAAAAACAATCAATCTTCACATAATCACTAGTTAACTACACATGGCTGATGATATTACTAGGTTAACTTGCTTGTCCTGCTTTGCATATAATCAATGCGGTGCCTGTTAATTTATCATCGACTCACAGCCTACCCAAACGGGTGATGATTTAACAAAAGCGCATTCGTGACACAAATGTACCTAACCATAAATATCAAAGCCTTTCTTAAAATCAATACACAGAAGTATATATTTTTTAAACCTGCATATTTAGTTAAAATAAATGCATGTTAGCAGGCAATATTAACTAGGGATATTGTGTCACTTCTCTTGCGTTCATTGCACGCAGAGTCAGGGTATATGCAACAGTTTGGGCCACCTGGCTCGTTGCGAACTGTGTTTCTTCCTAACAAAGACCATAATTCATTTGTCAGAATTTTGCATAATTATGACATAACATTGAAGGTTGTGCAATGTAACAGCAATATTTAGACTTAGGGTTGCCACCCGTTCATCAAAATACGGAATGGTTCCGTATTTCACTGAAAGAATAAACGTTTTGTTCTCGAAATTATAGTTTACGGATTTTACCATATTAATGACCAAAGGCTTGTATTTCTGCGTGTTTATTATAATTAAGTCTATGACTTGATATTTGATAAAGCAGTCTGACTGAGCGGTGGAAGGCAGCAGCAGGCTCGTAAGCATTTATTCAAACAGCACTTTACTGTGTTCGCGAGCAGCTCTTAGCAATGCTTGAAGCACAGCGCTGTTTATGACTTCAAGTGTATCAACTCCTGAGATTAGGCTGGCAATACTAAAGTGCCTATAAGAACATCCAATAGTCAAAGGTATATGAAATACAAATGGTATAGAGAAATAGTTGACGTGTCATAATTCCTATAATAACTACAACCTAAAACTTCTTAACTGTGAATATTGAACAACTAGGAATATTGAACCACCAGCTTCTATATGTTCTCATGTTCTGAGCAAGGAACTTAAAAAAAAAAAAAATTCAAACAGTTTTTGAATTATTTAAACCAAATTGAACATGTTTCATTATTGATTTGAGACTAAATAGATTTTATTTATGTATTATATTAAGTTAATATAGGGTTCATTGTTCATTCAGTATTGTTGTAATTGTCATTATTACAAATATATATATATATATAAAAAACGGCCGATTAATCGGTTTGGTCCTCCAATAATCGGTACCGCCGTTGAAAGATCATAATCGGTCAACCTCTAATTGGAATATACCAATATAATAGAATGGCCTGCCCTGTTCTTCATTCACAATTGGTGATGACATAATTATGCATTGTTCTCTTCCCCTAACTCATCAACTCCCCCATCATACTTTTCTTCATTTATTTAATCTGTTGTTTGTGTGAAATTCATTTCAGTTCCGAGGCGATTATCAACTGGGCACGGCACCTTCCACTGTCGGGAGATGGAGCGAGGCAGGATATACTGTCAGGAGGAGGCAACACGGGAAAATTATTTTTTAAATGACACGCCCTACTATAGTTGTTATAACTCCAGTTCCGTTTGTGATTTTAAGATTTTAACAACGGCAGTGTGTTATATACTTATTTAGGAAAAGTCAAGGACGAAGGGGGGAATGACTTTAAAAATGAGGGAATAATATACATTGGGGCAAAAAAGTATTTAGTCAGCCACCAATTGTGCAAGTTCTCCCACTTAAAAAGATGAGAGAGGCCTGTAATTTTCATTTATAGGCACACTTCAACTATGACAAGACAAAATGAGAATAAAAAAAATCCAGAAAATCACATTGTAGGATTGTTTATGAATTTATTTGCAAATTATGGTGAAAAATAAGTATTTGGTCAATAACAAAAGTTTCTCAATACTTTGTTATATACCCTTTGTTGGCAATGACAGAGGTCAAACGTTTTCTGTAAGTCTTCACAAGGTTTTCACACACTGTTGCTGGTATTTTGGCCCATTCCTCCATGCAGATCTCCTCTAGAGCAGTGATGTTTTGGGGCTGTTGCTGGGTAACACAGACTTTCAACTCCCTCCAAAGATTTTCTATGGGGTTGAGATCTGGAGACTGGCTAGGCCACTCCAGGACCTTGAAATGCTTCTTACGAAGCCACTCCTTCGTTGCCCGGGCGGTGTGTTTGGGATCATTGTCATGCTGAAAGGGGTGAGATCTTGCGTGGAGCCCCAGATCGAGGGAGATTATCAGTGGTCTTGTATGTCTTCCATTTCCTAATAATTGCTCCCACAGTTGATTTCTTCAAACCAAGCTGCTTACATATTGCAGATTCAGTCTTCCCAGCCTGGTGCAGGTCTACAATTTTGTTTCTGGTGTCCTTTGACAGCTCTTTGGTCTTGGCCATAGTGGAGTTTGGAATGTGACTGTTTGAGGTTGTGGACAGGTGTCTTTTATACTGATAACAAGTTCAAACAGGTGCCATTAATACAGGTAACGAGTGGAGGACAGAGGAGCCTCTTAAAGAAGAAGTTACAGGTCTGTGAGAGCCAGAAATCTTGCTTGTTTGTAGGTGACCAAATACTTATTTTCCACCATAATTTGCAAATAAATTCATAAAAAATCCTACAATGTGATTTTCTGGATTTCTTTCCCTCATTTTGTCTGTCATTGTTGAAGTGTACCTATGATGAAAATTACAGGCCTCTCTCATCTTGGGCGAACTTGCACAATTGGTGGCTGACTAAATAATTTTTTGCCCCACTGTATATTTTTATTCATGAGCAGTCAAGATGACTGCTTTAATGGTTCTAGTGTTAAGGAGATAGATTGGGCTTATGATAGACTAGCGTCCTGTCTAGGGGGTGTACTACATCAAACAACCTCACGCTACAGAAACAGGATATAGGCTCCTGCTCCTATGAGCCGTTCCGGCTCGCACTTGTGCAAGACTACTACTGCTCACAGACACACATCCTCGCTTGCCCACCCACACACCTCCTGGAGTTGTAGCTGTCCGTCCTGGTTGAGGTCTAGCAGGTTGAAGATCTCCTCAGGGCTGAGGTTGAGCTGCTCCGTCAGCTCCTCCTGTCCCTCAGGCACCATCACCTGGCTCTCCATCAGGCCCTTCAGCTGGGCCAGCTGCACCACCACACGACACTCCTCTTCAGACAGGAACCCTGGGATCTCTGGAGAGAGAGACACACAGTAAACACCCGTTTGAACGCATGCACGCACCCAAACACATGTATGAGTGCACGCACACACTTACACAAACGCACGTATGAATGCACCCTCACGCACACACACACACACACACACACACACACACACACACACACACACACACACACACACACACACACACACACACACACACACACACACACACACACACACACACACACACACACACACAGAACCTTGGAAAGCAATGACAGCATCAGCCACTAACATGGTGCAGAGGGGTGCAATGCAGAGCAGAAGTTTAGTAGAGAGAGCTCTCACCAAACAGCAGGGGCTTCAGACTCAGGGTCCGCATCTCATGCACATTGCCTGGCACCAGTGACAACTTCTGGACATGGCCCACCTGTGAAAAAATAACACTGACTATAACTTCACACCATCAAGATGGCACGGAACACACCATTCACATAGAAGAAAAGCACAACAGACACTAGCCCACCGCTGAACCGTATAGACTACTACTGTCTGTAAGGTTAAGCTCTGGGCTAAACAGAGACAGAACTACACAGGCATCCTTATGCCTTGATAACATCGGTAGCGTCATTTCATAAAATATCACACACCATCATCTGGATATGTGTGGTGGAAAAGTTCAACAATCACCTTCTGCTACAATTTCTGTCAAGCTGTCTTCTTACACAGTTTGACGCATACGTTCAATAAATCCAATGTATACACCACAGAACCCACTGCAACTGCCTCTGCAATGCAATTCTGTTGAAGTCGGAAGTTTTCATACACTTTAGCCAAAAACACGAGTTTAAAATGTATTTCACAATTCCTGACATTTAATCCTAGTAAAAATTCCCTGTCTTAGGTCAGTTAGGATCACCACTTTATTTTAAGAATGTAAAATGTCAGAATAATAGTAGAGAGAATTAGTTATTTCAGCATTTCTTTCTTTCATCTCATTCCCAGTGGGTCAGAGGTTTACATACACTCAATTAATATTTGGTAGCATTGCCTTTGAATTGTTTAACTTGGGTGAAACGTTGTGGGTAGCCTTACACAAGCTTCCCACAATAAGTTGGGTGAATTTTGGCCCATTCCTCCGACAGAGCTGGTGTAACTCAGTCAGGTTTGTAGGCCTCCTTGTTCACACACGCCTTTTCAGTTCTGCCCACAGCTTTTCTTTGGGATTGAGGTCAGAGCTTTGTGATGGTCACTCCAATACCTTGACTTTGTTGTCCTTAAGCCATTTCGCCACAACTTTGGAAGTATGCTTGGGGGTCATTGTCCATTTGGAAGACCCATTTGCGACCAAGATAAAACTTGATAAGACTGATGTCTTGAGATGTTTCTTCCATATATCCACATCATTTTCTCCCTCATGATGCCATCTATTTTGTGAAGTGCACCAGTCCCTCCTGCAGCAAAGCACCCCAACAACATGATGCTGCCACCCCCGTGCTTCACGGTTGGGATGGTGTTCTTCGGCTTACAAGCTTCCCCCTTTTTCCTCCAAACATAACAATGGTCATTAAGGCCAAACAGTTCTATTTTTGTTTCATCAGACTAGAGGCCAATTTCTCCAAAAAGTACAATCTTTGTCCCAATGTGCAGTTGCAAACTGTAGTCTGGCTTTTTTTATGGCGGTTTTGGAGCAGTGGCTTCTTCCTTGCTGAGCGGCCTTTCAGGTTATTTATTTTTTAACCTTTTTTTTAACCTTTATTTAACCTTTATTTAACCTTTATTTAACCAGGCAAGTCAGTTAAGAACACATTCTTATTTTCAATGACGGCCTGGGAACAGTGGGTTAACTGCCTGTTCAGGGGCAGAATGACAGATTTGTACCTTGTCAGCTCGGGGGCTTGAACTCACAACCTTCCGGTTACTAGCCCAATGCTCTAACCACTAGGCTACGCTGCCGCCCCACACGTCAATATAGGACTCGTTTTACTGTGGATATAGATACTTTTGTACCCGTTTCCTCCAGCATCTTCACAAGGACCTTTGCTGTTGTTCTGGGACTGAGTTGCACTTTTCGCACCAAAGTACGTTCATCTTTAGGAGACAGAACGTGTCTCCTTCCTGAGCGGTATGATGGTTGCGTGGTCCCATGGCATTTATACTTGCATACTATTGTTTGTAAAGATGAACGTGGTACCTTCGGGTGTTTGGAAATTACTCCCAAGGATGAACCAGACTTGTGGAGTTTTTTTTTCTCAGGCCTTGGCTGATTTCTTTTGATTTTCCCATGATGTCAAGCAAAAAGGCACAGAGTTTGAAGGTAGGCCTTGAAATACATCCACAGGTACACCTCCAATTGACTCAAATGATGTCAATTAGCCTATCAGAAGCTTCTAAAGCCATGACATTATTTTCTGGAATTTTCCAAGCTGTTTAAAGGCACAGTCAACTTACTGTATGTAAACTTCTGACCCACCGGAATTGTGACACAGTGAATTATAAGTGAAATAATCTGTCTGTAAACAATTTTAGGAAAAATTACTTGTGTCATGCACAAAGTAGGTGTCCTAACCAACTTGCCAAAACTATAGTTTGTTAACAAGAAATTAGTGGAGTGGTTAAAAAACGAGTTTTAATGACTCCAATCTAAGTTTATGTAAACTTCCGACTTCAACTGTACTTGAACATACTTCTGGTGTACCAAAATGCAAAACCTTGTTGGTGTGATCAAGGCGTTAACTCACCCGTATGCCCTCTAGGCGTGGAAGGTACATATGCTGCTGAAAGCCAGAATCTGACTGTTGCTGATTGAACTCGGGGGGCTTGTGATGATTGCTTCCACCGCTTGCCTTCGGGGTGGCCAGTACCTCTCCAGGGCTGTTGTTGTAGTGCACGTAGAGGAGTAGCGCAATGACATTGATGATGTATACATGGAAAAATACCATTACCACCATGAAGTAAGAGCGGGAGCACACGTTGCTCCTCTGCAACGGGACCCGCTCTCGTGGCATAGGGGGTAGGGTTGGTAATGGAACGGCTTCATCATGTTCATCACTGTCGTTGCAGTCCTGTGGTTCAATCATATTTGACCTGATATGATGATGGACCATAAGCTTATCACTGGTTTGTTGTTCTGAGTACCTTTTGGACCCTGGTACCGAGAAAGACGTCAATTGACGTGTTAAATAATGCAGTCGGTTCTTTCTGGTAGGCTACGTTAAGTCATACAAGTTACCGCATGAGTGCACAATCCATACTGCCCAGACTCAATCATCATTGCATAGTCATACAACCCACATTCTCCGCTACAGTACCTGTCAACTAGCAAGTTAATGTTATTATTTTCTGTAAAAATGAATCAATAAGCGACGAAACGTGAGGCTTGGCAATACTTTGGTTGAATTCACAGTAACGTTAGCTAGCTACACACATCACACTTACAGGACTGCATCCAACGTCTCTGGTTCACGTTGCGGTTTCAGCAGTCCGTGCTGCGCACCTCCAAAAATAGAGGGAAAAGAGCCATATCAAAAGGTGTGCGATTTATACATTCGAAGGTTTTTGGTGCAGTGATCATCTATTTACATTGAAAAACAAAAAAATATGCGTCCGACCTCTCATTTCTGCCACAAATATCTTCGTGGCGTTTGTTTTGAGACGGACAACACGCCATTCCCCTGACAACTACTGTACACTACTATTTTGCTAGCAGCACTAACGATAATGTCACCTCTATGGTAATGCAAAACCTTAAAAATAAAAGCCCGCATTTCCGAACATTGCAAGGTGGTTAAACTCATTCAAAATATACAGTATGTAACGGATAATTCATGAATGGAAAATAATGAACGATGTGTTCCACAACGCGCTAGCGGAGTGGTACTGACCTTCCGCGGAGTTGCATTATTTTCCAGAGAATGCATCGAGCCCTGAGTCGAATATGCCTTTATTACCATGGCTATAATTTAACACATTTGACACTATACACGTGTTCATTCAAATGTGTTCATATTTAAAATAATTTATACAAATACACATACATATACAGTACCAGTGAAAGGTTTGGACACATCTCATCATTCAAGGGTTTTTCTTTATGTTTTACTATTTTCTACATTGTAGAATAATAGTGAAGAAATCACAACTATGAAATAACACATATGGAATCATGTAGTAACCAAAAACGTGTTAAACAAATCAAAATATATATTTTATTTTAGATTCTTAAACGTATCCACCCTTTGCATTGATGACAGCTTTGCACACTCTTGTCATTCTCTCAACCAGCTTCACCTGGAATGCTTTTCCAACAGTTGGCTGCTTTTCCTTCATTCTGCGATCCAACTCTTCCCTAACCATCTCAATTGGGTTGAAGTCAGGTGATTGTGGAGGCCAGGTCATCTGATGCAGCACTCCATCACTCTCCTTTTTGGTCAAGTAGCCCTTTACACAGCCTGGAGGTGTGTTGGTTCATTGTCCTGTTGAAAAATAAATGATAGTCCCACTAAGCACAAACCAGATGGGATGGTGTACTCTATCACTGCAGATTGCTGTGGTAGCCATGCTGGTTAAGTCTGCCTTGAATTCTAAATAATTCACTGACAGTGTCAACAGCAAAGCATCCCCTCATCATCACACCTCCTCCTCTACGCTTCATGGTTGGATCCACACACGCAGAGAGTAATAATGTACTGTTGTTTCTCTTTGCTTATTTGAGATGTTCTTGCCATAATATGGACATGGTCTTTTACAAAATAGGGCTATCTTCTGTATACCACCCCTACCTTGTCACAACACAACTGATTGGCTCAAATGCAATAAGATGGAAAGAAATGACACAAATGTACTTTTAACAAGACACACCTGTTAATTGAAATACAGTCCAGGTGAATACCTCATAAAGCTGGTTGGGAGAATGCCAAGAGTGTGCAAAGCTGTCGTCAAGTCAAAGGCTGGCTACTTTGAAGAATCTCAAATCTGGCTTTTTCAGTTCTGCCAACACATTTTCTATAGCATTGAGGTTAGGGCTTTGTGATGGCGACTCCAATAGCTTGACTTTGTTGTCCTTAAGCCTTTTCGCCACAACTTTGGAAGTATGCTTGGGGTCATTATCCATTTGAAAGACCCATTTGCGACCAAGCTTTAACTTCCTGACTGATGTCTTGAGATGTTGCTTCCCCGTGCTTCACGGTTGGGATGGTGTTCCTCGGCTTGCAAGCCTCCCCCTTTTTCCTCCAAACATAACAATGGTCATTATGGCTCAACAGCTCTGTTTTTGTTTCATCAGACCAGAGGACATTTCTCCAAAAAGTACGATCTTTGTCCCCATTTACAGTTGCAAACCGTAGTCTTGCTTTTTTATTGCGGTTTTGGAGCAGTGGCTTCTTCCTTGCTGAGCGGCCTTTCAGGTTATGTCGATATAGGACTCGTTTTACTGTGGATATAGATACTTTTGTACCTGTTTCCTCCAGCATCTTCACAAGGTCCTTTGTTGTTGTTCTGGGACTGAGTTGCACTTTTCGCACCAAAGTACGCTCATCTCTAAGAGACAAAACACGTCTTCTTCCTGAGGAGTATGACGGCTGCGTGGTCCCATGGTGTTTATACTTTTGCACGATTGTTTGTACAGATGAACGTGGTACCTTCAGGCGTTTGGAATTTACTCCCAAGGATGAACCAGACTTGTGGAGGTCTACCATTTTTTTTCTGAGGTCTTGGCTAATTTCTTTTGATTTTCCCGTGATGTCAAGCAAAGAGGCGCTGAATTTGAAGGTAGGCCTTGAAATACATCCACAGGTACAGTATACCTACAATTGACTCAAATGATGTCAATTAGCCTATCAGAAGCTTCTAAAGCCATGACATAATTTTCTGGAATGTTCCAAGCTGTTTAAAGGCACTATCAACTTAGTGTATGTAAACATCTGACCCACTGGAATTGTGATACAGTGAATTATAAGTGAAATACTCTTTGTGTAAACAATTGTTGGAACAATTATTTGTGTCATGCACAAAGTAGATGTCCTAACCGACATGCCAAAACTATAGTTTGTTAACAATACATTTGTGGAGTGGTTGAAAAGCATGTTTTAATACCCCAACCTACATGTATTTAAACTTTCGACTTCAACTGTATATAGCTGACAATAACAATGCTTAGTCATGGTTGGTTCAACCCATCCCATGCAGACCAAGGAGCATAATAAGCCACTCTGGGTTCATCCTGTTGTTATCTGCACGGGGTTGTTATCTTAACTTAGTTTCCCAGTTGCAAGGATGATTTTGAGACAATGAGGGATTTTTCTACTCCTAAGCTATCTCTAGTAAAACGTATTCTTGTCTATGTAATGCAGTCTTTAATTAATTTGTCAGCTCAAGCCATCTCTAGTGACAATATGCCCAGATTAGCTGCAGGGAACTTCAGTGGAGACCATATAAACACAGACACTAGTAGGACAGAAATGTCTTACTATCAGTTAAATATTTATTGTTAACCATTAATATCAAATTGATCAGGTAAATACGTATTTTTTCCTCTTACACCTTCTAGAAGGTTCTCCCATCTCCACAGAAGAAGTCTGGAGCTCTGTCAGTGATCATCGGGTTCTTGGTCACCTCCCTGACCAAGGCCCTTATCTTAGTTTGGCCAGGCGGCCAGCTCTAGGAAGAGTCTTGGTGGTTCCAAACTTCTTCCATTTAAGAAAGATGGAGGCCACTGTGTTTTTGGGAACCTTCAGTGCTGTAGACATTTTTTGGTACCCTTCCCCAGACCTCGACACAATCCTGTCTCGGAGCTCTATGGATAATTCCTTCGACCTCATGGCTTGGTTTTTACTCTGACATGCACTGTCAACTGTGGGACCTTATATAGACAGGGTTGTGCCTTTCCAAATCATGTCCAATCAATTGAATTTACCACAGGTGGACTCCAATCAAGTTGTAGAAACATCTCAAGGATGATCAATGGAAAAAGGATGCACCTGAGCTCAATTTCGAGTCTCATAGCAAAGGTTCTGAATATTATGTAAATAAGGTATTTCTGTTTTCTATTTTTAATACATTTGAAAAAATGTCTAAAAAACATTTTTCACTTTGTCAAAATGTGGAAAAAGTCAAGGGATCTGAATACTTTCCGAATGCACTGTATGACTTGTAACTGAGAACGAAACACACAGGAGGGATGATAACAAGCAATTTTTATTGACTGCTGCCTGCAGTGTTCACACCCAATGTGCCATTGTTCACACATAGGGTAGGCCTACTAGTTACAGTATGTAAACATTTCACAAGAAATTCATATTGTATGGTTGCTTGTGAATGTCTCGTTTCCTCCATTCCTCCAAAGCTGATCACTCCATTGTATCCTTGGACTAAAAGAAACATTTAGGGAACAATAATTAGAAATTAATCACATTAATCTCATTTCTAATCTCAGCCATATTTGTTGAATGGCAACAAAATGACCTATTAATAAACGGTTGATCGTACCTTGCCGCCAATTTCACGGCTCTTGGCTCTCATCTTGCTGACCTGTGACTCAGCGATGTCGGCACGCTCTTGAGCTTCCTCTAGCTCATGCTGCACCTTCCTGTACCTGGACAGGTGAGTGTTGGACTGCTCCTCCTGTAAGACAAACCAACTGGTCAAATGTAACATATATACTGTAAGCCTTATTATAAGACATTATAAAGTCTCAAACCTGCTTACAAGTTAAGTTATGGAGCGTTATATCTGCAGGCCATAGGTAAAGTGAAGTAAATGTTATCAAAGTAAATCTAGAATTCATAGTTGAAACTATGCCGTTTAATGGTATTTCTATGATAATAAGAATTCAATTTACTTACAGCCTCCTCAGACTGTCTCTTGTAGGCTTTCACTTTCAGCTGCAGCTTGTCCACCAGATCCTGGAGCCTGTTCGCATTCTTCTTATCCTCCTCAGTCTGTATAAATTAAAGGACGATTATGGCTTCGGGGTCAAGATTACTCTTTATAGAGTACTTCTCATCAGATGTTGAAAGTACCTGGTAGCTGAGCTCCTTGACTCTCCTCTCATATTTGCGAACACCTTTAATAGCATCAGCTGAACGTCTCTGTTCAGCATCAACTTCATTCTCCAATTCACGGACCTTGAATGAAATCCTTTGATTATAACCAAGTTATTACAGTGTATTTACTTTGTCATTGGTGGAGTCATTAGTAGTCAGTGTGAATGTTTTCATTAATGATGATGTAGTTAGAGTTTACCCTAGCCTCCAGTTTCTGGAGTTGCTTCTTTCCACCCTTCATGGCCAGATTCTCAGCCTCATCCAGACGGTGCTGAAGGTCCTTCACTGTGACCTCCAGGTTCTTCTTCATCCTCTCCAGGTGAGAGCTGGTGTCCTGCTCCTTCTTCAGCTCCTCAGCCATCATGGCAGCCTGCCACCATGGCATTTCATGTAGAAATGGATAGGGATGTTACTTATCGGCAAGTACATTCTGCTGTAAGAGTTTAGATTTAAATTATATGCTATAAGGACTCACATCAGTAATAGCCTTCTTGGCCTTCTCGTCTGCATTTCTTGCTTCCTGGACAGTGTCTTCCATTTCACCTTGGATCTGAGTAAGGTCAACTTCCAGCTTCTTCTTGGTGTTTATAAGGCTGGTATTCTGAGAATGCAGCAGTCCAACACGCTCACTGGCATCAACCAGCTCCTGTTCGGCCACTTTGCGGCCTCTCTCTGTCTGCTCCAGGGCAGCCCTCAGTTCTTCAATCTCAGCCAGCATCAAGTTATTCCTACGCTCCACTATGGCTACTTGCTCCTTCATATCATCTGAGGCGCGGACAGCATCATCAAGGTGCAATTGGGCATCCTGAGGTCAAAGGAAGAAAACTCAATGATATCATATTTGTTTCACAGCCTTCCCGAGTCAAGTAGATGTTTAAAATCCATACCTTGAGTGCTCCCTGGACGTTCCTCAGCTGTTTTTGGCTTTCAGCAGCCTGGCGGTTGGCATGGCTCAACTGAATCTCCATCTCATTGAGGTCTCCCTCCATCTTCTTTTTGATTCTCAGGGCATCATTCCTGCTCCTGATCTCAGTGTCCAGAGTGCTCTGCATGGAGTCCATCATCCTCTGGCTGTTCCTCTTGATCTGCTCTGTCTCCTCATCCTTCTCTGCCAGCTTCCTGTCAACTTCACTTTTAACCTGAGTTAGCTCTAGCTGAACATGGAGAATCTTGGATTCCTCATGCTCCAGCGTAGCCTTAAAATGTATCAAAATCGCAATTAAGTTATAGATGAGTAATAGACAACAGAATATATTGTACCTACTTCCCCTTTTTAAAATGGGCATTTTATCTGTATTCTCTTTTTACCTCTGCTTCCTCCAGGGCCGTCTGAAATTCGGACTTCTCAAGCTCCACTGTCTTCTTTCCCTTCTCCAGCTCATGGATGGTCTTTCCAGACTCACCAATATGTTCAGTCAGGTCAGCGATTTCCTCTTCGAGAAACATGGAAATAGTGGTTATTACACAAGATGGTCAATTAGATTGCTTAAAGACTATTTACTCTAATTGGAATATTTGAAGAAAGTGTTAAACTGCATGTATTGTTTTATTGCATGTAGACATTAAAGTGTTTCCAGATTTCTATGAAACTTGACCTATAATTAATTACAACATGAGTGAAATAGATTTCCTTTCAATTTGTTTTAATTAAGTATGTTAAATGACAGCTTATCTGTGTTAGAATGATGTGGGCGTACCCCAATAACAGAATGGTGTGGGCATATACCGGTCATTAAACATATTAATGTGAGTAGACCGCTGATTGGCCAGCTTATGGGATGTTCACTGGACAGTTACTTTAAGTTTGATTCAGAATGTTTGGAACATACGTTGCAGGTTCTTGTTCTCCCTCTTCATTGTCTCCAGGTGGTCCAAACATTCTTCATAGGAGTTCTTCATCTTGAACAGCTCGGTGCTGAGAGAGCGGGCCTCTTTCAGAGACCCCTCTAGCTCTGCCTGGCCCTCCTCATACTTCTGCTTCCACTCTGCCAGAACCTGGAAGTGTCATTAACAGGTTCATGAATAAAATAGTAACTGAATAGGTGGATTGCATTCATTTTTCCTTGCCATCTTGTCTTTCATGGTACCTTGTCAAAGTTTCTCTGCTTCTTGTCAAGTTGGGCAGCTGAAGCATTAGCTCGCTCCACATCAATCATGAGATCCTCCACTTCACCCAGGAGTCTCTGCTTGGTCTTCTCCAGAGAAGCACACTTGGAGTTTGTTGCCTCAATTGTCTCTTGTGCGTCTTGCAGACGCTGTGCAAGCTTTTTCCTGTAAAGGTATAGAAACATGTTTTTTTTTCTCTGATGTTTGCCATTGTAGGTATTTTGGTCATTATGAACATGTTCAATGTCTTTAATTACTTGGCATCCTCAAGCTCCTCAGTGCGCTGAATGGCATCGGTCTCATATTTGGTTCTCCACTGAGCCACCTCGCCGTTGGCTTTGGACAATCCACGCTGCAGCTCAGCCTTGGCCTCCTGCTCCTCTTCATACTGCTCCCTGAGCAGGTCACAGTCATGGCGGGCTGATTGAACAGAATGGGCCAAGGCATTCTTGGACTTTCAGTTGATTTGTAGAGAAAGAAACATTTCTTTAGAATTTGTTCAAAACGATTTGTACACATTCTATGTATTTCTTTGCAAACCTATTAGGTGATTTATCCTACTTTCACTTCTTCCTCGATGTGCCTCTTGAGTTCCTCAACCTGCTGTGTGAAAGCTTGCTTGCCCCTGGTCAACTGGGAAACCAGAGCTTGTTTTTCCTCCAGCTGACGCCCGTATTCACCTGATTGAAGATACAATGTAGGAAATATGTTTCTAGCAGATATATTGATGATGTTTGTTTGGGTAAGTAGTGTTTCTTTGCACACTAACCATTCTCTGTCAGCAGTCTTGCCCTTAGCACACCTATGTCATTCAATTGGCGCACATGTTCATCGTTCTTGGATTTGAGCTCACTCATTTGATCCTCAAGAGAGCGGCACATTTTCTCATAGTTTCCCTGAAACAAGTACAGTTTTAGAGTTATTTGATCATGACTTGTTTTTTGACTTCAATATAAACCTGTTGTTTTTACCTTTGATTTGGAAACAGACTCCAGGTTGCTGGAGAGGTCATCAATCTCCATTTTGAATTCACTCTTCTCCTTCTCCAGCTTCTGCTTGACACGCTGGAGGTTGTCTATTTGTTCTCCCAGTTCTGCCACAGTGTCGGCCTGCTTCCTACGGAGTGCAGCAGCGGTGGCCTCATGCTGCAGGGTGGACTCTTCAAGATCACGACGCAGCTTCTGGAACTCAGCCTCACGTTTCTTGCTCATCTCAATCTGGACAGATGTTGCACCTCCAGCTTCTTCAAGCCTCTCACTGATCTCCTCAAGTTCCCTGGAGAGATCAGACCTCTGCTTCTCAACCTTGGCCCGAGCAGCACGTTCAGCCTCAATCTCCTCCTCCAGCTCCTCAACCCGAGCCTGAAATACATGGTCGTATATATTCAGGCCTTGCAAATCCAACTTGAAAATATGAATTCTTATAGATTTGAATCACTTTAGTTAAGTTCTACATCTTGAATCAACCTGGAGCTCCTTGATCTTCTTCTGGAGCTGAAGACCAAGTGTCTGTTCATCCTCAACCTTGTTAAGAAACTGGCTTAACTCAAAGTCCTTCCTATGTACAGAAAGAACACAAGAACAGGGAATGGAGATGAAGTTGAAGTAATTTTGGTAAAATATACGAGCTTGCTTTATTATTGGTCAGCAACTTACTTCTTAATCTTCTCCTCTGACTGCTGCCTGTCATTTTCCAGATCCATTACGGATTCCTGGGACAGTTTCAGATCTCCTTCAAGCTTCCTTTTGGCTCTCTCAAGGTCCATGCGGACTTTCTTCTCTTGCTCCAGAGATCCTTCCAGCTGTTTTAACAGAGAGCAGGCATTATTGTACTGTGGTTCCACCTACATGTGTATACGGATAATGTACTACTAGTTATAACCTCTTTTTACTCCCTCAATTCAGTTAGTTTTTTGCTCACATCATCCACTTGCTGTTCAAGCTTGGTCTTGGCTTTGGTCAGAGTGTTGACTTTGTCTTCCTCTGCCTGGAGATCATCAAGGACTTGCTGATGCGCCTCTTGGAGGGCTTTCTTCTCCTTGGTCAACTTGGCAATGGTTTCATCTTGGGAGGCCATCTCCTCCACTAGGTTTTTAACCTAAGTAGAATCATGTAATGCTTCATTAACATGGTTGCCTGTATCTATAGAGATGCACAAAGGTTGTATTGAAAAATAGATAACCTTGTTTTCGGTGGCATGTTTCTCCTTCTCTACTTTGGCCAAGGTGAGCTCCAAGTCATCAATGTCTTTCTTTAGCTCAGAGCACTCGTCCTCCAGTTTCCTTTTCTTGGCAGTCACCTCAGCATTGAGCTCCTCCTCATCCTCCAGCCTTTCAGTTGTCTCTTTGAGTTTGGCTTCAAGCTGGATCTTACTCTTAATGAGTCCCTCACACCTTTCCTCGGCATCATTGAGGCTCTCACCTTCCTAAAGTTGTGATTATATGATATTTTATTATTTGTTCCACAATTATACTCTCAAATATAAACAAGGGTTGATGCGCATTGTACTAATCCACTCCTTCAGTTACAGATGCTACTTACAGATGCTACTTGTAACGCCAAGGCATTTCTTTCATTCAGTATAGCAACCATCTTCTCTTCAAGCTCTTTCTTCTTGGACAATGCCTTTGTCAGATCCTCCTTTGTTTTTTCAAAGGTCTCCTTCATTTGGGCCATCTCCTTCTCAGTTTCAGCACTCTTTAGAAGAGGCTTGATCTTGAAGTACAGCTTCATCCATGGCCAGGTTTTGACGTTCATGAAGGAGCGGATGTTGTATTGGATGGCGAAAGTAGATTCTCTGTCAAAATCCAAACAAATAAAAAAATTGTTGGATCAAGTCAATTATAAACGCAACAACTGTGTAAACCAATGAGGATGGATAGACATTTCTTTCCAGCAAAGCCTTTACCTCCTCTCGATCATCTTCATATACTCCCTCCTCATGAGGAAACCTCTGCACAGGGCCTGAGTCATGGTCACCAGAGAAGCCAGTTTCTCATCTCGCATCTCTTCCAGAGTACCCAACAGACCAGCTTTGAAGAACACCTGCAATTTAGTGTTTATTAGAAAAGTATTCTAAACTCAGCGGTTCAAAGAGCATTTTAACACCTTTTAAAGGAGTAATTTCAGAAACCCAGAACTAAAATATTATGTAACTGCGTCACATGCTCGATTAGGTTCTGGGGGAAGATGTATATGAGAAAAGATACTAATGAGAGAAACAGTCTCCACCTCACTAAATGGAAACTCTAAGCCAAAGCCCCCCCCCCCTCCCCCCATTAAGAAAACGTTCCACTTGAAATCATTGCTTCAAATTATTGCTTCAAATCTCTGCCCCCACTTTAAGCACCACCTTCACCCAATCCTGACACGTCCAAATAACCAGTGATGGAAAACTAAAGTACCGGAAGTACCGTTGCTCGTTAGTAGTTGGATGCCACAGTCTTTTGACAGACGTTAACATTACAATACCATTTATGTTATGTAGTCTGTCAACAAGAGATTAGTGAGAGGAATAATGTTTTACCTTGGTGTGCCCAAACTTGTACTGAGTGTGGTCCACATCAATGGACCCCAAGAGCTTCTCTGAAGCCTTCTTGTTGTCCATGAACTGTCCCTCAGGGATGACTTTGGCATTCAATACTTTGTATCTGAAAGAAGAGATAGTTCAACTTCATCGATCAATACCACTCAGTATTCACACAGCGGTGTTGGATGCCACAATATCTGCAACCACTGACGATGGCTGACTTTTCAAGAGTACTGTGTAATTACCTCTGCTTGAAGTCACCATATTGGATTCTGCTGGGGAAGCCCTTTCTGCAGATTCTTATACCTTCCAGTACACCATTACACCTCAGCTGGTGGATGACCAGGAAGTTTTCCATCAGTCCTTGTAGACGAATGTAATGTTTTACTCATTTATTTTCATAAAACTTAAAACAAGGTTCTTCTTCACAGGTTTAAAAACAATTTCCAGATTTTTAGCACTTACCTGGTGTCTTTGATTCATTGGGAATCAAACATCGCACAAAGTGCGGATGAGTGCTCCTCAAGTTGGTCATCAGCTTGCCCAAGTTTTCCTGAAAGTTTAAACATATTTAAACCAACAATAAACATTTCCCTTGCAAACTCCAAACTCAATTGTTGAATCTCAAACATTTTGAACAAAAGCTATTTCAGATCCACGCACACCTTAAACATATTATGATATGAATACAATTATAATATTTCCCCTCTCCCATCATAAAGGAATATCCTCTCAATTTTTGATTAACTCATACCCTGAACAGAGCAGACACTGTCTGGAAGGAGCCACCCTTCTTCTTGGCGCCACCCTTCTTGCTTGCAGCCTCTATTTGTATATTCAAAAGATACATTCCAGCATTACAGGGATGCAAAATGTGTTAGTATTTACTGAATGTGCTAATGCCATAACTAGGCTTTATGTAAATATTTTCAAAAAATCTGTGTGAACAGTGAACACTACCATCGGCTGCTGGAGTTACATAGAGATAAGCCAGCAGTTTGACTGTAGACTTCTGGTAGAGTTGCACAACAGAGTCGTTCAGGGGGTCCTTGTTCTTGTCCAGCCAGCCTGTGATACTGTATTCTACAATACCAGCATAGTGCACAAGGGCAAAGTGGGCTTCCTTCCCTGCCTCCTTTCCTTTGGTAGGCTTTGGCTTTTGGAAGGCGGCAGTTTTGCCAAGATGCTGTTCATTCAGCTTGGTCTTGAAGGTAGTGTCAGAAGCTTTGGGGAACATGCACTCCTCTTCAAGGATGGAGAAGATGCCCATTGGCTGTTGAGAACAGAATAATTTTAATAGAGACCAGGCTTTTTTACAGTAAAATATTGATTTAAGAAATTGTTATTATGCGTACCTTCTCAATAAGCTCAATGCAGGCAGCCAAGTCCATACCAAAGTCAATGAACGCCCATTCAATTCCCTCTTTCTTGTACTCTTCTTGTTCCAGTACGAACATGTGGTGGTTGAAAAACTGTTGCAGTTTCTCATTGGTGAAGTTGATGCAAAGCTGCTCCAAGCTGTTGTACTGAAGAAAATAAAATATTTAGGGTAGTGCATTAAGTCAGGTAGTTAGTGTAAATTGGAAGGAAAAGCGATTTGATTACCACTCACATCAAAGATCTCAAATCCAGCGATGTCCAGCACACCAATGAAGAATTGCCTGGCCTGCTTTGTGTCTAACATCTCATTGATACGGACGACCATCCACAAGAACATTTTCTCATAGACTGATTTACAGAGGGCCATAACCGAGTTGCCAACCTGTGGTACAGTCTGCCCCTTGGTCACCATCTCATTCCCGACCTTCACTCTGGGGTAGCACAGAGCTTTGAGCAAGTCAGCGGAGTTCAGGCCCATAAGGTAGGAGATTTTATCAGCCACTAAGATGGAAGGTAAAATTGTACTCTTTTTTTTTTTATACAAAGATCATACTTTTTTTTTTTACAAAGATCAGATATTTCAATCACCAAGTTGAGTAAATATTGATTTGATTTCATGCATGTAATGTACACCAGTTTGACAACGCCAGAGATTCCTGATTTTACCTTCTGTGCCATCAGGCTCGGCCTGCTCCTCACGCTGCTTCTGCTTGAACTTCATTGCCCCATGATGCATCACAGAACCAGTCAGCTTGAAGATGCCAATCTTCTCATCAGCAGTGAAGCCCAAAATGTCAATGGCCTCCTGTGATTTAAAGTAGAGGTGGGCTATGTTTACACAAAATGGACTTCCTTGAAAAGCAAGTTGATTTCCCTCTTATCCTGGAAGAACACTACACATCACTTCTTTCAAGTACACTTCCAGAAAGAAAGACACGATTCCGTGCAACATCAATCAAAATACTATCAAAATATGATTCATTATGCTAAGAACAAACAATTATGGCATGAAATAACATATGTCAATTTGACTTGCGTCAGTGGCAATGAACTCGTCCACATCACAGATACTCTTGACGGTGATTTCACCCTGACTGAGCATGGGATAGTCGTAGGGGTTGGTGGTGATCAGAAGAGCATCTGGAATATAAACACATGTTTAACAGTGACGTTATTAACCTGTTCAACTCTGACATTCTTTGGTGGTATTTTCTAAATGACACATAATATTGTATACTACCCTCATACAGTACATTTTGTTTTCAAAACTATAAGTCTTAAGAACTGTGGGATTCTGATAAAGGTGTCAGAAACAATGTGACTATTACAGAGCCCAAGATATATTTTGTCCAATGTTGGGGACTAAAAAAAAATTAAAATCTAGGTTTGACATAAAATATATCACCAATTACTGTTCCAAAAGGATATATTTTATATTTAATTTTGATTAAAAAGTCAGATCTTTTACCTAATGTTGTCACTTGAAACATGCTCAAATTTCCATAGGAACACAGACATTTTAAAAACGCGGGGCAAAGTAATCTTTCGTCTCATAGGAATCCTTTTTCGTCTTAGAGGAATGATATACTGTCACGTCCTGACCATATAAAACCTGTATTTTCTATGGTAGAGTAGGTCAGGGTGTGACTAGGGGTTTTTGTTCTAGTTTATATTTTCTATGTGGGGTTCTAGGTTTGATATTCTATGTTGGTGATTTGTATGATTCCCAATTAGAGGTAGCTGGTTACCTTTGTCTCTAATTGGGGATCATAATTAAGTAGCATTTTTCCCACCTGTGGTTTATGGGATATTGTTTATGTTTAGTTGCCTGTTAGCACTGAATTGTCGTCACGGTTAGTTTATTCTTTATTGTTTTGTATTTGTTTAAGTTTCACTTTCTTCATTAAAATATGTGGAACTCTACGTACGCTGCGCCTTGGTCCACTCCTTATAACGATCGTGCCATATACATAATTTATGAGGAGAAAGCTGAAGTGTCTATCTATCCAGTGTGTAAATATACCCCCTGTCTGATTCCCAGTTCGTCCACTAGATGGGAGCAAGAAATCATATGACGTATCCTGGCCACTGTTTGGTTTGGGTAGTGAGTCACAGTGCCAAAATGGCTGAACAGATTTTCAAGCCTGACATCTTACAATGACCCAAGAAATCAGGCCTTTGAAGTGATACTTAAAAAAACAAAACAAGACACAGACAGGTGAGGAAACTTCAAACTTATTTTCCCAATCACTTTTCCTATTATTAATGAGTGAACTAGATCAACGGTCAGTGGTGTAACAAGCATACTCATACTTATGTCATACTCCGGTCATACTTGAGTAAAATAATAGAAAATGACTCAAGTAAAAGTGACCCAGTAAAATACTAATTGAGTAAAAGTCTAAAAGTATTTGGCTTTAAATATACTTAAGTATCAAAAGTATAAATCATCTCAAATTCCTTATCTTAAGCAAATATTTTGACTTTATGGATAGCCAGGGGCACACTCCAACACTCAGACATATTTTACAAGCAACGAATTTGTGTTTTGTGAGTCCGTTTGTCTGCCAGATCAGTGGCAATAGAGATTACCAGGGATGTTCTCTTTATTAGTGCGTGAATTGCACAATTTTCCTGTCCTGCTAAGCATAAAAAATGTAACGAGTACTTTTGGGTGTCATGGAAAATGTATGGAGTAAAATGTACATAATTGTCTTTGGGAATGTCGTGAAGTAAAATTAAAAGTAGTCAAAAATATAAACAGTAAAGTAAAGTACAGATTCCCCAAATAACTACTTAAGTAGTACTTTAAAGTATGTTTTACTTAAGTACTTTACACCACTGTCAAGGGTGCTTGTGGAGGATGCATACAAAGTAATGAGGATGGAGAAGGAAATGTATTGCTTTGCAATGACCATCAGGGTGTACCCTATTAGGGGGTAACCCCCAAACTCATCAGACCCAGTACAGGGACCAGAACAACTTCTCAGAGTTTAACAGGCTTTTATGTAGCCCTATTGGCCTTATGAATCCCATGTCATATTTCTGTATTTGTCTCTCACCCAGCAATTGTGGCTGGTGTCCAGTCATGAGCTGATAGAAGATGTGGTAGCTTCTCTCAGCAGACAGCTGGAATGTCACTCTAGACTTCTCCAGCAGATCTGTAGTTCAAGTATAGCATGGTTAAGAGTGTGTTGTATAACATAACATTTTTTAGATGTAAATAAAAGTATGAAAAAAAAGAAGATACTTACAAGTTTCAATATCGGCTGAAGCCAGCTTTCCGGTAGTTCCAAAATGGATTCTGATGAATTTACCCTGAACCGTTGAGACATTGTAAGTAGTTCTTCAAGTTTTTAACAGGCAGCAAGTAATGTGAAGCGGCATTTTAACATTACTTACAAAGCGTGAGGAGTTGTCATTCCTCACAGTCTTGGCATTACCATAAGCCTCCAGCAGAGGGTTAGCTGCAATGATTTGATCCTCCAGCGAGCCCTAGAGATGACATGATACAGCAAACTTTATAAATGAAGAGTTTCATTCCAAAATGCTATACAATATATACATTTTCAGAAACATTGGTAAATTCGCTTTTATTGTTTAAAGAAATGATTAAAGAGATTGGTGTGTTTTTTCACTATCTAATCATGGCATGGGGTTGTTCAATGATATGTATTTGTGTAAAATCCATCACTTGGATTTTACACAGCGGTCATGTCTGTCATTGAAAAACCCCATGCCATGGCGTCACTACAGACTCGGGTTCGATCCCAGGCTGTGTCACAACTGGCCATGCCGGGGACTCCCGTAGGGCAGCTTCGTCCGGGTTAGGGGAGGGTTTTGGCCAGAGGGGCTTTACTTGGCTCATCACGCTCTAGCGACTCCTTGTGGCGGGCCTGGCGCCTGCAGGATGACTTTGGTCGTCAGTTGAAGGTGTTTCCTCCGACACATTGGTACGGCTGGCTTCCGGGTTAAGCAGGCGGGTGTTAAGAAGCGCGGTTTGGCGGATCATGTTTCGGAGGACGCATGACTCGACCTTCGCCTCGGCGATGAGACAAGATCGTAATTGGGTCGCAATTGGATATCACGAAATTGGGGAGAAAAATACAATAAAATAATAAATAAAAATCTATCACTTGATGGTTTCATTTCATAGAGACAAATACGTTTTTTCTTTGCTAAATGCTCTAAATCCACCTCACTCTTAGAGAAATAAGTAGTACTGCTAGGTTTTACATAGTCAAATGTAACAAATAACTAGACTTTATTTAAGGTGCCACCAACCTCCTGGGCCCTAGACCCTAGAACGCAATTGTGTAGATCTGAGATGCTATAAGCGACATGGTGAAACCTGGCCTATGAGAGCGCAAAATGACGCTATTACCATATGGATTGCTCCTGTCAAAATGACGCTATTACCATATGGATTGCTCCTGTCAAAATGACGCTATTACCATATGGATTGCTCCTGTCAAAATGACGCTATTACCATATGGATTGCTCCTGTCAAAATGACGCTATTACCATATGGATTGCTCCTGTCAAAATGACGCTATTACCATATGGATTGCTCCTATTAAAATGCGTAGGGTTTCGTGATCCATTTTGGATTGAGCCATGGCCTTTGAAACTGATGGGCGTTGTGGAGAGCCGTATCAAGTGTACAAAGCTCCCCACTGGAGCCCGGGGTTTAATCCCTGCATCCACCCTTCCCACTACATCTCCCACCTGCCTGTATCCCACTTTCGTTTCAGATACCAACACTAAATAAAGTGTCAAATGCACTACTTTCAGTTTTATGCATTTGTACTGAAAACAATATAGGCCTAAACAATATTATTTATTTTCTGAATAATACATTTAAAGATAGCAAATTTGGTCATCAGTACCCACACAAAAAAATAACAATAGCATGATGCCTCTGCCTAAAATGAACATACTTTATTCTTGACGTACTGTATTTGCACAGGATATACAATAATGTGTCTCACCTTTATTTTCCCAGAAGCAGCAGCTGCTGCTTGTTCCTTCTTGCCTCCAGCCACTGCGATTGTCGCAAAGTACTGGATGACACGTTTAGTGTTCACAGTCTTTCCTGCACCGGATTCTCCGCTACGGGGAGGAAACACTCAAAATAAACACTTTACACAGTTGTTTTCTGTTCAAAATGACTGAAGACTAAAGACTCAATGAAGTTGATATGTTCATTAGGCTGCATAGACACAGGTGCTTACGTAATGAGGATTGACTGGTTTTCACGATCTGCAAGAGGGAAAAATATCAAAGATTAGCCTATGTTGATGAGACAATAAAGAGGCCTTCTCTGTTTCAGTTCATTTAAATTGCACCAGTAAGTGAGCATACCAGTGAGCATGTGCTGATAGGCATTATCAGAGATGGAGAAGATGTGGGGTGGGGCCTCAATTCTCTTTTTGCCTCTGTAAGCATTCACAACCGACTGGTCGTACACTGGGAGCCACTTGTAGGGGTTCACAGTGACACAGAACAGCCCAGAGTAGGTCTGTAATAGAAGGGAATAATGTTTGTTAACATTTCAACTCTCCATTGATTCATGTCTTGACCGCTAGATTATCTTTCATTTAAACTCACGTAGATCATCCATGCTGCGTAACGCTCTTTGAGGTTATACAACACCGTGGCCTCATTGAGGTGGGTCATCATGGCCATGTCCTCAATTTTATCGTACTTTGGAGGGTTCATGGGGTGGATATCATCCTCTTTTACAGTGATGGTCTGTGCCAAAAAAATACACATAAAAGAGATGAATTATTAATCTAAAATGTTACTTAACTTATATGTACTAATCCATTTTTATTAGAGTGATGAGATGGAGATACATTATATCACTTACTTTGTTACACAGTGTTTTGACAGTGGCTTTGCCACCCTCTCTACTCTGGAGAACCCCTTTGAGGTACATCTCTTTGGGCTCAACCACAAAGAAAGCTGATTTGGCATCAAAGGGAGCGGCCTGGGCCGTGATCCTCTCCCTTTCCGGCTTGCGGAGGTAAATGGCCGCCGCGCCAAAGCACTGCATCTCTGAGTCCCCCATGGTGGCTCTTTACTGTTAGAATGTAATGCATTGTTGTTAACAAAGACTCAGATACCTACAAAATATAAACAATGGAGAAATACGACTTTAGATTTTGACTTATGATAGGTTACGTCAGTTGTACTAAGCTCATGCGGCAGTTATAGGCTATTCACAGAGAATCACTGGGTTGGTGGCACCTTAATTTGGGAGGATGGGCTTGTGGTAATGACTGGAGAGGAATTGTGGAATGGTATCAAATACATCAAAAAGCTGGTTTCCATGTGTTTGATGCCATTCTATTCGCTCCGTTCCGGTCATTATTATGAGCCGTCCTCCCTTCAGCAGCCTCCTGTGGTGGGTACATTAGTTGAAATGATCATTGAACAAGATGTTACAGATGATGCCTTTAAAGAGTTGGAATCTTTCTCATGATTAACGTCTTAAAAAGAGAAGATAACCCCACTGTAAAGTATTGACTTCACTCTGACTAAAGGGAATCATTGAACGGTACTTGAGTGGTGGTTGGACACATTGACAGCATGCAACACTATACACTAAGTTAACCTTAAGGTATGTTGTCACTTCATGACTACTATGGTAACTATTTCAAGGTCAAGGCCATCAGACTGTTAAATAGCCATAATCACTAGCACAGAGAGGCTGCTGCCTATATGCACGGACTTGAAATCATTTGCCACTTTATTAAATGGAACACTAGTCACTTTAATAATGTTTATATCTTGCATTACTCATCTCATATGTATATACTGTATTCTAAACTATTCTACTGTATCTTAGTCTACGCTGCTCTGACATTGCTCGTCCATATTCTTAATTCCATTCCTTTACTTAGATTTGTATATATTGGGTATATGTTGTGAGATTGTTAGATATTACTTGTTAGATATTGCTGCACTGTCGGAACTAGAAGCACAAGCATTTCGCTACACCCGCAATAACATCTGCTAAACATGTGTATATGACCAATAAAATGTGATTTGGTTTGAACTGCAGATACACAAACTGAAGGTAACTGAAGGTACACAAAACAATTATTAAATTGTAATGACAGGACCTTAGCCAAATTAGTAACTAATAATTAACATTCTTGGTACTGTATATGTGATAACACAAAAATGTAACATTTTATAACTACATGTAATGCTTGCAAAGTCAAATGTTTTTACCTTGTTAGACACCAACAGTGCAGGTAGGTCTGGCAGCCGTTGAACAGAATACCTAAAAAGACGAAACATTTGTTTAGTATTTTACAGCTTCCTCTACATTTTAAAATGTATAATATTAAATCAGATAATGCAATATAGAGAGACTCTAATAATTAAGATATTAAGATTATAATCAAATAAACAATCAGAACGTTTCATTTAAATGCTACGTTTCATTGTTATCTATGAGTGAAGCAAGACTAAACTGAGGAAGCATCTGTGCTGGAGCATGACTTACCTTAGCTGGGTCCCTGTCTGTCCTGATAGGAGTGGTGTCGCTTCTTATATAGAGGGACGAGTGCTCTCAGGAGATTACTACTTGATCTCATTGGCCATGTATTTTGGCTTTGTTTGGCAGTAACCTCTAGACTGCTAGTTGACGTGTGACTGCTTCATGAAATATCCCATGATTCATCTCACATATAACCATGGGCGTCAGTGGCTGTCATTGTTTTCAATGATTTATTTAATTGGTGTTGACATTAAATATTGTAGCATATACAGTATATATATAAATCTTATTTGAGATGTTGTTACAAGATATGTAAATATGTGCTTTGTGGTGTGCAGTAAAAACATTGACTCAATCTATGATGAAATCTCTGCAAAATCTCAAATGAGGTGTGAAAGGTTTTTTGTCAAGCATTTTTAACACTCGAGCTTTGTTTCAAGTAGTGCACAGAACATACTCGACTCAAGGTTAGGTCAATCTATGGTTCTTACTCTTTTCTTTTTAAACGTTCACTGGCACATCAGAATATCCTCATTTAGCCGTGACATCTTGAAATGTCATTGGTATACGGTTGCAGTAGCCTTGCAAGTCCTAAATTGTTATAAAGAAATACAATGGGTAATGCCAATGAGCTTGAAGTAAAGTAAGGTGGAGGGTTCCAAGAGATTATTGTTCCACACAACAGGGCCAACAGCTGTGGTCATACCAGCTCATCACATGAAGGAGGATGAGACAACCTCCCAATACGAACCCTTCTTAAGTCATTGAGTGTTTAATCTCGTTGCGTTTCTGCTCCCTCGAGATTTAAAGGTTTTCCCTTTGCGAGTAAAGTCACATTGCACATTACGTGTTTGTTTTATTTTTGTAGGTGTTAAATCTTCTACCAAAGAGTGTTACTTTGAGACGGGGCCAGTTGTTTTTCCACTTGGCACACACTGGTTGAATCAACGTTGTTTCCACGTCATTTCAATGAAATTACGTTGAACCAACATGGAATAGATGTTGAATTGACGTCTGTACCCAGTGGGTTGTAGCAGACACTAATATTGTACTGTTGAAAATTATCCTGTGTCTTGACAATAGATATTCCAATAAATGTTTTTCACGTGCAGTAAACACAGTGGAGTACCATTATTGTGCTAAGAACACACAGCTCAGAACATTAAGCTAAAATGAGATCTCAATCCGAAGATGTACTGTAGAGATTGACAGTTGTCTAAGAAAGCAACAGGGTGACCTTCCTCCCACAGTTTTGCCAAGAATGTGCCATGCCGTCGCCAAGGGATCTAATACGGCACGATTTAAAACCAAGAGAAGGCTGCCAGAAGGATACTTTTTTCCATTGGAAAGGTGATCTGATCTGAACAGTGGATAGGAGGGTTAAGAAATTCTCAAGTGGTTACCCAGAGGATATAATGGTCTCCTGTATTCAAGTAAAAATGTGATACTTGATATCTCCTTTGAAACACTCATTTTTTATTAGGACATATTCCATATGGCTGTGTACTGCCAAATTGCACATGTTTCACATGTTTGGAAGGCTTATTGTGTTTTCAGGGACCTTGACGTGCTACTGTCAAATTCAACCACTTGAGCTTCCTTGTTTGCCAAGCAGCAGCAACTGTGCACAGGGCAGCAGACCACAGTGTCAAGTAAGTAGCAAATAGCATTTTGTTAAATTATTTAGGGTTTTGTTAATCAATGTGTTATCGCTTTGAATTAGCTTATTATACCTGCTTATTGTAATGCGCAATTTGAAAGTTTGAAATACAGTTGAAGTCGAAAGTTTACATACACCTTAGCCAAATACATTTAAACTCAGTTTTTCACAATACCGACTGTTTAGCCCAGGTTAAGCTCTGGGCTAAACAGAGACAGAACTACACAGGCATCCTTATGCCTTGATCACACCGGTAGCGTCATTTCTCTAAATATCACACACCATCATCTGGATATGTGTGGTGGAAAAGTTCAACATTCACCTTCTGCTACAATTTCTGTCAAGCTGTCTTCTTACACAGTTTGCATACATTCAATAAATCCAACGTATGCACCACAGAACCCACTGCAACTGCCTCTGCAATGCAATTCTGTTGAAGTCGGAAGTTTTCATACACCTTAGCCAAAAACACGCGTTTAAAATGTATTTCACAATTCCTGACATTTACTCCTAGTAAATATTCCCTGTCTTAGGTCAGTTAGGATCACCACTTTACTTTAAGAATGTGAAATGTCAGAAAAATAGTGGAGGGAATGATTTATTTCATCTCATTCCCAGTGGGTCAGAAGTTTACATACACTCAATTAGTATTTGGTAGCATTGCCTTTAAATTGTTTAACTTGGGTCAAAAGTTTCGGGTAGCCTTCCACAAGCTTCCCACAATAAGTTGGGTGAATTTTGACAGAGCTGGTGTAACTGAGTCAGGTTTGTAGGCCTCCTTGCTCGCACACCCTTTTTCAGTTCTTCCAACAAATTTTCTATCGGATTGAGGTCAGGGCTTTGTGATGGCCACTCCGATACCTTGACTTTGTTGTCCTTAAGCCATTTCGCCACAACTTTGGAAGTATGCTTGGGGTCATTGTCCATTTGGAAGACCCATTTGCGACCAAGCTTTAACTTCCTGACTGATGTCTTGAGATGTTGCTTCAATATATCCACATAATTTTCCTCCCTCATGATGCCATTTATTTTGTGCAGTTCACCAGTCCCTCCTGCAGCAAAGCACCCCCATAACATGATGCTGCCACCCCCCTGCTTCACGGTTGGGATGATGTTCTTTGGCTTGCAAGCCTCCCCTTTTTCCTCCAAACACGGTCATTATGGCCAAACAGTTCTATTTTTGTTTCATCAGACCAGAGGACATTTCTCCAAAAAATATGATCTTTGTCCCCATGTGCAGTTGAAAACCATAGTCTGGCTTTTTTATGGCTGTTTTGGAACAGTGGCTTCTTCCTTGCTGAGCGGCCTTTCAGGTTATGTCGATATAGGACTCGTTTTACTGTGGATATAGATACTTTTGTACCTGTTTCCTCCAGCATCTTCACAAGGTCCTTTGCTGTTGTTTTGGGATTGATTTGCACTTTTTGGACCAAAGTACGTTCATCTCTAGGAGACAGAACGCGTCTCCTTCCTGACCGGTATGACGGCTTCGTGGTCCCATGGTGTTTATACCTGTGTACTATTGTTTGTAAAGATGAACGTGGTACCTTCAGGCGTTTGGAAATTGCTCCCAAGGATGAACCAGACTTGTGGAGGTCTACATTTTGGCCTTGGCTGATTTCCTTTGATTTTCCCATGATGTCAAGCAAAGAGGCACTGAGTTTGAAGGTAGGCCTTGAAATGCATCCACAGGTACACCTCCAATTGACTCAAATTATGTCAATTAGCCTATAAGAAGCTTCTAAAGCCATGACATCATTTTCTGGAACGTTCCAAGCTGTTTAAAGGCACAGTTAACTTAGTGTATGTAAACTTCTGACCCACTGGAATTGTGATACAGTGAATTATAAGTGAAATAATCTGTGTGTAAACAATTGTTGGAAAAATTACTTGTGTCATGCGCAAAGTGGATGTCCTAACCGACTTGCCTATAGTTTGTTAACAAGACATTTGTGGAGTGGTTGAAAAACGAGTTTTAATGATTCCAACCTAAGTGTATGTAAACTCCCGACTTCAACTGTATATATGAGTCCAGGGATGACTTAATTTATAGATACTTACAAACAAATCCACCTGTGCAGGATGCTCCAACTCTACCTACCTCCTTCAGGTCAAGATATCTGTCTCGTCTCCTCCACTGTGACAGTACTTTTATTGTTCAACTGCTTCCTTACAACTATATGATGTTGATTAGGTCAGGCATATGAAGAGATGTTCCCCAAATCAAATGGCAAAAAAGGAGTCGATCCCATTCCTTGACTGTCACTAGCGCACGGTGAGTCTTGCCGACAGGCCAGTCCGCATGAACCTTTCGAAGAACTGGTGATATCCCCTTGATTTTGAATGGTTTCCCTGTTAGTGGATGGTTGAAGTTGTTGCCTTCTATGGCTAATTTACCGTACATAGTTGCTTTCCATCCAGATACTTGATTTTTAATGTTGCACTTTGCTACATACATTTTTTTGACTTTTAAATGAATTGATTCATTGATTCTTGAAGAATTCAACTTATTAATGCTTCATGAGCTTAGGTCAACTGTCTAAAAATGTAATTGTAAACAAACACTGCATATCGTCAAAACATGGCTAATCATTGGCAAATGGGTTGAACTGATTGGCCAAAAGTGTTGACCTGGTTGAAAAAAGATCAGAATTGGGCTGCCTGTGTAAACACAGCCTTAACTGTTGACACAAAAAGGTGGTGGGGTGGCCGCTTTGTTATTGTTTGAACTGCAGATTGCCCCTTGACATTGGTTTGTATGACTGAGTTCACAGGAAACTTGTTTTAATAATTGGCAGCGTGTATTGTATTGTAAGTCCACAAATCAACCACTGCATGGTGCTCCAGATCTACCTGACTCCTTGAGCTTCAGTCTCTAGTCTGCTCCGCTGGAACCCTACAGCCATTCAGAAATGCCTAAAAATGGGAACTCGTTCAAGAAAAATATATTGATTTCCACACCAGCAGGTCATGTCTTTCATAAAGTAGTTCATTTGATTTCTTCAAGAACAAATTAGCATTTCAAATATATAATTTTTGAACCCCAGACCAGGTTTCTGTGTGCACCTGATATTTCCACAAGGAACAACTAGGTAAAGGATGAAAACATTATGTTGTCATTCTATCTTAAAGCTGAAATTTGCATTAGGTGAAAAAGCGCCACTCGTGGCCACAGCGCATGTGTTACGGTTTTTGTTTTGTTGATGAAACGGAGGAGAGGAGCACTCAGTATCATGGTAAGAAAACCATTGTAGTACATACTATGCTGTTATATCGCACGTGCAATGATGTCCGAGGGAGAAAAACAGTGTTTGTTGTTTGAAGAAACTTCTTTGATCTTGTTATATAGCAAATGGACGTGGCAGTTCCATCAAATACGGATTCCAGCTTTAAGCTCTCATAAGATATTTGTGGAGAGACTTTTCAGAGGAAGATCATTCTCAAGTGCAGAGATGAACTGTAATCTAAGATGCCATTGTCGGCTGCTTTGTGTGTTTGATGACAAGCACCTAGGTATTTCTAGGTGCTAAATTCCAGAAAATGTCAGCTTCATCCATCACTGGCATACTGTAAGCATCTATCCTGTACTGTCCTTGCTACATGAATTCTCAACCCCTTACATGACCACTATTGTAATGTTAGGTGACAATTCCTGTCTGTCGTGCACTGTTTTCTATGTGAAATGTAGGAAATTGAAAGAGAGAGATGCTGCTTATAAACAGGGCAAGGTGACCGGGGACAATAGTTTTTGTTAAACAGTTCAAATATGACTTATGCAGATTGATCAAGATGGCGAAACACAAGTATAGAGACAAAGTGGAGGATCAATTCAGCAGGTCTGACACAAGGCGTATCATGGATTACAAAAAGAAAGCCAGCCACATCACGGTCACCAGATGAGCTGACCCGTCCGAGGAGAGCCCCAGATGACAACGTGGGCTACACACTCAGTCTCTACTGAGGACGTATGGAAGTCAGTCAAACGTGTTAACCCTCGCAAGTCTGCCAGCCCAGATGGCATCTCTAGCCTTGCCCTTAGAGCATGTGCAGACCAGCTGACTGTTGTGTTCTCTGACATTTTCAATCGCTCCCTTGCTCAGGCCTCTATACCCACCTGCATCAAGATGTCCACTATCATCCCTTTGCCCAAGAAAGGGAGAGTAACTGAACTGAATGAATACTGACCAGTAGCACTCACTTCCATCATCATGAAGTGCTCCGAGAGGCCAGTCAAAGACCACATCACCTCCTCCCTCCCCAACACACTCAACTGTCTCCAATTCGCCTACCGCCCTGACAGGTCAATGGACGACACAATCTCCATTGCACTGCACACTGCCCTCACCCACCTGGACAAGAGGAATGCATATGTGAGAATGCTGTTCATCGACAACAGCTCGGCCTTCAATACCATGGTGCCCTATAAGCTCATTATATAGTTCACAGCGCTGGGTCTGAACTCCTCCGTATGCAACTGGGACCTGGACTTCCTGACGGGCCGCCCCCAGGTGGTGATAGTATGCAACATTGCCTCCTTGACACTGATCCTCAATACAGGGCCCCCACAAGGGTGCGTCCTCAGTCCCCTCCTGTATTCTCTGTATACCCACGACTGCATGGCCTCACACAGTTCCAACTCCATCATCAACCTCTCCCTCAA
Organism: Oncorhynchus kisutch; assembly: GCF_002021735.2. Lineage (NCBI taxonomy): Eukaryota > Metazoa > Chordata > Actinopteri > Salmoniformes > Salmonidae > Oncorhynchus > Oncorhynchus kisutch. The sequence goes on along the minus strand of NC_034174.2, from coordinate 41,567,950 downwards.
CGTTAGCAAAACAAAGTAGCTGATTGTGGACTTCAGGAGCAAACAGGCTGGACACGCCACCATGGAGATGGTTAATAACTTCACATTGCTCTGCGTACACATGTCAGAGAAGCTGAAATGGTCTAACCACACGGACACCGTAGTGAAGAAGGCACGACAGTGACTCTTCAACCTCAGGATGCTGAAGAAAGCTGGCCTGTCCCCGAGGGCCCTCAGTGTTTTACAGGAGCGGCGTCGAGAGCATACTGTTGGCTGCACCCCAGCCTGGTTTGGGCAACTTAACTGCCGCTTATCAGAGGGTGAAACGTGCAGCTGAACGCACCATTGGTTGCATACTGCCTGCCCTACAGGACACCTAGAACATCAGATGTCACAGGAAGGCCAAGAAGATAATCAGGGACACCAGCCACCCAAGCCATGCCCTGTTCTCCCTGCTTCAATCACTCCGAAGTGGGAAGTACAGGACTGGCGAATAGTTTCTACCTTCAGACCATCAGGCTGCTGAATAGCCACCACTAGTCAGCTACCTGCTCCCCCCCAACCTCAATTCCCTTACCTTACCTGCTACTCCCCCATATGGACATTCTTTCTCCTGTTGCTCCCCCCTTCTGCTCCCCCCTTCTACTCCCCCATGGACATTCTTCCTCCTGCTGCTCCCTCCTTCTACTCCCCCAATGGACATTCTTCCTCCTGCTGCTCCCTCCTGCTACTCCCCCCATGGACATTCTTTCTCCTTCTACTCCCCCCATGGACATTCTTTCTCCTTCTACTCCCCCCATGGACATTCTTCCTCCTGCTGCTCCCTCCTTCTACTCCCCCCATGGACATTCTTCCTCCTGCAGCTCCCTCCTTCTACCCCCGTTATGGACATTCTTTCTCCTGCTGCTCTCCCCCTTCTACTCCCTCTATGTGTATTCCACCCCCACACCCCCCACCACAATGACATTCATCACTGTAGAAGTTGTTAATATGTCTAGTATTACTTTCTTGTTTTTGTTTCACTCAATGATCATGCTGCTTCTCCCCTTATGTTCATCCCCTCCACCCTCTCAACAATCTTTACATTGCCTCCACCCCAATCGGCATTTACTCATTCCTCACTGCCACAGTTACTATTATGTATATAGTGCTATATTTATATTGTTTTTATTACCATTATCATTGTTTTATTTCACTGCATGTTGGAGCTCGAAGCCTAAGATTTTCACTGTACCCTGCAATCACGCCTGCAACCCTGCAATCCTGTACATGTGACTATTATACAATCTGAATATGAATCTGAAATGGTGCGATTGTTTCTGGTTCTGAAATGTTCTGGTCATTATGGTTGTTTCTCCGTGATTTTACACACTGTATCAGCTGGTTATCAGATAATCACCGGTTATAAAACAAAAAGTCCACCAATGTAGAACCTGCTGAAAATAAAGTCCTGTATAGATTGTATTTCCAGCCAGCGACTATCGTGGAATTACGCCGATGATCACACGCCCACACTTTTAGTGTTAGTTTAATCAGCTAATGTACAAAAAGGATATAAAACACAGGAATAACGGACTTGATTTAACTGCATAGTTCCTTTGATGTGGCTCATTGTTTTAAACAATCTGTTTTTGGATTCCAACTTGTCTCCCCCTTTCCTCTTTTAGAATCCTCTGTCCCCCACCAAATCAAATCAAATTTATTTATATAGCCCTTCGTACATCAGCTGATATCTCAAAGTGCTGTACAGAAACCCAGCCTAAAACCCCAAACAGCAAGCAATGCAGGTGGAGAAGCACCATTGGATCCAAACAGGCTATTTACTGTATAGGCTACTCTGGAGACCACATGACAGATCTAAGGCTCTACTCCCACACATAGGGATTAAATGACACACAGGGTTTATACGGTAGATAGATAGGAGATCCTGACACTTGACATGTGACACAGATGGCACTCCTTGTCTTTACACGTAACTAAGATAATAGATTGTTCTCTGTGGAATCCTCAAAGATGGATTAGATCAGCTGTTGTGAACATTATTATGTTGAGATAAACATAAACATTTTTAAACACATGTTTAAACATGTTAAAACACAAGTCAACTTGGGATTCTTTGCAACCAGAGATTACTCAGGCAAACAGCACGATATTCCTTTCAAAAACAGATCAAGATGTGTCACACTGCCTCGCCTTTAAATAGCTCATCTATTTGTATACATGAATAGTCTGTAAGAAGTGTTACACTTTTATTGACTATGATCCAAACATATCACGTGAAACCCTGTGATTTTGGTAGAGAGAGACTTGAATATGATAAAACTTGCATGTTAAGACCTGTGAAAGATGATAGAGGTTTCCAAACTCACTATTGCCACACGTACTGTGCAGCTAGCTTGTCCTTTTCTGCAGTCAACAATGCACTCATCATTATGCTGTAAAACAATACAACATATTGGTTAAAACAGACTGGCACCCAGGCTCCTGGAACAGAAGAGCGGACCGTATTAACAATAAGCAATGTCTTGCTTTTTGAGATCTTTTGGCCTACTTCACTTTGTCAGACAGGTTCTGTTTAAGCGATTTCTTGATTCAACAGGTCTGGCAGTAATGGGGCCTGGGTGTGGCTAATGAAATTGAACTCAGCTTTCCAAAAAATGTGATTAACCACAGTAAATTCATGATTTAACAAGGGGGGGCATTTACTTTGTCACATAGGGCCATGCAGGTTCGGATAGCTTTTTTCCCTTAATAAATAAAATGATCACTTAAAAACTGCATTTTGTGTTCACTTGGGTTATCTTTGTGTAATATTAAAATTTGTTTGATGATCTGAAACATTTAAGTGTGACAAATGTGCAAAAAAAATAACAAATCAGGAAGGGGGCAAATACTTTTTCACAGCATAGTATATCATCTCTCTCCCCCTCTCTCGCTCCCCCTCTCTCTCTTTCTCTCACCCCATCTGCTCTCTAGCTCTCGATCCTTTGGACCAACAAATATGTACTTCACATTGCAGGGAAGATCAGCTGTTTACGTTCACTGTCAAGTTGGAACAGAGCTATTAAAGTAAAAAAAAAAAATGGCTGACAGTTAATATTTAGCTGTCATTCTATTACAAAAGTATTACATTTTATTACAACTATATTTCAGTGAAAGAACTGTTGTTTTAGCATTGGTGTTTTACTTAGCATGTCAAACCGCTTAAAACAGCTCCTGGAAGATATAGTTACTGTTCAAAAAACAAAATTACCAGGAGAAACAACAATTCACATACTTCCCAACCTTAAATGTGCAGCCATCACTGAGTTTGAGCCTAGGGTGTTCTACAGCTGGATAGAGAAAGGTACCTCACACTTACGTTACAGTGAGGCTCAATGTATTAGGCAGTCCCAATCGTGGGGGAGCATGAAAGAGCAAGATGCTCGACTTCTCCTAATAAGAACATAAAGTGAAACTTTTATTATTGCGACTTTATGCTATGTGGGATGAGTGCACAATACTTTTTTCTACACATGATCCTATTTTGGAAAAAGCTAAAGTGCAACAGCGTTATACATCTTAGCTTAAATTCCCATCAATTGTTGTCTTTTACAAATACTTGGACTGGAGTTAAGCAGTATCTAAGTGTGTGGAAAAGTTCAGGCCTGGTTAAACATGGGGAAATAGATTGAGATAATATTGTATCAATATTCCAGGTGCATGAGCTTGAGAGTGGCATATCCCAGGAGGAGCAGGCCAACACTCTCCTGTCCAGGAACAGGAAGGTGCCGCATGAGCTGCAGGAAGCTTGGGAGCATGCCGACATAGCTTTGTCTCAAGCCGAGGGTAAAGAGCCGTAATACTGGAAAGGAGAAGTGTTACGGTTCTGTATTTATTTTCTTAGTCAACCTTGTGTTCTGTTTCGTTGTGTTCTTGAACGTAGCCCTGTTTCTTTGTGTTCTTGAACGTAGCCCTGTTTTTAATTTTTGTTCATTGATTTCACCTGTGTTAGTTACTCACCTGGTCTCCTCAGCTCCTTATTTAGTTCAGTTCATTCTGTTTGTGCCTTTGTGAGGTATTGTTCGTTTTGACTCTACTAAGCTTTTTCCTAGCTCCTTTGTTGAGAACAAGTTATAGCTTTCAGTCCTAGTTTTGACTCACCTGCCTGTTTGCCTACCTGTGTATGACCATTGCCTGCCTGTGACCACGATTCCTGCCTTCTGTGAAGGCGAAATAAACACCTGCCGCGCTAGGCGTGTGAATCCACACTTTTTTCTCCCTGAGTATTCATTACAAGAAGACACTTCTCTGGGGCGTCAAAACATATTGCTATAACTGATTCACTCAATAGAACTAGAATGTAATTTAGATTCTTTGATACATTTGTATTCATATTTTATTCTAACAGATTAATCCCATTGATATGAATACTGTATTTATACCTTTAATTGAAATCATTATAGACAAATCACATGTTAGAAGCATGTTAGAAGCAAGCCAAAATGTATTAGTAAATAGATGTGATATTTTATATTATTTTGCAGGGCAAGGAAGCAGCTGAATGGGACATGTGCCACAGATGAGACACACTTCTAGGCAGTCATATAATATGATCTTCTTGTGAAATGTCAACATTGATCTCTTAAAGTCTGCTTTCAGAAAGTATTCAGACCCCTTGACCTTTTCCACATTTTGTTACGTTACAGCCTTATTCTAAAATTGATTAAATTGTTTTTCCCCTCATCAGTCTACACACAATACCCCATAATGACAAAGCAAAAATAGCTTTTCAGAATAAAAAAACATTTTATTACAAATAAGCTGAAATATCACATGTACATAAGTATTCAGACCCATTACTCAGTACTTTGTTGAAGCACCTCTGGCAGTGATTACAGCCTCGAGTCTTCTTGGGTATGACGCCACAAGCTTGGCACACCTGTATTTGGGGAGTTTCTCCCATTCTTCTCTGCAGATCCTCTCAAACTCTTTCAGGTTGGATGGGGAGCATCGCGGCACAGCTATTTTCAGGTCTCTCCAGTGTCATGATGTTGGCCTGGGAGGTAGGTTTGTGACAGTCATAAATACCTCTTCCTCCCTTTTTCCTCTCTCTACCCTACTGAGGTTACATTTGCAAAACCCTTGGTTAACATAGAGATTCTGGGAACATCAGTAGGTGGGGGGAAATGAACTATATTCTGGTAATCCGAACAATTGAACATATGCGGTGGTACTTAATGAATATGATGTCAGTTCGGTTGTCATCTGAGACATTCTCATCAATGATAAGATGACATAAACTCTACAGTGGAAAGTCTACATATCAGAGTTATCGGATTCACATGGAATTGTTGTTCAATTTAAATGTTTGAATATGAAATTATTTGTGATGGGATGAAATGTGATTTTAGCTTCGAAAATGTGAGATGTGGGCTTTCATAAGATAGGGCTGCTCAATCAGTGGCCCGCACTGTGAAGGGACATGGGCTATAAAGCTTTTCAAACACACCCTCCTCTGCCTTCCTATATAAGCCCTTGATGACAATAGAACTATCTGTTCCGGGGATGTAGGACAACGGTCCTATGTCAGAATGGTTCAGATAATAACTACAGAACGAAGCCAACATCAGCGTGAGCTTTGGTTGCGAATGGTATGAACTTTGAACTCTTATTCACTACAGAAGTGATACCTCCTAGCCGTTGAGTTAGCAACCGCAGCTGCAAACGCAGGTTAGGAAGGAACAGACAGAGTATCCCGTCGACCACATAACAACGTTACTACAACGTATCCATTTGACCACCAGAGACATTCTTCAAACGACTCGGTTGGTCAACACGGCCTTCCATCTACCACCAACCTACCGAAGCGCAGCTCAGAGTAAATATTTATTGCATTTTCCTTTTCCAAATGGGCGATACTGTATTTACGATAGCACAGCTTCTTCCCTTTGTTCCTCAGTCTTCTCGCTCTTTCACTCAAACCCAGACCCTTTTCTTTTGTGTAACAAGCTGTCATATCTAATCCGCCCTCTAGGGACATTTTCCTTTATGACGTAATTTGTAATCAAGTTATGATTAATTGTGTGTGTGTAATTCTGTGTGATTAGTTAGGTATTTAGTAAATAAATAATTAAACCCAATTTTGTATTGCTGATTCAACTTGTTAGCCAGGGTTCGTGCAGATAAAATCATTTACAACTTTCAGATGTGACTGAATTAAGGTGACGATTGATATTGTCTGCTATTGATGTAAAATATTACTAGGTCTTTAAGAGTTTATTCAGAAGATAACAGCTCTATAAATATTATTTTGTGGTGCCCGACTCTCTAGTTAATTACCTTTACATGATTAGCTCAATTAGGTGATATTAATTACGGAGAAATTATTTGATAGAATAGCATGTCATATCACGTAATCCGGCATACCCAAAGACACGACACAGAGATGTTCGATCTGGGCTCTAGCTGGGCCACTCAAGGACATTCAGAGACTTGTCCCGAAGCCACTCATGCGTTTGCTGTGCGCTTAATGTCGTTGTCCTGTTGGAAGGTGAACCTTTGCCCCAGTCTGAGGTCCTGAGCACTCTGGAGCAGGTTTTCATCAAGGATCTCTCTGTACTTTACTCAGTTCATCTTTCCCACGATCCTGACTAGTCTCCCAGTCCCTGCTGCTGAAAAACATCCCCACAGCATGATGCTGTCACCACCATGCTTCACTGTAGGGATGGTGCCAGGTTTCCTCCAGAGGTGGCGCTTGGGATTCAGGCCAAAGAGTTCAATCTTGGTTTCATCAGACCAGAGAGTCTTGTTTCCCATGGTCTGAGAGTCTTTAGGTGCCTTTTTGCAAACTCCAAGTAGGCTGTCATGTGCCTTTTACTGAGGAGTGACTTCCGTCTGGTCACTCTACCATAAAGGCCTGATTGGTGGAGTGCTGCAGAGTTGGTTGTCCTTCTAGAAGTTTCTCCCACAGAGGAACTCTAGAGCTCTTTCAGAGTAACCATTGGGTTCTTGGTCACCTCCCTGACCAAGGCCCTTTCCCCCGATTGCTCAGTTTGGCCAGGCAGCCAGCTCTAGGAAGAGCCTTGGTGGTTCCAAACTTCTTCCATTTAAGAATGATGGAGGACACTGTGTTCTTGGGGACCTTCAATGCTGCAAAAATGTTTTGATACTCCTCTCCACATCTGTGTCTCGATACAATCCTGTCTCAGAGCTCTACGGACAATTCCTTCGACCTCATGGCTTTGTCTTTGCTCTGACATGCACTTTCAACTGTAGGATCTTATATAGACAGGTGTGTGCTTTCCATATCATGTCCAATCAATTGAATTTACCACAGGTGGACTCCAATTAAATTGTAGAAACATCTCAAGGATGATAAATGGAAACAGTATGCACCTGAGCTCAATATCGAGTCTCATAGCAAAGGGTCTGAATACTTTTGTAAATAAGGTATTTCTGTTTATTAATTTTAATACATTTACTAAATTGTCAAAAACAACTGTTTTCACTTTGTCATTATGAGGTATTATGTACAGGTTGCTGAGGATTTGTATTTATTTATTTAATCCATTATAGAATAAGGCTGTAACGTACAAAATGTGGAACAAGTCAAGGGGTCTGAATACTTTTTGAAAGCACTGTATCACAAGGTGTAAGGTGACAGGTTCTAGGTCTGGGTTGAGCAGCAGAGAGAAGCAGAGGCAGACAACGAAGGGAATGTTTCTTACATTTATTTTAAGGCATCATTTTCCATTTCAAACACATTCCAGTTTCTAATTTCCATTCAATTGCTTTGTTTTACATATAGTAAATATCATTTATTTTACGTTTACTCTAAAACCATGCTAGTTAAAATCATCATACAAACCAAAACAAGGAAAACAAAGCGTCACAGGAACTGGTGCAGCCTGGAAGGTCCATTTTGTTCATCTTAAATAACCTCCATTAGCCATGTACTCACCAAACAAAGCCCTACAAGCCCTAGAAAAACCTGGGCTCCACCACACCTCCGGACTGCATTCACCTACTGTGGACAGCCACCTAGAACACAAAAACTATTCAAATCACATGACCCAATTCTTCGTCTAGATTGCATGCAAACACGTGACAGCTGTGACACAAGCCTTTGTCAGCATATTGTTGCTATACTATGTTTTTGACTTGAACAATATAACATTTTGAAAAGAGAGGTGTCTTGAATGACCAATGACCACTGAAGCAACACCTTAACTATTATGTTTTGTACATCTCACGCCACGAAACACTATAATTGCATATGAAGTATTTTAAATTGCTAAATAAAAATAGCACTCCTTGGGGCTCGCAAGGATCTATGAAATCTTCTGCACATTAATAAGTCTTAATCATAATGCCACACCTAATATTACTCAGAAGACAAATTTAGCCCTCCATGAGTCCATGTGATTCCCTGTTGGCTACATATGAAATGATTACAAAGTAGCTAATGTGCAAAGAAATCATGGTTCACCACTTGCTCAAAATAGGTATTTGACCTGCTAACAGTCCTTGATCTAAATCCACAGAAGTGTCTAAGGCTTATATTGCTGCAATGAACTATTCAAGTGGAATTTGTAGACCCCACTCTGAATTTACAACGCCCCATGTTCACTCCTGAGAATCGTTTTATTTTATCTGGCTTGATATCTACAATGTTGACCAATATGGTTATGTTTGATTCATTAACTCACCAGGTCTTAATGTCTTCAGCACCAAAAACCTTTCTCCCCACATGTTAGCATTTACCTGCAGAAAGAAGAGCAAATAGCATAAACTACCCAACCTTGGAGTCTGTACCGTGCTTTCTCTCTCACTGCCACAACTCCCCCACACGCACGCACTCACACACACACACACACACACACACACACACACACACACACACACACACACACACACACACACACACACACACACTGGCGACTGCAGCTGTGGGCTAAGGCTGCTTTGAGCTGACAGATTTCATAATGTAAGAAATATCAGCTGCTGGCTTTAGCTGCCATATGACCTCTGGCATGTTTGAATAGCTTTGTCATAAGGTCAATATAACAATGGACACACTGTAAACACAGTGTTAGCTAATACTTTTTCTTCTTATTCTGGTCAGGTATTTGTTTGTAGTAGAAAATGTGAATACTATATTATGTTTGACAAGTTAATAATACATCATGTATTTGAATCATGTTAGGCCTGTATTAATAAGCTGATAAATAATGAATATGTTTTATTATTAAATAATTAAGACGTTACATTTTTATCATAATCATTGCTATGTATTAGCAGTATGTAAACTCTGCCCCACATTTTCAAAAGGCATGCACTTTGATTCATGTGCTTACAGTGCAAATATCATTCATATGAAATATATAATAGAAATGTGTTCTATAATCACAAATACAGGTTCATCTGCACACCGCTATGAACATAAATCAATCAAAAACAATAATTGAAATAAATGCCTCCTTCCATGTGTCAAGGTAAATAAATGAATCATACACTGAGTGTACAAAACATTAAGAACACCTGTTCTTTCCATGACAGAGACTGACCAGCTGAATCCAGGTGAAAGCAATTATCCCTTATTGATGTCACCTGTTAAATCCACTTCAATCAGTGTAGATGAAGGGAAGGAGACAGGTTAAACAAGGCTTTTTAAGCCTTGAAACAATTGAGACATGGATTGTGTATGTGTGCCATTCAGAGGGTGAATGAACAAGACACAAGATTTGAAGTGCCTTTGAACGGAGTATGGTAGTAGGTGTTCCTAATGATTGGTATACTCAGTGTATATTCACATTTTACAAAAGTGAATTGTTTGAATGACAATATCTATACAGAAATATGTATATTTTTCTGAACCTGAAGTGGCTACAGAGCAATCTGAGTGTGTCAAATCAAATCTCATTTTATTTGTTACGTGCGCCGAACACAACAGGTGTAGACCTTACAGTGAAATGCTTACTTACAAGGCCTAACCAACAATGCAGTTTTTTTAAATGTAAAAAAAATCCTAAAAAAATATATGAATAAGAAATAAAAGTAAAAAATAATTGAAGAGTGTGAGCCTACATTAGGGTTCTCTAGAGTTAAATTGTCAACAATCTCAAAAGTGTCTGAACTTGAATGAGCTAGAGGCTATATTTATTTTAAGTCCTAATAAGAACCTAAGGGGAAGCCAAAGATATTGTGTATCACATTTCTATTGCAACTTTATCGCATGTGGGACCACTAAAGAATACTTAAGACACTGTCCCCATTTGGACATAGCGTATCGTATGAGAGCATAATTGGCATCAGATGATCTCAGGAGACCTTTGGAACAATGTCTTCCGTAAAGGTCAGTGTGTGATGATCCTTTGGGCATTCCGTTTATACCCAGTGAAAACTACTACTTATTGGAGACGCGTATTTGATTCAATGTACTTTATACACAATGAACTGGAAAAACAATCAAGCTTCTTATTTTGTTATCAGATATGCACAATCCCATCTTTTCAAATACCGTCAACTATTCAATTTAAGTGAACAAACCTCCGGCTGTTACGGCACTTAACTTGTGGCACCACTCTTACTGTCGGCGAGAGACAAAACAACCACAGCTGTTATGACAGACCTTTTGGCATCTCTCCTTCTCCTATCCATTGTGATGTTTCGTAAACATTTTAACATGATTACAATTCAACACTGTCATGTCACTAAAGACGAGGGTGAGACAAATGACAGTCTGCACCAATTTGACAAGTTTTGACACGTGCAAGACCTTCAGATATCCTCCACAACACCCTCTTAGCAAATCCCATTCATCATTCCATGCATCATTAGAGAACAGGCTTACAATTGTAACCAAAATGATTTATGAATATAATTAGCTTATGTTGCACAGGTTCTAGACAACGCTGTTAACACTATTAGTTCCCATATAAACAGTGACACAACAAGTCAGGATGCTGAAGTGAGAAGGGGCAGACGTACATGACCAAATAAAGAAAAAGTACACGTCCCAAAAGGGTGGGCTGCTTCTGCTCAGTGAACACAAATCTCTCTATAAAAGAAGCCATCTATGACCACCCTTGGACTGACTGAAGGCCACCCAGCAAAGGTGAGTAAGTGCCACAGCTTTCACAACGATTTACTAGTGACCAGAGAGATGCTTATTTGCTCCTTTAGAGATACATTCTTGTCTGGTTTACTTATGGAAAAAACTCCTGCAATCACAGATGACTCATTTTGTACTAGCTTCAGTTGTGTATATTTACATTTTACACGTTTGTCATTTAGCAGACGCTCTTTTGCAGAGTGACTTACAGTTAGTGCATTCATCTAAAGATAGCTAGGTGAGACAACAACACATCACAATCATATCAGGTACATTTTCCGTCAACAAAGTACTTATCAGCAAAGTCAGTGCTAGTAGGGAAAGACAAGTGCTTTAAAATACATATATAATAACCGTATTGAAAACTGACAAAACTCTTTCTTTTCAAGTATCGACATCTTACCAACTTGGTCCCAGCAACATCCTACGAACTTGGGCAAAAAAAAGAGGTACATTGTGTTAACTGTATCTGGCATGTACAATGTTAGTATGGGGAAACACTGACTGGGGAGCACTTCAATTCTTTAACACAAAATATAGCCTTTACCAAGATAAGTCAAAGGAAGATGCTTAACTAGATCTTATTGATACAATTATATAAAGAGTTCATTACATATAGTAAAGGTTTTCAGGGAAATGTAGTGTAAGTAAGAACATGGGACATTATCATCAAGATCTAAAAATCATTCAGATTCTTGTTTGTGGAAGATAATGATTAGCATTGGTATTTGTCATTGTAGATAAAGCAACTCTGTCTTTTCTTGGCAGAGGGTAATCATGAGCACGGACGCAGAGATGGCGGCATTTGGCCCAGCGGCCATCTACCTCCGAAAACCGGAAAGAGAGAGGATTGCAGCCCAGGCCGCTCCCTTTGATGCCAAATCAGCTTTCTTTGTGGTTGAGCCCAAAGAGATGTACCTCAAAGGGGTTCTCCAGAGTAAAGAGGGTGGAAAAGCCACTGTCAAAACACTGTGTAACAAAGTAAGTAGACGTCTACAACAGTGAGAATTCTGTAGGAAGGAAAATAGGGCAGTGAAAAAATATTTTATTGACATATTCTAATGCGGTGATGGCTATGCTGTTTTCTAAGCTCTAAACTGTGATATGAGTTCATTAAAACCATCATCTAATTGTTTGAGTAACCAGTCATTTACAAAATGTTATTCCTGTCACAGGTTCTCACTGTGAAGGAGGATGATATCCACCCCATGAACCCTCCAAAGTACGACAAAATTGAGGACATGGCCATGATGACCCACCTCAATGAGGCCACGGTGTTGTATAACCTCAAAGAGCGTTACGCAGCATGGATGATCTACGTGAGCTTAAATGAAAGATAATCTAGCGGTCAAGACATGAATCAATGGAGAGTTTAAATGTTAACAAACATTATTCCCTTCTATTACAGACCTACTCTGGGCTGTTCTGTGTCACTGTGAACCCCTACAAGTGGCTCCCAGTGTACGACTCTGTAGTTGTGAATGCTTACAGAGGCAAAAAGAGAATTGAAGCCCCACCCCACATCTTCTCCATCTCTGATAATGCCTATCAGTTCATGCTCACTGGTACACAAATACCCATGCTACTAAAATGACTTAATGTACAGAATTGCACAATATGTTTGTAACTTATTCACACATGCTTTTCCGTTTTCAGACCATGAGAACCAGTCAATTCTGATCACGTAAGTCCAAATCAATGAGAAAATGAGGGTAAGATTATGGTTAAAAAACACAATCAACTTGCTCACTGATGGATGTTCAGTAAGTAATATTGCGGTTTAGTAAAAAAAAAAGTAAGTGAGATTATTGAAAAGAAGAATGATAGGAGTTTAACTAATCTCTGTCTACCCACAGTGGAGAATCTGGTGCAGGAAAGACTGTGAACACCAAACGTGTCATCCAGTACTTTGCGACAATCGCGGTGGCTGGAGGAAAGAAGGAACAAACAGCGGCTGCTACTTCTGGGAAAATAAAGGTCAGAAACATTACTGTAGCCTAACATATCTAGTATAAAGGGGTTGTATGCATCAAAGATCCAGGATGTAGGCATCATCAAAACATGACTAAATGTGATGACATCTCTAGGGGTCGCTAGAGGATCAAATCATTGCAGCCAACCCCCTACTGGAGGCTTATGGTAATGCCAAGACCGTGAGAAATGACAACTCCTCACGCTTTGTAAGTATAAAAAAATGCATTTTTGTATTTGTGAGCTTTCTTGGTTTCGAAGGTTTGTATACTGATGGATATCTAATGAACCTTTTAGGGTAAGTTCATCAGAATCCATTTTGGAACAACTGGAAAGTTGGCCTCTGCTGATATTGAAACATGTAAGTGCTTCATGATCAGTGTATCTTTATCCAGTTGTGATTGACAAGTGTAAAAGACTCCTGCTCATACAAACACGTATGCTACAGATCTGCTGGAGAAGTCTAGAGTGACATTCCAGCTGTCCGCTGAGAGAAGCTACCACATCTTCTATCAGCTCATGACTGGACACCAGCCACAATTGCTGGGTGAGAGACTAATACATAAATATGACATGGAATAAACAAGGTCAACAGTAAATACATTATACATTCGTAATAGTAACTGTGCGAAATAGTTTTTTCTAATTATTGTATTCATTATTGTATTCCAGAGGCACTTCTGATCACCACCAACCCCTATGACTATCCCATAATCAGTCACGGTGAAATCGCTGTCAAGAGTATTGATGATACAGAAGAGTTCATCGCCACCGATGTAAGTTGAAAAAAAACTACAAATGTCGGAAAAACATCATTGCATGATATAACAGAATATTACAAGCCAACGTTTCTCTAAAAAACATGAACATGTCTAAAAAGTAGATAAAAAGCTAATTGTATAATGACTGTATGCCTTCGAAAACACATGTTAACTGATATCGTAGCTTATATTTTAATAAAGCATGACAGTCAGTAACATTGCATTCCATCAAGATTCCCTTAAACTTTTCCAGAGAACATTTTAACAATCTGTATCATTGTGTTACTGAAAACATTAATCAAACATTTCTTAAAATCTCCATAGACGGCCATTGACATTTTAGGCTTCACTGCTGAGGAGAAGATTGGCATCTACAAGCTGACTGGTTCTGTGATGCATCATGGGGCAATGAAGTTCAAGCAGAAGCAGCGTGAGGAGCAGGCTGAGCCTGATGGCACTGAGGGTAAATATCAGAATAAAATTAGAAAATTCAATGGACAACTAACCTACCTTATCTTTTGCCATATCAACTGTACTCAACTGTTGGAAGCCTTTGAAATGGTCACGGTTCATTTTCTAGGTTCTTCCAGCCTAATTTAAATAGCCTAATTTAAATAGCCTAATTTAAATAGCCTAATTTAAATAGCCTAATTTAAGGGTTTAAGCAATGTATCAAAAAAAGAATGTTTAAAGAGCATAACATATTCTCTCCTAACCAGAGGCTGATAAAATCTCCTACCTCATGGGCCTGAACTCCGCTGACTTGCTCAAAGCTCTGTGCTACCCCAGAGTGAAGGTCGGGAATGAGATGGTGACCAAGGGGCAGACTGTACCACAGGTAGAATCTTTTAGACTATTCTCAATTATTGTCACACAAGGGAGATTTGCAAAAAGTAAAATGAACGTGAATTTTATGCAGGATAAAAACAAACATATTTTTTTCTGTAGGTGAACAATTCAACTATGGCCCTCTGTAAATCAGTCTATGAGAAAATGTTCTTGTGGATGGTCGTCCGTATCAATGAGATGTTAGACACAAAGCAGGCCAGACAATTCTTCATTGGTGTGCTGGACATCGCTGGATTTGAGATCTTTGATGTGAGTATTTGTATACCGTAAATTCAGCATGTTGCTGTTCAGCTCATCCTGCTGCTTGAAAACAATTTAACCAAGAGCAGACATTATGCCTGTACAATATCTACTGATCAAAATATGAACTAGCAGTCATGTTGGGTAACTCTTGACTTTCAACGTTTCTGTATTTAAACATTAGTACAACAGCTTGGAGCAACTTTGCATCAACTTCACCAATGAGAAACTACAACAGTTCTTCAACCACCACATGTTTGTACTGGAGCAAGAGGAGTACAAGAAAGAGGGAATTGAATGGGAGTTCATTGACTTTGGGATGGACTTGGCTGCCTGCATTGAGCTTATTGAGAAGGTAGGTGAAATCTTAAGAAAGCAGACAATACAATAAAAGGCATGTCTGCTTAACAGTTTAATATTTCACATCTTGTCACCCACAGCCAATGGGCATCTTCTCCATCCTTGAAGAGGAGTGCATGTTCCCCAAGGCTTCAGACACTACCTTCAAGAGCAAGCTGTATGACCAGCATATTGGTAAAACCAAAGCGTTTGAGAAGCCTAAACCTGGGAAAGGCAAGGCTGAGGCCCACTTTGCCCTGGTGCACTATGCCGGTACTGTGGACTACAATGTCACAGGCTGGCTGGACAAGAACAAGGACCCCCTGAATGACTCCGTTGTGCAACTGTACCAAAAGTCCTCAGTCAAACTGTTGGCTATGCTGTATGTAGGAGCAGCAGCTTCACAAGCAGACGGTACATCCCATATTTCAGAATTGCTCATACTACAAGATGAGACTATATATACCCCTTCCCTTGTTATATAGTTTATGATTATAAAAGCATTGCGGTTGAAGTGGTCATTTGAGTTAAACTGATGGCATTGGTATTACTGGAAATCTCAGTACACTGGATTTATTTATGATTATATATATATATATATATATATATATATATATATACACACAATATATACAATACAGTATTATTTAATGACCCACTGTATACAATGTACATTTGTGAGTCAATATTAGTGTTCAGTCAGTGAAATCATGTAAAAGTCTAATTGGAATAAGAATATAACTGGCCCAACACATTTGTAAACAGATGCAGCACGAGGAGGAGGAGGCAAGAAGAAGAAGGGTGGTTCCTTCCAGACTGTGTCTGCTCTGTTCAGGGTAACTAAATGTATATTATCCTTTATTATGATGATGCACTACGGTGCAATACTTTGTCAAATGTACATTTTGGGGGCTAATAGGTCATTATCATTTGTATTTCATTTTTTGGTTATGATAAGGTAAAACAGGTGTACTGTATAACATCTCTTTAAGTTGTTCATAGTTGATATTCTTTAAAATCCATAGGTATATTTCAATAATTGAAATGACTGGACATCTTACAGAATGTGGCTTGAAATTTAAGTGTCAAACACAACTTTGTTTATTATAGAATCTCACAACTCACACATTTTCCAATCCCACAGGAGAATTTGGGCAAGCTGATGACCAACTTGAGGAGTACCCATCCTCACTTTGTGCGCTGTTTGATTCCCAATGAATCAAAGACACCAGGTCTGGGCTCATTGTCAAGTATTTTAATACACGTTTATAAAGATTCTGAGAAAATAAGGCTCCTTTGTTGTACTGGCTAACTTGAGGAAAGTCGTAGAACATGCTACTTTCTTGTCGTTAGGTCTGATGGAGAACTTCCTGGTCATCCACCAGCTGAGGTGTAATGGTGTACTGGAAGGCATCAGAATCTGCAGAAAGGGCTTCCCCAGCAGAATCCAATATGGTGACTTCAAGCAGAGGTAATTCATGTTCATTAAAGGAAAATGCCAACAAGATTTTCAAGTACTTCTTTCATAGGCATGATCACATCAAATACACATTTATTTGGTGATGTATTTTTTTAAATCTCCCTTAATCATAATTTCAGATACAAAGTATTGAATGCAAGTGTCATCCCTGATGGACAATTTATTGACAACAAGAAGGCTTCAGAGAAGCTCCTGGGATCAATAGATGTGGACAAGAGTCAGTACAAGTTTGGGCACACCAAGGTAGAGCAATAGACAGCACCATCACTCCCCCCCCCCCCCCAAAAAAAAACCCGTTGAGCTCCATCAAAAAAACAACAACTAGTTCTTTATTTTCTATAAATATAATCAAGATACATATTCCTACAGGTGTTCTTCAAAGCTGGTCTGTTGGGTACTCTGGAGGAGATGCGAGATGAGAAACTGGTTACTCTGGTGACCATGACTCAGGCCCTGTGCAGAGGTTACGTCATGAGGAAAGAGTTTGTCAAGATGATGGCGAGACGGTAGCTACACTACACATTTTAAAGAGTACATGTTATTGAGCCAGTGAAGAGAACCCCCCCCCCAAAACTGTTTATTTTATGATTATTATTTACAGAGAAGCAATTTACTCCATCCAATACAACATCCGCTCATTTATGAACGTGAAACACTGGCCATGGATGAAGCTGTACTTCAAGATCAAGCCTCTTTTAAAATCAGCAGAAACTGAAAAAGAGATGGCTGCAATGAAGGAAAACTTTGAGAAAATGAAGGAGGATCTGGCTAAGGCGTTGGCCAAGATAAAAGGGCTTGAGGAGAAGATAGTTTCTCTGTTGCAGGAAAATAATGATCTGCAGCTACAGATAGCAGCGGTAAGTTAATAAATTGCCTGTTTAATACAATTCTTGTTCACGTCATTTTATTGGCCTTTGACTTCCAGTGTTGCCTCATTTATGTTGTGCCTGTTGTAGGAAGAGAATACTCTCTGTGATACTGAGGAAAGATGTGAGGGACTCATCAAGAGTAAGATCCAGATGGAAGCCAAACTCAAAGAGACATTTGAGCGGCTGGAGGATGAGGAGGAGCTCAATGCTGAACTGACTGCCAAGAAAAGGAAACTGGAGGACGAGTGCTCTGAACTAAAGAAAGACATTGATGACTTGGAGCTCACCTTGGCCAAAGTGGAAAAGGAGAAACATGCCACTGAAAATAAGGTTTACCATTTATTATAAGCCATGAATTTCTGCATTAATTTTAAATGTAAAAGACAGAGCATTGATGATTTGAGATTAAATTATTCAATTTAGGTTAAAAACCTGACAGAGGAGATGTCTTCTCAAGATGAGAGCCTTATCAAGTTGACGAAGGAGAAGAAAGCCCTCCAAGAGGCGCACCAGCAAGTCCTTGATGATCTCCAGGCTGAGGAAGACAAAGTCAACAATCTGACCAAAGCCAAGACCAAGCTTGAACAGCAAGTTGATGATGTAAGAGATGTGACAACCTTAAAACAGCTTAATATTACCATCACAGGAAATACAATAAATGAACAGTTAACCAAATATTGTGAAAATTTTCTTGTGTGGTCTAGTTGGAGGGTTCCCTTGAGCAAGAAAAGAAGGTCCGCATGGACCTTGAGAGAGCCAAGAGGAAGCTTGAAGGAGATCTGAAACTGGCCCTGGAGTCCTTGATGGACCTGGAGAATGACAAGCAGCAGTCTGATGAGAAGATCAAGAAGTACATTTAAAATATAAACAGTTGTTGAACCATTCTCTCAGAACTGATCGCCTGATACATCTTTTAATATTTATGTTTTATTTCAAACAGGAAGGACTTTGAGACAAGCCAACTTCTCAGCAAAATTGAAGATGAACAGGCATTGGGTGCTCAGCTTCAGAAGAAAATCAAAGAACTCCAGGTGAACTGTCGGTTCAACATACCACACTGAATAAGATTCATGGGATAGATTCACTATCTTCCGAATTGCATGTTTTAAGCAAATAAACATTTAAGTACATTATATATTTCAGGCCCGTATTGAAGAGCTGGAAGAGGAGATTGAGGCTGAACGTGCTGCACGGGCGAAGGTTGAGAAGCAGAGGTCTGATCTCTCCAGGGAACTTGAGGAGATCAGTGAGAGGCTTGAAGAAGCTGGAGGTGCAACATCTGTCCAGATTGAGATGAGCAAGAAGCGTGAGGCTGAGTTCCAGAAGCTGCGTCGTGATCTTGAAGAGTCCACCCTGCAGCATGAGGCCACGGCTGCTGCACTCCGTAGGAAGCAGGCCGACACTGTGGCAGAACTGGGAGAACAAATAGACAACCTCCAGCGTGTCAAGCAGAAGCTGGAGAAGGAGAAGAGTGAATTCAAAATGGAGAGTGATGACCTCTCCAGCAACATGGAAGCTATCGCCAAGGCAAAGGTGGGAGATGATGTGGTTGCCAGAATATATATAAAACAAATTAGAAATACACTTATCAAAAAGCATGAAAAATTGCTCGATAACCTGTTGAACATTGTTTATAGGGTAATCTAGAGAAAATGTGCCGAAGCCTTGAGGATCAACTGAGTGAATTGAAGACAAAGAATGATGAGCATGTCCGCCAACTTAATGACATAAATGTTCAGAGAGCAAGGCTTCTGACTGAGAATGGTGAGTTTAAAATGAAAAGATTGTATTTCTGTTTGTTTTCCATAATACCAAAAAAGCTAACTTCCAACTTTCTGTCTCAATCAGGTGAACTTGGTCGTCAGATGGAGGAGAAAGAATCTCTTGTTTCCCAGTTGACCAGGGCCAAGCAGACTTTCACACAGCAGATTGAGGATGTCAAAAGGCAGATTGAAGAGGAAGTGAAGGTTCATTGCCATCTTCTACTATACTGCATCTTTGTGATTCATATAAATGTAATACTTGGCATAAGTGCTCAATTTGACTCCCCCCCCCATACTGTTGACCATTAGGCCAAAAATGCCCTAGCCCATGGTCTGCAGTCAGCCCGCCATGACTGTGATCTGCTTCGGGAGCAGTATGAGGAGGAGCAGGAGGCCAAGGCTGAACTGCAGCGGGCATTGTCCAAGGCCAACAGCGAGGTGGCTCAGTGGAGATCCAGATATGAAATTGATGCCATTCAGCGCACTGAGGAGCTTGAGGATGCCAAGTAATTGAAAAACATTCTACCACTCTTCATACTCACCAAAGTACCTACAAGAGCTAAAATCTGAGTTTTTTTCTTTTGACAGGAAAAAGCTTACCCAGCGTCTGCAAGATGCACAGGAGGCTGTTGAAGCAACAAACGCCAAGTGTGCTTCTCTGGAGAAGACCAAGCAGAGACTCCTGGGTGAAGTGGAGGATCTCATGATTGATGTGGAGCGAGCTAATGCTTCAGCTGCCCAGCTTGACAAGAAGCAGAGGAACTTTGACAAGGTAATGTTTTGACAAAGATCTGAATGAAATACAGTAAAATCTATTCATTTAATCTTGTGTATTAATTTACTTAACTGTTTTCCCAGGTTCTGACCGAGTGGAAGCAGAAGTATGAGGAGGGCCAGGCAGAGCTAGAGGGGTCTCTGAAAGAGGCCCGCTCTCTCAGCACCGAGCTGTTCAAGATGAAGAACTCCTATGAAGAATGTTTGGACCACCTGGAGACACTGAAGAGGGAGAACAAGAACCTGCAACGTATGGGGAAATAAAAATAACGACAACAAAACATGTCAGTGCACCGTTTATGCTGTGTGGATACAAATCTACAATGTTGTTCATTTACCTCCCCTTTTCATTTCAATAGATGAGATCTCTGACCTGACTGAACTGGTCAGTGAGTCTGGAAAGAGCATCCATGAGCTGGATAAGGCAAAGAAGACAGTGGAGAATGAGAAGGCAGAAATCCAGGCTGCGCTAGAGGAAGCAGAGGTAGACCCCACAAGAGTTTTTATGTCAACAAAGTCATCATGATGATATACATGTCATACCTAGATCCCTACATTACTTTGGTCTTTGTTCAATTCTATTATTTAGGGCACACTGGAACATGAGGAATCCAAGATTCTTCGTATACAGCTGGAGCTCAACCAGATCAAAGGTGAAGTTGACAGGAGGCTGGCAGAGAAGGATGAGGAGACAGAGCAAATCAAGAGGAACAGCCAGAGGATGATGGACTCCATGCAGAGCACTCTGGACTCTGAGATCAGGAGCAGGAATGATGCCATGAGAGTCAAGAAGAAGATGGAGGGAGACCTCAATGAGATGGAGATTCAGCTGAGCCATGCCAACCGCCAGGCTGCTGAAGCCCAGAAACAGCTGAGGAACGTCCAGGGAGCACTCAAGGTATATATACTTTATTTTTGTATTGAGTCCCAAAGGAATTGTTCTTTCTCTTTAGATGATGTTAGAATACATTTTCCTCTAAACCTCAGGATGCCCAACTGCAACTTGATGACGCCATCCGTGTCGCAGATGACATGAAGGAGCAAGTAGCCCTGGTGGAGCGCAGGAATAACCTGATGATGGCTGAGATTGAAGAACTGAGGGCTGCCCTGGAGCAGACAGAGAGAGGCCGCAAAGTGGCCGAACAGGAGCTGGTTGATGCCAGTGAGCGTGTTGGACTGCTGCACTCTCAGGTACATATAAAATATTAACTTTCTCTCAGTTACAAATCGGGAGAGGTACAATCAAGTTTTGGCATGTGATTAAATGCCCCCCATTCATTCAGAATACCAGCCTCATCAACACTAAGAAGAAGCTGGAGGTTGACCTTAATCAGGTCCAAGGTGAAATGGAAGACACTGTCCAGGAGGCAAGAAACGCAGAAGAGAAGGCCAAGAAGGCTATTACTGATGTAAGTTTCATTTTCTT
Source organism: Oncorhynchus kisutch (assembly GCF_002021735.2). Classification (NCBI taxonomy): domain Eukaryota; kingdom Metazoa; phylum Chordata; class Actinopteri; order Salmoniformes; family Salmonidae; genus Oncorhynchus; species Oncorhynchus kisutch. Next base: position 41,546,404 of record NC_034174.2, on the reverse strand, counting down.
CCTTCTGTATCTATTTTGTTCAGATCCATTAGAATGAAATCAAAAGTAGTTTGGACATTTAATTTACATACACAATCAGCAAGTATTACATACTTTACCCTTTACAAGTACTGCAGAAGTGTTCATATAATCAATGTACACAACATATTATTCCAGGCTGCTATGATGGCAGAGGAGCTGAAGAAGGAGCAGGACACCAGCTCTCACCTGGAGAGGATGAAGAAGAACCTGGAGGTCACAGTGAAGGACCTTCAGCACCGTCTGGATGAGGCTGAGAATCTGGCCATGAAGGGTGGAAAGAAGCAACTCCAGAAACTGGAGGCTAGGGTATGTACTATACATTACAGCATATACAGATCTAGAGCAAGTTACATTATATATGAAACCTTAACTGATAAAAATGGAACTCCTATATGTAAGGTCCGTGACCTGGAGAGTGAAGTTGATGCTGAACAGAAACGTGGAGCTGAAGCTATTAAAGGTGTTCGTAAATATGAGAGGAGAGTCAAGGAGCTCACCTACCAGGTACAACCATGAATCTTGATAATAAAAAACAAGATATTGTATACTGCACTGGACCATTTGAAATCGAAATGTCAATCTCTTGTAAACTGTGCAGACCGAAGAGGACAATAAAAATCTGAGCAGGCTGCAAGATCTGGTGGACAGGCTTCAGTTAAAAATGAAGGCCTACAAGAGAGCGGCTGAGGATGCTGTGAGTATGATACTAAATGACAGATTTTTAAAGTAATGGTGACATAATAAAAAACAGAATTTTGCTACTTATTTAAAAATGTTCAAACAAATGAATAACTAACTATATGTTAGGTACTTATACGTACTTGTTTCAAGGAATCCTTAATAAATCAAGTTTGGTATTAGGTAATAATAATGTAACAGAGGAAGTTGTTACTAATTAAAGCAGACTGTAGATAAAGTAAAGTAGTGATCCTATGCGGCTCAGTCGGTAGACCATGTCGCTCGCAATGCGAAGGGTCGTGGGTTTGAATCTTCTGGGGCCACATTTTACATATGGGTGGCCCCAGAAGATTCAAACCCATGACCCTTTGTGTTGCAAGCGCCATGGTCTATTACCTAATAACAAACTTAATTTATAGATTGACTGTTAATTGCTTTGGATTAAAGCATCTGCGCAAAGGCATATATTATAATATCATAAATAGGCCTAGTAAATAATGATGGAAAAAGAGATGGAGATGGAAAAGATCCAAAAGATGGAAATCTATTTTGTACATATAAAATCGTATCTAAGGTACAGCTTGCAGTAAAAACAGAAGCACAATATAAAATGGGATATGTAAAAGAATCAAGTTTACTGAGACCTTTTACTGTGTAGTTGGTTTCTGTTGTACTTTTACTCTTTATTTATAAGATTATGATGATGATAAGGTAAACAATTTAAAAGAAGTTTGAACTTTGCATGTTTTGCCCAAAAAATGCAGCATCATTGTTGAAATGTGTATTTGTGAATCCTACAGGAGGAGCAGTCCAACATTCACCTGTCCAGGTACAGGAAGGTGCAGCATGAGCTGGAGGAAGCTCAGGAGCGTGCCGACATCTCTGAGTCCCAGGTCAACAAGTTGAGAGCCAAGAGCCGTGAAATTGGTAGCAAGGTACGAATACATTTAACGACCGTTATAAAAAAATTGTGTTTTTGTTTGTAAACAAAGAATTTGTGGAGTGGTTGAAAAACGAGTTTTAATGACTCCAACCTAAGTGTATGTTACTTCAACTGTATACTGTAATACATTGCAATGCAGCAAATGGTTAATATATAAGCTATAAAAATCCCATTATGGTAAAGTATAAGCAAGATGTTTTTTAAAATTCTTTTCACATTCTTTTCCAGGGGAATGTGGCTGAAGAGTGAGGGACGAAGTCCAGATGAGACACATTATAAACAGGTCATACAATATGATTTTTGGTAAAAATGTTCTCATGAATCAAAAATAAATCTTCAAACCATATCCATACCGTGTCAATTGTTTTCATAATTTATCATTGAAATGAATTGTGTCACACAAACACCTTCTTCCTCGGATATCACTGATTGAACCACTAATGCATGCCTGATGATGTCGTATTCCTCCTAAACATCGTCACACAGTTACATTAGTCAGTGCATTATCACCGCTCCTGCTGCTGTATTGACATTTGATGAATAAAACTGTAGCTATTATTGTTTTGACTTCTTGTAATTTAGCTCCACATGCATAAATTCAGCATTTGTCTTTTCATATACAGTATAACAGCCTGTGAACAACAGACCACCTGGTGTCCCTTTCAGCGTATAGCTGAGCTATGCCAATATGGGGTCCTTATCAGTGCTTTGACAAAACTGGTATTCCTTTGTTTTCCCACAAATATTCTGTCAAAGTATCATACATCTGTAGGTCTGGGGGGGGTCATTTCTCCTCCAAAACCTCAAGATAATTCAGATGTATTTTACTACCCCCTTTTTTTAACAGCACAACATATCATTCAGGAAAATATGCTCACATGAGGTTCGTTGAAGTGGCTATTGCACCTATCTGATGGTGAAAACTACATGAAGGAAGAAAGACACTGAAGAAAGGCACTGAGAGATCCTCATCATACCACAACTTGCACTACAGTCTCATTTTCCACACCACATTCTTAGTGTTATACAGTATGCATGCCTGTATGAGGCCAAGTGCAGATGCTGCAACAAATAACTGTTTCTGAAAGGAACTAACTTTGCCAACTTCGTCCCATTGTTCTACTAAGTGTCATGTCAATTCCTTGGCCATGTTAAAACAATAGTTTGATAAGGTGTTTTACCAATTAATCATGCAAGCATTTGACCAAATGTTAGTCATACTGTACTCAGCGATCAAGGACATGCACTGTTTTTCTAATTTGTCATTTAATTAATTAACTGGGAAGAAACGGTCCAACACATAAATCCATTTACTTACCACAAAGCAGCATTGCAAAAGAGTGTAGGCTACCTGCAAAACTTAAACAGATAGTTTTAATACATATCTACTTGACACAAAATATAAAAATGAAAGAGGTACAACATAAAAATGAACGTGTTTGCTCAAATTTGGACTTACAGTACCGTTGCCAAGGAGGGGCTAAATCACCACTGAAGAGAGTGAGCGAGACAGTTTTATACAAACGGTTGTAGCAAAATAAGGCTTAAAACACTTGGTGACAAATATCTAGGCTGTGAGAGCATTGCTGAGCAGGCAGCTATGTTTGTATTCCATCCTAATCAGAACACAGGGGAGGGTAGGAGATCAATTATCACATTTTGATTGAATATATTACCTATTTTATACTGTGCAAACTCCTCAGAAGTGTTCATCTTGACGCCATCTCTGAGTCTTTGCCTGTTTAATATCATCTTTCTACAAGGAAAGAATGACACCATATCATCTGATCCAATCCTTACTTCATATGGGAAACAAACACGTAAGGAAAGGTCAGCTGGCAAGGTTAGCCTTGTCTCCAGTTCATGTATCAGGTAAAAGTAGAGCAAAGGGGGGTCATTAACTACCTACAGTGCCTTCAGAAAGTATTCAGACCCCTTGACTTTGTCGACATCTCATTGTGTCACAGTCTGAATTGAAATGGATTAAATTGAGATTGTCACTTGCCTACACACAATACCCCATAATGTCAAAGTGGAATGATGTTTTTGAAATGTTTACAAAACAATCAAAAATATAAAGCTGAAATGTCAATTGAGTCAATAAGAGTCAATAAGTATTCAAACCCTTTATTACGTTAATGAGTAAAATGTGTTTAACAAGTCACATAATAAGTTGCATGGACTCTCTGTATGAAATAATAGTGTTTAACATGATTGTTGAATGACTACCTCATCTTTATACCACACACATGCAATTATGTGTAAGGTCCCTCAGTCGAGCAGTGAATTTCAAATACAGATTCAACTACAAAGACCAGGGAGGTTTTCCAATGCCTCACAAAGAATGGCACCTATCGGTGGATGGGTAAAAAGAAGAAGAAGCAGATATTGAATATCTCTTTAAGGATGGTGAAGTTAATAATTACATGTTGGATGGTGTATCAATACACCCAGTCACTACAAAGACACAAGTGTCCTTCCTAATTCAGTTTCCAGAAAGGAAGGAAACCGCTCAGCGATGTCAGCATGAGGCCAATGGGGGCTTTAAAACAGTTACAAAGTTTAATGGCTGTGATAGGTGAAAACTGAGGATGGATCAACAACATTTTAGTTACTCCACAATACTAACCTAATTGTGTGAAAAGAAGAAACCCTGTACAGAATAAAACTATTCCAAAACATGTATCCTGTTTGCAACAATGTACTAAAGTAATACTGCAAAAATGTGGTAAAGCAATAAATATTTGTCCTGAGTACAAAGTGTTATGTTTGGGGCAAATTCAATACAATGCATTACTGAGTAACACTCAACATATTTTCAAGCATAGTGGTGCCTGCATCATGTTATGGGTATGCTTGTAATTGTTAAGGACTGGGGAGTTTTTCAGGATAAAAAAAGAAACAGAATGGAGCTATGCACAGGTGAAATTATAGAGGAAAACCTGATTCAGCAGGCCTGGTTCAGCAGACACTGGGAGATAAATTCACCTAACCTAAAACACAAGGCCAAATCTACACTGAGTTGATTTCCAAGAAGACAGTAAATGTTCCTGATTGGCCAAGTTACAGTTTTGACTTAACCTTTTACTGCAGCTGGCTAAATCATTGTCACACAGAGTGTTTCTTGGTAGTCTTAAACAAATCTACTTTGACACAAAAATATACACCTCACACACATCTGCTTGAAAATCTATGGCAAGACCTGAAAATGACAGAGCTCAAATAATTTCTAAAAGATTAATGGGCAAATATTGCACAATTTATGTGTGGAAATCTCTTAGAGACATACCCAGAAAGACTCACAGCTGTAATTGCTGCCAAAGGTGATTCTAACATGTACTTATCTAATCAAGATATGTTGGTGTTGTATTTTCCATAAATGTTTTACAAATGAAAAAAATCTTCCGCTTTGATATTACAGAGTATTTTGTGTAGATTGTTGACAAAATATTACAATTAAATCCGTTTTAATCCCACTTTGTAACATGTGGAAAAAGTCAAGGGTTATTAAAAACATTCTGAATGCACTGTAAATATGTACTTATTTTAATGCTGGTTTACTACCAGGAAACATCTTGCCAAGTATTATACAGATGGAAAACACAAGGCCAAATCTGTGGAGTGATTGATTGACTTACAGATGCATAAATCAGCTGCATTGTTATGCATTATCAGAGTTTTTTTTTAAACAGTTACCTCAGAAAGTGTCACTCAAACATACAGTGTGTAGTAGCCTACAGCCTTTCATTCAGTCTGGCACACTGCCTACATACAGTCTTACAAAAAAGGTTTCCGAAAGGGTTGTCCCGCTGTCCCCATAGCATAACCCTTTTTTGTACCAGGCACAACCCTTTTGGGTTCCATGTAGAACCCTCTGTGGAAAGGGTTCTACCTGGAACCAAAAGGGTTCTACCTAGTACCAAAAAGGGTTGTACAAAGGGTCCTCCTATGGGGACTGCCAAATAACCCTTTTAAGTTCTAGATAGCACCTTTTTCTCGAAGTGTATGAACACTGATCACCTTAATCCGTGTCACATTAACTGAAGTATGGGCTTTTCTCCATCCTAGATGGTTTTAGGAAGTTAATTGAGGATCCTCAAGTTCAAGTAAAAATTTTTATTAGTGGTATGTACCAGATAACCCGATGTACACCGTCCAACGAAATGCTTACTTGGAGGTCCCTTCTCGACAATGCAACAACAATGAGAAAAGATAAGAAATGAATATGAACATTAAGTAAATGGCTCAGTAGAATGAAATAAACATGTTAGTATAATAAAGGGAGGCACAATTTATATATGATTGTTTTTGGGATTTGGGGCAAGTGTTTAAATTGTGCAGCATTTAGCAATCATAATATTTATTGTTTTGGGGAATGGGGGATTGGGGGGCAAGTGTTTAAATTGTGCAGCATTTAGCAATCATAATATTTATTGTTTTGGGGAATGGGGGATTGGGGGGCAAGTGTTTAAATTGTGCAGCATTTAGCAATCATAATATTTATTGTTTTGGGGAATGGGGGATTGGGGGGCAAGTGTTTAAATTGTGCAGCATTTAGCAATCATAATATTTATTGTTTTGGGGAATGGGGGATTGGGGGGCAGGTGTTTAAATTGTGCAGCATTTAGCAATCATAATAAGAGTCTGGTAGCACAAGTGGTGATGTGTGTGTGCCATGAATATGTGTGTGTGTGTGTCCTAGCTGGTATTATCACTATTCAGAATGGTGCAAAAATAATAAGAGACTGGTAGCAGAAGTTGTGATCTGTGTGTATCAGTTGTGTGTATGTACAGTGGGGCAAAAAAGTATTTAGTCAGCCACCAATTGTGCAAGTTCTCCCACTTAAAAAGATGAGAGAGGCCTGTAATTTTCATAGGTACACTTCAATTATGACAGACAAAATTTGAAAAAAAATCCAGAAAATCACATTGTAGGATTTTTTATTAATTAATTTGCAAATGATGGTGGAAAATAAGTATTTGGTCACCTACAAACAAGCAAGATTTCTGGCTCTCACAGACCTGTAACTTCTTCTTTAAGAGGCTCCTCTGTCCTACACTCGTTACTTGTATTAATGGCACCTGTTTGAACTTGTTATCAGTATAAAAGACACCTGTCCACAACCTCAAACAGTCACACTCCAAACTCCACTATGCCCAAGACCAAAGAGCTGTCAAAGGACACCAGAAACAAAATTGTAGACCTGCACCAGGCTGGGAAGACTGGATCTGTAATAGGTAAGCAGCTTGGTTTGAAGAAATCAACTGTGGGAGCAATTATTAGGAAATGGAAGACATACAAGACCACTGATAATCTCCCTCGATCTGGGGCTCCATGCAAGATCTCACCCCATGGGGTCAAAATGATCACAATAATGGTGAGCAAAAATCCCATAACCACACGGGGGGACCTAGTGAATGACCTGCAGAGAGCTGGGACCAAAGTAACAAAGCCTACCATCAGTAACACACTACACCGCCAGGGACTCAAATCCTGCAGTGCCAGACGTGTCCCCCTGCTTAAGCCAGTACATGTCCAGGCCCGTCTGAAGTTTGCTAGAGAGCATTTGGATGATCCAGAAGAAGATTGGGAGAATGTCATATGGTCAGATGAAACCAAAATATAACTTTTTGGTAAAAGCTCAACTCGTTGTGTTTGGAGGACAAAGAATGCTGAGTTGCATCCAAAGAACAACATACCTACTGTGAAGCATGGAGGTGGAAACATCATACTTTGGGGCTGTTTTTCTGCAAAGGGACCATGACGACTGATCCGTGTAAAGGAAAGAATGAATGGGGCCATGTATCGTGAGATTTTGAGTGAAAACCTCAGCAAGGGCATTGAAGATGAAACGTGGCTGGGTCTTTCAACATGACACTGATCCCAAACACACCGCCCGGGCAACGAAGGAGTGGCTTCGTAAGAAGCATTTCAAGGTCCTGGAGTGGCCTAGCCAGTCTCCAGATCTCAACCCAATAGAAAATCTTTGGAGGGAGTTGAAAGTCCGTGTTGCCCAGCAACAGCCCCAAAACATCACTGCTCTAGAGGAGACCTGCATGGAGGAATGGGCCAAAATACCAGCAACAGTGTGTGAAAACCTTGTGAAGACTTACAGAAAACGTTTGACCTCTGTCATTGCCAACAAAGGGTATATAACAAAGTATTGAGATAAACTTTTGTTATTGACCAAATACTTATTTTCCACCATACTTTGCAAATAAATTCATAAAAAATCCTACAATGTGATTTTCTGGATTTTTTTCTCATTTTGTCTGTCATAGTTGAAGTGTACCTATGATGAAAATTACAGGACTCTCTTATCTTTTTAAGTGGGAGAACTTGCACAATTGGTGGCTGACTAAATACTTTTTTGCCCCACTGTATGTGTGTGTGTGTGTGTGTGTGTGTGTGTGTGTGTGTGTGCATACAGTGGGGAGAACAAGTATTTGATACACTGCCGATTTTGCTGGTTTTCCTACTTACAAAGCATTTAGAGGTCTGTAATTTTTATCATAGGTACACTTCAACTGCGAGAGATGGAATCTAAAACAAAATCCAGAAAATCACATTGTATTTTTAAGTAATTCATTTGCATTTTATTGCATGACATAAGTATTTGATACATCAGAAAAGCAGAACTTAATATTTGGTACAGAAACCTGTGTTTGCAATTACAGAGATCATACGTTTCCTGTAGTTCTTGACCAGGTTTGCACACACTGCAGCAGGGATTTTGGCCCACTCCTCCATACAGAACTTCTCCAGATCCTTCAGGTTTCGGTGCTGTCGCTGGGCAATACGGACTTTCAGCTCCCTCCAAAGATTTTCTATTGGGTTCAGGTCTGGAGACTGGCTAGGCCACTCCAGAACCTTGAGATGCTTCTTACGGAGCCCCTCCTTAGTTGCCCTGGCTGTGTGTTTCAGGTCGTTGTCATGATGGAAGACCCAGCCAAGACCCATCTTCAATGCTCTTACTGAGGGAAGGAAGTTGTTGGCCAAGGTCTTGCAATACATGGCCCCATCCATCCTCCCCTCAATACGGTGCAGTCGTCCAGTCCCCTTTGCAGAAAAGCATCCCCAAAGAATGATGTTTCCACCTCCATGCTTCACGGTTGGGATGATGTTCTTGGGGTTGTACTTATCCTTCTTCTTCCTCCAATCGCGGCGAGTGGAGTTTAGACCAAAAAGCTCTATTTTTGTCTCATCAGACCGCATGACCTTCTCCCATTCCTCCTCTGGATCATCCAGATGGTCATTGGCAAACTTCAGATGGGCCTGGACATGCGCTGGTTTGAGCAGGGGGACCTTGCGTGCACTACCGGATTTTAATCCAGGCCGGCGTAGTGTGTTACTAATGGTTTTCTTTGAGACTGTGGTCCCAGCTCTCTTCAGGTCATTGACCAGGTCCTGCCGTGTAGTTCTGGGCTGATCCCTCACCTTCCTCATGATCATTGATGCCCCACGAGGTGAGATCTTGCATGGAGCCCCAGACCGAGGGTGATTGACCGTCATCTTGAACTTCTTCCATTTTCTAATAATTGTGCCAACAGTTGTTGCCTTCTCACCAAGCTGCTTGCCTATTGTCCTGTAGCCCACCCAGCCTTGTGCAGGTCTACAATTTTATCCCTGATGTCCTTACACCCTCTCTGGTCTTGGCCATTGTGGAGAGGTTGGCGTCTGTTTGATTGAGTGTGTGGACAGGTGTCTTTTATACAGGTAATGAGTTCAAACAGGTGCAGTTAATACAGGTAATGAGTGGAGAACAGGAGGGCTTCTTAAAGAAAAACAAACAGGTCTGTGAGAGCCGGAATTCTTACTGGTTGGTAGGTGATCAAATACTTATGTCATGCAATAAAATGCTAATTAATTACTTAAAAATCATACAATGTGATTTTCTGGATTTTTGTTTTAGATTCCGTCTCTCACAGTTGAAGTGTACCTATGATAAAAATTACAGACCTCTACATGCTTTGTAAGTAGGAAAACCAGCAAAATCTGCAGTGTATCAAATACTTGTTCTCCCCACTGTATATACCTTTGTGGCTGTTTCCTAGCTGGTACTATCACTATTCAAAATGGTGTAAAAATGCAAGAAGCTTTTACATTGACTGTACAGTGTCATTCAATTTGCCTGCAGTAGCCTATAAATACATTAAAGGCAAAATACATTTGACATATGTTCAAGTTATTTTGTAGAAATATGAAGAGATAACTAAACAATTAAAACACTACAATGTACCAATTATGTGTATCACTTGTGTTGGCAACTTTGAACAGGGATGAAAGCCCAGAAGATAATCACAATAATGCAAGTTGGGGCGACACATAGCCTAGTGGTAAGAGTGTTGGATTAGTAACTGAAAGGTTGCAAGATCAAATCCCTGAGCTGACAAGGTAAAAATCTGTCGTTCTGCCCCTGAACAAGGCAGTTAACCCACTGTTCCTAGGCCATCATTGAAATAAGAATTTGTTCTTAACTGACTTGCCTAGTTAAATAAAGATAAAATAAAAAAGTTATCCAACAACTCTTTCACAATGAAGATGAAAGCTTCCCAAGGAAAATACAAAGCTTCTATATTTATCATTAACCTAAATAAGAATACAACTTTCTAACACGGCTCAGGAGAAGACCCAGATGCAGACAGTTGGAAGTAACAAAAGTTTATTACAAAAACAGGGGACAGGCAAACGACAGGTCAAGGGCAGGCAGAGGTCAGTAATCCAGAGCAGAGTCCGAAAGATACAGGACGGCAGGCAGGCTCAGGGTCAGGGCGGGCAGAGGTCAGTAATTCAGAGCAGAGTCCGAAAGGTACAGAACGGCAGGCAGGCTCAGGGTCAGGGCGGGCAGAGGTCAGTAATCCAGAGCAGAGTCCGAAAGGTACAGGACGGCAGGCAGGCTCAGGGTCAGGGCGGGCAGAGGTCAGTAATCCAGAGCAGAGTCCGAAAGGTACAGGACGGCAGGCAGGCTCAGGGTCAGGGCGGGCAGAGGTCAGTAATCCAGAGCAGAGTCCGAAAGGTACAGAACGGCAGGCAGGCTCAGGGTCAGGGGAGGCAGAATGGTCAAAACTGGGAGAACTAGAAAACAGGGACTAGAGAAAAAACAGGAGTACGTGAAAAACGGTGGTAATGACACCTAGACTCCTGTCTGAAAGTTTGGCCTTTCTCTTGCAATTCAAAGATGATTTAACAAAACAAAAAGAATATGCATGTTTTTCTTGTTTGTATTATCTTTTACCAGATCTAGTGTGTTATATTTTTCTACATTCATTTCAAATTTCCACAAACGTCTAAGTGTTTCCTTTCAAATGGTATTAGGAAAATGCATATCCTTGCTTCAGGGCCTGATCTACAGTCAGTTAGATTTGGCTATGTCATTTTAGGTGAAAATTTAAAAAAAGGTACAATCCTTAGGTTAGGTCAAAGCTACATCACTTCCTATTAGGTTATGTAATGTTGTCCCTGAAAAAAACACCTATTGATAAGAGGCTGTTTAGAAGCAAACTACAATTTTAGTTTTTGGTCAATTAAGTTTTGGTTTCCCAACTAAATAATATTTAATTTCTTAGAATGATAGACATTTTACAAAGGAAAAGCTAGTTACAGAACATTAGATTTTAAACTAGAGTATGCTACACTATTTTGTTAAATACATTTATTACAAAGAATACTGCCTGCACAAACTTTAACTTTAAACTATAGAGATTTCCCAGAAACTAATATATACTGTATATACACTGTATATATGATATATATAAAACAATTCTGCAGTCCTTTATATTTTCTTTTCAAGGAGATAAGCCGTTTTCCACTGTCATGAGCTATCATCATTCTCAGAAGCCCAGCTTTGCTACTTTGTCACATCAAAGACTTGTCACATCAAAGGATTCAGGAACAGTATGCTAGTGACATTTGAGAGGTTCTCCACAGCTAAACTGCAGTGCCAAGGTGAATTAGGGTAGACTAGTGTCAACATAAGACCAAAACAATGTCTACACTTCAGTAACTGATATCCTTCGCAGATCAACATTTACACAACGTTAAGAAATGGTCAATCACAAGTGACGCAATTCTATAAATACATAATGAAATTCAACCCACAATTTTGGGAGTCTTAATATCCAATGTGACCAGGCCGCCATTCAATCTTCCAATACTGCATTCTGTTAGAGAACAGAGGTCTTCATCTAGAGTTACATATTATTGTCAGGAATAACTTCATAGTTTACATAGTTACATTTATTAGATCATCCTTTTTATGTTCAACAATGCTCACAATAGCTTTACTAAATTTATAAGTATTAAAACAATGTAACTGATCTCTGTGAAACCACAGAAATACCAGTGGCATGTTGAGTATCGATACGTGTTAATAATGACAGACAAAAGATACCAGATCAGTGGTAAAAATACATAACCAAACAGTCCAAATAGAACGAGCCATTACTGACTGGACACGTATCGCTCTATATAAGATGCCTTGCAGAACTCCTCCAAGGGCTGATAGGGAACCAGTCAAGGTGAGTTCTCATAATATGTGAGTCATACTCATATAGCCTTGGAAGAGCCGACAGCTCAATCAGTGATGTTAGGTATTTGTATAGGTACTTTGTAGTGGCATTGTAACGTGTCTCTTTCTGCTTTTTCAGTGTCGCACACTTATCATGCATGTTTGACCTGTTGCGTACTTAGAAATGTGCCTGTTGTAGACAGACAGGGTGTCTGAGGTTTGCACTCACAAGGTCGGTTCATCAGGAGTGGAAATATTGTCTGAACGCCCAGACTGTGGTTGCCAGGTGTTCTCCTCCTCTGCAGCCGGTCTCTGGGTATCTTTCTGTAACCCGTAGCGATAGTAGAAATATGCTGAAAGGGGAAATACCTCGTCAGAGATTCTGACTAAACTCCACATTAAATCCTGTTTGTCTGTAATCTCCTCGCTGGAGTGAATAAACATACATTCACTTAAGCTTGACTTTGTGGTCCTTAGTGGTCATTTCCACAACAATCTGGCGTCACGACCAAGGATGTGTGATTCTGTCTGAGGAAGGCATCGGTGAGGGTCTGCGAAGGAGACACCGGTGACACTCTTCGTGGGAAAGTGAAGGAAATTCCTGCCCGACCAAAGACGACTAGGACCCACCCTGACTAGACCACCACTGGAGACTACCTGGGGGGAAACACCACATTCACGAATCTGAACAGGACAACCCAATGAATTTCAGTAAGTCATTTAAATGAATTTGTAGCGAAAATAAAAGTAGTGACAAGGATCCTAAATCCCAGAGAGAGGATTTTGCGGGGCTAGTGAGAGCCCTATTGGCAGTACTGTTTATATGCATAATATAAATGTCTATGTAGCCTGAGAGCTACAAGTAGTGAAAATAGCAACAGGATAAATGCCTATGTTTAAATTTTTTTGTTTTGATTTTTAACCTTTATTTAAAACTTGTTGGGGATAGGGGGCTGTATTTTCACTTTGGATGAATTGCGTGCCCATAGTGAACTGCATCCTACTCTGTCCTAGATTGCTAATATATGCATATTATTATTACTATTGGATAGAAAACACTCTGAAGTTTCTAAAACTGTTTGAATTATGTCTGTGAGTATAACAGAACTCATAGGGCAGGCAATCTTCCAAACAGGAAGTAAAATTCTGAATGTGGGTCAAATTTGACGTCATCGCCCCTTCCCTTCCAAATAAGATATGGATATGTTAGCACTTCCTACTCCTTCCACTAGATTTCCTCATTCAGTAGAACGTGGAATGGAGCCTCTGGTGTGAACTTTGACCGAATGGGAGGGGAAATAGTCACTGTCTTAGCATAATGCAATTTCCCTGTGGCGCATTTGTCTGTTGATATCACCATCGTTCCATTTGGCTGCAGATGAAAACTTATGATCCGGTTGGAACGTTATTGGATATATATGAAAATAACATCCTGAAGATTGATTCTCTACTTAGTTTGACCAGCTTATTCGACCTGGAATATATATTTTTGAAGTTTTCGTCCGAGTTCTCCTGGACCAACGTCAGCTTTTCAGAGACAATCCCCTGACATTTTCTACAAGGAATCTACCTCAAGAAAAAAGCTTCTCCCAGGTGGGTGTGACACCTACTCCCATTTCCAGCTGCACTGCTGCTTTGATTCCACCTGGCGATCTGTTCACCGTCTGCTCTGGCCTGTCTTTCCCTGTGTGGTACAGGTACCCCCACCACACTCCCACCTCTCTCCCGAACTTTCACTTGCCTCCAGCAAACAATCATTGTTGGCAAGCCCCAAGTCGTTATATTTTTTTCTTGTTCTTTATGCCATTTGCCTCATGACTCCTGCATGCTTTGTTGACTATGAACTTGCTTGTTGATCCAACCGTGGGACAGACTATGTTTGTTCCCACCCTCGGGACTCTGACTCTCTTTTGGTTACAAGGACTCTTCCTATCCTATTCCCACCACCTCTCGCCGACTTTGTATTCATGTTACCTGATGAAATTGCTGTACAATATGATCTTTTTACCATCTAATGCACATTCAAATGTCATAGATCAACACTGCAGAGCTCTCCCTGTCCTCTGCTGTGCCCTGATTGTGTTACTGCTGATAATATCTGGAAATGTGCATGTACACCCTGGCCCATCTACTGTTGCTAGCCCCAATTCTGACTTGTGCTCTGATATCTGCTTCACTGATTTCGCTCTCGTAAAAGCCTGGATTTTCTGCATGTTAACACTAGAAGCTTATTACCTAAATTGGATCAATTGAAAGTGTGGGCTCACAGCTCCAATCCAGATATGTTGGTCATTACTGAGACGTGGTTAAGGAAGAATGTTTTCAACACTGATGTTAACCTGTCTGGTTATAACCTTTTTTGGCAAGACAGATCCTCCAAAGGCGGTGGAGTGGCAATATTTACCAAGGAATACCTTCAGCGCTCGGTTGTCTCCACCAAGTCTGTCCCCAAACAATTTGATTTGCTGGTTTTAACAAATAAACTTTCAAATAGCTCTTTGTTCACTGTTGCTGCGTGTATTGTCCTCCATCAGCACCGGCCTGTACCCTACCTTCCCTGAGCTCTCTCCTGGCCCCTTATGCTAAATCTGAATTTGTCCTGCTTGGTGACCCAAACTGGGACATGCTTAAACCACCTGACCAAGTCCTAAAGCAATGGGACTCCCTAAATCTTTCTCAGATTATTACCAATCCCACAAGGTATGACTACAAAAAAAAATACTACAGTAAGTGCCTATTAAGTGCTGAATAAAGTGACAGGGTTGATCAGGGTTGATCGTAACAGGGTTGACAATTTTATCTTAAATCAGCGATAAATCCCCTTCTGCTTGTTGTGTGCAACAGGCAGTGGTGTAAAGTACTTACGTAAAAATACTTTAGAGTACTACTTAAGTCGTTTTTTTATTTTATTTAGCATCTTGAGATGGGAAAACGTGTTTTTTTTTATGAAGATGAACATGTGCTCTTTATGACAGAATGTTAAAAGTTGGTGAAATCCAAAGTTTTTTATGACCAAGTTACACATCTCACAAGGCACCGAATTGGTGAAACGACCCACCTAATTAGCACTCACCAATTTTGCTGTGGGTGATGAATTCAGTCTAGCATGTTTCTGCACTTAAATTTAGCTTTTGATTATGCTGATGGTGATGATGATGAGGGTGATGATGACGATGATTATGATGGTGATGATGATGGCGATGAGGGTGATGATGACGATGATGATGGTGATGACGATTATGGCGATGATGATTATGATGATGATTATGATGCGTGTAATGATAATGATTATGATAATGGTGATGATGATTGTCGTAATGATGATGATGGTGATTATCATAATGATGATTATGATGATGGATGATTAGGATGGTGATGATGATTATGATGATGGTCATGGTGATGATGGTGATGATGATTAGGATGGCGATAATGATTATGATGATGATGCTTGTCATGATAATGATTATGATGATGGTGATGATGATTGTCGTAATGATGATGGTGATTATCATAATGATGATTATGATGATGGATGATGATGATTATGATGGTGATGATGATGGTGATGATGAGGATTGTCATGATGATGGTGATAATGATTATGATGATGATGGAAGCTGCTGCTGCCCCTCTGGTCAGACGTCTGACCTGGTCTCAAGCATCTATTTTGCCTGTTCATTTATGAAAAGGTTATATCTACACACACACTGTTGTCCTCGCTGGTAACAAATGCATAGCATATGAAATGCCAAGTTATGTGGTGTTTGAATGGCCTTGCAGTAAAGTTAAACTGACAAGGATGTCATCTTTAAGACTTTGCTTGCATGTAGTAGCACTAATAGTACTATTAGTACTACACTGACTATGAAGATGGCATAACAGAATGAATAATAATGAATTTGTTCATTTTTATATTTGTGATGATACAATATAGAATGTACCACATAATAATAAGGTTGATTTACGTTTATTTCCCCATCCCAGAGTAAGGTGCCATCATGAGCACTGACACAGAGATTGTGGTCTTTGGCCCAACGACCATTTGGCCCAAAGAGTTTTGGCCCAGGCTGCTCTCTTTGATGCCAAAATAGCTTTCTTTGTGGTTGAGCCCAAAGAAATGCACCTCAAAAGAGTTCACCAGGGTAAAGAGGGTGGCAAAGCCACTGTCAACTCTTGGTGGGCAAGTAAATATGGCCACCTTATGTGTTTTAATAACTAGCAAACATTAATGTTGTAAAAATGAAGCACTGACTCTGTGATCATACTATAGAAAGAATACCTAATAAACTGTATACATGATAGTAACATAATAAATGTTCATTTTCTTTCTGTCACAGACCATCACTGTAAAGGAGCATGATATACACCCCATGAACCCTCCAATGCATGATAGAAATGAGGACATGGCCATGATTACCCACCTCAATGAGCCCACTGTGCTGTATAACCTCAAAGAGCGTTATGCAGCATAGATGAGCTACGTGAGTTTAAGGCCAGGCACCACAGGCTAATAGGGATTTTTTTCTTTACTCTCATCAGACTGAAACTTTACCAGTGGAAAGTATAGATAAATACAAGATATTAATGTATTCCAACTTTATTTATTAAAAAAAAATATATATGCAATGAGGCAAACCACCCTTAATTATGCGCTAATTTGCATATTACAAGAATCTGTTTTAACACATTGCTTCAAGGCAGAATGTTTTTGTTTTGTTTTATTGCGATACGACACTCAATGGACAGACTTTTACAGATCAGTTCATCAAAATATTGTCATGTCATGGAATTATTTAAAAAATATTTCACATGTATGACAGATGCATATTTGCATATATTTACACATAAAATGACACTTCAAATCTAAACGACACAAGTTATAAAAAAAAACTCTGTAAAAATCTGACTATAAGACCTAAGAACCTGTGTGTGGAATAATGGGAATGAACATCCTTTGAAGGCTGAGAAAAATGAATTGGCGCCCTGGGAACATGTCATTTTGAGAAAATGGCCGATAAAGATAGGCTAATGCACTTAAAATGTACTTTCCATAAATATGACCATTTATGTCACATTAAACTTCTATTCATATATCACTTCCAAACTGACAAATAAACATTAATTATACATTTTACAAATACATTAGCACGTTTAACACATTTGTTTCAAACAATAGAGCATATGCTTTGAATACTGGTCTGATAGGCAAATATGCGGTTTTGGGCAAATTCGCATATCACTTTGCTCAATTTGTTACATACAAGGATTTTGTATGGCTGTTGAAATGTGCAGAACAGCTATGCCTGTCCCATATGTAAGGCCCCTTTGAGTTGTTACTGTTGACGCTTCACTCTCTTGACTGTGTCTTGGGACCTGCGCCTATGCTTGGCACACTCCATTGAAGCAGCATCAGCTCTCACAACTCCTCTCTGATTGCTCCAGTGTCACCAAAGTTCGGTCAAGCCACAATTTGTTCATCACATTCGTTATAGCAGTGGCTCCCTCATTGAACGTGGCTACTGCCATACTGGCTGCTCCGTCAATGCGGCTTTTGGGGCATCGCGACCATATTACAGAGTTCAGACATTCATTTGCATTCTGGGTTCCTCCGTGCTACATTCTTTTGAGGGCATTATAATTTGGCATCCTATGATATACAGGTACCATTTTCTGTGCAGCCTCTCTATTAAAAAATGTATGGCCTCCAAGGTTTTTGTGACAGGGTGGATCTTCACCATTTTCTATGGCTCGCTGGTACCAGCACCAATGCACACACCTATCCCGTAGTTGGAAGTGAATCCTCTCTTGTGCCAAGTGCCATCCTTCAGCAACTCTGCTCTGTCTGGGTCTATATCTGCGTATGCTCTTCTAATTATCTTTGCAGGGCTTTCCATTGACTGTAGCCCTCTGAATCTCTGCAACTAAAGTGTGTGGGGGGGGGGGGGGGGGGGGGGGAGTACTTATTATGTCTGTCGACATTACAGACAAAACTGCAGGACTAAATATCAGCATGTTACACTATGTAAATATTAGCATATCAGCATTGTATTTACTTAATGTAAAGCTAATTTCTCGCTAATCGCATTAGGCTACAGCCCTATGACACTGTAGGCCTATGTGACAGTCTCATGGTATAGTTATGGTTTCCTATCACTCTGTTTTGTTAACATTGAATACATTTCATGGAGCAAGGAAATACATATTATTTTACACAGCAAGTCACCTGACAATAATGGGCTACTCTCCATTTTTATTTAACGGTCATTCTCCTGTCATGTCTCTGATATGAGCTGAGAAGCAAGGCAGGAATCCCTAGGATTTTGCTTATTTTCTTTAGGGCTGCATAACCAAGTCCAAGTTCGTGGGCTAGAACTTGGACATCAATGAGATGGAGAATCAGTTGAGCCATGCCAACCGCCAGGAAGCTGCACGCCAGAAACAGATGAGGAACTTTCAGGGAGCGTTCAAGGTACACTTTAGTTTATCATGGCGTAGGAATAACCTGATGATGGCTGAGATTGAAGAACTGAGGGCTGCACTGGAGCAGACAGAGAGAGGCTGCAAAGTGGCCGAACAGGAGCTGGTTGATGCCAGTGAGCGTGTGGGACTGCTGCACTCCCAGGTAAAGTCTACAAAATGCCCAATTAAAGATGTGCTTCCCATGTATTACTTTTAACATAAGCACAGTATCATAACTTGTTTAGAACATAAGCCTCATCAACACCAAGAAGAAGCTGGAGGTTGACCTTACTCAGGTCCAAGGTGAAATGGAAGACACTGTCCAGGAAGCAAGAAATGCAGAGGAGAAGGCCAAGAAGGCTATTACTGATGTGAGTCTACAGACATTACATAACTATACGTAGACTAGGATAGCCGTCTTGGCCATTAATGTCTCATTATTTGTCAGCACAATCAAGTTTCACCAACATGTTTGTGTAACAACGCCATGTTTGGAGCCAAACATCGCCAGTGCTATAATTATGTGCACATTAAGGACAATACTTTCATTTCGCAGTAATCCAGCCTGAAGAAGAAGGAGCAGGACACCAGCTCTCACCTGGAGAGGATGAAGAAGAACCTGGAGGTCACAGTGAAGGACCTGCAGCACAGTCTGGATGAGGCTGAGAATCTGGCCATGAAGGGCGGAAAGAGGGTAAACTCCTTAACTATGTATAGTTCATTCATTTGAAAGAAAGTCGACTCCATAATTGAAAAAGGCAACACTTTAGTTATAATTTAGTATTACCATCCCACCTGAGAACAAAACACACAAGTCTTCTATTTCAGGTCCGTGAGCTGGAAGGTGTAGTTGACGCTGAACAGAGACATGGATGCTATCACAGGGGTCTGCAAATATGAGGGAAGAGTCAAGGAGCTCACATACCAGGTTAAGATTTTTTTCTTAGTAATTATAATAATAGTCTATTTATAAAGCTACACATGATATAATACCTACAGTATATTATTTTACAACCTACAGACTGAAGAGGACAAGAAAAATGTGAACAGGCTCCAGGATCTGGTTGACATGCTGAGGATGCTGTAAGTACAATACTTGGTTGACTTGACATCTTGCTTTATTAAGATGATTTATTTATGTAGTGTTACAAGGTGCAGAAACTTTGGCATTAGTGTATTAGTCTTTGTTTTAGCTTTATCGCAGAAGGGACAATAACTGCAATAGTTTCAATATATATCAGGGATGTTTCTGCAATTGAAATGATTATGAAAATACAATCTTTGAGAACTAACAACCACCTAAATAAAAGCTAGACAGTCAGAGAATATAGAAATGTCCTAAAATATTGAATTTAGCAGTAGTGCTTTTGTTATTATGTTTGAGCAAAAGAACACATCATTAGCCATGGCAAAATTCACAGATTTGAAGGAAATTAGCTTTAAACGGCAACATTTTCTCTGAGATCCATAGCAAAATGTTTAGAATTGCAGGAAATTGGCTTAAAAATGCAAAAATCTCTCTACACCACCGCTTAGCTGCTTTTAGCAATGCTAGTATTTACACACTAGCATCGTGGGAATTAGCTTTCAAAAAAACAGAATTGTCAGAGTTAAATAAAATTGCATTTCCACTTACTGTTGATTGTCTGTAGCCTTGGAAGGGGGAATGTGGAGAAAAAAGAACATTAACGTAATGTATAATTAAACAGAATTTCTAAGGGTGGGTCTGTTGTCGACCTATGCAGTATACCACAGCGAGGTCAGTTCCTCTCTACCTCATGTCAAAATAAGTCCCCCACAAGTTATTGCTTTTTGTGCAGGTATGGAGCACATGCAGGGCTTATTTTGACATGAGGTAAGCAGAGAAGAAGTGGTTCTACAACAGACCCAAGTTTGGAAAGTCTGTTTAATTTATGTTCTATTCGATGATTTTTCTCAATTGTTCTCAATTTCCCCCCTGCATAAGGACCAAGTCTACAGCCAATCAACAGAGTAAGTTGAAATGTTATTTTATTTCACTTCTGGCAGGCTATTCTGTTTTTTAGCAAGCTAATTCCCAGCACCACTAGTGTGTAAATATTAGCGGTGCTAAAAGCAGATAGGGGCTGCAAACGTTTAAAAAAAAGAATTCAGCCACACTAACTGGCTGACCGCGCTCATTGCCATGCCCCCGGCCTTTTATATTCCGAAAAAAAAACCTGTATAAAATATAAACTCCTTCCTTTCATTGTAATGCATGCATGAATCTCAATAAATAAATAACAAAATAGTGTAGTTATGGTATCAGATCTGTCAATCAATCACACACACTCATTACTTTGACTCTATCATTCAGTTATTCTACATGACTTTAAATGTTTTTTGTTTATTTTAATGTAATTTTATTTACATTATATGAATATTAAATAGTGTTTTGACACCCCTACAGGAAGAGCAGGCCAACACTCACCTGTCCAGGTACAGGAAGGTGCAGCATGAGCTGGAGGAAGCTCAGGAGCGTGCCGACATCTGAGTCACAGGTCAACAAAATGAGAGCAAAGAGTTGTGAAGTTGGCAAGGTATAATCAAATATTTTGTTCTCCGATTTCCTTAGATATGTCGACTTTAATGAACCCAGATTACAGATGAATGATGTGCAACTACATATAAAATAAACAAAAAATACATGATCCTTTTTCTTGTTAATCCATTTAGGGAAAAGAAGCTGAAAAATTAAGTGAAAAATTAAGCCCTGATTAGATACATCAACAAGGAGTCATACAATATGAGTTCCCGATGAAATGTTCTCGTATAAAATAGTCATTCAATAAAGTGAGCTGACAAAGCCTGTAAATCTCCTTGTTTTTGTGATTTCTTCCTATCATTATGCTGCAATAACGTATCGTATTCGTAGTTAGTGTTTTGTTTTAGCTAATGGGTTGTGTACTTGTATGCACTTTTCCATTATACTTTCTACAATGTTTTTAAGTTGTGAAAAAAAAGAGGTTTTAATGGAAAAAAATAAATATGGTTTTAATGGTTTAAGGATAGGCAACACACCCCATAAAAATTTTCAGTGGGAGAATCTCAAATGGTTTTGCTCACCTCACCTCCTCCTCTGCTCACGAGTCATCAGGTAAATTATGTTTACAGGGGTGGAATCCCAAAATAAATGTGTAAAGTGATAAAAACAAATGTAGCTAGTTGTGCAAGATATGTTATAGATAAAATGATAAGTAGAGAATAATTTAAAAAATGTGGATTATAAAACCATTCCACGCTACCTGCCCCAATGATTCTTTTGTGCATTCCTCTGTCAAAGAAGGTCATCCTAACGAATTGTCATTCTCCTCGATCATCAGTTTCCAGGTCATGGAGGAGAGGAGAATGGAGGAGTCTGGGAGAGCACAGACATTTTCCAATTGGAAAT
Organism: Oncorhynchus kisutch; assembly: GCF_002021735.2. NCBI lineage: Eukaryota > Metazoa > Chordata > Actinopteri > Salmoniformes > Salmonidae > Oncorhynchus > Oncorhynchus kisutch. The sequence continues at coordinate 41,524,383 of NC_034174.2, read as the reverse complement.
GTCCCATAATGTACGGAAATGCTTAGACTTTCCTTGGCTAATGACAAAACAAAAAATGGAGCACAATGCCTGAAAGACGGTTTTGCTCGATCAACTATTAAATCAGACTTCTCAAAGCCATATGTGAGATGTTCTGGGCTCTATTTTGTAGATTTCGATTACACTGAAGTAATATAGAAAATTCCTATCAAATACATTGGCTTATAATTTGTTATATATTTCACTACATTCAATACCAAATGACTATTGATACTCACACAATTCAATAGTTAACACTTATTCCTTGATCTAGGCCTGAAGAGAACGTTTTGATTTAACCAGCCGCTCCCAATGATGGATTTGATGTACATAACTTTATAGATAACGACAATGTCTATTACTAAAAAATAAACTTCACCTCTTTACTAAAGGTGAGAGACAAACATGAATTTCTATGTGCTTTTTGTTTTACTTAAACTTGTCGCCTGCCTTCGCGCCTTGCCTTTGGGAAAACGACTCCGATAGTTAGGACGCAGATATGAGCATCTAGTCTCATCTACAGATGTCTGTTTACAGCCTTTGACACGCAATCACAAGGGTGTGGTACTGTTGATGTTAATGCCGCGTTTAAAACGTCAGCGATCTTCAGGTCGGAAAGTCGGAGCTCTAGAAATAGTTGGAATACCGAGTTGGATAACCGTTCAAATAGATTTTTCCCAGTCGGAGCAGTTTTTTCCCTTCGAGAACCCAGTTGTTTGGAACGTACTTGAGTCAGAAGTAGGAGTTTTTCGATTACCCAGTTGTTCTGAACGCAGCATCAGTCCACTTTCCTCCCACCCCCCAACAAGTGTGTCTTTCTTCCTAACAAGAGCCAGTCTCTACGCAACTTGGCCATACTTGGCATCCTGGGAGTGGCGGTTGATTCAATATGGCGGCAGCAAAGGAAGGAAATAACAACTCATGATTTTGGGGGGCTAATGACAGTATCCTTTTACATGGTGTCCACCGTATAGGAAACGTTTTGAAGTCGACATTTTCAGTATGCTTTCGATGACGGTAGGATACGTTTTTATTAACAAGTCTGTGGAGTTGGTATGAAGCTAACGTTAGCTAGCTGTTATGCATACACATCGCTAACTAGATGTAATTAGCTTGCTTACTAGTTGTGGACTAGTTGTGGAGCCTTTCTAGCTAACGTTAACTAGATAGCTAGGGGTTCTTCACCTGGCTGGAAAACTATCATAGCTAGCTAGTCTGTTTGCTATGGCCGGGGATGTGAAATACCATGTTAGCAAGCTAACTTATATTTTTGTAACTAGTTAACGTTAGCCGGATTCTCATGGGAAGTTAGCTATCCCTTAACGTACCATGTTCAAAGCAAGCCTTGCCAGCTAGCTGGCTATAAAGTTATCAACACTTGCCAGGAACATGATGAACCCACTTCAGTAGCTTGCCTTAGCCAACTTCAACATGGTGCTTTTTATTGAAGTGAGGGTCTTGTTAGAGACCAAATATATTTTCATAATTAAATTCACACAGCATCAGATGAAGACCAACCTGTGGTGTTAATTCCGGGTGAGGACATTATTAGACTTCTCAAAGCCATATGTGAGATGTTCTGACCTTTTCCTATTGCTGACTGCTAACGCTACTTTATTTATTACCATGTCTCTCGCTCTCTCAGTTGTCAGCAGAGAGGGATACTTGCGGACAGCCTTTAAGTCAGTATCAGGCACCAGCAGCAGTGAGAGAAAGGTGAAGATGAGGGCCAATTATAGCAGTGAGATCCGAAGAGGGGCTCCTCTGAGCCGGGGCAATAAGAAGCAAGGCCAGCGTCTTTCCCTGTCCTCGATGGGTAGAGGGCAGCTCCGGGCCACCCCTGCACCTACAGTCCCATCCCCCAACCCAGCCACCCAGCAGCATCTCCTCACCACTCCACAGGTAGGTCTGCCAAGAAGGGCCACTCCAACACCAACTAGTTATTAGCTATTATAAACTGGGTGGTTCGAGCCATGAATGCTGATTGGCTGACAACCGTGGTATATCAAAACACATATTTTTACTGCTCTAATTAAATTCGTAAACAGTTTATAATAGAAATAAGGCACCCCAGGAATTTGTGATATATGGCCGGTATACCACGGCTAAGGTCTGTGTCCAGGCACTCTGCGTTGCGTTGTGCGTAAGAACAGACCTTAGCTGTGGTATATTGCTTAAATAACCTCTCCAGTCAGACAGGGGCACATGCAAACACAAAGCCTGGGTACTACACAGCTATTTCTGATTGACTCCAGCCATTTATACATAATTGAAATGTACTTAGGCCTACTCCCAAGCCCACCCTCTTTTCTCAGATTTGCAATGTTTTTCTGATGCTGATCACAATCCTGATTCATTAGTGCTAACTAATTTGTGAAATAGGCTGACATAGGCTGAAATAGGCTGACATACAACAGGCTAGTAACACACAGAATGTCAATATACTGTACTGTTGTGCAATGCTTGCCCAAAAAATTCTTTCTTTTGTTCTGATTTAAGGCTTTCTATTTTGTGATAAATTAAATATCCTACACTACAGTGTCAAAAGTATGTGGACACCTGCTTGTCAAACATCACATTCCAAAATCATGGCCAATAATATTGAGTTGGTCCCCCCTTTGCTGCTGTAACAGCTTCCACTCTTCTGGGAAAGCTTTCCACTAGATGTTGAACTTTGCTGCAGGGATTTGCTTCCATTCAGCCACAAAAGCACATTAGTAAGGTCAGGCACTGATGTTGGGCGATTAGGCCTGGCTCACAGAACGCATTCCAATTCATCCTAAAGGTGTTTGATGGGGTTGAGGTCAGGGCTCTGTGCAGGCCAGTAAAGTTCTTCCACACCGATCTCATCAAACCATTTCTGTATGGACCTCGCTTCGTGCACAGGTGCATTGTCCTGCTGAAACAGGAAAGGGCCTTCCCCAAACTGTTGCCACAAAGTTGAAAGCACAGAATTGTCTAAAACAGTGTTTCCCAACGCTGGTCCTCGAGTACCTCCAACAGTACAGTTTTGTTATAGCGCTTGACAAACGCACCTCATTCAACTCATTGAGGGCTTGATGATTATTTGACCAATTGAATCAGGTGTGCTTGTCCAAGGTTACAATAAAATATCTGTACTGTTGGGAGTAATCGAGGACCAGGGTTGGGAACACTAGTCTAGAATGTCATTGTATGCTGTAGCGTTAAGATTTTCCTTCTCTGGAACTAAGGGGCCTAGCCTGAGCCATGAAAAACAGCCCAAGACCATTATTCCTCCTCCACCAAACTTTACAGTTGGCACTATGCATTCGGGAAGGTAGCATTCTCCTGGCATCATCCAAACCAAGATTTGTCTATCGGACTGCCAGATGGTGAAGCATTAGTCATCACTTCAGAGAATGCATTTCCACTGCTCCAGAGTCCAATGGAGGCAAGCTTTACACCACTCCAGCCGGCGCTTCGCATCGCGCATGGTGATTTTAGGCTTGTGTGTGGCTGCTTGGCCATGGAAACTCATTTCATGAAGCTCCCGACGAACAGTTCTTGTGCTGATGTTCCAGAGGCAGTTTGGAACTTGGCAGTGAGTGTTGCAACCAAGGACAGACAGGAGACTCAGAAATCTTGGTGGTCCCTTTCTATGAGCTTGTGAGGTCTACCACTTCGCTGCTGAGCCGTTGTTGCTCCTAGATGTTTCCACTTCACAATAACAGCACTTACAGTTGACCAGGGCATCTCTAGAAGGGCATAAATGGGACAAACTGACTTGTTGGAAAGGTGGAATCCAATGACGGTGCCTAGTTGAAAGTCACTGAGCTCTTCCGTATGTGCCATTCTACTGCCAATGTTCGTCTATGGAGATTGCATGGCTGTCTGATCGATTTTATACACCTGTCAGCAACGGGTGGGACTGAAATAGCTGAATCCACTAATTTGAATGGGTGTCCACAAACTTCTGCATATTTTGTATTTTGTTCAGGCGATCTCTGAGGTGACCCAGGCTACGAACAGGACCTCTCTGAAGGACCTCTGTCCCCAGGATAAGCGGCGCATTGCCAACCTCATCCAGGAGCTGGCCAGGTAATTGCTCATCCAACATAAGTGTATTTGGCAGGGATTTGGGATTTTTAGGTGTGTAGATTTTCTCAAGAATTAAGTTAATGTACACAGTCTGCTATAATCCCTGACCCTCCATCTCTTCTTACCTAGAGTGAGTGAAGAGAAGGAGTCGTCGGTACAGAGGCTGAGGGACGAACAGGAGACCTTTGAGCGCAAAATCCTACAGCTTGAGCAGCAGAACCAGCTCATTGTACAGGAGAGAGAGAGTATCCTTTTCCCCATGGACGCACACGGATATACACACACACACATCAAGAGTGTCTCTTAATGACATTGTCAGCCCTGTGGTGTCATTGTCTGTCTGAAGTATCCTCAACCCCCGTCCTTGAGGCCTGCCGTGCCTGCTGATGTTTTCTTGCTTTCCCGGACTTGTATCAGTCAATGATTTATAAGACAGCCATGAGTGGGCAGCAGGTAGGCTAGTGGTTAGAGAGTTGGACTAGTAACCGAAAGGTTGCAATATCGAATCCCTGAGGTGACAAGGTAAAAATCTGTCGTTCTGCCCATGAACAAGGCACTGTACCTAGGCCGTCATTGAAAATAATAATGTTCTTAACTGACTTGCCTAATTAAATAAAGGTAAAAAAAAAAAAAAAAGGAAGAGTACCCTCAGACACTGCAGCCCTACTATGCCACTGAAGAATTTAAGGCTCTTCCTGTATTCTGGCAGCAGGGGGCAGCATTGCCTAGGGCTTGATATCACCACTGCCAACCTCAGTGTCTGCCAGATACTCCATGAGCGTTATAACATTCACACGTACCTTCATTCCCCCCTGCTTTTTCACGATTTTGCTTCTTGGCCACATCTTGACATTTTAATATGACATTTGCACTCTGTCTGAGATCACTGTGGATTACGTTGTTTGAAACCATTACCGTCTATGACGTTTTACCTTGTGGGACTGTGGCATTTGCTCTTGTCTCATGTTTTGGTAATCATGCACTGAATTTTGTCATATCTTACCTTTTTCCTGACCTGTCAAAGGCTTTCAGATGCAACGCTACCAGTTAATTCTAAACAAGCTAACTGTCTCTTGGCATGACCTGGCAACATTCCTGTAATTCCAGCAGCATCCCAGAATTACTCGGTTTCCTCCCCTTTTGCATCCCACCCCTCCTGTCGTCCTCCTTAACGATTCCGCTCAGGTCAAACCGACGTGGGGAGAGCCGTCAATTTAGGGGGGGGAAACACAGCGAAATATGAAGAGTAATCGTTGGCTGGTAAATTGCACAATTGGCAGCGGAGCTGGGAAATTAGGAAAGCACAACTCAATTAAAGGCACTTAGGCTGCGAGACCTGGCATTTATACTAAACTTCCAAACTCCATTAAAATGGAATTTGAGCTGGAAAAACTCTGATTAAAGCACCTCGATGGGATAACCAGTCTTTTAAAGCGCACACACAGTTGTAAAGAGACTTCTGAGACTTAGGGTTCTGGACTGATCTTTTTAAGGTTAAGGAGACACCAAAGGCAAACGGGCTAAAGGGAGACTTGTAAAGTCTAATTCCATTACACCCTCTGCCTCACCTTCAGTCTTATCTACCAAGAGCCAGGTTATCAAGGGGAGGATGTATATCTCTCTGTCTAAAGACCTGAGATGAGAGAAAAGCAATTCTTGTTGAAATGTTGTCTGTCAGGACGATTTTGAAGCTCAAGTGCTGAATGAAATCTACGATTTGAATAAGGATGTGTTTGGTTGTTTCCCCTTGGCATGTTGTTTTGGGGAGGTTAAAAGCTAAATGTCATTTCTGAGTCTGTGCTCCACATATCACATCATTTTTTAAAATCAACCTTGGAAGTTAGTCTTTTATACCACTGCTGTGGTTGAAATATTAAGTGACACTACCCTCCTCCCTTAGGCAATGGATACAGGGCTAAACTTTGAGTTTACTTTGTTCTTATTGTATTTATGTTAGACCTTTTAATAGCATCAAAAGACAGTCAACTTTGAGCTATAGCGTTTGATGCAGCTATTTATTTGGTTGGTTGCTTGTAAACCGATTTGTCCTCACCAGGAACATAAAGTTATGCTAACTGTCCCCTTCCATCAATTCTTCATCACCAGGCCCTACACACACAAACACACACACACACACACACACACACACACTGAGAGACTGCATACACACTCATTCACACACCCAGTCGATTTGGCACAGAGCTCATAAGGCAGGTTTTAAAATATTCCTTTCCTGCGCAAATTTGTTTCACCTTAAGGTGGATTTCATTATTTCATTTGTGCACGGCCTGACAGGGTGAGTGAATCATTTTGACAGGCACTGTCTGAAACCTCGATGGCAAACTCTTGATTTGGTATATTTTTGGTTTAAGGAGCGTAGAAATTTAAGCTTTGATTGAAGAGGGCGTGCGTTCTGATTGGCTCATGGCCAAGACTCAGAGAAGCGGTTTTACTGTTTTTGGTGTGTGAAGAGATCCTTATCAATTGCACTTCAGTCGCCCCTAGATTACCAGGCGTTGAGCGTCAGGGCTGCTTTGACCCATCAACCTTTTTAATGTAAGTGTGTTTACGCTCCCACACTCTAGCCAGGTTAGGTGGTTGTGATGACTTTTGGTTGGAGCATGATGCTTGCAATACCAGATTTGTGTGGGTTACTTTGACATGGTCGCGTGCATTAGGCTCCTTTTGAATAAAAGGAATCTGATGATAACCCAGAGGATATTATACTACCAACATTAAAGGGATAGTTCACCCAAATTACACTTTAGTTTTTTTTTAGCAGTCTATGGACAAGGTATGACAGCAATCCATGCTTTGGTTTAGTTTCCAAATGCTAATGTTTTAGTATTTATGGCACGAATCCCATTCAAGTCATGGGACCGATATTAGTATTTTTCGCGCTTCATGTTCAAATCGTCTATACGTGAGTTGAGCTTCACGGGTAAACTTTCAAATGATTTGGACATGATAAATCTAATATCGGTCTCATGACTTGAATGGGATTTGTGCCACAAATGCTCAAACTTTTGGAAACAGTGCCAGGGAAACTAAACTAAAACATTGATTATTGTCATACTTTTTCCATAGACTGCTTGCATGTTTAAGGAAACCAATATGGCATTTATTTTTTTATTTTCTGACCTATCCCCATAATCCATTGACCCTGAAGTGTTTGGTCGATTCTGTCAAATTTTGTCATGACTGAATTCCGTCATCAAATTATATTAGTCACATGCGCCTAATACAACAGGTGTAGATCTGAAATGCTTACTTACAAGCCCTTAACCAACAATGCAGTTTTATGAAAAATAAGAGTCAAGAAAAATATTTACTAAATAAACGAAAGTAAAAAATAAGAGCAACATCGGTACAGAGTCGATGTGCGGGGGTACCCGTTAGCCGTGCCCGAGCGAACAGTCTGACTATGGTGGCTGGAGTCTATGGCAATTTTTAGGGCCTTTGACACCACCTGGTATAGAGGTCCTGGATGGCTGGAAGCTTGACCTGAGTGATATACTAGGCCGTACGCACTACCCTCTGTAGCGCCTTGCAGTCCGTAGAGTGTTTAGTGTTTATGAAAGAAGCCTTTGTCTTCCCATGCTCCGTTTCATTTCCCAGGCTTGGTTGAACTCATCCGACACCAAAGTGTTTTCTCCTAGCGTATCTTCATTATGGCTTCACTTTGAAAACTTTTAATTTGCTCCCAAATCGAGGACTTTTAAAAGGTGATGTGTTGAGAAAGTCATCAGCCTGGGGCTATTGCCCATCCATAAAAGGATATGGCCTGCAGCAGGGAGGTTTATGGGTATTGGTTGGTAGGAGTGTGTTTGGGACTGTGTGTACCCATCTTGAGGGGTGACTAGAGGTGGTAATGTGTTATTGTTGGTGCAATGCAAATTCTCTGTGGGTCTACCTACAGTGCATTCGGAAAGTATTCAGACCCCTTGACTTTTCCCACATTTTGTTACGTTACAGCCTTATTCTAAAATTTATTTTATTTTAATTTTTTTATCCTCATCAATGACACACTACCCCATAATGACAAAGTAAAAACAGGTTTTCTGAAATGTTTGCACATTTATAACAGAATAGAAATACCTTTTATAAACATAAGTATTCAGACCCTTTGCTAAGAGATTTGAGATTGAGCTCCGGTGCATCCTGTTTCCATGGATCATCCTTGATGTTTCTACAACTTCATTGGAGTCCACCTTCGGCAAATTAAATTGATTGGACATGATTTTGAAAGGCACACACCTGTCAATATAAGGTCCCACAGTTGACAGTGCAAAAACCCAGCCATGAGGTAAAAGGAATTGTCCGTAGAGCTCCAAGACAGGATTGTGTCGGGGCACAGATCTGGGGAAGGGTACCAAAAAATGTCTGCAGCATTGAAGGTCCCCAAGAACACAGTGGCCTCCATCATTCTTAAATGGAAGAAGTTTGGTACCACGAAGACTCTTCCTAGAGCTGGCACTTGGCCAAACTAAGCAATCGGGGGAGAAGGGCCTTGGTCAGGGAGGTGACCAAGAACCCAATGGTCACTCTGATAGAGCTCCAGAGTTTGTCTGTGGGGATGTGAGAAAATTCCAGAAGGACAACCATCTCTGCAGCACTCCACCAATCAGGCCTTTATGGTAGAGTGGCCAGAAGGAAGCCACTCCTCAGTAAAATTCACATGACAGCCCGCTTGGCATTTGCCAAAAGGCACCTAAAGGACTCTGACCATGAGAAACAAGATTCTCTGGTCTGATGAGACCAATATTGAACTCTTTGGCCTGAATGCCAAGTCTGGAGGAAACCATGCACCATCCCTACGGTGAAGCATGGTGTTGGCAGCATCATGCAGTGGGGATGTTTTTCCGTAGCACGGACTGTGACACTAGTCAGGATAGATCAACTGAGCAATGTAAAGAGAGATCCTTGATAAAAACCTGCTCCAGAGCGCTCAGGACCTCAGACTGGGGTGAAGGTTCACCTTCCAACAGGACAACGACCCTCTGCACACAGCCAAGACAAGGCACGAGTGGCTTCGGCACAAGTCTCTGAATGTGCTTGAATGGACCAGCAAAAATGTCTTGACCTGGTTTTTGCTTTGTCATTATAGGGTATTGTGTGTAGATTGAGGGAAGAAAATGATTTAATCAATTGTGGAATAAGGTTGGAATGTATTTGAAAAGTCAAGGCGTCTGAATGCTTTTCAATGCACTGTGTATGTGATCTGATGCTTTGTTAATAAGGTAGGGGTTGCAATGGAAGTATGTATCTGCTGTCATTAAGCAGGCCCCTCATGCTCAGCAGTGGTTTTGCTCCAGATGAGCTCTCTTGTCTGGCATTCAGCCTGGCACCCAGATCTGGCATCACTGCCCAGCTCTGCTCAGCCTGGCCCGACCCAGATGGAGAAATCTGGAATGCTCTACCCTCCCAACATTTTTATCATGCTCTTACTTTTCAGTTTTTCTTTTTCAACATCTTGAGTTGAAACTCACTGTTGTCTTTCACTTTGCTGGCTTAATGATGGGGTGGTGGGTGGGATGTTCTTTTGGGCTTATGTTATGTGACATGCCTGCAAAATGTAAATAAAAACGTATTACAAGAAAGGAAGAAAAATGGAGACTAATATGACCCTTAACCCCAGCCCCCTGTGGCCCAGGCCTACAGCAGCAGTATCGGGAGTGTCAGGAGCTGCTTGGGCTCTACCAGCAGTACCTCTCTCAGCAGCAGGAGAAACTCAACCAGTCCATTGCCCAGCTCAGCCACATCCGCAGCTCCCACTATAACTCCCAAAGCAAGGTACTCCCTGTGTGTGTGTGTGTGTGAACGCCTGCAACATGCGTAATACAAGATTGTGATACAGATGCGCATCTGAGAGATGGCGAAAGTGTGAATGTGTGTGAAAGAGCATATTTGTGTGTGTGTGCGCCCGTCACCTTTCCTAGTGAGCCATCTCCAAACAACAGCGCTATTCACCATCAAACGCAATACCCCCAACTGGGAGAGATGCACATACACACTCACATTTTCTTTTCGAAAGACCTGTCCTAAGACTTAGACAGCACATCAAATGTCACGACAGCTATGGAAAAGTCCACTATGAGCGCGTACAGTAGCACAAACCATTTCTCAAGGTAATCATTTAGACAACTTCGTCATCCTCCGTGGCCTACGGTGGGGCTGAGTAATGCGTGTTTGCGTGCTCTGTGACCGCACACTGGATTAGTCAGTCGCTCTCTTGTCTTGCTGAAGGTGGGCACTTTTCTCTTCTCTACTCTAAGGGTTTATCTTTTTCGCTTCAGAGACCTTGGTTTCCCTGTGCTCAGCACTTTTTTCCCCCCAGAATCTCTTGCCCAAACCAAATTGAAGTGAAAGATTCCATACCTCTTACTTCTGCGTTGTCGAGTATATCTTGGCTTAACCATTGCTCTCTCACAGAAAAGTTAAAACAGGTAAAGGAAGGAGTGACCCCTTACTCTTAAACACTTGTAGAGATTGGAGACGAATACATGACAAGTTTCAGATTTTATTAATGCCTACATACTGTAGCAGTTAATACAGGCTGAAATCCAGGTGCATAAGATTAAATGGTAACATTGAATAATATATTGACAATAGATACAAATGGAAAGGTATATTTGACTGGGTGGCTCTCTTGTCTCCACAGGCCCCCAGCAGTGAGGGAGCCTCCACCAAGCTTAGCAGGGGAGAGAGGGCCACAGCCTTGGACGGCTCCTACCTAGACCTGGCCACTCTTGGAGGAACGGGGACAAACAGAGGAGGAAGAGAGCGAAATGGTGGAGGAAGAGTCCCATCCCTGAGTCCTGCCTCTCTCTCGGACGACCTTCACTCAGACACTCCCCCTCCCTATTCCTCCAGCGACCAATCCCAGGGACCAATGAAACCACGGGGCTGCCGAGGAGGGGCCCATAGCGAGCTTCGTCTAGCGTCCCAACGCAGCAGACAGGAAAGTCTGGTCAATGGGAGGTTCCCCCATAGGGGGGCCACAGAAGCCCCTCTACTGGGCAACACCAGCCCGCTGCTCCACAACGGCCCTGGTGAACTACTCAAAGACAGCAGAGGTCTACTTGGACCTGGAGGGTTACTACCCGGAGAAGACCCATCGGGGGAGGGAGTAGAGGCAGAGGGGGCCCTCACAGCACCCCTCCTGGGCCCGGAGGACTGGGAGGAGAGGAGGCACCAGCTGTTACTGCAGAAGCTGCAGCTGGAGGTGGAGAGAGAGCGGCTGCAGGCACGGCTGGCCCAGCAGGAGGAGCGTCTGATCAGACAGAACCAGCATCTCCGACACACACGCCTAGACTACAGCAGGTATTAAATTGAATTACATTTTATACTGAACAAAAATATTAATTCAACATGCAACAATTTCAAAGATTTTACCAAGTTACAGTTCGTATAAGGAAATTAGTCAATTGAGGCCCTAATCAATGGATTTCACATGACTGGGAATACAGATATGTGTCTGCAACAATCTCAGATGCCCCCCCCCCAAAAAAATAATAATAAATAAATAAATAAGCAGGGGTGTGGATCAGAAAACCAGTCAGTATCTGGTGTGACCATCATTTGCCCCATGCAGTGCGACACATCTCCTTCGCATACAGTTGATCAGGCTGTTGATTGTGGAATGTTGTCCCACTCCTCTTTAATAGCTGTGCGAACTTGTTGGATATTAGTGGGAACTGGAGCACGCTGTCGTATGCGTCGATCCAGAGCATCCCAAACAATGCTCAATGGGTGACATGTCTGAGAATGCAGGCCATGGAAGAACTGGGACATTTTCAGCTTCCAGGAATTGTGTATGGGGCCGTGCATTATCATGCTGAAACATGAGGTGATGGTGGTGGATGAATGGCACTACGATGGGCCTCAGGGTCACGGCATGTCTGTGCATTCAAATTGTCATCGATAAAATGCAATGGTGTTGGTTGTCCGTAGCTTATGCTTGCCCATACAATAACCTCACTGCCACCATGGGGCACTGTGTTCACAACGGCATCTACAAACTGCTCGACCCACACGACGCCATGCAGATGATTTGTGGTTGTGATGCCGGTTTGACCTACTGCCATATTTTCTAAAATGACGTTGGTAGAGAAATTAACATTTATATTATCTTGGAACAGCTCTGGTGGACATTCCTGCAGTCACCATGCCAATTACACGTTCCCTCAACTTAGGTTGTGACAAAACTGCACATTTCAGAATGGTCTTTTATTGTCCCTAGCACAAGTCGCACCTGTGTAATGATCAATTCTACAGTATTTCAATAAAATATTTCCAGGACAAAATTACATCTATTTTGTTCTAGTGGGGACAGTAACATTAGCGCTACCTATTAGTCACCTGGAGTGTATGTGTATATACAATGCATTCAGACCCTTTGACATTTTCACATTTTGATAATTCTAAAATTGATTAAATAAAAACAGGTTTTTAGAAATGTTTGCAAATGAAAAGATACCTTATTTACATAAGTATTCAGACCCTTTGCTACGAGACTCGAAATTGAGCTCAGGTGCATCCTGTTTCCATTGATGCTTATGTAAATGTAATATTTCACTTTTATTTTTATAAATTTGCAAAAATGTCTAAACCTGTTTTTGCTTTGTCATTATGGGGTATTGTGTGTAGATTGGTGAGTGGGGACAACTATTTAATCCATTGTAGAATAAGGCTGTAATTGAACAAAATGTGGAAAAAGTCAAGGGGTCTGAATACTTTTCCGAATGCACTGTAGATCATTGATATAGGACCTGCACATACTGCACACAGCAGGGATCGACTTTCAGGTAAATTTGCCAGTGGCACACCGGGCCAGTGCCAACTCAAAGGTACTGGCCGGAATGGGGAAAAAATGCATACTTGCACAAGATCTAACAGGAATCGAATGATGCATGCATAATTTCAATAGCAGGTGATTTTTATCTTTCATTTGCGGGCTGAGCAAGAAGCCTATACAGGGTTCATACAGACATTGGCAAGTCAAATTCAAGGACTTTTTCAAGCATTTAATTGTAATTATTAAGGACCTACAATGTATATTTAATTGTTGTAATATCTATAGAACCCCCCCCCCCCCCCCCCCACACTTCAAGAATGTTTTTTTAAAGGCCTACCAAATGGCATTATGCATTATGCATTGACATTCACATTATTTTTACATTCTAAAATATGTCAGAATAACGTGGGCATTGCCTGACTAAATAGACATGCTGTCGACACAAACACACTAATGGAGTCTGTGCATTTGGTAAATAGTCAGTCTTGCCATTCGAGATGTTGAAGAGTTACTGAGAGGTTATTATCATATTTTAAAACGAGAATGCGACCAAAAATCGGGTTCCCTTTGTAATGGAACGCTTTGAATGGAAAACCAAGTTGAAGCCAAACATTGGAAGTTGTTTTGCCAATAATAACTGGGACATGGTTATCCCGCAACAGAAGCGTCAGGAAACAAAATAATGGTCTTACATCTCATAAAAACTGATCAGAAATGAAATCGCAGATCATTTATTTTGGGGCAGTAGAACTTGGAAATCGGCTAGCATAACGTCAAAGACTTTTCAAGGACCATAGAGCCTAAAGGTAAGCTATTCCATGATGATTGACTTGCGCATTGCAAATATTCCACTAAGACTTAACTTTTTAAATACCTGGTTTGCATACCCATTCTTACCTTAGTATTTACTGGTAGATATCATAACTTGGAACATGTCTTACTGCTTTCCTACCCCTACCGCTGTCAGTCTTCGCTCCACCGAGAACGATGTTTGACAGTTGCGTTCTCTCTCTGCCCAACAGATTATCTATAGGATATATATAAATATGCGTGTAGCGCGCGTATGAGGATTAATCAACATAACGAACAGCTTCGAGAATCCTTCCGTTTTTAAATTATAAAAAAAAACAAAAAAAAACAGGTATGTTGCCTAGCGTTATTAAAATATTTTTGATTGTGGTGATCAACTGGGCCAGAAGATTTCCAAAACCTCCCCAGTATGCCGAGACAGACGGGGGCATTCCCGTGCTGTACTTGCCTCTTTAGAAAGTTGTTTTTGTTTTTGGTCAATTGCACATTATGTTAATAAATCATAATGATATTTAACATTTAAAAAAAAGCGAATTGTGAACCGAAAACTAATGTGATCAGGTGAAAACGTTTCACTGCCACAAGTCAAACGGTGCAGTATTGAAGCCTGGTCAAACACGATGTGAACAATATTTGGGGCCTGTACTTAATGTTGTGTCTTACAGGTTCCAGCGAGCCACTTTAGATGAACTCAGCCACTCCATGCCCAGAAATGGGACCGATCCTTTACCCAACAGCCGTGCACTACTCAGGTAAAGCCTTGGAACCACCTCACTCAATCTCTCACACACTCTTTCCTCTCCATCTCTCGCTCTCTGAGTAACTGGCATTTTTGTATCTAGTAATCCAACCATTCGCTGACAAAGTTTGACTCTGTGTCTCTGCAGTGAGATGAGAGGGTGTGACGATGCAGAGGACTTGGCAGCGGAGCAAGAAGTACCTCCACACAAAGACAATACTGCACACATCCCCCTGCAAAACTCCATACACTCCCCTGGTAGGTTGTGTGCATTTGTGTGTGACAGCTCTGTATCCATTGGCTGCCAGTTAGCCATCCCTGCTTCATAGTCTCCTTCATTAGAGTTCTGAAGTCCCATTTTTTTCTTTTTTTGTCCTCCATATGCAGAGCCCTGTCATAACAAGTCCAGGAGGGATATAGCCACCTCTCCTGTGGTGCCCCAGAGCATTCTCAAAGCCACCCCAGCACCGGTGATGTCCCCCACTCTACCTAGGACCCCCCACGCTAGGTAAGCCACAGAATTTGGTGTCCCAATCACAACCCTGTTGTATCCCTTACACCATTGCTGTTTCCCAATTGACTGCACTGGACTGCACCGCAACACCGCGTCTTAGCCTTGATCCAAGGATAGCTTAGCCTAGGTCATCATTATCAGTACTTTTTCAAGGTCAAAATAAAGTGTGTTGTCAATTTTCTTTGGGCTGTGATGACATTAATACGCTATTGTCCAACGTAGTGTACACATGTCCAGGAAGTTGCAGGTGCTGGGTACACAAAGTAAACCAAAAATAGAGAATAGATCCCTGTCCACTGAGTGCTCCTGCTGGGTTGAAACGATGCACAAAAAACATTGGGAGCATTCATCAGTGTGTGGATATTTGTATTTTATTAATGATCCCCGTTATCTGTATCGATTTATTTCATATGGCTAAATTTAGAGTCTTAACTAAGCATTGAGCACTGAATAAACAAAGTGTTGTTAAAAGCTGTGCTGTATTTTCATCAAATAACATTTTGTGGGTGTGGCAATGCTTGTGGTGTGTTTTCTATCATATCTAGAAACATTCAGATTAGAAAAATACTATTTTCATGAACAGGTCAGGCAGGGTGGAAGATGTTGTCGAACGGGTGTGGAAAGAAAATAAAAAGAGGGAGGAAAGAAGGGAATGGGGAGCATGAGGCTGAGGTGGGCCTGGTCGGCACTGGGACTTGGCTTGGCGTTTGATGGGCTAAATGAAGCTTTCTCCCGGGCTAGCGGCAAGGCTGACAGGAGTCAAGCTGCGTTCCATTAGTTGTCCTAGCAGGGACCCAGCAGCGGGTGTAATTGAACAGACTTCTGTGGGGATGCACAGTCTCTGTCTCTGAGAGGAGAGAGGGGGGGGTGGGGTTGAGGGAGGGTGGGATTGAGAGAGAGAGGGGGTAGTATTGAGAGAGAGAGAGGGGGGGGGGGATTGAAAGGGAGGGGGGGATTGAGCCTTGAGAGAGGGCGAGGGGGAGCCTTGAGAGAGGGCGAGGGGGAGCCTTGAGAGAGGGCGAGTGGGAGCCTTGAGAGAGGGCGAGTGGGAGCCTTGAGAGAGGGCGAGTGGGAGCCTTGAGAGAGGGCGAGTGGGAGCCTTGAGAGAGGGCGAGTGGGAGCCTTGAGAGAGGGCGAGTGGGAGCCTTGAGAGAGGGCGAGTGGGAGCCTTGAGAGAGGGCGAGTGGGAGCCTTGAGAGAGGGCGAGTGGGAGCCTTGAGAGAGGGCGAGTGGGAGCCTTGAGAGAGGGCGAGTGGGAGCCTTGAGAGAGGGCGAGTGGGAGCCTTGAGAGAGGGCGAGTGGGAGCCTTGAGAGAGGGCGAGTGGGAGCCTTGAGAGAGGGCGAGTGGGAGCCTTGAGAGAGGGCGAGTGGGAGCCTTGAGAGAGGGCGAGTGGGAGCCTTGAGAGAGGGCGAGTGGGAGCCTTGAGAGAGGGCGAGTGGGAGCCTTGAGAGAGGGCGAGTGGGAGCCTTGAGAGAGGGCGAGTGGGAGCCTTGAGAGAGGGGCGAGTGGGAGCCTTGAGAGAGGGCGAGTGGGAGCCTTGAGAGAGGGCGAGTGGGAGCCTTGAGAGAGGGCGAGTGGGAGCCTTGAGAGAGGGCGAGTGGGAGCCTTGAGAGAGGGCGAGTGGGAGCCTTGAGAGAGGGCGAGTGGGAGCCTTGAGAGAGGGCGAGTGGGAGCCTTGAGAGAGGGCGAGTGGGAGCCTTGAGAGAGGGCGAGTGGGAGCCTTGAGAGAGGGCGAGTGGGAGCCTTGAGAGAGGGCGAGTGGGAGCCTTGAGAGAGGGCGAGTGGGAGCCTTGAGAGAGGGCGAGTGGGAGCCTTGAGAGAGGGCGAGTGGGAGCCTTGAGAGAGGGCGAGTGGGAGCCTTGAGAGAGGGCGAGTGGGAGCCTTGAGAGAGGGCGAGTGGGAGCCTTGAGAGAGGGCGAGTGGGAGCCTTGAGAGAGGGCGAGTGGGAGCCTTGAGAGAGGGCGAGTGGGAGCCTTGAGAGAGGGCGAGTGGGAGCCTTGAGAGAGGGCGAGTGGGAGCCTTGAGAGAGGGCGAGTGGGAGCCTTGAGAGAGGGCGAGTGGGAGCCTTGAGAGAGGGCGAGTGGGAGCCTTGAGAGAGGGCGAGTGGGAGCCTTGAGAGAGGGCGAGTGGGAGCCTTGAGAGAGGGCGAGTGGGAGCCTTGAGAGAGGGCGGGAGCCTTGAGAGAGGGCGAGCCTTGAGAGAGGGCGAGCCTTGAGAGAGGGCGAGCCTTGAGAGAGGGCGAGCCTTGAGAGAGGGCGAGCCTTGAGAGAGGGCGAGCCTTGAGAGAGGGCGAGCCTTGAGAGAGGGCGAGCCTTGAGAGAGGGCGAGCCTTGAGAGAGGGCGAGCCTTGAGAGAGGGCGAGCCTTGAGAGAGGGCGAGCCTTGAGAGAGGGCGAGCCTTGAGAGAGGGCGAGCCTTGAGAGAGGGCGAGCCTTGAGAGAGGGCGAGCCTTGAGAGAGGGCGAGCCTTGAGAGAGGGCGAGCCTTGAGAGAGGGCGAGCCTTGAGAGAGGGCGAGCCTTGAGAGAGGGCGAGCCTTGAGAGAGGGCGAGCCTTGAGAGAGGGCGAGCCTTGAGAGAGGGCGAGCCTTGAGAGAGGGCGAGCCTTGAGAGAGGGCGAGCCTTGAGAGAGGGGGAGCCTTGAGAGAGGGGGAGCCTTGAGAGAGGGGGAGCCTTGAGAGAGGGGGAGCCGGAACCTTGAGAGAGGGGGAGGGGAAACCTTGAGAGAGGGGGAGGGGAAACCTTGAGAGAGGGGGAGGGGAAGCCTTGAGAGAGGGGGAGGGGGAGCCTTGACAGAGGGGGAGGGGAGCCTTGACAGAGGGGGAGGGGGAGCCTTGACAGAGGGGGAGGGGGAGCCTTGACAGAGGGGGAGGGGGAGCCTTGACAGAGGGGGAGGGGGAGCCTTGACAGAGGGGGAGGGGGAGCCTTGACAGAGGGGAGGGGGAGCCTTGACAGAGGGGGAGGGGGAGCCTTGACAGAGGGGGAGGGGGAGCCTTGACAGAGGGGTAGGGGGAGCCTTGACAGAGGGGTAGGGGGAGCCTTGACAGAGGGGTAGGGGGAGCCTTGAGGGAGAGGCGGAGCCTTGAGGGAGAGGCGGAGCCTTGAGGGAGAGGGGGAGCCTTGAGGGAGAGGGGGAGCCTTGAGGGAGAGGGAGAGGCGGAGCCTTGAGAGAGAGCGGGGGAGAGCCTTGAGAGAGAGCGGGGGCGTTGAGGGGAGGATGAGAGAGAGGGCAGGATTGAGACAGGGGTAGGAGGCTTGAGAGAGGGGAGAGGTAGATTTGAGAGAGAGGGGAGAGGTAGATTTGAGAGAGAGAAGGGGAGAGGCTTGGGGGGAGGCTTGAGAGGGGGGGGGGGTTGAGGGGAGGATGAGAGAGGGGAGGAGGCTTGAGAGAGAAAGAGGGGGATGGGGGAGTGAGGGAGAGTGGAATAGGGAGAGGTGGGGAGAGGAACAGATGGAAAGAGGGCTAGAGAGGAATAGGGAGGGGGAGAGAGAGAGCGGAGGGGGGACAGGAGTAGAGGATTAGGGGGGAGGGATGATATGGGGGGGAGAGAGAGGGAGGAAATGGGGGAGAAAGGGAGGAATTGGGGGAGGGGGAATAGGGAGAGGGAGGGAGGAATAGCGAGAGTGAGTTAGAGAGGGAGAGATGGAGGAGGGAGAGGGAAGGAGAGAGAGCATGGAATAGAGGGAGGAAGAGGAAGAGTGTGCGTGCGAGGAAGAGTGTGCGTGCGAGGAAGAGTGTGCGCGAGGAAGAGAGTGCGTGCGAGGAAGAGGGAGAGAGTGTGAGGAAGAGGGAGAGAGTGCGAGGAAGAGGGAGAGGAGTAGGGAGGGAGGGAGGGAGAGAGTGAGGAAGAGGTTGGAATAGGGAGAGAGCATGGAATAGGTCGAGAGGGAGAGGAGTGAGGAAGAGGGAAAGGAGTAGGGGGAGAGACAGAATTCGTTACGAATGCCTCCCCATCGCTTGTGTGGAAAGGTAATTAATGTGACCGTGTTGTCTTCCCTGTGTGTGTGTGTGTGTTGCTTAGCTTGTATGAAATAGTGTGATTTCATTTTTTAGGGAACACGTTTCCTCCTTTTTTTTCCATTTTATTTCTGTTAAGTGTCTTTCTGTCTGTGCATATGAATATTACACATTTCTTCAAGTGTGAACTTAAAATGTCCTACTGGGAACATGGTCGTCCATAGCCTAGCAACATGAAGCATCAAGACAGCTTGTCTCTGACTCAGCCAGAAGGAAAGCTCTTCACAATGTTCTGACAAATTGTTTGTACATCTTAAACAATGCAATATGGTCAAAGTAACCACCACCATGCCAATTGAACCAACTCCAGCAGATGGCCATTAAAACCACTAAGGGAAATCATGGATACAGGTAATTAGTAATATGGAGTGGCTGCGGTTTTGGATTTTCTGGAATCCAACATGCTGTTGCTTAAAAAAAATAATACGTAGATTTCTGCTCATGCGGGGTCCACGAGCTTCCCTCCTGCTTAGTGCTCACTTACTTGTGATGCTACCACTTGTACACAAACCAGCAGTCAATAGCAATGTAATGTTATTTTCCATCATTAACCATGTTTATGTGAGTAAAGTCACACCGTATTTAGAAAAAGATTAGCACAGCTGGGATGGAAACAGGTCATTTCGGTACAATTTTATAAATGCAGACAGATCATTTGTGCTTTCGATATAGTGGGATCCTTTTGTGTCTGTAAAATGTATAAGCCGAGATGGTGTGTGTGGTCCCTCCCACTATGACTCGGGAAAGCATGCAGTTTATTAGGCTACAGGTGAAATACGTTATGATGAACTTCACAGGGTGTGGAAAGTGCACGGTGATCTTGATGCTCCTTTCCGATAAATATCGAGACTCTTATTCTGATGACGTGATTGATGCTTGACATAATACAAATATTATGGATAAAACGTATCCATAATAATCTCAGCATGTAGACTAGCCTACCCGCACTGTATCTGCCAGCTGTTGGCTAAATTGCAGAGAGGCACATTTGCTATTTAACGCAACATTCTGTGACCGTGGAGATCGGTAGAGTTGAAAATGCGATGGAAACACATTGAACTTTAGATGTATTTATTTGACCTCCTTTTTCTCCCCAATTTCGTGTGATCCAATTACGATCTTGTCTCATCGCTGCAACCTCCCAATGGGCTCGGGAGAGTCATGCGTCCTCTGAAACATTACCCCCCCCCCCCCCCCTAACTGCTCTTCTTAACAGTCCGCTTAACCCAGCTGCACCAATGTGTCTGAGGAAACAAGGTTCAACTGACGAGGGCACAACTGGGAGGACCTGAACTTTAGATTTATATTAGTTACATTAAAACTTAGTATGTAGAATGTACTTTTATTGTTTTGTTTTTTTCATATTCGCATGAAAATCTGTCAATTGGAAGAAACCTACAGTGGCAAGAAAAGGTATGTGAAATTTGATCTGATCTTCATTTAGGTCACAACAATAGACAAACACAGTCTGCTTAAAACTAATAACACAAACAATTATACATTTTCATCTCTTTTTTGAACACACTGTAAACATTCACATTGCAGGGTGGAAAAAGTATGTGAACCCTTGAATTTAGTAAATGTTTGACCCTCCTTTGGCAGCAATAACCTCAACCAAACGTTTTCTGTAGTTGCAGATCAGACCTGCACAACGGTCAGGAGGAATTTTGAACCATTCCTCTTTACAAAACTGTTTCAGTTCAGCAATATTCTTGGGATGTCTGGTGTGAACTGCTCTCTTGAGGTCATGCCACAGCATCTCAATCGGTTTGAGGTCAGGACTCTGACTGGGCCAGTCCAGAAGGTGTATTTTCTTCTGTTGAAGCCATTCTGTTGTTGATTTACTTCTGTGTTTTGGGTCATTGTCCCGTTGCTTCACCCAACTTCTGTTGAGCTTCAAAATGGCATGATAAACTTGGGAATTCATTTTTCTGTCTGTGATAGCAAGCTGTCCAGGCCCTGAGGCAGCAAAGCAGCCCCAAACCATGATGCTCCCTCCACCATACTTTACAGTTGAGATGAGGTTTTGATGTTGGTGTGCTGTGCCTTTTTTCCTCCACACATAGTGTTGTGTGTTCCTTCCAAACAACTCAACTGTAGTTTCATCTGTCAACAGAATATTTTGTTGAATATCCAGGTGCACTTTTGCAAACTTCAGATGTGCAGAAATGTTGTTGGTTTTTTTGGACAGCAGTGGCTTCTTCCGTGGTGTTCTCCCATGATCACCATTCTTGTTTAGTGTTTTACGTATTGTAGACTTGTCAACCGAGATGTTAGTATGTTCCAGAGATTTCTGTAAGTCTTAAGTTGACACTCCAGGATTCTTCTTAACCTCATTGATCATTCTGCATTGTGCTCTTGCAGTCATCTTTGCAGGATGGCCACTCCTAGGAAGAGTAGCAACAGTACTGAACTTTCACCATTTATAAACAATGTGTCTTACCATGGACTGATAAACATCAAGGCTTTTAGAGATAATTTTGTAACCCTTTCCAGCTTTATGCATTCTTAATTTTGGGTCTACTGAGATCTCTTTTCTTCGAGTCATGGTTCACATCAGGCAATGCTTCTTATGAATAGCAAACTCAACTCACATTTTTTTTTTTTATAGAGCAAGGCAGCCCTAAACAACATCTCCGATCTTGTCTCACTGATTGGACTCCAGGTTAGCCTATGGGTTTACATACTTTTTCCAACCTACACTGTAAATGATGTATTCAATATAGACAAGAAAAAAAAAAAAAAAATTGTATTAGTAATTTATATATTTGTCTTGTTGTGACCTAGATGATCAGATGAAATTTGATGACTAATTTATTCAGACATCCAGGTAATTCCAAAGGGTTCGCATGCTTTTTCTTGCCACTGTCGCTACTGCAAACATTGGCTAAACAGGAGGCTGACAGCTGGCTGTATTGTGGCATAACTATAAAGATTACATCACACAAAACCCAAATTGTTTTTCCCCAATACAATGTGTAGATTGTGTCTTGCTTGTGCTACCGCAATATCTGCGAGAAGATGCAATATCAGATGAGAAGGTTGTATCCTTCATATATATCTTTGGAATGTTTGCCAACAAAAAGCTGCGACTTGAACAATGTAAATTATTGCAATAAAAATGCATGTTCGCTAACTGGACAGGCAAACTCGGCCGAGTACTAAACTGTAAACCAATGAAAACGTGTACTGTCTCCGCTGATCATTGTCTGCAATCACATTCTCCATATCTAAGTACTAAACGCAGCTGGTGACCGCTCAAAGCAAATGTATTTATACAGCCCTTCTGACATCAGCTCATATCTCAAAGTGCTGTACAGAAACCCAGCCTAAAACCCCAAACAGCAAGCAATGCAGGTGTAGAAGCTCGAGATCTCCGTCCGACAAACTGCTTTCAGGTAAAGTTTTACATTTATTTGTAATTAACTATTTAGTTATAGAAACGTGATACCGTTGATGCAAGCTGTAAAATGACTCCCAACATAGAATGCAGCAACCGTAGTAATGTAGCTAGCTTGCTAGTTAGCTAACTAGTTACAACAAGTAGATATATGTTGCTAGCTAGCAGGAGCAGATGGCTTTAATCACTAGCTTGCATGTCATTCCTGGACCAGGAGGGTTTTAGTTATCAGGTTATTCCAATTAATTTACAACTACAAACATCTATCTATAGGACAAGTAGTGTAAAGGAAATATATTCATCAAGGAAGGATTCACTGAGTTTAATTTAAACTGACAAATAAGAAAGGCCACATTATCCCTGTCAATAGTTTGGCTGTCAGGATGTTCATTTTCTAGCACAAGCTACATTCCTTTGCGGTGATTAATTTATTCATTCTTGTCTCTTCCTTTTGTCTCGTGATCTTTTCAGCTCTCCTTTGTCCTGCTCCCAGAGATCAACCTTCATGGGGCGGCAGGTAGCCTAGTTGTTAGTGTTGGGCCAGTAACCAAAAGGTTGTTAAATCGAATCCCCGAGCTGACAAGGTAAAAATCTGCCGTTCTGCCCCGGAACAAGGAAGTTAACCCACTGTTCCTAGGCCATCATTGTAAATAAGAATTTGTTCTTAACTGACTTGCCTAGTTAAATAAAGGTCAAATAAAAACCAAGTGCAATTCAACAAGCGTGAGCTGATTCACTCCCCTGTGAGGAGAACCATCCTACTGCAGTTTGGACTATCCCTGCTGTCTCTATTTAGACATTGGGACCACATGCTGTATGTCTTTGCCTGTTGTCTTTCTTTGTGGGTTTTGTCTTACAGTCTAGTGCATTTTAAAGTTGAAGAACACCAACTACAGATACATGTGCTTGTTTGAGCAAGCACATGTATACTGAACAAAAATATAAATGCAACAATTTCAACGAGCTTAGTTCATATAAGGAAATCGGTCAATAAAAAAATAAAATAATAATAAGTCATTAGGACTGACTATGGATTTCACATGAATGGACAGGGGCACAGCCATGGGTGAACATAGGCCCACCAACTTGGGAGCCAGGCCAATCAGAATAAGTTTTTCCCCACAAAAGGGCTTTCTTACAGTCAGAAATACTCCTCAGTTTCATAAGCTGTCCTGGTGGCTAGTCTCAGAAAATCTAGCAGGTGAAGAAGCTGGACGTGGAGGTCCTGGGCTGGTGTGGTTACATGAGGTCTGCGGTTATGAGGCCTGTTGGATGTACGACCAAATTCTCTAAATTGGTGGTGGCTTGTGGTAGAGAAAATAACATTCATTTCTCTGGCAACACCTCTGGTGGACATTCCTGCAGTTGGCCAATTGCACACTCCCTCAACTTGACAGATCTGTGGCATTGTGTTGTGACCAAACTGCACATTTTAGAGTGACCTTTTATTGTCCCCAGCACAAGGTGCACCTGTCTCTAATGATCATGCTGTTTAATCAGCTTCTTGATATGCCACACCTGTGGGGAGAAATGCTCTCAGCTGCATATGGAAAATATTATTAATATTATTTAATGTTTGCGTATGTATTTTTGTTCAGTATAGAATCAATTTAACAGGTGACAGATTATTATACTATTGGAACCAACATTATTTTCCAATAGCTTGGTTCTGTTCAGAACTATTATTTTTTTTCATTCTGTTCCACTGTTCCGACCAGCAAAGTAAAGTTCTGAACTGGTTTAAACCGCCCAAAAGTACCGGTTTATAGCGTTCCTTTCTGTTCCTTTTTAAACCTCAAATCTTTTTTCTTTTTTTTTAAACATTAAATTACTTAACCAACCAGAAAGCTATGGAGTGGATAAGCAATTTAATCTCTATAGGAAAGTCATTAAGACCAAATTGTATTTTGCCTTAACTGCATGGTTTAATCATAATGAAAGACACACTGTGCTGCCAGTCACTATGGACAGACCAGTGTAGGAGCGTGAGATGCAACGGTCATTTTGCGGGTGTGGAGAGAGACAGAGTGTGACGGAAGCTTGCCTTGATGCGCTGGATATCGTATGACATGGATCATCAGAATAAGGCCCACCGAATTATACAGTTAATTTGGAAAGTCATCAGACCCCTTGACTAAACACTTTGTTACGTTACAGCCTTAAAATGTATTAAATAAAATAATCCTCAATCTACACACAATACCCCATAATGACAAAGTGAAAACAGTTTTTTTTTTTTGCACATTTTTATAAAGAATTAAACATTATTTTCATAAGTTTTCAGACCCTTTACTATGAGACTTGAAATTGAGCTCCGATGCATCCTGTTTCCATTGATCAACCTTGATTGGAGTCCTCCTGTGGTAATTCAATTAATTGGAAATGATTTGGAAAGGCACACACCTGTCTATATAAGGTCCCACAGTTTACAGTGCATGTCAGAGCAAAAACCAAGCCATGAGGTTGAAGGAATTGTCCGTAGAGCTCTGAGACAGGATTGTGTTGGGGCACAGATCTGGGGAAGTGTACCAAAAAATGTCTGCAGCATTGAAGGTCCCCAAGAACGCAGTGGCCTCCATCATTCTTAAATGGAAGAAGTTTGAAACCACAAAGACTCTTCCTAGAGCTGGCACCCGGCCAAACTAATCAATCGGGGGAGAAGGGCATTGGTCAGGGAGGTGACCAAAAACCCGATGGTCACTCTGTCAGAGATCCTCTGTGGAGATGGTTGAGCCTTCCAGAAGGACAACCATCTCTGCAGCACCACCAATCAGGCCTTTATGGTAGAGTGGCCAGACGGAAGCCACTCCTCAGTAAAAGTCAGATGACAGGCACCTAAAGGACTCTCTGGTCTGATGAAACCAAGATTGAACTTTTTGGCCTGAATGCCAAGCGTCACGTCTGGAGGAAACCTGGCACCATCCCTACGGTGAAGCATGGTGGTGGCAGCATCATGCTATGGGGAAGTTTTTCAGCGGCAGGAACTGGGAGACTAGTCCGGCTTGAAGGAAAGATGAACGGAGCAAAGTGCAGAGAGATCCTTGATGAAAACCTGCTCCAGAGTGCTCCAGAGTGCTCCCCCCCCCCCCCCATCCAACCTGACAGAGCTTGAGAGGATCTGCAGAGAAGGATGTGAGAAACTCCCCAAATACAGGTGTGCCAAGCTTGTAGCGTCATACCTACCCAATAAGACTCGAGGCTGTATTCACTGCCAAAGGTGTTTAGAAAAGTGCACTGAGTAAATGTTCTGAATACATACATAAATGTAATATGTCCTTTTTTAAAATTCAAATAATGTGCAAAAATGTCTTTGTTTTTTTTGTCATTGGATAGTGTGTGTAGATTGAGGGGAAACAAAAAATGTCATATTTAGATCAAGGCTGTAACGCAAAGAAAAAGTGAAGGGGTTTGAATACTTTCCAAATGAACTGTGTGTGTGATGGGATGTATAGACATTTTAACAGTGTGGATAGAATACATTAAATTAAGAACATAGGCTCTGTCATGAGTGTCCTGCGAGGATCACAATGGGTCAGATAAGCTTGGCAATGGCTGACAATAACCAGACCCTGTCCCACCCGCAAAGGGGGAGGAGAGAACTGCCGGGTTGACGGCTCACACTCGGTTGTAAATTAAGCCGGAGAGGGCTCTCTCTTGCTTTTTAGTACCAATTTACAGACACTTTTGCCCGCCCAATACTCTTAACGTCCACAAGTGGATAATGGAACAGTAATTATAACATGGGGAATGTGGCTAATGGTCAGTGTTGAGATGTAGAAAATGAATGTCATATTGTTTTTCATTTTGTGATGCTATTAAAAACTGTACCAAATACTGTAACTTGTAAAGGATACCCCCTTTATCTGTCAAGTTTCCATCCAATACAAATTATATGGAAAATGATGAAAGTATCATATCCTTTGCACATTAACTTCTTACAGCTAGGGCACCCATCGACAACATTCCGCTGAAAAGGAAGCGTGCGAAATTCAAAAATATTTTTTCAGAAATATGTAACTTTCACACATTAACAAGTACAATACACCAAATGAAAAACTTCTTGTTAATCTACCCATCGTGTCCGATTTCAAAAAGGCTTTACAGCGAAAGCACAACATATGATTATGTTAGGTCAGAGCCAAGTCACAAAAACACACACAGCCTTTTTTCCAGCCAAAGAGATGAGTCACAAAAAGCTGAAATATAGATAAAATTAATCACTAACCTTTGATCTTCATCAGATGACACTCATAGGACATCATGTTACACAATACATGTATGTTTTGTTCCATAAAGTGCATATTTATATCCAAAAATCTCATTTTACATTGGCGTGTTACGTTCAGTAATCTTTTGCTTCCAAAACATCCACTGATTTTGCAGAGAGCCACATCAAATTACAGAAATACTCTAAATAAACATTGATAAAAGATACAAGTGTTATTCACAGAATTAAAGATATACTTCTCCTTAATGCAACCGCTGTGTCCGATTTAAAAATAAATAAATAATAATATATATATATATAAATATATAAATATATATATAAATATATATATAAATATAAATATAAATATATATATATAAATATAAATATATATATATAAATATAAATATATATATATAAATATATATAAATATATATATATATAAATATATATAAATAAATATATATAAATATAAATATATATAAATATATATATATATATATATATATATCCCATATATAAATATATATATATATATATATATATATATAAATCCTTGATGGAAAAAGCAAACCATGCAATAATCTGAGTTCGGCGCTCAGACGAAAAATCAAGCCAAACAGATATCCGCCATGTTGAAGTCAGAAATAGCATTTATAAATATCACTTACCTTTGATGATCTTCATCAGAATGCACTCCCAGGAATCCCAGTTCCACAATAAATGTTAGATTTTTTCGATAAAGTTCATCTTCATGTCCAAATACCTTCTTGTTGTTAGCGCTTTCAGCCCAGTAATCCAAATTCATGACGTACGAGCAGACAGTCAAAAAGTTCCGTTACAGTCCGTAGAAACATGTCAAACGAAGTATAGAATCAATCTTTAGGATGATTTGAACGTAAAACTTCAATAATGTTCCAACCGGAGAATTCCTTTGTCTTCAGAAATGCAATGGAACTCAAGCTAACTCTCACGTGAACGAGCGTCACAAGCTCGTGGCACTCTGCCAGACCACTGACTCAGAGCCCTTATGAGCCCCCACTTTACAGTAGAAGCATCAAACAAGGTTCTAAAGACTGTTGACATCTAGTGGAAGCCTTAGAAAGTGCAATTTGACCCCATAGACACTTATCGATAGGCCAAGAGTTGAAAAACTACAAAACTCAGATTTCCCACTTCCTGGTTGGATTTTTCTCAGGTTTTCGCCTGCCATATGAGTTATTTTATACTCAGACATCATTCAAACAGTTTTTTAGAAACTTCAGTGTTTTCTATCCAAATATACTAATAACATGCATATATTAGCAACTGGGACTGAGTAGCAGGCAGTTAACTCTGGGCACGCATTTCATCCAAACGGGAAAATACTGCCCCCTATCCCAAACAGGTTAACCACACCCGAGGGAGGTCAGAGCTCCTTTTTACCAAGAGTGCATAAAGGCTTGGAAGAGGAATCAACCTTTAGACCAGGAAATGTGAGGTGGAGCTACGTTTTTTTAAATTGTTGAAACTCTGAACCTCAACACGAGGTGAAGAAATAAACTCACATCAAATTTTATTGGTCACATATACATGGTTAGCAGATGGTAATGCGAGTGTAGCGAAATGCTTGTTCGTCTAGTTACGACAGTGCAGTAATATCTAACATTCGTGACTACCTTATACACACAAATGTAAAGAGATGAATAAGAATATGTACATACAGTGGCGTGCAAAAGTATTCATCCCCCCTTGGCATTTTTCCTATTTTGTTGCCTTACAACCTGGAATTAAAATATATATCTATATTTTTTTTTGGGGGGGGGGTATCATTTGATTTACACAACATGCCTACCACTTTGAAAATGCTAAATATTTTTTTATTGTGAAACAAACAAATAAGACAAAGAAATAGAACTTGAGTGTGCATAACTATTCACCTCACCCCCCAAAGTCAATACTTTGTAGGGCCACGTTTTGCAGCAATTACAGCTGCAAGTCTCTTTGGGTATGTCTCCTTAAGCTTGGCAGAACTAGCCACTGGGATTTTTGTCCATTCTTCAAGGCAGAACTGCTCCAGCTCCATCAAGTTTGTTAGGTTCCACTTGTGTACAGCAATCTCTATGTCATACCACAGATTCTCAATTGGCCCGTCAGAAAGTCCAGGACGGGGTCGAGACCCAGGGTCGTTGACAGTTTATCGATGTTCTTGGTAAAGACCTTTCTAGAATTTAATTTGGGAGATTGTAACTCTCTAAACAACTTCTTCCGTGGTGCCCCAAATCCTAATGAGTTAATTGTTACATTATTAATTTAATCGGGTAACAATCAAACAGTTCAGGGATGCAAACTAGTCAAAATAGGTGACCTACGTGATCCGTGTAGATCTAATGAGAAAAGTTTAGGCGGGGTGGGGGACTTTGGATCAACATTGGCTGTAAGCGAACGAGTGATGCTCGTTTGGAGCAATACTGGCTGAATCCAAGGCACAGTCAGTCGTGCATGTGACTGAAGAGAGACGAGACAACCAATTTGCTAGTTACAGCATCAATGCACGTTCTGGAAAGACAGCGAGTGCAAAAGCAGTTTGCCAGTTACAGCAGCGCATCCCCTGAACGATAACAAAGAGGTAGGTGAGAAGCCTGACCATGGAGACGGGGGTGAGAAGGTGATGAAGCATACTTCATGAGCTGGAACCAAAAAACAACTGTCATTTGGAAAGTTTGAAGTGAGGGAGAAAGTGTGGTGGAACAAGTATTGTTAACATTAAGTATCTTGCTCGCTGGGTCTAATTCTCTATTAGCTAGCCAGAGAAATATTGAGCAACATTAGCCAACTTAATTGATCAAATAATTGTGTTTCTGGTGTGAAAATTAGCTGGCTAATAAATTAAAACAAATTTAAAATGCTAGCTAACGTTATATCATCAGATGCGTTAATGTTAGAAACCTAATGTTAGTTTCTTACTGGACCCTGGCAATCTGTGTGAAATGTTAGTTAGTTCGATAGCTAGTGAACTAGATGTCTGAACTAATGTTTTCCCTCCACAGTATGTGGTTAATTTTCAAAATGAGAGAATTAGGTGAAAATGAGGCGTTGCTTGTTAAACAAGTGAATTCAGGGATCAAGTGTAGTTTGGCCTGGCTTAAGCTGGATGCCAATATAGAGGTGAAAGGAACGCCACACACTTTCTCAATACACACAGTGGGTAAGAAGGGGTATGCCAGGTGTGCTCTCTGCCTGAAAGAGAGAAATTATTCCAACAAATGGTATCATACTCTGCTTGCACATTGTAGAACAGATGCCTACAGGCAGAAAGTGTCCAATGTAACAATGTGCAGTGTAGCCCAAAGATATTGCTTTTGTTGTGTTCAACTTGACCGTAACACTTGTGAGTGAGGGGGATTATAATTTTTTTTTTTTAGCTCGGTTAACCTCTCTAAACATCAGAATGCACTCCCAGGAATCCCAGTTCCATCATAAATGTTTGATTTGTTCGATAATGTCCATCATTTATGTCCAAATAGCCTCTTGTTAGGGCGTTTGGTAAACAAAACCAAACGCGCGTTCAGGTCCAGCCGAACGTTTGGACGAAAAGTTCAAAAAGTTATATTACAGGTCGTAGAAACATGCCAAACTAAGTATAGATTCAATCTTTAGGATGTTTTTAACATAAATCTTCAATCATGTTCCAACCGGAGAATTCCATTGTCTGTACATAAGTAATGGAACGAGAGCTAACTCTCTCGTGACCGCACGTCAAAGCCCAAGGCACTCTGCCAGACCACTGACTCAAACAGCTCTCATGAGCCCCTCCCTTATAGTAGAATCCTCAAACAAGTTTCTAAAGACCGTTGACATCTAGTGGAAGCCTTAGGAAGTGCAACATAACCAATATCCCACTGTATCTACAATAGGGGCTGAGTTTTAAAAAACTACAAGCCTCAGATTTCCCACTTCCTGGTTGGATTTTTCTCAGGGTGGATTTTTCTCTGGTTTTCGCCTGCCATACGAGTTCTGTTATACTCACAGACATCATTCAAACAGTTTTAGAAACTTCAGAGTGTTTTCTATCCAGTACTACTACTATAATATGCATATATCAGCATCTAGGACAGAGTAGCAGGCAGTTTACTCTGGGCACCTTATTCATCAAAGCTGCTCAATACTGCCCCCATGTCACCAAGAAGTTAACGTTATTTTTGCGCACACAGCCTTGTGCCCTTGATCGATGTCTACTATAGCGCCACTGTAATAGAGCAAAAATGCCTGTTTCATTCTATTTCTACATGTTTTTTACACGGACACAGTGTTCATCAGGAAGTGTATAGGGGATGTTGTTCCCACAGGGTCTATTAAAACCTACCCAAACCAGAATCCATGGATAGATGGTAGCATACGCGCAAAATGCACATTTCAATGGCTCTGACATGAGACACATGTGGCAGGGTCTACAGACAATCACAGACTACAATGAGGAAAACCAGCCACATCGCTGACACCGTCTTGCTCCCAGACAAGCTAAATACCTTCACCAGTTTTGATGATGACACAGTGCCACCGACGCGTCCTGCCAGGGACTGTGTGCTCTCGTCCTCCGTGGCCGGCGTGAGTAAGACATTTAAGTGTGTTAACCTTCGCAAGGCTGCCAGCCCAGACGGCATCCCTAGCTGCGTCCTCAAGAGTGTGTGCTGGCCAACTGGCTGGAGTGTTTATGGAGACACTTGCTTCAAGATGTCCACCATTGTTCCTGTACCCAAGAAAGCAAAGGTAACTGAACTAAATAACTATTGCCCCGTAGCACTCACTTTTGTCATCATGAAGTGCTTTGAGAGGCTAGTTAAGGATCATATCACCTCCACCTTACGTGATACCCTAGACCCACTTCATTTTTCTTACTGCCCCAATAGATCCATAGACGATACAATTGCACTACACACTGCCCTATCCCATCCGGACAAGAGGAATACTTACATCAGAATGCTGTTCATTGACTATAGCTCAGCCTTCAACACCATAGTACCCTCCAAGGTCATTATTAAGATCTGGGCCTGAACCCCGCCCTGTGCAAAGGGGTCCTGGACTTCCTGACCCAGGTGGTAAAGGTTGGAAACAACACCTCCGCTTTGCTGATCCTCAACATGGGGGCCTCACAAAGGTGCGTGCTCAGCCCCCTCCTGTACTCCCTGTTCCCACATGACTGTGTGCCACGCACGCCTCCAACGCAATCAAGTTTGCAGATGACACAACCATAGTAGGCCTGTTTACCAACACTCACAAGACCGCCTACGGAGAGGGGGTGAGGGCCCTGGCAAAGTGCTGCTAGGAAAATAACCTCTCCCTCAACGTCAACAAAACGAAGGAGCTGATTGTGGACTGGATAGGGAGCACGCCCCTATCCACATCGACGGGACCGCAGAAGAGAAGGTGGAAAGCTTCAAGTTCCTCGGCGTACACTTCACTGACGATCTGAAATGGTCCACCCACACAGACAGTGTGGTGAAGGTGCAACAGCGCCTCTTCAACCTCAGGAGGCAGACAAAAAGTTGGTTTCGGCCATAAGACCCTCCAGAAACTTTTACAGATGCACAATTGAGAGCATCCTGTTCGGCTGTATCACCGCATGGTATGTCAATTGCACCGACTGCAACCGCAGGGCTCTCCAGAAGGTGGTACAGTCTGCCCAGGGAATCACTGGGGGAGCACTACCTGCCCTCCAGGACACCTTTAGCACCCAATGTCACAGGAAGGCCAAAAATATAATTTAAAGATATCAACCACCTGAGCCACGGCCTGTTCACCCCTGCTATCATCCAGAAGGCGAGGTCAGTACAGGTGCATCAAATCTCAAGGCTATTGTAATGTCGTCAGTAGGCTACAGTAACCTATGCAACAAAAAAAATTGTGGGACTGGGAAAAAATGGCCAAAACGTAATTAACCGGTTCCCGTGCTTTTAAAATTATGGTTCTGTTCTGGGACAGCATAGATCACTTTAGTTTCTGGTTCTGATTCAGGTTATCGGTTGTTCGCTGAACCAGTACACAAAATGCTCTTAGAGAGAAGGGGAAATACTGAAGCATGCATTGATAACAGTTCTAGTTTAGAGGCCCAAGCGTTTGTCGTAGATGGTACTGCTCTCTTTTCTGGACTGTAAGATTGTGCCCTCCATGGCACTTGATGTACATTGATTGGTAGGCTACACTATATTTAGATACTTCCAATACGGCCTGAGACACTTGTAGAAAAATTTACACTGCCTGAGAAACCTTTGCTATTTGTCGCCGTTCTCAAATTGTTAAACACTATTTGTGGTGATCTTGTTTAAATGTATTTGCAGGAAACATGCATTATGGAAAATATGTCTCACACCTGGTCATAGTTAGTAGAATAATGAATGGATTGGCAAGATTTTGCCACTGTCAACTTTTAGAAAGTTAGTAGGGAAGTTAATAATCTAAACAACCAAAATATACTCGCATTCAGTGAACTTTTAGTGTTTAAAACTCAAACATTTATTTCCCAACTGCTTTTTCTATAATCTTACAGGCTCTTTATCATTCTCGATACTTTATATTCCAACACATCCAACATGATGCATATTAACCAACTCAGTGGCCCTGTGGTTAGTGTCCGCCCCCGAGATTGGAAGGTTGTGTGTTCCATCCCTGGCCAAGTCATACCAAAGACTGTAAAAATGAGACCTGGAGCATCTCCGCTTGGCACTTAACATTGAGGAGCTAGATTGGGGGTAAGGCCCTCCGGTCTGTCCTGTCTCGGGGGTGTACTTGTACATCAAGCTGTCTCACGCTACAGAATCAGGAGTTTGGCTCCTGCTTAGGAACTGTTCCGGCTCACACAAGCCGAGGCTCGCGTCAGGCTACTGACTTTCTGTATTGGGCAGCTCCATATGGCAAACTCTGGTTATCTTATTGCAGAGCGCACTCACTGTACAACTGTTTTTAGAGAAGATTGTATTGCAAGGTTTGCCATATGTGTTGGCTAATATGTATATGCAGCTGTCATACACATCTGACACACATGACACTCTACATGCTTTTATTTGGGTTTCTATGCAAATTATTTGATTGAATGTTTCTTTAAACCTGCTGCTAGTTACTTGAAATGAGAGATCCATGCCAAAACATGATTCAACATTAAATTTGAGAGAGTGCGAATGAAACACTAGCTTCTTGAGCAGGCACATTGATGTTTACATTATTAGCTGGTTATGCTAGTCAACTGTGACGTTGGCTAGCTTTCAATACATTGGCTAAATGGTCAGGCGATTTACCTCTTCATATGATAAAGACTATTCGTATTGCATTCTACATTTTAAGTGCACTCACAGATATTCATCTTATTTCAGTCTTTCAGAGCTAGGGTTAGTTCCTCTTAATAACCTGACAGCGGATCTGAGGCTATGTTTACATCATAGATAGAAGCATACAGCGTTGAAAAACACATTTTTCAGAAAAGATTTGCAAGAATTTAAGCTGCCACCAGATTTTACAATAATCTGAAGAATTTTTCATTGCCGTATAGAGAAAATCAGCTCCTCGACGTAGATCGATCAACTTGACTGTTTTCGGCGTCGGCCCACCACCTATAATGACTGAACATTGAAAGCATTTCATTAGGGCCCTTCTGAGAGGTTTGCTCTTAACAGCGACAAACGTGATCATTGTGATCAAGTGTTGTCTTCACCGTTCAATTTGTCTTATTATTATGAGCTTCTAGCATGTTAACGTTTCAGTCAGACGATGTAACTTTATACTGTCAACTTTAGATTTTTTTATAAAAAGTTTGAACTGTCAACTGACCTCAGCCAGTCACTGTCTCCAAAAGACACCCACGATTGTCTTACACTTTTTAGACTCTGCTCAAAAACCCACAGATGTCTTTCTTGGATAATTTATTGAAACAAACTAAATGGGAACAGCATTCAGTTTTGGCCTCCTAAACCACTCTCCAACCAGCATAGTAGCCAAGAGTTGATTTTGTTGTCAATATTCACTGGATTTAGGAGTCCCCTTTGTTCAGAAGCAGAAGGTCGTTTGAACAAGCTTAGTAGCCAAGAGTTACCTCAAAACCCTGGTCAGAACTTCTTCTTTAATGAGGAAATGTGGAGTAAAAACACCTTCTCCTCTCTTTTCCCTTCCAACAGACAGACCGTAATCAGCCCCTCTTGCCTGCTCTGCTCTCACCTGCCCTTTAATCCAGACAATGCCAAACCCCAGCGACGCAGGGCTGCTTAGGCTAACAAGCACCGGCGAATGCTAGCTTATGTATGGACAGAAATATTTTATCGTAGTCTGCTGTCCGAGATCAGCTTCCTGCATTATTCAGACACCCAATCTGATTTTGTGTGTGTGGAGGGAATCAAAGAAGCATGTCATTTTAAGGGTTTTTGTTTTGCGGGGAGGTTGGCGAGGGTCGTCTTGGCCCTTTGTAGACTTTTTGCAGATGTTATGAGAGTGAGGGGTAAGCCCTACCATACCCATGCATCCCCCTTAATGTATGCCTGCCACCAACCACGGCAACTCAGGAATTCCACACTAACATTGGATGAGTGCCACGGTATAGCAAAATCTGACACACACTGTACTGTGGTCCTTACCCTAATGGTAAACCACCTCTTCATTCAGCAGCAAATCCCAACAACTATTAACATTTAACCAATTTAATCTTAGTTGAAAATTGCAAAATAGGGCCGGGTTAAACATGAAA
This sequence comes from Oncorhynchus kisutch, assembly GCF_002021735.2. NCBI lineage: Eukaryota > Metazoa > Chordata > Actinopteri > Salmoniformes > Salmonidae > Oncorhynchus > Oncorhynchus kisutch. The sequence continues at coordinate 41,489,116 of NC_034174.2, read as the reverse complement.
CAAGAAGTTAATCCCTGGCCTCCTGCGCTAGTTAGTAATGAGAGTTCCATTGCATCCTCCTGCCTCCCTCTTTCCCTCCCCCTCCTCACCTTGCTCGCCTGCTATTGATTGGCTGGGAATTGACATGTGCGATATACACGCCTGCCATTTTATAGGATTTTTATAATGCTGTTTGGACTGCAAATGAAAGTGGGTGCTAGGGCGAGACGGACATCTTTAATGAGAGAAGAGCGGAACAACCTGAGGAAGTTGTGAGAAAAGGGGAGGGAGCAAAGAGTGGATAGACTAACTGCAGATCTTGGAGAGTAGAACCCAGGAATGTATAGGCTCGATATGTCTGTAGAATGTAGTGACAAGTCTGATATGGAGGGTAGCAACTTTGAGTAGCATGTTTTTCTAATGTGAAATGTATTAATTTATTTCTGTGTGACTTATGTGTGAGCATGTAGTCAAGCAGATTCATAAAGAGCCCCCTTGAGTGATATTAATACCTGCAGGCCATTTGCAACTGAACCTTGCGTAAAACAACAAAGGCCTTTGGTATACATGGCCCCTCCAAACCATTAGCATTCTCCCCACCAGGCCTGTTCTCTACCCTTCTCCCTCACTTCCCCCTCACAACCTTTGAATTCCCCCTTTCTCAAACTGTACCCCCACCCCATCACCCCCTGTACCTTGTTATAGATTGTGACCGCCGGTAAGTGATGCATTATTCATTACGGAAATGTCGTCCGTTGATGGATGGCTGTTTGAGAGGCCTGTCCGTTAAATAAATCCACAAATGAAAATGCAAATTCTCACATTTCAAGCGGGAGCCCTGCCAAAGTTTCACCCTGACACTCCCTCCCTGCACTCTGTATTTCTCTCACTCACTCTCACACATTCTCTCATACACTGTCACTCTTCTCCCCACTAACTGCTATTGACAGTCAAAAGGAGACCAAATGAAGAAGACGGATTTACTTAAGCTTCAATCTTGTTTTTCCCCCCTGCGGGTGTTATCCCCTATAGGTGTCCCCTTTTTGTTTTCCTACACACACACTTTTGTACAGATTAATTCAAAGTCCATAGATTTTAAGAAATGGATGGAAAACTACAATGATTGTTATTTCTTAAACGGCATCGGTTTGCATCTGCGCGCTTCCAAGGTTCTGAGAGCCAATGATAGGCTTACGGCGCTCGTTGGCATGTGCGTGGGTGGTCAGCGACGCTGGCTGCTGATACCCATCTGAGTCTTTTTCTGTGTAACAAAATATTTATAGTGATACATTTTCTGTTTTAACTTTGTTGCTTTAAAACGAGCAGCGAATTATGTTAGCAACATCGATGGAGCGTGCTTTAAGAATGTATGTTTTGTATCTGGAATGCACTCGTCCAACTGTGTGTACACACTGAATAATTTATCAAGCAGCCAGACTGAAGGATTGAATCTCTATTAGCTTAATCTCTCGCTTTGGTTTATTTATTTCTTCCCTCATTCTTATTCTGGAAGAGAAGGCCCCTGTGCGCTCTCGATCTCTTTCTGTTGCACCTGTAACATCTCATGCCCTTCTGCTTGTCCACCCCAGGGCTTTATACATTTTACACTGGTTGTGTTACGCTTCAATGGACACTACAGAACGAAAACATTGAGTTAACAATTCATCCGTACATGGATATCCTTTCATATCTTCTGTTGAACAAATACGAGGTGCGCTACACATTTGCACTACAAGCTTTGTGCCACAGTCATGCTTTGGCCTCGTGCCTTGTCTAGTTCCTGTTAAGCAATAGGATGGCACGAGTGCTGGAGAGATTCAAGAAAGGACAATATTACATAGGTAATATTGCAATTTATGTTAGCAAGTAGACGTATCGTGCAGTAATCAAATGGGTTTTCATTCATTGACTCCTCTTCATCTGTGTTTTTGCTCTAGGCTGGACTCCTCATTGATTGAGTTGTTGGAGGTCTTCAGTCCCATCTCTCTGCCCGAGCGAAACAGCCCCTCCGCCTATCGAGGCAACCCTACCCGATGCCAGCCCCCCCTCAGTGTCCCCAAACCAGCCCGCCAAGCACTCCTCTCCCACCCTGGCCCTTACCGGACCCCCCAACAGGACCTGGAGGAGAGCCAGATACTTGAAGAGATTTTCTTCATCTGCTGATTCGGGGGTCCGGAGGTAGTTACCCTGAGGGGGACAAAATTACAATTCTTAATAATTTACTTGATATTTACCATTGGCTCCTTAATTGAGGTCAGTGCCTTCTGTTTGTTTTGGTTTGAAATGTCCAAATAAGACAATCATGATTTAGGGAATTGTACGATTGTATTTTTATAATGCAATTGTTTTTATATTGATTGTTTTTTATATTAAATGTAAATAAATGTAAAGAATTTTGTGTAGTGGTCTCCACATTTTGTGACATGGTCACCGACAATGTAGCTAAATGCACTTTAATTCTCATATGTGGATTTCTTATCACTTCAACGTAAATGGTACAATTCTTGTGAATCTTCTTAGTTCGTGACCACCTTGGTCACATTATCTCAGAACTGAAGGATTACAAGAACTGGGTCATATTCATTATTTTTAATATGAAATGCAATACATTTTATAACGTTTGCTGCCTAATGAATACGACCCTGGTCGAGGCGCTGTTAGAATATGCAGTAAGTTTGAGTCACAACACGGGTGTATTCTAGACTGTGCTTTATTATTGGGCTAAGCTGAGACGCATCATTCATTAAAATTACAAAATAGTCCAGGGATCAGAGAATGGTGCAGTCTGGAGAGACGAGGGCGGGAGCCTAAAGCGCACTAACCAATGAGAAGCCTACCTCATCAGACAAGGTAAAGCGCTACACGCAACATTCAATTCCCCATCCCCTTCGTGTGCTGAAGTCTTCAGAATACTTTTGAATCCATTGAAGAAGTAGAATGTAGGAATAAACCCATGATAACAGCATTGAAGGTAGACCACATGATCGGAAATTGAGTAACTGAATATTTGATGAAATAGTGCAGTTTTTGATAGGTATTTTACCCTTGATAGAACTGAACACTTGTACAACATCAGAGCTCTATAGGATGTTACAAAAAACATGATAATTGAGACAAAATAAACAACATTTCTCTGATTAATACAGAACTCTTAACACTTCAGAATAAGGGACACATTGTATGTGGAATTTCTAAGCAGTAATTATCACTAATCAGCTAATTATGGTTTCAAGTCCTACATTAGCAGCAATGTTTAGCAAGAGAGGGAATTCCTCTCATGGATAGACATATTTTAACAACCTTGTCCTAAGGAGAAGTGGTAAATATTAACCTAATGTTTATCCCATGTTTCCAAGAGCTTAGATGGTCAACAACAGAGCAGTTATGAAACAGAATGACAAAACAGCGAAGGTGCATTCAAATTGTTGAACACAATCACAACAAGGTTTTTATTTTATTCTGGAAAGGTTTCATATGTATTTTAATTTTGAAACATGAAATTACCATGTCATTGCAACCTATACGCTGCCACATTTAGCTGAATTTGGAACTTGTATGTAGAAGTTCACAAAAAATACTGCAATTTGAATGCACTTTGTAGCTTTAATCATCTAGATAGATTGAACAGTTGAGGTGCATTTAAATATGAAGAGCGGGGAAGTGAAATGTAAAACAGTTCAGAAAACAGCAGCATAACGCTTTAAAAGAACAGTAGAGCTCTGATATTGAATAAAACAATCACAAATGGAAAAAAGAACAACAGATAAACCTCTGAGAAAACGTAACAAAACAAACTTGGCAAATATGAGCATAATCTCCATTTCTCAAAGAACTGTTGCAAGTTGTGATCCTGTAGACAATAAGTGGTCAACAATGTACCACAATGTAGGCCTATACATGAATATAAAAAACTATTTGGTCACATACCAACTCATAGAAAAATAATGCCATGAAATCATGCATATCATTTGTAAACAGAATAAATAAATAAATACATAAATAAATGAAAGAAAGAAACCCAAAACACTTGTATAAAAAGGCCAATGCATGTCTATGCTCTAATTGAGTTCAATGCTCTCCCTGACTGTTTTCTGGTTAAATGCCTAGGTCAGGTCATACAGTTGTACCATATTCCTATGGACTCTTTTTTTAAATTTTATTTTATTTTAAACCTGGTTTCATTGATTATTATATGTTTTCGTTCATCTTTTTGAAGTAATTAAAGTTTTGTTTTATTCAGTCCTTGTAGATAGAAGTAAAAGTCCTATAAAATATGCAAACCTATGTACAGAGGAAAACAGAGCAACAAAAACATTTACAGTATATTCATTGGTTTATGTATATATTTATATATATTTATATTCAAACTTCTGCTCTGTTTCTCATTGTTTTTGAACTACTATGTTTTTTTTTTTCTCAATTTGTATGTAAACAGTTGCAGCTGAAAGTTAGCATGTGAAATAGATGCTCAATTCCAGTCATTCCTCTCCCTCTGCCTTCATTCACTCAATTGGAAAGCATTGGGAAAGGTGTAAGAAATTCACTAATAGCTCTATAGCCTATTTGAAAGGCTAAGGGAGTTTCCACCATATTGCTGACACCAATCCAGTACTCTCAGGCCTTGGAATGCGGGTTAAAGTAGGCAGAGAGAGGGGCGCAAGCAGGGAAATAAACCTAAACACAGAACAAAATGGAGACTGAGGGATGAATTTCATTGGGAAAGTGTGACTGAGAGTGTGAGCTGAGTGAAAGGTGGCATTGGGAGAAGTTAAGGGGACTTTGAGCAGTTCTGAACCTGTTCCAACCGCCATTTTTGTATACAGAGAGCCTTGTGGATGGCGCAACATCAAATGCTGTGCACTCCGTGAAAGCTCTGGTTGTCCCGCTTCACATACTGCTCTCTGCTCTCATCTGAGATGCAGTATGTAAAATCTGACACCTGATTTGCATAGGGAGTGACACGTCACATTTTCTGGCCTATCCAAACAAAGGGTCGATTTCCTCTGGCTGTGAAACTCTCAGCTCCACTTACAATATGGTATATGAAACAGGGGAGCCTCGCGATTTACAGCAAAAGCATAATCACCTCGCTGTGGTATTCTCGGATTTAAGAGCTCTCAACATGAACAAATACAAAATAATTTTGTAGAATTGAAACAAGACCACTTTGTCTTGGGTCACAGCACGTTGTGCATCTTTGTGCTTAAAGCTGAAGTTGTAACGAGTTAACAGGCATTTCAATGGAGTCTCTGAGTCGTTCAGAGAACACTGGGCAGAAAATTGTTGTCATTTATTTGAAATGGTGCCAGTTTTGTAGTCACGAAGTATGATCAGCTATAAGACAGGTGAATTATTATATTAAGTTGTTTATTATTTGATTGCTACCATATTTAGAAAGTATGGCATGCCCTATTCTCCCACTTTTATTGAATAGGACACATTCTGTATGATTTTTTTTATATTTCTATCATATTTGTACTGTGTACTTGAGCTTGTGTCCTCAAGAGTGACAACACCTCAGCAATTTAAAACTACTTTTACCCGGAAAGGGTAAAAGAATAAGCATTACTATGTATTGTTCATGGCCCTCTCTTGATAAATAATTACTTTTGGATATGTCTATTTAGGCAGAAATCTAGATTTTTACATTACATTTACTGGTTTGGGGAGACACATTGACGTGACTTAGAAGCCGAATCCGAACTTACGCATAACTTTGAATTTCAAGTAAATCATAAATTGGTTGATGTCAATGGGAAATTTGTGCAACAAGAAACCGATCTCAAGATAGGGTGGACCTTTGATAAATAATGGGGAGAGTCATTTCAGAACTTTCCTTGACAAACCCAGAGAAAGAAGGGGGTGTAAAGGAGTGTTAATGACATCTTTAGGCCTGTTTGCATTGCGGTAGACTGGGTGAGACACAGACCTTGTAGCAGGGATGCAATTGAGGCTAAATCCAGGTAAACACAGTTTTGATATGATGCATAGCACATAGAAATAGATTGAATAGAACGGTCTCGGAACCTCTAACCCTAGCAATTTGACTGGTAAACTCATGGGTACATTCACAATGGCTGGCTGGTATTGGGATGCAATCATTTCCATAGTAATGTAGAATGTTAATTCAAATGATGTTAACTGATGTGGCTCATGCAATGGAATGTATTTCAGTTGAGTTAAATCAACAAGTCACACATTTTATCACATATTTTACTTCCGGCTTTGCTCCTACGTCTAAAATATACAGGTTAAGACCACGATGTCACATCTGGGACCAGCGCCGTTGCTAACTACCAGCGCCGTTGCTAACTACCAGCGCCGTTGCTAACTACCAGCGCCGTTGCTAATTACCAGCGCCGTTGCTAATTACCAGCGCCGTTGCTAACTACCAGCGCCGTTGCTAACTACCAGTGCCATTGCTAACTGGTATAGCTGGTCCCATTGTTGCAAACAGTTATGTTTTTTTTAGAATCCCATAGAGGTTAACGTTTGTCATCTTCAACCTGGCTTTGCACCTATGGGTATACTCGCCATAGCCGCCAGTCCACCCATTATGCCAACATTGACTTGAATGGGGATGTATGTTCTAGTCATTCTATTTCTATAGCATAGCAGTTATGCACCTAGTTCGCTAAATTAGCACTGTTAGCATTGCCGTTGGGAACAGCCTGGCGGTTTAGACCGGTGTTCAGTGTTTACCCACCTTTTATTTAACATTACATCCCTGTCTGTTAGTAAAGGTTGGACGCAGGCACTAGGGAATGGTCTGGTGAGGAACAGTTAGAGAGAGCTCCATACAACAATAGCTGAATTGGCGCTGGCTGTATACATTACAAAACACTTCCTGGTTCCTTTGTGTTTAGTAGACAAACCACTTCCTAGGTCTGCAATGTGTTAACATGAAATTTCTCCTATAAGTTATAACCATACAATACGCAATGTCAGACCAAACCCAGTGGAACCAAGCCTCAAGGGTTCTTATACTTGCACAGCATTTCCAAGTGCTCCCTTTAGTTCGTACCTGTACTAGCAGAATATATAATACCCACTTTGATTTAAAATGTAATGACAAATACACATCACAATGAGTCTGTGACTGTCAGAGTACTTGATGCTAATTTCCATGTGTGAGAGGACCACGGTGAATCATCTGAACGATTCGTTAGCTTTGACATGCTTTACTGCTAAAGCTCTATGGAGATGTGAAACGACATGATGAAATGCGACTGCAGTTTTGACATCATCGTAGCGCGTTGGCTGCTTGCAGTAATGTTTTGAAAGCACAGTGCTTGATGGCAGATTCTGCAGGTGACAAGGCACACCTTGTGTTGACAGCCCATACGCTACATGCACTTACTTACTGAATGCAATTAAGAGAGAGAAAAGGTCACGGTATTCATCCATTTTGGTTCAAATGTCAAAGAGAATGTTGTTTTTACGTGTTAAGTTTGTGTAGAGTGTACTTTGAAGCTGAAAAGTTATGTTTGGAATCAAGTCAAAGATCTTTGTCCTACCTCTAAAATTAATTTAGCCTGATTTCTCTTTAAGCCTGCTACTGAGAAGTGGCTTTTTTTTGCATTTTTTAAAATGGTATGTACACGTACATACAGTGTATGTGAATCTTCACACATATATTCAGGAATATGTGTGTATCAGCATATATAGTTTATTAGAGAGAGGAATGCCTGCAGTTCTGGGAGCTGCCAGATTTGCGCCTCTTCCCAAGCAGAGCAGTTTTTCAAACTCCAGCTAAAATCTACAAAAAAATGACAGCTCATCATAGTCGATAGCTGTTCTCTATACAGACACACATAAAATATGTGCATATACTGTAAATACATATATTGGTTTGATTAATATCTATTTATCCATATATACTGTATATATGTATATATATGAATACATTAGCTTGAATGCGTGTTATACATATACATATATATGTACTGCAAATATAAACAAGTTCATGTATTTCAAACATTTTTGATGTTCTTTTAACTATGAGGTTAGGATGTCAAGTTAGAAAAGGTAAGGCTGCAGTATGGAACAACCCTTCCCATGCACACTCCATCCCATCCCCCAAGAGAAAATGAGAAGGGGGAAAAAAATAAACATTTTGAATAGTTAATTGTAAACTAGCGAAGTGAGCGACCCCCATTGGTCATCTGAAATAGTGTTGCCTGTATTCAAAAAGCATAACAGCAATATATATGTATATATACATATATTGTATATATATTCTAAATGTACACATCTTTTAAATGCAACTCTTTAATCGATTAACAAAGATTAAAAGAGATGCAGTGGTCCGAGTATATTAATAGAGCTACAAGTCCTCAGCAATAAAAATGTTTGGTCTTTTGGTCCCTAAAACAACTAAGGAATGACAGGTAAGACTCCCTGGAGACCGTTGCTATGGCTCTCCTTGGCAACGGTATCCCCTGGAAACCGACAGGCACTCCAAGCTAAAGATGGCCATCCCGAATCAAAGTGAGTTTGGGTCATGAAATATCGCATTCCCTACAAAGTTCTCTCCTCCTAGTCCTGTAAAAGTGTTCTTTAAAAAGTTATTTCCCCATACCCAACAACTTTACATAGATGTCTCCTATGGCATTCCCCCCATAAAGTATTTTTTAAAAGTTTGTTTAGTTCTTGGAACTCTTGGCATCCATACTTCCTCCATCTCTGTTCCGTGTTTTTTTCTTTTTCTTCTTCTTTTATAATACTTCCCTTGTGGTCCTGTAAGGTAGCTGTCATTCAGGCAGGTTTAGGGAGAGAGAAAGAGAGGAGGGGAGGCGATAAAGAGAGTAAGCGTCCTGGAGCTACCCAGGCTTGCATGAGTTCTCTCTGAGGTCCAAAAGGTACATCCAACAGAGGTGTCCATTACTTGGTCATTTAATTTGTTCATGTTCAGCCCAGTATATGATCCAGTTTCATACCAGCCTCAAATAATTCCTGTGGTCTTTCAGTTCAATGACGTTGTTCATTTAATCAACATGTGTTCCAGCTCAATAAAAACCTGGAAAGTAAGAATATGGTCCTTTATTCATTGCTAACAAAATCACATTGATCTATTTGCCCTAGCAAAACATATTTTCACATTCTTATTTGTGTGTGTGTGTGTGTATGTATATATATATGTATACACTGCTCAAAAAAATAAAGGGAACACTAAAATAACACATCCTAGATCTGAATGAATTAAATATTCTTGTTAAATTTTTTCTTTACATAGTTGAATGTGCTGACAACAAAATCACACAAATTGTCAATGGAAATCAAATTTATCAACCCATGGAGGTCTGGATTTGGAGTCACACTCAAAATTAAAGTGGAAAACCACACTATAGGCTGATCCAACTTTGATGTAATGTCCTTAAAACAAGTCAAAATGAGGCTCAGTAGTGTTTGTGGCCTCCACGTGCCTGTATGACCTCCCGACAACACCTGGGCATGCTCCTGATGAGGTTAAGGATGGTCTCCTGAGGGATCTCCTCCCAGACCTGGACTAAAGCATCCGCCAACTCCTGGACAGTCTGTGGTGCAACATGGCGTTGGTGGATGGAGCGAGACATGATGTCCCAGATGTGCTCAATTGGATTCAGGTCTGGGGAACGGGTGGGCCAGTCCATAGCATCAATGCCTTCCTCTTGCAGGAACTGCTGACACACTCCAGCCACATGAGGTCTAGCATTGTCTTGCATTAGGAGGAACCCAGGGCCAACCGCACCAGCATATGGTCTCACAAGGGGTCTGAGGATCTCATCTCGGTACCTAATGGCAGTCAGGCTACCTCTGGCGAGCACATGGAGGGCTGTGCGGCCCCACACCATGACTGACGCACCGCCAAACCGGTCATGCTAGAGGATGTTGCCAAACCGGTCATGCTAGAGGATGTTGCAGGCACGTTCTCCACGGCGTCTCCAGACTCTGTCACGTGCTCAGTGTGAACCTGCTTTCATCTGTGAAGAGCACAGGGCGCCAGTGGTGAATTTGCCAATCTTGGTGTTCTCTGGCAAATGCCAAACGTTCTGCACGGTATTGGGCTGTAAGCACAACCCCCACCTGTGGATGTTGGGCCCTCATACCACCCTCATGGAGTCTGTTTCTGACCGTTTGAGCAGACACATGCACATTTGTGGCCTGCTGGAGGTCATTTTGCAGGATCTGGCAGTGCTCCTCCTTGCACAAAGCCGGAGGTAGCGGTCCTGCTGCTGGGTTGTTGCCCTCCTACGGCCTCCTCCATGTCTCCTGATGTACTGGCCTGTCTCCTGGTAGCGCCTCCATGCTCTGGACACTACGCTGACAGACACAGCAAACCTTCTTGCCACAGCTCACATTGATGTCCCATCCTGGATGAGCTGCACTACCTGAGCCACTTGTGTGGGTTGTAGACTCCGTCTCATGCTACCACTAGAGTGAAAGCACCGCCACCATTCAAAAGAGACCAAAACATCAACCAGGAAGCATAGGAACTGAGAAGTGGTCTGTGGTCCCCACCTGCAGAACCACTCCTTTATTGGGGGTGTCTTGCTAATTGCCTATAATTTCCACCTGTTGTCTATACCATTTGCACAACAGCATGTGAAATGTATTGTCAATCACTGTTGCTTCCTAAGTGGACAGTTTGATTTCACAGAAGTGTGATTGACTTGGAGTTACATTGTGTTGTTTAAGTGTTCCCTTTATTTTTTTGAGCAGTGTATATTTATACATACATCAACAAATATAAATATATACACAAATGTAAATAAATACATTAAACTATATATATATATATATATACAGAATATAAATGTGTGTTAAACATATTTTCTATAATTTAGGGGTCTAATTGCAGGCGACTCCTCTCACCTGTGTTGCCCTGTGTGCAGTGACTGCCATATCCCTCAGGGCAGGGGTGGCTGATAGGGGGAGGGGCTAGTAGGGGCGGTTGGCGTCCTTCGGCCTCTTGAGCTGCACCTTGAGTCTCTTCATGCCGATCTGAAAGCCGTTCATTGACTGGATGGCAGCATGGGCACTACCTGGGTTATCGAAGCTCACAAACCCTGGGGGATGGGCCGCACAAAGAGCGAGAGAGAAGGGGAGACGGAGAGAGAGAAAAATGGAAATATCGTGGAAGAGAGAGAGAGAGGGGACGAGGTTAGGTAAGTGCAAGACCAAAGAGAGGACAGTATGAGTGACAGTTGAAGTTTTATGAAAGGAAAGCATGAGACGGAAGGAAAACAAGATACAGGCAAGGGTAAGGATGAGGGGAGGGATATGAGAAAAGTTACTTCAGATTTCAAGTCGGTGACAGACAGTTCAACATGATTCTTACATTTTCCCACATTTGCAACACACAAAGAATACACTGACTTAAATTAATACTTAATCATACTGTTATCTATAAAGCACATTTCCTGCCATAGCCATTCAGTTTATTACGCTTTAAAAACATGCCTTAACACTTCAATTGCAGTTCTCTTATAATATTATCGCGTGGACATCTTAACATATAATGCATGTTAAAGTTACTGTACATTAGACACAGTTTAACACATCAAATGCCCACATCAATAACAAGCCTAACGACATGCAATAGAAACACAACACCAGGTCACTCAAATCAAGGGTAGAAACCATAGAATTAGAACAGACCGAACAGACACCTCTCGTCAAAACGACACTTAAATATTTGTCGGACTCTCAATAACCCACAATAACATCACCTAGAGGGTGCAAGAATAAATACCAATTGAATTCTGCCTCTGTTAAAAGGCCCATGGAAGTTATTCATAAATATTACAGTGTTATACCCAATTATACTATTTTGATTCCGGATATTGTAAATCTATGGTAAAGACTACTTCTCAATGAAAGATATGAACTAGTCCTATCATGATTATCACCATAGAGGGAGTGTTTATGGGCTAACACTTTACTAGTGCTCTGCATCATATATATGTCATAAGCCTGTCATTAGCATATGACATCTGTTATAAGCAGTCATTATACGTCCTTTTATGCTGCAATTACATTCCTGGTAGCTTTCAGTGATATGCCAATTAACCATGGCAGTTACACTTCCTATGGATACCTTCTTCATAATGCATTATAAAGCATTTTGCATACCTCATAAGGCTTTATATATATATATATGCCTATAAAGCATTATGAAGAGGGTATTCATAGGAAGTGTTACGACCATGCTTATTTCTCAGCTAGCTGATGTACTAGTCTAAATTATTAGTGTCATGTATCATATTGTAGCAACCATTTGGCAACTTATTTTCAGATATCTTCTAAACTACCCACAAGCACTATTTCTCAACATCATATGGAGAATCTACTCTGCGTTAGCAAGCTCGAGGTGGCTAACGTTAGCCACTAGCTATGCAGACTGAGTGTTGGCAGTGGTGAGCTACAATCCACCAATCATGAAGAGGTGTGGTGTAAACAACCAATCAGATTCCCCACATGTGGGGGATGCCTGTTTTTTTGTGAAATATACTACTAGAGTTGTTCAACCTTGGTTTAGTACTAGTGTGCTACAGTAGCTGACTGACTGCTGTTGTGATCATTTCCATCTGCCTGGAGCCTTCCTCCAATCTCCGTCTTAATCTTGACTCTTCCCTCGTCTCCTGTGCCCATTCCTGCCTCTGGATTATAGCCTCTGGAATCAATCTATTTTGGATTTACCTCAATATATCCCCATTGGATTAGCTGACTCTCCCTCGGCCGGTGAAACGGCCTCTCCTTCTGAACCTCCTCTCTCCTTGACTCTTCTTTGGTAGCTAACTCAGCCATCAATCTGTAAGTCTCTGCTCTCTCTACTTTATATCTGCTGTCTTTTTTGATGTTGTGTTCTGTGGGTTTCCTGCCTGTTCTCGACTAGTTAGTGTTGTTATCTGTCTTACTACTCAGCTTTGTTGACCGTGGAGGTTGGCTAGCCAGGCTAGTTATCTGGCTAGGCTAGCTAGCAGGCTAAAATAACAACCTTTATCTGGCTGGCTTGCTGGCTAAAATAACTGCATTTACCGGTAACATTATTTGATAACTGGTTAGATGGGGTTATTTATTTAAAAACCTTGGTTTACTTTAATGTAGCTGTTAGCAAGGTGTTGATAGCAACAGTGCAGTGCTAATGTAACGTTACCAGGCTGGTAGGGTTATTGTTAGCAGGCTAATTGGCTAGCAACCTGGTAAGCTGATTTGTAACAATTTATTCATAAAGTATTTGCTTGTAAGACGGCTGGATCCTCCATATTACGCCACACCACGCAAAAACATTTTCCGGCATGACTTAGGTATTCTTCGGAATTCTGATCGGTTTATGTAGCTAATAACTGGAAAAATTGAAAAGTTAGGTGTAACTTTGCATTGGGATTTTTGATGTGTATACTAATGCAAATCCATTTGTTACATGTGGTTAAGTTTATGCTACCTACCCTTTGGTTCGGACCTCTTGGTGTAATAATTAAGCTGTTGACTTGACCAGGTCGGGGCTACCCCCCCCCCCCCCCCCCCCCCCCGAATTCACTACAATATGTTGTCATAACCTGACATAAAACATTATGACAACTTATAACATTGGATCTGTCATACTATTGAGAGTGAGGAACTCTTCATGATGCAGTTACAGGTGTTAACCACCGCGACATGCATTACATTTATCTGTAACAGAAGACCCACAAGGCACATTCACCCCCCATCCCACCCGCCAGGGCCCCCAATTTTCAAGCAACTCCGGAATTTACAATTTCTCTTTTCAATGTTTTCAAAAAAGGTTGCGTCTGCGGTAAAGAAAGTAATGAGTGAAAGAATAATAATAAGGATAATAATGAAGAATAAATCATCTTTACAGGTGTTTTATCATTTTTACCCACCAAAGCATTTACTTTGGTTTGTCGCCCGATCCACAAACACTTTGGAGGAGATGACATTACCGAAAGGCAGGAACATCTGCATCAGCTCGCCATCCCCAAACTCCTGAGGGAGGTGGTAGATGAACAGGTTACAGCCCTCCGGCCCTGCACATAGAGAGGAGAGGGGGTAGAGAGAGGAGGGGAGGGGAAGGGTGGGATGGGGGAAGAGAAATGAGTGGGAGGGTATGGGGAGAGATTGAGAGAGGGGTAGGAGGAGAGGGAAGGGGTAGAGAGGGAGAGAGCGAGAGATGAAAGGGGTGGGAACGAGGCGGAAGAACGGGACAGGGTGGGACAGGGAGAGTGGGGGAGAGAGAGTGTGTGTGGCGTGAAAGCAAAGGAGTGATACAGGTGATGGTATAGAGGGGGAAGGCAAGAGAGAAACAAAAGGAAGGAAGAGTTTTCGGACCAACCAACATGATGAAGCAACTGAACTGATACACAACATCAGAATATACACTGATACACAGAATAGGTAGAACAATTTCTGATCTCAGATGATGGCTTCGTCTCAAATGGCAACCCATTCCCTATACAGTGCACTACTTTTGACCAGGGCACTACTTTGTTCCATAGGGCTCTGGTCAAAAGTTGTGCACTGTGAAGGGAATAGCGTGACATTTGGGATGCATTTTTAATGCCCATACATTTCATCTACACTCCACAGGGGGGAGCCAGAGTCCCAAGCCTGAGTCATCAAGCACACAGGTCAATGAGTTCTCCCTCCACGGGCTGATTCTAGCCAGTCTACCGGTGTGCTTCTCTGTCTCACTTGTTTTCTCTGGCTTTCTTCCAGGGCAAAAATGAACTGTTAAATGCAGTGGGTGGCTGTCCTATTGCCTCTGAATATAGAACACTGTCTATTTCCCAACGATTCTACATGTTGAATCACCACCAGCAGGTGATCTACTGCAGACGTCCGGCATTCGAGTTATGGTATGTCCTTTCCTTGTGTCCTTTCCTAGGTGATGACTGCTCTTCACATCAGTGTGGATGAAGGAAAGAACACAAGGAAAGGAAGCTATTGAGGTGCACACCTCATATAAAATTGAGGCAGATTAGCATGGAAATGCAGGTATGTCAGGCAGTGCTTATTAACGAACTATGAAAGACTGGTCATTTGCTAGCAATGTACGAGCCTGGAGACAAGCAAAACATACCAGCCACTTTAACACAGAATTCTATAAGATTGGTATAGGCCAGGGCTGGCGTATGTGTGTGTACGCCTCACCTTCTCTCTGTTGTTGTGGGATGATGGGAGGAGGCTGGGGAAAGGCCTGGCTGATCTGGCCATATGCAGCAGGGTAGGCTGCTAAGACACACACACAAGCAGATCAGATAACACTCAAAGGCTGGAGAGCGCGTGCACACACACCTACACCCACTCTCACTCTATGCACAGAAATATGTACACAAACACACACCAATTGATTAAATAACAGGCTCAGACACCTACATATCACATTATGTATGTACGCACGCATGCACGCACGGACGCACGCACACACACATACCATGTGAAACTGACAGACCTGCATACTGCTGGACTCCTGTGTAAGCCTGCTGTAAGTGGTCTGCTGCAGTGGGACTCTGAGCTGTTGAGTCGGAGAGAGAGAGGAAGAGAGAGAGGCGGTGGAGAAAGCGAGAAATAGAGAGAGAGGACGAGAAGAGCAGGAAAAAAACAGTAAGGATGGGAAGAGGCAATAAAAAAGGAGGGAAATAGACAGGGGGAGAGATATAAAGTGGTTAGAGAGAGACTAAGAATACTAGTAAAACGAGGAATTTGAACTTAACTCCTCCTGTCTCTCACCATGTCCCCTCGAACGACTGAGCAAAAAGGACGGCGTCTGAGACTGACTACATTTCTACACACACACACACCAGTTTGAATGGGCAGATTGAGCACTGAAGCACACCAAGGATAATGTAGATCCACCACCTCCACACAAAACTCCTGGCTTTCCTTCCCCAAAACCACAGGCATTACAGCACATCCCTGTGTGGTGCACATTTTTGGACCAAACATTACAGATACAGTACACAGAGACTTGGAAACATTACAGCTAAATAATAACCAACACCAATACCATGCTCCTACACACACCACACACTCGTCACAACCAAGCTGTCACACACATGCATGAAACACACACCCACATTTCCATCATGAAACACCACACATACAAACACACACACAATCATTATACAGCACACATGCGCAAACACACTCTCACACACACACCATACCACACTACCATCACCACCAAAACCATATGACCACACCGACCAATTAACACTAAGACTAAACAGGATCGTTCTGATTGAAAGAATTGGGGGAAGGGCAGGCAGAATGGGTACCATTCTGATAGAAAGAAAGGGGAGAGGACGGGGGTAATGGGTACCTTCAGAGAGAGAAGAGAGGAAGCAGCCACCCTGAACCCCAAAACAACTCCGATGAGCCAAGCTGTTTTTTTCAGAGTCCTCTCTAAAAACCACCTCCTGCAACACTGGAAAGAGATTGGAGAAAGAAGCATTTCCTCCCCTCTTCACAAACCCAAGGAAGTCGACACACGTACTGGCTAACATTGGAATATGACACAAGTTCATACTATACATAAGCAACCTTTTATAGTTTATAACCTTTTCTAAACACCTTTCTTACCATTCATAACACAGCTGTTTGTTTAATTGTCCTTTTTCAAGACCCGTCGACTACACAAACAAGTTTTTCTACAGAGCCAGCCCTCCTGACAAGAATCCGTCATCAAGCCCCTCTGAAAGGATGGGAAGTAATTGGAGCAAAATGGACCTCCTGCACAAATTACCCTCAGTCACAGATTTGCTCCAAAGCCACATCCTCTTTACACGTAAGTAGTTACAATGGCCTTTGGGGACTCAGGTCTATTAGAACTTACCTGGTGTTCTACCCAGACTCATATTTATCAATGTTACATTAAATGAGTAAAATTGGGGAATATATTATGTAACATATATGATATACTGTCATCTCTGGATCTACCAGCATACCACCCTGCATCTCACTGCTGGCTTGCCTTTGAAGCTAAGCAGGGTTGGCCCGTCGATGGGAGACCAGATGCTGCTGGAAGTGGTGTTGGAGGGCCAATAGGAGGCACTCTTTCCTCTGATCTAAAATAATAATAATATATACAGTGGGGAGATCAAGTATTTGATACACTGCCAATTTTGCAGGTTTTCCTACTTACAAAGCATGTAGAGGTCTGTAATTTGTATCATAGGTACACTTCAACTGTGAGAGACGGAATCTAAAACACAAATCCATAAAATCACATTGTATGATTTTTAAGTAATCAATTTGCATTTTATTGCATGACATAAGTATTTGATCACCTACCAACCAGTAAGAATTCCAGCTCTCACAGACCTGTTCGTTTTTCTTTAAGAAGCCCTCCTGTTCTCCACTCATTACCTGTATTAACTGCACATGTTTGAACTCATTACCTGTATAAAAGACACCTGTCCACACACTCAATCAAAAAGACTCCAACCTCTCCACAATGGCCAAGCCCAGAGAGCTGTGTAAGGACATCAGGGATACAATTGTAGGCCTGCACAAGGCTGGGATGGGCTACAGGACAATAGGCAAGCAGCTTGGTGAGAAGGCAACAACTGTTGGCGCAATTATTAGAAAATGGAAGAAGTTCAAGATGACGGTCAATCACCCTCGGTCTGGGGCTCCATGCAAGATCTCACCTCGTGGGGCATCAATGATCATGAGGAAGGTGAGGGATCAGCCCAGAACTACACGGCAGGACCTGGTCAATGACCTGAAGAGAGCTGGGACCACAGTCTCAAAGAAAACCATTAGTAACACACTACGCCGTCATGGATTAAAATCCTGCAGCGCACGCAAGGTCCCCCTGCTCAAGCCAGCGCATGTCCAGGCCCGTCTGAAGTTTGCCAATGACCATCTGGATGATCCAGAGGAGGAATGGAAGAAGGTCATGTGGTCTGATGAGACAAAAATAGAGCTTTTTGGTCTAAACTCCACTCGCCGTGTTTGGAGGAAGAAGAAGGATGAGTACAACCCCAAGAACACCATCCCAACCGTGAAGCATGGAGGTGGAAACATCATTCTTTGGGGATGCTTTTCTGCAACGGGGACAGGAAATGTATGATCTCTGTAATTGCAAACAAAGGTTTCTGTACCAAATATTAAGTTATGCTTTTCTGATGTATCAAATACTTATGTCATGCAATAAAATGTAAATTAATTACTTAAAAATCATACAATGTGATTTTCTGGATTTTTGTTTTAGATTCCTGCTCTCACAGTTGAAGTGTCCCTATGATAACAATTACAGACCTCTACATGCTTTGTAAGTAGGAAAACTTGCAAAACCGTCAGTGTATCAAATACTTGTTCTCCCACTATATATCCCAATGCACCAGGGCAGTAATTGGGGACATTGCCCTGTGTAGGGTGCCATCTTTCGTCTGGGACGTTAAACAGGTGTCCTGACTCTCTGTGGTCCATGGCATTATCGTAAGAGTAGGAGTGTTAACCCTGGTGTCCTGGCTAAATTCCCAATCTGGCCCTCATACCATCATGGCCACCAAATCATCCCTAGTTTTAGCTAATTCATCTCCTCTCCCCTGTAACTATTCCCCAGGTTGTTGCTATAAATGAGAATGTGTTCTCAGTCAACTTAACTGGAAAAAAAACATGAAAACCATTCTATCCATCTACTGTATGTAGATCATTGGGTGTACTCTCTGTGCCTTATGGCGAGTGTGTTTCACGCAGGTAGTGAGTGTGTGTTATATTGTCTCTATATATCCTTAAGCAAGTGTATGTTGTGCTGAATCCAGAGCAGACTAGGTGAACAGTCTGTCGATGTACCCTTGAGCAAGGCACTTAACCCTAATTGCTCCTGTAAGTTGCTTTGGATAAGAGCGTCTTCTAAATGACTAATATGGGTGGTTGTGGGAGGCTCACCAGGATAGGGGTGTATCCCGTTGGTGTACACAGCTTCGGCAGGGGGCTGCCCGTTAGCCTGAGGGGGCGGCATTCCATTGAAACCATTCACACTGATGGGCGAGGGGATACTGGTCACCGTGGGGCCGCCGATACCAGGGGGGGTACTGCCACCTGGCAGATAGCGATGACGAAAGAGAGAGAGATGAGCAGGTGACATTGCTCGTTGTCAGGCCAGTTAGCTGGCAGAGTTTGGTCTCACAACCTAGGGTGTTTTATACTGACAACTGATGTTGTTTTATACTGACAACTAAGGGAGATTTATCTTACAACTAAGTCCAGGACCCCGCCCAAGCTGATAATGTCCTAACATGGTTGCCTTACATTGGGAGAAGTTGAACCCTTGAATGCTGCCCTCACCTGAGGTGGGGCTCATGTGCCCTCCTGGGAGTCCGTTGATGGTGGCCATGTGCTGCATCTGTGCGGCGGCGAAGGCTGCCATAGGGCTGAGGTAGCCCCCCTGCCCTACTGACGCCATCAACGCTGCCTGCTGCTGCTGCACCTGCATGGGGAGAGAGGGAGCCAGGGGAAAGGAGGGAGATATGGGGAGAGTGAGAGAGTGTGACTTTATTTAGTCAAGTTTCGTCTGCACTGTTTTTGTGCTTCAGCTCATACCCTACTTTGTATGTGCGTGTGTGTGTGGGCGTACTTGCGTGTGTGTGTGTTCTACCTGTGCGTAGGCCCCGTAGGCCCCAAACTGCAGGGCCATGGGGTTGAAGATGCCCATCTGACCAGCCATCTGCTGCATGCGCCGGATGGTGCGCTCCTTATCCGTGTCGGCAAACTTCACCACCAGACTTGAGGACGCACCCTGCCGCACGCGCGCACACACACACACACACACACACACACACACACACACACACACACACACACACACACACACACACACACACACACAGTGAGAGAGAAGAGGAGTACATGTGTTAACACATACAAACATACACTACCAAGGACACACACTAGCTGATACACTCACCATATTGAATACTGAACTCACAGGCATTGTCTGGCTGCCGTGTAGCGCACTGATAGCTGCCTGAGCTTCAGCGTGAGAGGAATACTTTACGAACGCACAACCTGAGAGAGAGAGAAGCAGAGAGAGAGACAGGGCAGAGAGGGAGAGAGAAACACACAGAGAGAGAGACAGGGCAGAGAGGGAGAGAGAAACACACAGAGAGAGAGACAGGGCAGAGAGGGAGAGAGAAACACACAGAGAGAGAGACAGGGCAGAGAGGGAGAGAGAAACACACAGAGAGAGAGACAGGGCAGAGAGGGAGAGAGAAACACACAGAGAGAGAGACAGGGCAGAGAGGGAGAGAGAAACACACAGAGAGAGAGACAGGGCAGAGAGGGAGAGAGAAACACACAGAGAGAGAGACAGGGCAGAGAGGGAGAGAGAAACACACAGAGAGAGAGACAGGGCAGAGAGGGAGAGAGAAACACACAGAGAGAGAGACAGGGCAGAGAGGGAGAGAGAAACACACAGAGAGAGAGACAGGGCAGAGAGGGAGAGAGAAACACACAGAGAGAGAGACAGGGCAGAGAGGGAGAGAGAAACACACAGAGAGAGAGACAGGGCAGAGAGGGAGAGAGAAACACACAGAGAGAGATAAACAGAGGAAAACAGAGAGAGTGAGGAGAGAGAGAAACACACAGAGAGAGATAAACAGAGGAAAACAGAGAGAGTGAGGAGAGAGAGAAAAAAGGCAATCAGTCAGACAGTCTGTCACTATCCACATAATTTAAACCCTCTTCCATAAGGAGTTGACTGATGAACCCCAATGATAATTATTTCACTTACAGTACTATCGATGAAACTCAGTGATGAATCTGAATGATCAAGCTCAGTGATTATTGGGCGTCCCCATCGTTCCCATTCAACTCACTGACAGAGTTCCCTGATGAGGCTTATTGATGAATGTGAATGATAACGCGTACAGTATTCATTGGGCTTAGTTGCAATGAAGCATATTGATTAGTGTAAGCCCGCTGATGAACAACATGAAGTAAAGCAATGAAGCGGCACTGACCAACCTAATGAGGTTTACCACTAAAGCCTGCCAATGAAGAGCACTGATGAAGGGTGTAAGGTGAAGTTGCCCCTAGACGCTGATCTTGGGTCAGTTTAGTATTTTCTTGGTGCATTGGTACCACTTGCCGTGTGGTAACAGAGAGAACTGTCTATGACTTGGGTGGCTGGAGTCTTTGACATTTTTAGGGCCTTCATCTAACACCGCCTGGTATAGAGGTCCTGGATGGCAGGGAGCTCGGCCCCAGTGATGTACTGGGCCGTACGTAGTAACATCTGTAGCGTCTTGCGGTTGGATGCCAAGCATGTGCCATACCAGGTGATGATGCAGCCAGTGAAAATGCTCTCAATGGTGCAGCTGTAAAACTTTTTGAGGATTTGAGGGCCTATGCAAAAATCTTTTCAGCCTCCTGAGGGGGAAGAGGTGTTGTCGTGCCCTCTTCACGACTGTGTTGGCATGTGTGTACCATGATATATCCTTAGTGTCACAAGTTACGGATTAAATTGAATATAAGAAACAACTGCAGCTATCACAAACAGTGTTGTCGATCAGAGTCTTAAAAACAGGCAAGGACACTAACTCCCCTAACTTTAATATCTTTTGAAGCATGTTCGAGGATGAAGGGGCATTATGGGAAAAATATTGTTTCCCCATCTCAGTTCTAGCCTTAGGTACAGACAAGGACAGCAGCGACTGTGAACGAAGACTGTATTGAGTGACTGATCTGGTCAGTAAGGAACAGAGATACAAAAGGAGTTGTCCCATCAGTGCTTTGTACACAAAAAGTGTACCAGTGCTTTAGCCTCCTGTTGGAGAGAGAAGTCCATTGCACAGTGATGTGTAAGTGATCTAGCATTTGTAATAAATCTTAAAACACCATGTGTCCGGAGTTGTAAGGTATTTGCTGAGGCCTGCATAGACAATATCCCCATAATCCAGCACTGATTAAAAAAACTCTGCTGATTTGAACAAGATCCTTTCTGACTTACATTGAAAAGTGAGATTTGTTCCTAAAATAGAATCCCAATTTCAAATTCAGCTTCTGAGTAAAATTATTAATGTGCTGTTTAGAATTCAGCTTTTCATCTAACCAAATCACAAGATGTGGTAGGTGGTGACCCTATCAATTTGCTGGCCTTTTATAGTTCAAATATGCAAGTGACTCCATCTGTTTACTTTCAGGGAAGAGAAAACCATACATTTTGTTTTCCTTGCATTAAGCACAAGTTTCTATTCGAATAGCTGCCTTTTTTCGTGGTATCCAATTGTTAGTAGTTAATATCTTGTCTCATCGCTACAACTCCCGTACGGGCTCGGGAGAGACGAAGGTCGAGAGCCATGCGTCCTCCGAAACAAAACCCTACCAAGTCGCACTATTTCTAAACACAGCGCGCATCCAACCTGGAAGCCAGCCGCACCATTGTGTCGGAGGAAACACCGTGCACCCGGTGACCTGGTCAGCGTGTACTGCGCCCGGCCCACCACAGGAGTCGCTAGTGCGCGATGAGACAAGGATATCCACATCCTCCCTAACCCGGACGATGCTAGGCCAATTGTGCGTCGCCCCATGGACCTCCCGGTCGTGGCCAGCTACGACAGAGCCTGGGCTCGAACCCAGAGTCTCTGGTGGCACAGCTAGCACTGCGATGCAGTGCCTTAGACCACTGCACCTCCTGGGAGGCCGAATAGCTGCCTTTTGAATAACATCAAAAGCCAACAGTAAGTCTTTAAAAGTCTTCTCAATTTTAGATGCTCTAGAATAAATAATTGTGTCATCGGCATACAGATGGGGATTTGCAGGGTCAACAGACTTCCCTATATCATGTATATACAGTGTAAAAAGGATCGGACCTAAAATTGAGCCCTGGGGAACTCCTTTTGTAAGCCTTCGAAACTCAGATTTCATACCCTTCTGTTCCTTTGTTCTGTTACAAAGGTCGTTTTGGAACCAATCCACTGCATCAACACTTAAACCAACCTGTTCTGGCACCACACTGTCAGGTCTCTGATCTCCACCCTACAGGCTGTCTCATCATCATCTGTGATCAGGTCTGCCACCGTCATGTCGTCAGCAAACTTAATGATGCTTCTGCAGTCAATGGCAATGCAGTCGTGGGTGAACAGGGAGTACAGGAAGGGACTAAGCATGCACCCCTGAGGGGCACCCGTGTTGTAGGTCAGTGTGGCAGATGTGTTGTTGCCTTCCCTCACAAACTGGGAGCGGCCCGTCAGGAAGTCCAGGATCCATTTATAGAGGGAGGTCTTCAGTCCCAGGGTCCTTAGCCTAGTAATGAGCTTGGAGGACACAATGGTGTTGAACACTGAGCTCCAGTCAATGAACAACATTCTCACATAGGTATTCATCTTGTCCAGCTGAGAGTTGGCAGTGTGGAGTGCAATAGAGATGGCATCATCTGTGGATCTGTTGGGTCTGTATGCAAATTGGAGTGGGTCCAGAGTGTCTGGGATGATGGTGTTGATGTGAGCCATGACCAGCCTTTCAAAGCATTTCCTGGCTACAGATGTGAGTGCTACGGGTAATAGTTGTTTAAACATGTAGGTATTGAACATTTCAGTGAAGACACTTGCCAGCTGGTCAGCATATGCTTTGAGTACGCGTCTGGCCCTGCACCCTTGTGAATGTTAACCTGTTTAAAAGTCTTACTCACGGTTCAGTGTTACTTGCCTTGAAGCGTGCATAGAAGGCATTTAGCTCATCTGGAAGGCTCGCGTCACTGGGCAGCTCATGGCTTTGTTTCCCTTTGTAATCTATGATACTTTGCAAACCATGCCACATCCGACGGGCGTCAGAGCCGGCTTAGTAGGATTCGATCTCAATCCTGCATTGATGCTTTGCCTGTTTGATGGCTCATCAGAGGTCGTAGCGAGATTTCTTATAAGCGTCCAGATTAGCGCCTCGCTCCTTGAAAGTGGCAACTCTGGTTGGGATATGTATGTACGGTCACTGTGGGGACGATGTCGTCAATGCACTTATAAATGAAGCCGGTGACTGATGTGGTAAACTGCTCAATGCAATCGGATGAGTCCCAGAACATATTCCATTCCTTGCCAGCAAAACAGTCCTGTAGTTTAGCATCTGCTTCATCGGACCACTTCCGCATTGAGCGCGTCACTGGTACTTCCTGCTTGAGTTTTTGCTTGTAAGCATGAATCAGCAGGATAGAGTAATGATCAGATTTGCCAAATGTAGGGCGAGGGAGAGCTTTGTATGCGTTTATGTGTGTGGGGTAAAGGTAATCTAGAGTTTTGTCTCCTCTAGTTGCACAGGTGATATGCTGGTAGAAATGACGTAAGACGGATATCAGTTTCCCTGCATCAAAATCACTGGCCATTAGGAGCAACACCTCTGGATGACCATTTTCTTGTTTGCTTATGACCCTATACAGCTCGATAAGTGCAGTCTTAGTGGCAACATTGGTTTGTGGTGGTAAATAGACAGCTACGAAAAATATAGATGAAAACGTCCTTGGTAAATAGTATGGTCTACATGAGGTATTCTAACTCAGGCGAGCAGAACCTCAAAATTTCCTTAATATTAGAGATTGGACACAGTCTGTTGTAAAAAATAAAAAATCTGTTGTAAAAAATAAAAAAGAGACACACACACCTCCCTCCTTGAGCTTACCCGAGGCTGTTGTTTGATTCTGCCGATGCATAGGAAAGCTAGCTAGGTGTACGCTGAGTGTACTAAACATTAGGAACACCTGCTATTTCCATGTCATAGACTGACCAGATGAATCCAGGTGAAAGCTATGCTCTCTTATTAATGTCACCTGTTAAATCCACTTCAATCAGTGTAGATGAAGGGGAGGAGACAGGTTAAATAAGGATTTTTAAGCCTTGAGACAATTGAGACATGGATTGTGTATGTGTGCCATTCAGAGGGTGAATGAGCAAGACAAAATATATAAGTGCCTTTGAACGGGGTATGGTAGTACCGGTTTATGTGTGTCAAAAACTGCAACGCTGCAGGGTTTTTCACACTTAACAGTTTCCTGTGTGTATCAAGAATGTTCCACCACCAGAGGACATCCAGCCAACTTGACACAAAGGTGGGAAGCATTGGAGTCAACATGGGCTAGCATCCCTGTGGAACGCTTTTGACACCTTGTAGAGTCCAAGCCCTGACGAATTGAGGCTGTTCTGAGGGAAAAGGGGGGGGTGCAACTCAATATTAGGAAGGTCTTCCTCATTTTTACCGACACTCAGTGCATATTATCCATGTCCTTGCTCAGCCATGACTCCGAGAAAAATAGGATATTACAGTTCTTCATGTCTTGTTGATAGGATAGTCTCGAACGGAGCTTGTGCAGTTTGTTTTCCAGGAGGGTAGACACGGTTTATTTACTCGCCATCGTAGTTTCGTCAGGGTGCCCGAACGTCGGCCTCTCTTACGCCGTCTCTTCCTTTTCCGAATCTCTGGGAAAAGGGCCTTGTCCGGGGTGAGCAGTATGTCCTGGGTTGCCAAATCACTAAGGTAGAAATCTTCATCCAAATCGAGGTTAGTGATTGCTGTTCTGATGTCCAGAAGCTCTCTTCGGTCATAGGAAACGATGACAGATCATTATGTACAAAAGAGCAAAAAAAACCACTAAATAGCAGAATTGGTCAGAGGCTCGTAAAATGGCAGCTATCCATTGCAGCGCCATTCTTGAGGGAGGGATATCTGATCCTAGATCTGTACCTAGGGGAAACTTCACCCCGGATCCTGATGAAGAGTATGGTGAAGCTTCCTAAAAGGTCACTGTTAGCCAGGCATAGGCTAAATGCCAAATAACATAAATCCCGGAAATGAAAGCACGCTAAAGTGTGATGATAGAATACAATACATCTGGCTATTGTTAAGTCAAGGTGACAATGATTTAATTGCTTAAATCCCAACTCAAATAAATACAAATAAATAAAGACATGTTTGAAATGTCCTTAATGCTATGGTGTGATGATGAACATTACATAGCTGTGGTGGTGGTGGAACCACACACACTGACCTTTGCTGTTTCCATCAGGACCTCTAAGGATGGTGCACTCCTCAATGCTGCCGAACGACTCAAAGAGACGTCGCACATCATCTTCGGACTGCTGCTTGTTGAGCATTCCCACAAATAGTTTTCTGTCTTCTGAAACAAAGAGGAACTGGTCATGAACAGGTATGTGTGGTTGCGAGTTCAAAGGTTGCGAGTTCAAACCCCGAGCTGACAAGGTACAAATCTGTCGTTCTGCCCCTGAACAGGCAGTTAACCCACTGTTCCCAGGCCGTCATTGAAAATAAGAATGTGTTCTTAACTGACTTGCCTGATTAAATAAAGGTAAAATTAAAATAAAAAGTATCGAGTTTTCAGTGTGCAAGGCTGAGAGCGTGTGTGTGTGTGTGTGTGTGTGTGTGTGTGTGTGTGTGTGTGTGTGTGTGTGTGTGTGTGTGTGTGTGTGTGTGTGTGTGTGTGTGTGTGTGTTTAGGGTCTGCTTCACCCTCTGCCTTTGCCTGACAGGCTGTCCTTGCAGAGTCAACAAGACTAATCTCAGCTCTGGCCTTGCACAAGGGGGAATGTTTACAAGTGTGGCTCGGAGATCAGGGATGGAGGACACACACATTGACTGCCAAAGTCTTCACAGTTCCCATGGGATGGCACCAGTAATCGTTACATCTCTCAGAGGGAAACAATGCTTAACACAACACACTAACATATTCATTTTGAGATGAAATCAATAGGAACCAATAAGTCTTTGACTCTCTAGGGCGGGGATGTTTGAAGTGATGCAATGTTTACAGACCAAGTCTATAGGACCATAAAGAGGTATTTGACTAGAGAATGTCCATCGAACCAACTATATGGTGAGCCCGTTCTGGGGAGAGTTTCACCGTTTCCCTGACACAGATTAACCCTACTCCTGGATTAAAAACTATGCTCATTGGAGAATCTCCATTTAAATCCTGTTTTAGTCCAGGACTAGATTTTGGGTGATTTCACACCAAATTGGTTTGGAGCGGTTTTTCCCAACTTTGGCACGTTTTCCCTCTTTAGTTCGGTTAGTTTGGACTGGTGTGCACACTCTAAACAACGCACCGTGGTTCACTCAAAAAGGGTGGTCTCAGTCTGATTCCATTTGTGTGGAGGTGCGGTTCGCTGCAGATGAGAATGCAGTCCAGACCAAACACAGGAAAATAACAAGAGGTATTATTGGTTGTTTGACTATGAACATTTGATCCACACAGTACCATAACTTGATCTCTTTGAAACATTGTAAATCGCAGCGCATTTATGAGCGCATCCGATGCAGATTAGGGAGACGGGCCACTGAAAGTAGCCCATTTAAGGTGCAGTTAGAGAGGCGCTGTTTCCTCCCGCGTGTTGTTGGAAGACCCAGAAAAGGACCCAGAAAAGTTTGGGACATACATTTTAATTTTTTGATAATCATAGATGGATTGAACGTGAAGATTTCTCTCCAATAAACAAATGACTTGCATTAACATGTGGTTTTGTTCAGGCATTTTAGTTCGTTTGACATTTGGCAATGTGAAACCGGCCGGACCAAATGGAAAAAAAGAAAATACAAATGTAACAAATAATCAAACTCTGATTTGAACTATTGCTCAGGACTATGTGTGAAAACACCCTTAATCTGTGTCCAGGAAACTAGTCACGATACCTCCATTTCAAATAAGCTAAAATGCCTGAATGTGTTATCAGGGCAGAATCAGTCCCTGGTTTGAGGGCAAGATTGAAAACCAGCAGTGGTGCAGGGCCCGGATTTGAGGAAGAGGGACTTAGAGAAAGAGGGGATGATAGAGAAAGAGAAAAATAAGGTGGAGAAGAGAGAGGGAGAGAGAGACGTGGGAAATTGGGGATTGAGAGAGGTAAAGGAAGAGAGAGGGTGAGGGAGAAAAGTAAGAATCCTTCTCTAGCCCTCCCACCAATTGTTTCTCTCTTCACTCCACAGCTCCATCAATCACAGTTAGAGAGGACCGGAATAAACAGGGAGGAAGTCATGCAATCCCTCAGTAACTCTCTCTCTCTACCTCTTCTCTCCTCTCTTTCTGTCCTTCTCACATGCTCTCTACTTTTCTCTCTCTTTCTTTATTTCCTTCTCCCTCTCCTGCCTCCTCCCCCATTCTCCACCTTTATCTCTCTCACACGATATGATTTTTTCCTCATTGCATGCTCTACTTCTTTTCCTCCTCTCTCTCTCTCTCTCTCTCTCGCTGATGCTATTCAAAACTTGCTTATGCTTAATTCCCAACTAAATTGGTGTTGGACGGAGAGCGTTTATTTTAAGAGAGTTGAGCAATACAAAGAGAGACTGTGACCAATGTTTATGTAACACATTACAAATGTTTGAGAACCCTGTGGGGGCTGGCTGGGATTCTGTCAGTTCCCGTCGAGGTAGGGCCCTTAAGCGTGACACGTTGGGAGTGGGACTGTGTGTGTGTGTGTGTGTGTGTGTGTGTGTGTGTGTGTGTGTGTGTGTGTGTGTGTGTGTGTGTGTGTGTGTGTGTGTGTGTGCGTGGAAAGAGAGGGGTAATGGTGACACTGATGTGGGACGGCAGCCAAGTTTAAAGAAGTGGAGCACTACCTCCTCGACTCTCGCTGTCCGCAGGCTTCACCTGGATAGGCCTGTTCATCTGGAGAGAGAGAGAAGAGAGATAGGGAAAGATGTTAGGATTGCTTACTCCACATCAAGTAGTTACACACCATTTACTAAATGTTGATGACCGCTTTGGCAAATAAGTAACACGTCTTGTAAATGTGTTTTGTATAATGTAATTGCGTAGGGTGGGAGAGAAGGACTTGAGATTTGATAGTACAGGTGCAGTAATTTAGAGAGGGAGATGAAAAAGGATGGCGAGAGAAGGGAGAGGATGCGTTCTTACATGTTTGGCAGTGTGATGTTGTTGTGCAGGCTCTGTTTAAGTACATTGCAGTTCACCAGCCCCTATATACTGTAGATACATAATTTTGAATTGGTCTGGCTATGTCCGTCTGTCCATATATCTGTCCGTCTGTCTGTTTAAATGCTCTAGACACCCAGTTTTTCTATAAGGCCTTGTCACCCTGCATGTGAGCCTTCTTTAGCTCTCGCTGGCCAGCCCAGACACTCCTCCTTCCATTCCCCCTCTTTCCTTTACACTCCTCCTTCCATTCTTCCACGGCCTTTCTGTCAATCCTGGCTGCTTTCCCAATGCTCTCAGTCTCAGTAATACACGCCGCAAAATGCTCGCTGCCAATCAATGTTTTAATATGCCAATCGCCACGCTGCCAGGAGGGAAGGGAGAGGGGGGTGAGCAGGAACGACGTGCCACAGAGGGGAAAGAGAGAGAGAGAATGGTGTACGTGTGTGGATGCGCGCATGTTGGTGCGCTTGTTTGTGTGTGTGTGTGTGTGTTGTCGGGTAGTGTACGAAAGGGTGTATGCGTCACGGTTCTTACATTCTCCCAATTTGTTGCAATTACAATGCACAGACTAACCAAAACAAAAACACTGTTGAGTGATACACCGTGATGAATTAAATTCATGGTTAGTGGACTGGCCAACACTCTGGATTAGATGGAGCTCAATAAAGCCATGTTTGGCTCTAACGTTAACGACCTGTAAACACAGTAAACAACAAGAGGTTGACAATATTAGGGGAACAATTTCGTATATTACTGTATTTTTTACCATCTCTTCCTCAGTGTAAAAAGTCCAGGCCTGCTAAATCTCTCCATGCACAATAACACTCCTTCGTCTAAGACCCAGTCACCCTTTCCCCTTCTCTCTCTCCTTTCCCCTCTCTCTTTCATCGCCTTGCTAATGTTTTTAATGTACTTTGATGCATTATTTATATCACCCTGGCTGTTGATATCGAAAGAGAGAGAGAGAGAGAGGGAAAGCGAGAAGGAGGTGCGGAGAGAACGATAGAGGGAAAGAGTGGTGGAGAGACCGAAAGACAGAGAGAGAGAGAGAGAGAGAGAGAGAGAGAGAGAGAGAGAGAGAGAGAGAGAGAGAGAGAGAGAGAGAGAGAGAGAGAGAGAGAGAGAGAGAGAGAGAGAGAGAAGGGAGATAAAGAGTGAGGATAAAGAAAACGTGGGACTAAAAGAAGACAGCTGGATGGAAGCATTGAGAAACATTAAACATCATTTAGAACAGCCTACAACTATCTAGCCCACATTCTCCATTATACACTTCCCTCAGAGAGAAAATACCATCTCCAGCCCAATTTCACAAAAAGGAGCACCATTAAAACGCACACACGCACACACTCTCATGCATGCACACACACACAGGCACACACACACCCTTTGCACATCCACCCACGTTGTCTTAGTGAGAAACAGACGTTGTGCGGTTTGCATGTGAGTTGAGAATTTCTCTGCTTCATTCACACTTGCAAACACACACACACACACACACACACACACACACACACACACACACACACACACACACACACACACACACACACACACACACACACACACACACACACACACATCAAAAAACACCTTTCTGGGAGCATGCTTCTTCTCCTACTAGCAAAAGCACTCACACACACAGAGCTCAGCCCATTGTTGCTCCAGTGATGACAGTCCACTCCTGCAGCAGCAGCTCTTTTTGTGTGGCCTTGGAGAACATGATATACAGTCACCTTCAAAATTATTGGCACCCTTGATAAAGATGAGCAAAAAAGACTGTATAAAATAAAGAATACAGATACTGAGCCATATTGTATGCAATTTAAAGAAAAAAATATATTTTATACAAATACAATTTCTCAAAGAAAGAGATGTTGTTTAAAGGTCCAATGCAGCTGTTTTTTTTTATCTCAATATCAAATATTTTCTGGATAGCAATTAAGTTCCTTACTGTGATTGTTTTCAATTAAAATTGTCAAAAATAAACAAAAATACGCTCCTTAGCAAAGAGCAATTTCTCAAGTGAATTTTTGCTAGGACTGTGTGGGAGTGGCCTGAGTGAGTTTACCACTGTTCCAGTGCTTTTAAACATCTTAATTATTGCCCTAATAGTGGTAAGTGGAATAGATTATTATTATTTTTTTTTTACCCATTGTTGAATTTATGAAGGTCAACCACCATTCATCTCTTTTTGTTTGTGAGTTCTTTGCCTTTCCTCACGGTGATGGATGTTTTTTAATTGCGTGTTACCTCATTTTTTTTTATATCCCAGTGAAACAGGACACCTTGAATAGCCACAATACAGTTCCTTAAGCTGAATGAACATAAAAAAAGTTGAATGTTAATGCAGATTTTACTTTATTTGATTTTATTTATAAGAATCTTTAGGGGTGCCAATAATTTCGACATCTAACCTTTTGAGATTTCTTTTATTACTCTTTCTTTGAGTAATTGTATTAGTGTAACAATGTCATTTTCAGTATTTGTATTAGTCATTTAATAAAGATTAGTCTTTTTTGCTCATCTCTATTAAGGGTGCCAATAATTTTGGAGGTTAACTCCAAACACCTGAACACACAAGCAAACCGCACGCACGCACGCATGCACACACACACACGGCAGGTAGCCTGGCGCTTAGAGCATTGGGCTAGTAACCGAAAAGTCGCTGGTTAGAATAGCTGAGCTTACAAGGTTAAAATCTGTCAATTTATTTGTATTACATTTTTTTAAATGAACCTTTATTTAACCAGGCAGGCCAGTTGAGAACAAGTTCTCATTTACAACTGTGACCTGGCCAAGGAAAGCAGTGCGACACAAACAACGCAGAGTTACACATGGAATAAACAAACGTACAGTCAATAACACAATAGAAAAATCTATATACAGTGTGTGCAAATAAAGTAAGAATAGGGAGGTAAGGCAATAAATTGGTCATAGTGGTGAAATAATTACAATTTAGGAATTAAACACTGGAGTGAAAGATGTGCAGAAGATTAATGTGCAAGAAGAGATACTGGGGTGCAAAGGAGCAAAATAAAAAATAAAAAAAACAATATGGGGATGAGGTAGTTGGGTGTGCTATTTACAGATTGGATGTGTACAGGTAAAGTAAGCTGCTCTGACAGCTGATGCTTAAAGGTAGTGAGGGAGATATGAGTCTCCAGCTTCAGTGATTTTTGCAATTCGTTCCAGTCATTGGCAGCAGAGAACTGGAAGAAAAGGCGGCCAAATGAGGAGTTGGCTTTGGGGGTGACCAGTGAAATATACCCGCTGGAGCGCGTGCTACAGGTGGGTGCTGCTATGGTGACCAGTGATCTGAGATAAGGTGGGGTTTTACCTAGCAAAGACTTATAGATGAACTGGAGCCAGTGGGTTTGGCGATGAATATGAAGCGAGGCCCAGCCAACGAGAGCATACAGGTCGCAGTGTTGGGTAGTATATGGGGCTTTGGTGACAAAACGGATGGCGCTGTGATAGACTGCATCACATTTTTTTATAGAGTGTTGGAGGCTATTTTGTAAATGACATTGCCCGAAGTCAAGGATAGGTAGGATAGTCAGTTTTACGAGGGTATGTTTGGCAGCATGAGTGAAGGATGCTTTTTTTGCGAAATAGGAAGCCAATTCTAGATTTAATTTAGGATTGGAGATACGTAATGTGAGTCTGGAAGGAGAGTTTACAGTCTAACCAGACACCTAGGTATGAAGAGCATGCATTTAGTTTTACTTGCATTTAAGAGCAGTTGGAGGCCACAGAAGGAGAGTTGTATGGCATTGAAGCTCATCTGGAGGTTTGTTAACACAGCATCCAAAGGGTCAGAGGTATACAGAATGGTGTCGTCTGAATAGAGGTGGATCAGACAATCACCAGAAGCAAGAGCAACATCATTGATTTGTACCCTGTGGCACCCCCATAGAGACTGCCGGAGGTGGGGACAACAGGCCCTCCGATTTGACACACTGAGCTCTGTCTGAGAAGTAGTTGGTGAACCAGGCGAGGCAGTCATTTTAGAAACAAAGGTTGTTGAGTCTGCTGATAAAAATGCTGTGATTGACAGAGTCGAAAGCCTTGGCCAGATCGATGAATACAGCTGCACAGTATTGTCCTTTATCGATGGCGGTTATGATATCATTTAGGACCTTGAGCGTGGCTGAGGTGCACCCATGACCAGCTCGGAAACCAGATTGTATAGCGGAGAAGGTACGGTGGGATTCGAAATGGTCGGTGATCTGTTTGTTAACTTGGCTTCCGAATACCTTAGAAAGGCAGTGTAGGATAGATATAGGTCTCTAGCAGTTTTGGTCTAGAGTGTCTCCCCCTTTGAAGAGGTGGATGAGCGCGGCTGGTTTCCAATCTTTGGGGATCTCAGACGATACGAAAGAGAGGTTGAACAGGCTAGTAATAGGGGTTGCAACAATTGCGGCAGATCATTTTAGAAAGAGAGGGTCCAGATTGTCTTGCCCAGCTGATGTGTAGGGGTCCAGATTTTGCAGCTCTTTCAGAACATCAGCTATCTATCTTTTTTGAATGGGGCATGCTTATTTAAGATGGTGAGGAAAGCACTTTTAAAGAATAACCAGAATAACCACTGACGGAATGAGGTCAATATCCTTCCAGGATACCCGGGCCAGGTCGATTAGAAAGGTCTGCTCAAGTGTTTTAGGGAGCGTTTGACAGTGATGAGGGGTGGTCGTTTGACCGCGGACCCATTACGCACGCAGGCATTGAGGCAGTGATCACTGAGATCCTGTTTGAAGACAGCAGAGGTGTATTTAGAGGGCATGTTGATCAGGATGATATCTATGAGGGTGCCCGTGTTTACGGATTTGGGTTTGTACCTGGTAGGTTCCATGATAATTTGTGTGAGATCGAGGGCATCTAGCTTAGATTGTAGGAAGGCTGGGGTGTTAAGCATATCCCAGTTTAGGTCACCTAACAGTACAAACTGAAGATAAATGGGGGGCAATTAATTCACATATGGTGTCCAGGGCACAGATGGGGGCTGATGGGGGTCTATAACAAGCAGCAACAGTGAGAGACTTATTTCTGGAAAGGTGAATTTTTAAAAGTAGAAGCTGTTTAGGCACAGATCTGGATAGCATGACAGAACTCTGCAGGCTGTCTCTGCAGTAGATTGCAACTCCACCACCCTTGGCAGTTCTATCTTGGCGGAAAATGTTGTAGTTGGGAATGGAAATGTCAGAATTTTTGGTGGCCTTTGGTAGCCTAAGCCAGGATTCAGACACGGCTAAGACATGGGGATTGGCGGAGTGTGCTAAAGCAGTGAAAAAAACTAACTTAGGGAGGAGGCTTCTGATGTTAACATATATGAAACCAAGGCTTTTACGGTTTCAGAAGTCAAGAAATGAGAGTGCCTGGGGAATAGGAGTGGAACTGGGGGTTACAGGGCCTGGGTTAACCTCTACATCACCAGATGAACAGAGAAGGAGTAGGATAAGGTTACGGCTAAAGGCTATTAGAACTGGTTGTCTAGTGCGTTGGAGACAAAGAATAAAAGGAGCAGATTTCTGGGCGTGGTAGAATAGATTCAAGGCATAATGTACAGACAAAGATATGGTAGGATGTGAGTACAGTGGAGGTAAATCTATGCGTTGAGCGTTGATGAGAGAGGTTTAGTCTCTGGAGGCATCAGTTAACCTAGGTGAGGTCTCCACATGTGTGTGGGGTGGGACGACAGAGCTATCTAAGGCATTTTGAGTGGGACTGAGGGCTCTACAGTGAAATAAAACAATAAAAACTAGCTAAGACAGCAGTAGACAAGGCCTATTGACATTAGAGAGAGGCATAAAGCAATCACAGGTGTTGATCAGGAGAGCTAAGACAACAACAGGTGAATGGTGATGAATGGGCAGAGTGGGTCAGTTAGGTACATACAGGACCTGAGTTCGAGGCTGGGGCCGACAGGTAGACAAAATGAGGTACCGTGTTACAGAAACAGTCCAGGGGGCATCAGCTGTGTAGCTGAGTGATCATAGGGTCAAAAGAGCAGCAATAGGTGAGTCAGGGTGCTATTTTGTAGGCATTACTACGCTAGGCGAGCAGGGGACACAGCGTTTAGAAAATCTAGCAGGCCGGGGCTAGTAGATGGTTCTTCGGGAAAATCGTAACAGAATAGCCCGTGGAGACCACATCGGCAGTCCAGTCGTGATGGATCGGTGGGGCTCCGTGTCGATAATAAAGGGTCCAGGCCTGTTTGTCGAAGGAGGTATTGTAGCCCTAGAATTAGCTGGCCTAGCTTGAGGCTAGCTGGTGCTTGCTTCGGGGCAGAGGTGCTAGGTAACCGTAGCCACTCGTTTGCAGCTAGCTATCTGTGATGATCCAGAGTAGTGATCCGGTGTAATGATCCAGAGCGGCAGGAATCCGGTGATATGGTGGAGAGAAGCAGTCCGATATGCTCTTGGTTGATATCACGCTGTGCAGACTGGCAGGTGATTGTCCGAGTTAAGGCTGGCTGATGCCGGGGGGGAAAAGGCGATGACTGCTAGCTGTGGCTAACAAAGACTAGTAGCTAGTTAGCTGGCTAGCTCCTGATGGAAGTTCCAGTTATAAGAAATAAAAATAGCAGATCCATACCACATTGGGTGAGGCGGGTTGCAGGAAAGTATATTTAGTTTGTAGATAGAAAGTGAGATTAAGATATATACGAAAAATACCTGCTATTTACATGGGATAAGACATGGGATAAGACAAAGACAGACACCTTGGCGATTCTCCTACTTTGTTGCATTACAACCTGTCATTTTGTTGCATTACAACCTGATTTTTATTTGGATTTCATGTAATGGACATGCACAAAACAGTTCAAATTGGTGAAGTGAAAGGAAAAAAATGACTTGTTTAGAGAAAAAGAAAGAAAAAAAACCCCGGAAAAGTGGTGCGTGTATGTGTATTCACCCCTTTTGCTATGAAGCCCCTAAATAAGATTTGGTGCAACCAATTACCTTCAGAAGTCACATAATTATAAAGTCCACCTGTGTGCAATCTAAGTGTCACATGATCCGTCACAAGATCTCAGTATATATACACATGTTCTGAAAGGCCCCAGAGTCTGCAACACCACTAAGCAAGGGCCACCACCAAGCAAGCAGCACCATGAAGACCAAGGAGCTCTCCAAACAGGTCAGGGACAAAGTCATGGAGAACTACAGATCTTGGGTTATAGAAAAATATCAGAAACTTTGAATATCCCAGGGAGCAAAGAAAAATGGAAATGGATAGAATATGGCAGCACAACAAACTTGCTAAGAGAGGGTTGCCCACCAAAACTCACCGAGCAGGCAAGGAGGGCATCAACTTCTTGGTGACAGGGAGGAAGTATTTTCACGTCCGGATGAAATGCATGCCCAAATTCAACTGCCTGCTACTCATCCCCAGAAGATAAGATATGCATATTATTAGTAGATTTGGATAGAAAACACTCTGAAGTTTCTAAAACTGTTTGAATCATATCTGTGAGTATAACATAACTTATTTTGACTCCCCAAACATATGGACGAAGGTACGCTGGTCAGATGAGACTAGAATTGAGCTTTTTGGCCATCAAGGAAAAAGCTATGTCTGGTGCAAACCCAACACCCAGCATCACCCCGAGAATACCATCCCCACAGTGAAGCATGGTGGTGGCAGCATCAAGCTGTGGGGATGTTTTTCATCGGCAGGGACTGAAAACGGGTCAGAATTGAAGTAATGATGGATGGCACTAAATAGAGGGAAATTATTGAGGGAAAGCTATTTCAGTCTTCCAGAGATTTGAGACTGGGACGGAGGTTCACCTCCTAGCTGGACAATGACCCTAAGCATACTGCTTAAGCAACACTCGAGTGGTTTAAGGGGACACATTAAAATTTCTTGGAATGGCCTAGTCAAAGCCCAGACCTCAATCCAATTGAGAATCTGTGGTATGATTTAAAGATTACTGTACACGAGTGGAACCCAACAAAGTTGATGGAGCTTGATGCACGCTCAAGTTTTCTTTTTTTTTTTTCTTATTTCTTGTTTGTTTCACAATAAATAACAGTTTGCATCTTCAAAGTGGTAGGCATGTTGTGTAAATCAAATTATATAGCCCCCCCCCTCAAAAAAATATATTTTAATTCCAGGTTGTAAGGCAACAAAATAGGAAAAATGCCAAGGGGGCTGAATACTGTATAGATAAAACACACACATACACACACTGTCTGCTGCTGCCCTCCATTATGTAATCCAATTACACCACTCTGCCTCATTCACTGCTGCCATAGATTCACTGCTAAATAGAAATGCAGGGGTTAGTCATTTCTACATTGACTTGGATTTTTATGGGAACACACACACACACACACCTACTTTTTCATCATAGCAGTAAGAAAAAAGTGAATCACATTTATGAGAAAGTCTGACACCGGAGGGGAGGTCATTTCATTATTAAAACGAGAGAGCACTGCTGGAAATTCTTACAGTGAGAAAGAGACTTGCTTACTTTCATAGTCCTTCTTCAGATTGTAGCAGTAGTCTTTTGCTACCGTATTCAATTTACCTGGTGTTTACTTAGACATTGCATAATGTTATGACATTACTATTACTAATAGCTTACTTTTGGTTTCTTCTGTATCCATTGAAAGAAGTAGCACTAAGTACCTTTTGATGCTTTAACATAACATACAATTGTATTGGCCATCAAACGAAACATGTATTTTTGTTGTCTGTTGTTTAATCCCCACGGATACCACACACACTGTGGTGGCAATAGTTAGCAATTTGATTTATCAATTTTAAAACTCTACCAGAAAGTATAAATTATTAATGTTGTTTTCTAACTACCATCTGTGATGGGACTGTCAAGTAAATTGTTACCGATTCTTGCTTCCTCTCCCACCCCTCCTCACGGTGGTCAGACAGGGCCAGTCATATTCTTTCACATCTCGTAAATATGGGAGAGGAGAGACAAATTCTCCAAGAATGTAATGGCTTGGTCAACTTGTTTGGCCATAGATTGTGTAGCGAGTCAGTCATGGGGAAGGAAGCAAAACAAATACTACATAAAAAAAACATCTTGATAAATGATGAATTTGCACAGTCAGTCTATGCTTCTCTGGTCGTTTCCTTGCAGCCAGCCAACTACTCAAACTCTGATATGGTCGTACACTGCTTCACTAATGAGGAGTTATGCATTTCAGGTTACATGTCCACACACACACACACACACATACACACATACATACATACATACATACATACATACATACATACATACATACATACATACATACATACATACATACATACATACATACATACATACATACATACATACATGGGGCAGTGGGGCAAAAAAAGTATTTAGTCAGCCAACAATTGTGCAAGTTCTCCCACTTAAAAAGATGAGGCCTGTAATTTTCATCATAGGTACACTTCAACTATGACAGACAAAATGAGAAAAAAAATCCAGAAAATCACATTGTAGGATTTTTTATGAATTAATTTGCAAATTATGGTGGAAAATAAGTATTTGGTCAATAACAAAAGTTTATCTCAATACTTTGTTATATACCCTTTGTTGGCAATGACAGAGGTCAAATGTTTTCTGTATGTCTTCACGAGGTTTTCACACACTGTTGCTGGTATTTTGGCCCATTCCTCCATGCAGATCTCCTCTAGAGCAATGATGTTTTGGGGCTGTTGCTGCGCAACACAGACTTTCAACTCCCTCCAAAGATGTTCTATGGGGTTGAGATCTGGAGACTGGCTAGGCCACTCCAGGACCTTGAAATGCTTCTTACTAAGCCACTCCTTCGTTGCCCGGGCGGTGTATTTGGGATGATTGTCATGCTGAAAGACCCAGCCATGTTTCATCTTCAATGCCCTTGCTGATGGAAGGAGGTTTTCACTCAAAATCTCACGATACATGGCCCCATTCATTCTTTCCTTTACACGGATCAGTCGTGCTGGTCCCTTTGCAGAAAAACAGCCCCAAAGCATGATGTTTCCACCCCCATGCTTCACAGTAGGTATGGTGTTCTTTGGATGCAACTCAGCATTCTATGTCCTCCAAACACGATGAGTTGAGTTTTTACCAAAAAGTTCTATTTTGGTTTCATCTGACCATATGACATTCTCCCAATCTTCTTCTGGATCATCCAAATGCTCTCTAGCAAACTTCAGACGGGCCTGGACGTGTACTGGCTTAAGCAGGGGGACACGTCTGGCACTGCAGGATTTGAGTCCCTGGCGGCTTAGTGTGTTACTGATGGTAGGCTTTATTACTTTGGTCCCAGCTCTCTGCAGGTCATTCACTAGGTCCCCCCGTGTGGTTCTGGGATTTTTGCTCACCGTTCTTGTGATCATTTTGACCCCACGGGGTGAGATCTTGCGTGGAGCCCCAGATCGAGGGAGATTATCAGTGGTCTTGTATGTCTTCCATTTCCTAATAATTGCTCCCACAGTTGATTTCTTCAAACCAAGCTGCTTACCTATTGCAGATTCAATCTTCCCAGCCTGGTGCAGGTCTACAATTTTGTTTCTGGTGTCCTTTGACACCTCTTTGGTCTTGGCCATAGTGGAGTTTGGAGTGTGACTGTTTGAGGTTGTGGACAGGTGTCTTTTATACTGATAACAAGTTCAAACAGATGCCATTAATACAGGTAACGAGTGGAGGACAGAGGAGCCTCTTAAAGAAGAAGTTACAGGTCTGTGAGAGCCAGAAATCTTGCTTGTTTGTAGGTGACCAAATACTTATTTTCCACCATATCTCTCATCCTGTTAATATGTCTGCTCCCTTTCTCTTCAAGTTGCAGTTTGTTGAAAGTTTAAGCATCTATAAACAATTTACAGGGGACTATTCAAATAACATGTGGCTGAACAAAAACATGCAGTCAACAGTTTGGACACACCTAGTCATTCCAGGGTTTTTCAACATTTTTACTATTTTATACTTTGAAGAATAATAGTGAAGATAACAAAACTGAAACACATGGAATAATGGAGCAACCAAAAAAGTGTTACATATATTTTAGTTTCTTCAAAGTAGCCACCCTTTGCCTTGATGACAGCTTTGCACACTCTTGGCATTCTCTCAACCAGCTTCATGAGAAATGCTTTTCCAACAGTTTTGAAGGAGTTCCCACATATACTGATAACTTGTTGACTGCTTTTCCTTCATTCTGCGGTCCAACTACCACATGAGTGTCAAGAGTGTGCAAAGCTGTCAAGGCAAAGGGTGGCTACGTTGAAAAGTCTAAAATCTCAAATATATTTCGATTTGTTTAACACTTTTTTTGGTTGCTACATGATTCCACACGTGTTATTTCATAGTTCTGATGTCTTCACTATTATTCTACAATCTATATAATAAAAATGTAAATGAAGAAAAACCCTTGAATGAGTAGGCGTGTCCAAACTTTTGACTGGTACTGTATATATATATATATTAAAAATATATACATTTGCCTTATTTTAGTCTGTCTGCAAAAATTCCATCAGCGATTGTGACAATGGCACTTCATTTAGCCTTCAAACACATTTGAAATGCAACCAGCATCATATTACAGCTAGATAATAATAGAATGTGGAGATGTGTCGTTTGGATGAGAATAACTCTACAACGCACACACACACACACACGAGCGCACACACGCACGCGCGCACGCACACCCCCACACCCCCCACGCACACACACAGATTGCTATAAAATTAGACATACAGTATGCCGGCAATCAACAGCCTCTAACATTTTCATGGGGATTCTAATAATGTATGCTATTTAGCTGACGCTTTTATCCAAAGTGACTTACAGTCATCCTTGCAGACGGATGTTTTGTAATGTTACATGGTACATTTTTTTGTAATTGTCATTTTTTGTCAACGATCTACACAAAATACACTGTAATGTCAAAGTGGAATAGAACTATTAACATTTGTCAAACATTGATGAAAAATGAAACACTAATATATCTTGATTGCATATGTATTCAACCCCCTGAGTCAATGTGTGTTAGAATCAACCTTGGTAGAGATTACAGCTGTGAGTTTTTCTGGGTAAGTCTCAAAGAGCTTTGCATACCTGGTTTGTACAATATTTGCACATTATAAAAAAAACAAATTATTCTTCAAGCTCTGTCAAGTTGGTTGTTGATCATTGCTAGATTTTCAAGCCAATTTACACTACCATTCAAAAGTTTGGGGTCACTTAGAAATGTCCTTGTTTTTGAAAGAAAAGGTCATTTTTTAAACATTAAAATAACATCAAAAGTGTCTAGTTTGAGGAGCAGACGCTGCACAAGTCCTCAACTGGCAGCTTCATTAAATAGTGCTTGCAAAACACCAGTCTCAACATCAACAGTGATGAGGCAACTCCGGGATACTGGCCTTCTAGAAAGAGTTCCTCTGTCTAGTGTCTGTTCTTTTGCCCATCTTAA
Organism: Oncorhynchus kisutch; assembly: GCF_002021735.2. NCBI lineage: Eukaryota > Metazoa > Chordata > Actinopteri > Salmoniformes > Salmonidae > Oncorhynchus > Oncorhynchus kisutch. The sequence goes on along the minus strand of NC_034174.2, from coordinate 41,447,861 downwards.
TCTTTTTTTTGGGGGGGGCCAGTTTGAGATATGGCTTTTTCTTTGCAACTCTGCCTAGAAGGCCAGCATCCCGGAGTCGCCTCTTCACTGTTGACATTGACACTGGTGTTTTGCGGGTACTATTTAATGAAGCTGCCAGTTGAGGACTTGTGCGGCGTCTGTTTCTCAAACCAGACACTCTAATGTACTTGTCCTCTTGATCAGTTGTGCACCGGGGCCTCCCACTCCTCTTTCTATTCTGGTTAGAGACAGTTTGCGCTGTAATGTGAAGGGAGTAGTACACAGCGTTGTACGAGATCTTCAGTTTCTTGGCAATTTCTCACATGGAATAGGCTTCATTTCTCAGAACAAGAATAGACTGACAAGTTTCAGAAGAAAGGTCTTTGTTTCTGGACGTTTTGAGCCTGTAAATCGAACCCACAAATGCTGATGCTCCAGATACTCAACTAGTCTAAAGAAGGCCAGTTTTATTGCTTCTTTAATTAGCACGTCAGTTTTCAGCTGTGCTAACATAATTGCAAAAGGGTTTTCTAATGATCAATTAGCAACGTGCCATTGGAACACAAGAGTGATGGTTGTTGATAATGTGCCTCTCTACTTCTATGTAGATATTCCATAAATAAATTCAGGCTACAATAGTCATTTACAACATTAACAATGTCTACACTGTATTTCTGATCAATTTGATGTTATTTAAATGGACAAAAAAAGTGATTTTCTTTCAAAAACAAGAACTTTTCTAAGTGACCCCGAGGTCAAAACTGTAACTAGGAGTCTGGAGGACAAAGAAATGCACACCTGTTTAGGCGAGGTGCTGGCTAACGGAGTAGAACACTTGAAAAAGAAAAGGAGAGCAGCACACTCTAGGAGCTCACACTCTAGGAGCTCAGCTGCAATAATGTAATAACCTAATAACCAGTGTTTCGACAGATAAGCTGTCTTCATCAGGGTATAATGACAAACACTGCGGGTCACTGGTTTCTACAGTATCAAAGGACACACACACAGGGGTCTGTAATCATGGTCGGGTGTGGTTTGATATCATTGGGTAATTTACAGATATAAATATAACATAGAAAATCATGAATGATAGCATGCGATCATAGATACAATTTGGCTACATAGGCCTACAAACATTTACAATGAATAGCAAAATCACAATATCCACAAGAATGGCTTCAGATCAAAGTCTACGTTGAGACCGAAGGGAGCAAGGGTCTTTAAATTAAAGATCCAGGCAGCCTCTCGTTTTAACAATACAAACAGATGCTTGCTCCCTTCGGTCTCAATGTAGACCTCTCCTAGGCAATCAGTAATTACTACAATTACTACAGGGAGGTGTGCTTTTCCTCCAACCCTAACCACTTTTGACCCCACCCTTTCCCAATCCCCTCCAACTCACAAGCAGGTAATACGCTTGACCTCATCTTTACTAGAGGCTGCTCACCTACTAATCTCACTGCAATCTCACTAGGTCTCTGATCACTACATTGTTTCCTTTTCCTCCAACCCTAACCACTCAGCCCCTACCCAGATGGTCATGCGCCGTCGCAATCTTCTCTCTCTCTCTCTACTCTCTCCTCTTCTCTCTCCTCTTCTATCCTATCCTATCTCCTATCCTACCTTCTCTTCCTCAGTATCCGCTGCTAAAGCCATTTTCTACCACTAAATTCCAAGCTTCAGCCTCTAACCCTAGGAAACTATTTTTCACCTTCTCCTCCCTCCTTAATCCTCCCTCCTCCCGCTCTGTGGACGACTTTGTCAACCACTTTGAAAAAAAGGTTGACATCCGCTACTCATTCACTCAGCCTATTGGTTCCACTGGTCTCACTCACATGGAACTACCATATGACCTTGACCTCTTTCTCCCCTCTCTCTTCAGATGACATCCTGCGACTAGTGAGTTCTGGCCGCCGATAACCTGCCCGCTCGACCCCATCCCTTCCTCCCTTCTCCAGACCAGCTCTGGAGACCTACTCCCATTCCTTACTTCCCTCATCAACTCATCTCTGACCACTGGCTGTGCCCCCTCAACTTCAAAATGGCCCGAGTTGCTCCCTTCCTCAAGAAACCAACACTCGACTCATCTGACGTCAAAAACTATAGACCTGTATCCCTTCTTTATTTTCTTTCCAAAACGCTTGAGCGTGCTGTCTCTGATCAACTTTCTTGTTATCTCTCAGAACGATTTTCTTGACCCTAATCATTCAGACTTCAAAACAGGTCACTCAACCAAGACTGCTCTTCTCTGTGTCATGGAGGATCTCCGCACTGCCAAAGCTGACTTTCTCTCCTCTGTTCTCATCCTGCTAGATCTATCCGCTGCATTTGACACCGAAAACCATCAGAACCTCCTCTCCACCCTCTCAGGGCTGGGCGTCTCAGGCTATGCACACTCTTGGATTGCCATCCTACCTGACAGGCTGCTCCTACCAGGTGACGTGGAGAGGATCTGTGTCTCCTACCAGGTGAGGTGGAGAGGATCTTGTTCCACATTTTGTTACGTTACAGCCTTTTTCCCGTCATCAATCTACACACAATACCCCATAATAACAAACCAAAAACAGGTTTTTAGAAATGTTTGCTAATTTCTAAAAATAAATATATAAAAAATAATATTCAAACTCTTTACTCAGTACTTTGTTGAAGCAACTTTGGCACCGATTACAGCATTGTGTCTTCTTGGGTATGATGCTATAAGCTTGGAACACTTGTATTTGGGGAGTTTCTCCCATTCCTCTCTGCAGATCCTCTCAAGCTCTGTCAGGTTGGGTGGGGAAGCATGGGCTCTGGCTGGGCCACTCAAGGACATTCAGACTTGTCCCAAAGCCACTCCTGCATTATCTTGGCTATGTGCTTAGAGTCGTTGTCCTGTTGGATGGTTGTCCTTCTAGAAGGTACTCCCATCTCCAAAGAGGAACTCTAGAGCTCTGTCAGAGTGGTCATCGGGTTCTTGGTCACCTCCTTGGTCACCTCCCTTCTCCCCCGATTGCTCAGTTTGGCCGGGTGGCCAGCTCTAATTAAAGTCTTGTTGGTTCCAAAATTCTTTCATTTAAGAATGATGGAGGCCACTGTGTTCTTGGGAACCTTCAATGCTGCAGAAATGTTTTTGTACCCTCTCCCAGATCTGTGCCTCGACACAATCCTGTCTGCGTCCTCTACGGACAATTCCTTTCGACCTCATGGCTTGGTATTTGCTCTGACATGCACTGTCAACTGTGGGACCTTATATAGACAGGTGTGTGCCTTTCCAGATCATGTCCAATCAATTGAATTTACCACAGGTGGTCTCCAATCAAGTTGTAGAAACATCTCAAGGATGATCAATGGAAACAGGATGCAACTGAGCTCAACTTCCAGTCTCATAGCAAAGGGTCTGAATACTTATGTAAATAAGGTATTGCTGAGGGGGAAAAAAATATTTAATCCATTTTTTAATAAGGCTGTAATGTAACAAAATGTGGAAAAAGTCAAGGGGTCTGAAACTTTCCGAAGGCACTGTAGGCCTTCTTTTCTTCTCTCTACACACCAAGTTACCTGGCTCTGTCATATACTCACATGGTCTCACCTATCATTGCTATGTGGATGACACTCTACTACTTTTCTCCTTCACCCTTCTGACACCCAGGTTGCGACACGCATCTCTGTATGCCTGGCAGATATCTCAACTTTGATGTCGGCACACCACCTCAAGCTCAACCTCGACAAGATGGAACCGCTCTTCCTCCTGGGGAAGGCATGCCGCTCAAAGACCTCTCCATCATGGTTGACAACTCTACAGTGTCACCCTCCCAGAGTGCAAAGAACCTTGGCGTGACCTTGGATAACAACCTGTCGTTCTATGCAAACATCAAAGCAGTGACCCTCTCCTGCAGGTTCATGCTCTACAACATCTGCAGGTTCTAATCCAGGCACTCCTATCCCGTCTGGACTACTGCAACTCGCTGTAGGCTGGGCTCCCCGCTAGTGTCATCAAACCCCTGCAACTTATCCAGAACACAGCAGCCCGCTTGGTTTTCAACCTTCCCAAGTTGTCTCATGTCACACAGCTCCTCCGCACACTCCACTGGCTTCCAGTTGAGGCTCACAGTCACTACAAGACCATGGTGCTTACCTACAGCATAGCAAGAGGAACTGCCCCTCCCTGCCTTCAAGCTATACTCAAACCCTACATCCCAACCCGAGCACTCCATTCTGCCCTCCCACCCCTATTCTTTGTCCTGGGACCAGAGTCCCTGCCAATCTTCTGAAAACATGTCTCCATTATAAGGTGCACCTGTGTAATGATCATCCTGTTTAATCGGCTTCTTGATATGCTACACCTGTCAGGTGGATGGATTATCTTGGCAAAGGACACAATGCTCACAAACAGGGATGAAACATGGGACCAACACTTAACATGTTGCATTTATATTTTAGTTCAAGATATAAATAAGCTTTTTATAAGAAAGGCAGAAGGTGTTGGAGATGGAAGTTGAGCATGAGAGGAGGGGGAGAGAGAAGAGAAGGAGAGAGCAGAAAGAGAATATGACCGTGTTAGAAAGTAAATTGGTGTGAGAAAAGTGTAGATAAGGCCAAGGAGAGGTGTTTATTGTGTTTATTGTGTGTGTGTGTGTGTGTGTGTGTGTGAGAGAGAGAGAAAGAGAGCAAGAGAGGGTGTTGAGTATTTGCAGGGCCTCTTTCTAAACCCATTGACACAGAATGCATAAGCTTTGCAGTGTCGATTAGATGGCAAGAGAAAGCTATAAATTATCTTTTCTCTCCCCAGAAGTGGACATAAATCAAACAGTGTGTCATCACTTGATTTTACTTATCTAATGAAAAAAAAAGCATTCCAATTTGGAACTGGGCAACGTCTTTCTCTTCCTCCCTCCCTCTCTTTGTCCCCTGACTAACCATCACTGAGGTAGAGAGAGTGGGAGGAGTGGTCTTGGTAATTGCCCCAAGGGTATTTATGAGCTTCATAGACTGAGTTTTGTGTCATAATCCAGGGCATCCCCTGCATACATGCGCAGGTCACCGGTGATACAAGTCAGTATTTGATGTTGATCCATGTCTGAGGAAGTCAGGAGATGACTTGGAAACCAGCCACTAGGGGCAACAGTGAGCACTGTTATCTTCATGTAGGTTTCAGTTTTACTTATTTAACTAGGCAAGTCAGTTAATAGGGGGCAGCATTTTCACTTTGGATGAATTGCGTGCCCATAGTGAACTGCCTCCTACTCTGTCCCAGATGCTAATATATGCATATTATTATTACTATTGGATAGAAAACACTCTGAAGTTTCTAAAACTGTTTGAATTATGTATGTGAGTATAACAGAACTCATATGGCAGGCAAGCTTCCAAACAGGAAGTGGAAATTCTGGGGCTGGTTGATTTCAACTTATCGCCTATTCACATCCCAGTAAGATATGGATCTGTTCGCACTTCCTCCGCCTTCCACTAGATGTCAATAGTCAGTCGAACGTGGAATGAAGCCTCTAGTGTGATGTGGGACCGGATGGCAGCTATCTGAGTCAGTGGTCTGGCAGAATGCCAGTTCCTGGTCAGGTGCATTTCTCATGATATCGCCATGCGTTCCATTACTCTGTAGACAAAAATGAATGCTCTGGTTGGAATGTTATTGGATATATATGATAACAACATCCTGAAGATTGATTCTCTACTTAGTTTGACCAGTTTATTCGACCTGGAATATAACTTTTTGAAGATTTTGTCCGAGTTCACCTGGACCGGCACCCGCTTTTGGACATGAACTAAACGTGAACTAAACGTGCTAGCAAAAGTAGCTAATTGGACACTAGTAATGGACATTATCGAACAAAACAATGATTTATTGCTGAACTAGGATTCCTGGCACTGCATTCTGATGAAAGATCATCAAAGTTAAGGGAATATTTAGGATGTAGTTTCGTATTTCTGTTGACTCCAACATGGCGGAGAAATGTTGTGTATTTCTGAGCGCGTCTCAGATTATTGCATGGTATGCTTTTTTCGTATAGTTTTTAAAAAATCTGACACAGCGGTTGCATTAAGAACAAGTGTATCTTTAATTATATGTAAAACATGTTAATTATATGTAAAACATATAACATATCTTTCATCAAAGTTTATGATGAGTATTTCTGTTACGTGGCTCTCTGTAATTACTCTGGATATTTTGGAGGCATTTCTGAACATGGCGCCAATGTAAACTGAGATTTGTGGATATAAATATGCATATTATCGAACAAAACATAAACGTATTGTGTGACATGATGTCCTATGAGTGTCATCTGGTGAAGATTATCAAAGGTTAGTGATTAATTGTATCTCTATTTCTGCTTTTGTGACTCTATCTTTGGCTGGGAAAAATGGTTGTGTTTTTGGGGATTTGGTGGTGATCTAACATAAATATATGTTGTGTTTTCACTGTAAAACATTAAAAAAATCGGACTCGATGGGTAGATTAACAAGATGTGTATCTTTCATTTGCTGTATTGGACTTGTTAATGTGTGAAAGTTAAATATTTCCCCAAAATATTTTTGAATTTCCCGCGCTGCCTTTTCAGCGGAATGTTGGGGGGGGGAGGGGTTTCCGATAGCAAAACTGTGTCCTAGAAAGGTTAAGAACAAATTCTTATTTATAATGGCAGCCTACTGGGGAACAGTGGGTTAAGTGCCTTGTTCAGGGGCAGAACAACAGATTTTTACATTGTCAGCTCAGGGATTCGACCCGGCAACCTTTCAGTTAATGGCCCAACGCTCTAACCACTAGGCTACCTGCCACGTAGTAGTTAGCCTAGTTGTCTGTTGTGGACGGGGATGCAAGTTCTAAATCCAGCGTTAGAAAGTTGTTTTTGAGATTTTTGTTAATCTGCCTCTGATTCCAAAGGTTACAAGTTCGAATCCAGCGATGGAAAGTTGTTTTTGCGATTTTTGTTTTAAGCCTTAATCTTAACCATTCGGATTTAATGCCTAAACTTAACCTGAAACACGTAGAAATTTGACATTTGCAACCATTTAGAAATTTGACATTTGAGACACATGGATGAACGTCTAATTCTGATGTAAGACTGAGAGCTACTTTCTGTCTCGGGATGTTAGGGAAGTGAGTGAGGGAAGGGTGTGGTAATGACCTGTCAGTCAGTCACCATGCCCTTGTACTGCTCCTCACACTACCACAGAGAGGAGAAAGACAGAGAGGGAAGAGAGAGGAGAGAGAGAGAGAGAGAGAGAGAGAGGGATAACTACCAGTGAGGTGCAATCCATGTCATTAATGGCCGAGTAATGCCCACTGGAGTTATGTAATGTTCAACCTCCATCTTTCTCCAAACTCCCTGCCCCAAGTCCCTCAGCACCTCAAGAGAGTGGGGGGATGAATAGTCCAATACTGTAGATTGACAGCTCTCTTTTCCTCCCCCTTTTTCTCTTTCTCCAAATCTATCTCTCTCCCCTCTCCTCTCCCTCCAGTCCTGGAGACAGAATGCTCAAGTGTCACTTTCAGAAAGGGAGGGCAGATCTGAGGCCTATGACCGTAGGGACAATTTACTGCTGTAAGTAATTACTATAGCAGGGAACTGCCTACTCTCTGGCTGGAGTACACACACACACACACACTCACACTCACACTCACACTCATATGCTCATACACTTCTCAAACTTCTCACTAAAACCGAACATCCTGAGACATTCACAAACACAGACAGCCCAGACACACCCTCTTCCCTCCTGACCTCATCTCATCCTCCTCTCCGATCACATAATCACCCTTCCCTCTCTCCCTGGCTGATTAAATATAGAACATGGAAGAGAGGAGGGGGGAAAAGGGAGGGTAAAGGGAGGGGAAGAGAGGAGGAGGGGGTGTGATGCTGCCAAATCTGTTTTTGGCTAAGAAACAACATTGATGCTTTCAGTAAGCCATCTCCATCTGCCCAAATTTTTTATGAGAAATATAGGTGAGAAATCTCCCTCTCCCACACATCAAACACTTTCATCATCATAATGCCTTTGCAAAATGATCACTGATCACTGTAACTTAGTCTGTGTGGAAAGCAACTCACAGACACACTTCTTAAAAGAGTGTACACATTTTCAGGGAACCTTTTTGTTTCCATAAAAAAAATGCACACTCACTCACACTCTCTCTCTCTCTCTCTTCCAGGAACAATTCTCCACCCTTGCAAAGTGTCAAGGACAGGCAAGTGCGTCTGTCAATCACACTCCTCTATCCCTCCTCTTTTTCTACGTTTCCATGTTCTTGCCTTTATTCCGTTCTACCGCTTCAGCTATTTACCCCTCTAACAACAGGGCCCCTTATTAATGAGCAGCTCGCCACCATCTTCTCAGTCCCACAAAAGAATGAATAGAATCATTTAAAAACTTCCATCATTCCAAACACAATTCCCGAGACAGAGAATGAGAAAGAAAGGAGACAGATGAGGGCGGTTGCGCCGCTGAAATTAAACCGGCGGCTCCTAATTTGCTCTTTGAACAAAACTGAAATATGTCCGTCCCCCCTGAGGTGGGATGTAACATTAGCAAGCCCACCACCGCTTTCCTCCCTGCACCTTCATTTACTCAATTTACTAGGACTTCATTTGTGGACACCTTGGAGGACGTGGTGAGGGCAGCCTAACAAAAGGAAAGGAAAGCAAAGCTGCAGCAATAATCCTCCATCTTAGAGCTTGAATCGTCTTCAGTATTAATGGATAGAAAATTATCTGAGGGTGTGTCCCAAATAGCACCCTATTCCCTATACTTTTTTTTTTATCAAGGACCCATAGTACCCTTTAATTGCTCCCGTAAATATCTCTCCCATGTCTACCATGGATACAGAGGGAAGGAACTTTATCAGAAATCAAAGCTCCAGGGTGACAACTTTTTTTTATACTAACAGATTCCTAGAAAATGTAGATAATATACATAATTTTCAACTACAGGTGGTAATAATGTAAGACTTTTTGAGGAAAGATTACACAACCATCCCCTCCATTGTTTGGTGCCCCTTGTGAGGATTATGTCCATAGTTGGTGCCCCGTGTAAGGAATCTCTATCTAAAGGTGCTTTAGGAGGACATAGTATAACTTGTCCTTCAGTAACAATCTCATTGTCTGCATCCCAAATGGCACACCTTTCCCTATTTAGTGCACTACTTTGTCAAAAGGGTGCCATTTGGGACACAGTCATAATCCTTATGTGGCATTACCATGTATATAATGATAGTTTTGCTGAGCTACTGTTAATATGTCATACTCTGAATAAGTTACATAAGTTAGAAAGGGAGTAGGATTTATTTTCATCCACCATTATTAGCTATTGTAATATTTTATGACTAACAGTAGGTAAGAAGTCAGGTTCTTTAAATTGAGTGCATCCATCTTTGTTGCTATATTTTATTTATTTATTTATTTAACCTTTATTTAACCAGGTAGGCAAGTTGAGAACAAGTTCTCATTTACAATGCGACCTGGCCAAGATAAAGCAAAGTAGTTCGACAGATACAACGACACAGAGTTACACATGGAGTAAAACAAACATACAGTCAATAATACAGTATAAACAAGTCTATATACAATGTGAGCAAATATACAGTATCTAACATAAACATGTATCTGTGTTACGGCCAGCTTAACATTTTGTATGGGTTTCTATCTCTACCAGACCCAGGCTGTGTCCCAAATGACCCATAGGGCTCTGGTCATAAGTAGTTCACTACATAAGGAATATGGTGCCATTGGGGACACATCCCCAGTCTCTTCCTCCTGGTAGAGAAGAGGCCTTTGTTGGCCTATGGGACTGGCCTGTCAGACTCAGAGAATGTCCTGCTGGGGCTGCTTCTCTGCTGGGTTTTTACAGCTCTCTCCTTGGGGTCTCGCGCACCACTTACCCGGTGAAGCAAAAATCAATAGCTTAATGATCCAAAACGGGTAATAGAATGAAAAAAAAGAAACCCTAAAACAACAAAATGTATTTTGGCATGGGCCACACTTTTCTGGGCCACAGTGTGTGGGTGGTGGGTGAGTGGGACTGTGTTAGGTGTGTTTATGTGTGTGAGAGTGAGAGGGAGTGAGAGAGTGAGCGAGAGAGGCTTAGTGGCGTAAAACATTGATTTATTGATTGCCTGTTTCACCCACTCGCCTCCTCTCTTTCTCTGTCTATCTCTTTTCTCGCTCTCTCTTCATGCCCACTGTGGTGGCTCATGGGACTTGAAAGCAGAGGGGTCTGGGAAGGCAAGGCAAGGCTAGGCAAGGGAAGGGAAGGGAGGGGGGAACGAAATGGTCCATTCTTACAGGTGATCCACAATCCTTTTAACCAAGGCTCCTACATCATCGAAATTTATGAACTTGGGTCATGACCACATCAAAAACTTGACCTATCTGCAAGGCAAGATTTATAAGCACCTTGTAGGAGCTTGCACATGGTGCCTTGGCAGGGGATAGCTTTCATATGACAAGCCCTTGCTCCCCTGCAGAGAGCCTCCCGTACTGACATGGATAAGGGGTGGGGGCAGCAGTAATTTGTGATTAGCAGACAGGTTGTAGTTTATGATACACTCCCATGCAGCTCCCATTGCAAGATCAAAACAGTATCATCATATCCTACAATACAAATCATTGTCTTGTAAGAGTACTGCAGTGCAATAAAACTCAGTGCAAACACAAAGGGGAGGCAGCTTTTTAGGATCCAATTAAAAAAAATGTAAACTAGGCAAGTCAGTTAAGAACAAATTCTTATTTACAATGACGGCCTAGGAACAGTGGGTTAACTGCCTTGTTCAGGGGCAGAACGACAGATTTTTACCTTGTCAGCTTGGGGATTTGATCTTGAGCGTTCTTTCGGTTACTGGCCCAATGATCTAACCACTAGGCTACCTGCCGCCTCAACATAGAAGTTTAGTAACACAAGGAAGTGCTGACTAGTCCCTGGAACATTACGACAAATTGTAAATGATCCCCAACAACCCGAGACATGTTCATCTGCGACCCTTAAGATACTGTGACAACAACAAACCCACAATGAGGATCTGCTCTTGACGCAGCCAAAACATATTGTCACCATCGATTTGTCTCCTAGATTGCTTATAATTCATACTAGTGCATCCCATGTTACCACATTGTCCTATCCTCAGCCCAGTGCCTCCATAAATTATAAAGGAAGTGAAATACGAGCCCCATTTCAAAGCACTTCATCTCGACCTCCCCTGGCGACTCAACACATGTAACATTTGGTTCAGCTTTGTCCCTTTTAGAGGGGGAGGTGCACATGCACAACAAACAAAACAAAATTGCAGGACAGAAACTGCAAAGTCAGTGAGAGGCGGAGTGGCCCTTCCATGCAACCCCGGTTGTCATGACGACTTGTTATCCTGAGTGCTCTCCCTGAGGCAGCTGGGAAATCAGGAGGGGAGGGCGGCGAGGACCGAAGGCTATTCTTAAACACACAGCAATTGGCAAATGCAATTACAGACCCAGGGAGACCCAGGCCTAATCAAATAAAGAAGGGGGCCTGTCGGAAGCCTGTCACTCGCCTGAAACGGCACACCTAGGAACAGAGCTCTGTTCACCCCTCATGGGGCACTGAAGGACCCCTAACCCTGGGGAAGGGGGTCAAGGGAGGTAGGAAAACGCTAACAATTGTAATGAAAATGTTTATAATTGTCTGTTTCACATCAGTCATAGCATTTATAGTTATCTCTCGTGGACAGATTCACGTGTAAATGGCGATAATCTGTCAAAACTCACAAATAATTATGAATACATTTGTATTAATGTATATCAGACACGTCACACAAGCATGTCAACTAAAATATATATCCCAGTAAAGATTGAAGAATGGGTCAAATGGACAAATTTGAGTGGTTACATACAGTACAATACATGTTGACAGAATTGCTGTGAAGGAGAGAGAGACTGTTGCTGATATCCCAGGTAAGGTCCATGCACTGCAGGCCCCACTATTCAGCCAGACATGCTGTGCCCCTGTCACAGTATGCAGTGGCCTGATCGGGGGATGACAATAAATGCATTATGCACCTTTTATCACAAAAACAGCTTTATTCCAGGACCTGTATTCACAAAGTGTCTTCAGAATAGGAATAGTGATCTAGGACCAGCTCCCCCTTGTCAATGTAATCATATTAATTGTGTTCTGAAAGGCTAAACTGACCCTAAATCAGTACTGCTACTCTGAGATGGAACTAATGAAACACTCAGGTAATTGTGCACCATCCTAATCAGCCAAATTATATCAAAGCAAACACAGCCTATTTGCAGTAAAATCAGGAGGGGCATTTAGCTATATTGACAACTTTGTCAGTCTCCAATGCATCAATAAACAGGCAGGGGAACAAAGTAGTTTGACAGAAAGTGTTCAATAGTCAGTAACTAGTCTTTAAAATATAGCTAGCAATTATATAGCTAGTTATTTTCTAGAAACCTAGCTACAGTCGATGTAGCTAGCTATGGTGAAATCAACTCAGACTGGTGGTGGATTTATAGCATTTTCTCAACTTCATCAATCAGATGGATAGCTAACAAATATATTTGTTTTCCCTCAGATCTAAAGCACCCTGATACAGATGAAGAGTTGATAGTAAGGTAGGATGAATGATACAGCTAGCTAGCTGCAACGGCAATGCCAATGGCTAGCCAGGAGTTCATCTGAAATGTAGACTTACCGGTGAACAACGGTGTGCTCTTAGTCCACTGCCAGTCCTATCAACTGCTTGCTGAACACAGTTGCTTGAAAGACATTTCTCCATACATCTCTAGATGCATTAACCTTTTGCTATAGCCAGCAAGTATGTCAAAATGTCTCCTTTGCCAATCAACAGTTTTAAGCACAACTGTTCCAGTGGCTTAAGCAACGGAATGGAATGGTCACTGCTAAGATTCGAAATAGCTGTATTGAAAACATATTCACTCACTCCTTCCATGTTTGCTGCTTCGCGCATGTTCACGTGGATCATAAACATGGGTGAAATTAGCAGAAGCGAGGGATTTGGCTGAGAGTTTCCTTTTGCGAGGAAGAAGACTTTGCTTCCTTCCTTCAAACAAAGGAAATCGCAATTGTCAATGTCATTCCTCCCAGAAGTTCAACGGGAAGTGACAACTTTCACAAGGATTTTACTTCTGAGTAACTGAGATTACATTTATATAAACATACAAATGCAGTTCTACAATGAGGAGGGGGATATCCAGTCATGAAAAGCAGTGGTGTAAAGTACTTCATTAAAAATACTTTAAAGTTGTTTTTTGGGGTATCTGTCCTTTACTTTACTGTTTATAATTTTGATTACTTTTACTTCACTACATTCCTAAAGCAAATTATGTACTTTTACTCCATAACTTTTCCCTGACACCCAAAAGTACTCTTTACAATTTGAATGCTTAGCAGGACAGGAAAATGGCCCAATTCACATACTTATCAAGAGAACGTCCCTGGTCAACCCTCTTGCCTCTGATCTGGCGGACTCAAAGCACACATGCTTTGTTTGTAAATTATGGCTGAGTGTTGGTGTGCCACTGGCTATCTGTAAATAAATAAAAAACAAGAAAATGGTGCTGTCTGGTTTGCTTAATATAAGGAATTTTTTATTATTTATACTTTTACTTTTGATACTTAAGTATATTTAAAATCAAATACTTTTCGACTTTATTCAAGTAGAATTTTGCTGGGTGACTTTCACTTTTACTTGAGTCATTTTCTTTTAAGATATCTTTACTTTTACTCAAGTATGACGATTGGTTACTTTTTCCACCACTGGTGAAAAGTAAGCCAGTCTAAGCGACTGACTTGAGACTTGAGTTGACTTGAGTGCACTATATAGGGAATATGGTGCCTTTTGTGACGTGTCCAGTGTAGTGGAGGTGTTCCAGTGTAATGGAGGTGCTCGGCTTGCTTAGCGACTAACTGCAAATCAGTTTGTTCACAGTGTAGTGGATGTATTCCAGCTATGTGACTGACTTCAGTTAATTCTCTTCATCTCCTCTGGGGGTTAAGGAGGCTGTCTGATTGGTCTGGTTGGGTCTTGGCATGGTGCATCACTGACGCCAGCCAACTCTCTTACAAATTAGAGGACCTCTGATTATGTTGACAACTGCCAATTTTCACTAATTAAAATCACAATGCTCTAAAATGCTGCGACACTAACATGGTTCCACTCGAGGACATCCTCTTCAAAGCCCCCCAAAAGGAAAGAGTGTAAAAAGTACTGTAGCTAATGCAACAGTATTACTATAGCACAACTATACAAACTATACAATGTAAAACTTAACATAACTTAAGTATGCTATGTAAAAACAACGGTACCTTGCTTAAACCCTCACTCATGATATAAGATATCTTATTGACTGTCATGATATCTGAGGTTAAACGCTATAGCCTAACCCTATCATGTTGCACGCAAGCAGAATGCAGGCTAGCCCTGTCTAGCTTGTTAGCCAGCTATACTGCTGCATCTGTCATGACTGTCAGATAGGCTGACATAGTGAGATATCCTTTAAAATGACTGCTTATGACAACTTGCGCTAGGTCGTGTCAACCTCAAACAGCTTCATGACAAAGGGTTCAAGTGAACTATAGCTTATGAGAGAACACGTTTTAAGCCAGCTAGCACAAGGTACACTTTTTTCTTGTTAGCTTGTGAGAAAATGAAAGGTCTAGCTAGATAACGGAAGAACACAGTGAACTGCACTCTGTGTTGCCTCTTTAGAGAGTTAGTTTCCTGATCTGAGTAAGGAAAGAAGGGGGTTTAATTATATTATTTAACCTGGCATTCTGAGGCTCATTTCATGGAGGAACTGTAATCAAGACTCATGTGGAATGGCACCATATTCCCTTTAAAGTGCACTAATTTTGACCAGGGCTGATAGGATGGGCCTGGTCAAAAGTAGTGTGCTACATGTATAAAAGGAATAGGGTGCTATTTAGGAAGCAGAAAATTATTACAAAGGGTTGTGGGCTTATGGAGATGAAGAGAAGAGCACAGCAGAGCAAAACTCAGAGGAGAGATAGCAAAAAGCAGAGGGAGCAGAGACCGCAGTTCACACCGAAGTAAGGATGACACCAGATTATATATGCATCTTAATAATGGAGAGAGAGAACAAATGGAGAGTGAAGAACGGTCTTCATTTGATTTAATTTCTGAGATAATAGAGAAACACTGTCACAAGCTTTAAAAATTGGTAACAATGAACTGACTAGAATGCTATTTCACATGGTTTGATAAGCAGCCCGTATGACAGAATGATAAAGTTCTCTGTTGCAGGTAACAGCGGGTACTGTACTTCCTGTGAGCTACTTACTTCTCATTGTTCAATAGTTCATTAAAAATCCCCAGTGTTGATTGACACATCCGTGTGTCAATCTAATTAACACAATTACAACAATCTCCATCATATCCATCTGTTTAAGCTAGAGATATTTTCTGCATGGGCTACATCTCAATCCAATCCGCATCCGCCTATGTCGGCCTTCCGCATCTGCGGTGGAAGGTGGCAGGGCTACAACGCTGTTTGTCAGACCAGGAGACATACCGAAAATCTGAATTCTCACGAAAACGTCTGTGGCGTCCGAACTGTTTGGTCTACAAACTAATATGACCCCACTATGGAAAGGGGAGACTCTAATGAACACAATGGTTCTCCGTTTTGTTCTACAACGACCACAAGTGTCACGGGACTCATCTGAAGGTAACTTGGTACTGGTTAAAAAAATGAATGGAAATACTTTGTGCCCCCCCAAACAAGGGATTAAATATGCACAGACACTATTATTTTTTGACTATGTTTTGCCATTTATGAATGTGTTATTCAATGCTTTTTTATGGGCTATAGCAGTAAAGGCCAAATTTAGTATTTGATCAAATACTTTTAAATATTTTGTTATATACCTAGAGAGGTCCTAAAATAAAACATCTAATAGCTAAATCATATGACCCGCCCCTCCATTTTATGAATGGAAATGCTTCATTTTACAGTCCTAATCAGCTTAATAGAAGCCTATAATAACGCATATAAGTGTTTTATATCAGGCATGGGATGCTTATATTCTTTGCAACAGCCTCAAATGTTGTCTGCATCCTAAATGACACCCTATACCCAATATAGGGCAATACTTTTAACCAGGGTCAAAAGTAGTGCCCTATATAGATTAGGGAGCCATTTGGGATGCAGATATTGTTGACTGGATGTGAAGAGAAAAGCCAATGGCTACAATGGAAGCCAAGCTGCCAAAGAGCTCTCATAACATTTCAGCCAGACGAGATGAGCAGGTTCACTTGGAAAACTGCCTGGACAGATCGAGTGTAAGCATGTAAGGTATGTCTGCCAACCAATAAAGAGACCAAAGAGACTGAACTCCTGTCCTTGATGATGACCATTATGTATACAGGAGTAAATGCAGTAAGCTAAGCTCTGTGGTCTCTCCCCTCTCTAAAAGTCCGTTTCTGGGGCCCTGGCCCTGCGTGAATCCCCCTCTCCTCCCCCTTTGTAAATATTGTCAAAGCAACAATGAGAGAGAGAGAGAGAAAGAAGTCAGAGATAGCGTTATAGAATAAGAGACAGAGAGAGGGAGTGGTATAGGATTACTATAGTACCACGTATGAAAATAAAAGCAATGTAGTACCCACGAGACTGCATAGTTTCCATACTGAGAAACCCCCAAAATAGCACCTGGCTGGAAGTGGGCAGCAATATCTCCTGCCTCGCTACACAACATTATGTGATCCAAAATGTCTATTGATATTCACGCACTTAGCTACCGGCCACCCTGAAAACACCTGTAAACTGTGACCCATGACTCATTGTCTATAGTAAATGTTTATTAAAATAGTCTAAAACCCACCTTGTCTCCCCTTACCTAAGTTATTGTTGTTGTATATTGACACAACCGACTACAACAGGTGCTTAAATATAATGTGCATGAGATATCCAGCCAAAAAAGCTCACTAGAAGGTGCTTCTTTATCACCAGAAATAGACACATTTTCAGCATTAAAACCTTATTCCGAGAGCTTTGCCCCAACATGTAAATGAAGAGCTTAGTTGGAGCCGCATTACAATTGACAAAGAACATAAACTTTTCTTGGCCAGGGCCCCCCGCCCTGGCAAACCGGCAACCCAGGGACTCCAACCATATGTCATATAAAAAAATATATATATTGTCTTATCTTCAGGTGAAAAATAATGGCAAGTAGAAGTAATCAACAATTTAAAAATGAATAGATTTTGTAGACAGTTTCATTATTTTGACCTCCCCACAGTTCATTAGAAGAGGAAGTGTAAACTCGAAATAGTCTATTAGCTTGAAAGGTAACTTGACCACGTAGCTAAAATGTTATTGTTGTAAAATCACATTTTCTGCAAGTCTACACATTTTTCCATTGAGCAGTTTTTTTGTTTGTTTTGTTGTTGTTGCAATTTTAAGCTCATTTACAGCAATTATATGCTTCTTGCCATTGCTAATGCTGTGTTCCTCAAACATTATAACATAATCTATGGGCATGTGACCTGAATGCCCGTTTTTCGATTCTCCCTGACTGTCCAGCTTTTATTTGATTGTTAGTTCTCAAAGATTGTGTTATTTAAAAATATATATAGTTCAATATATTTTCTGCATGCTTTCTATTTGGTTTTGGTAATTTAATTTGGCACTGAAACAGTTTTTCCGTCCTGAAAATGTGCATTTAGACTATCCACCTAAGAATTTTCTATACATAAAAAAACTTGTAATTAGCTCCAATTACTGTAATTTTCTCTATATTAAAGGGATAGTTCTGGATTATCACAATAAAGCCAGTCATCTACTTCCCCAGAATAGGATGAACAAGGAACAGCTAGCATGCTAACTGTTCCTGTAGACTTCCAGTCATTGCGCTAATGCTAGTTAGCATTGGCTCGAGAAACTACCTCTATCTTCTTTCATACTAGACGCAGAGACATAAAAATAGTATCCACGATGGTATTCTGTTGCAGCTAAATTCTTGTGGACCCCCTGCAGTACCTCACAGCATTGGCCGCGAACCACAGTTTGAAAACTCCTGGTCTAACCATTAGGGCCACTGCCGTGTTGGCATGGGTTCAAATCTGAACCATGCCCCTCTAACATAAACCGTCTTCCGTCTTTCCTGTCTCTCTCACAGTATATCCAATGAAGAAAAGCCTTGCGTAACTTACCATGATGAGTATGACTGAACACTGCCACCAACATACAGCAGCCCAACAGAGAAGAGCTAGCTACGGAGGTCTAATTAGCAGGATTTAGTGTTGTGCATAATAAAGCTAAGCTAATAACTACACAATTATGAATCTGTAATAGCATTATGGAGACTTGAAGACTGTGGTAATGACATGCAATTAGAGCATAACAGTTATCACCAGGATCATAGCATCAATAATTCAACATGGCCACATCTCAGCCCAGTTGCAGAGTGAGGATGCCATCTAGCCAGTAATAAGAGAGACTAGAGGAGATGGCTGGCTCTGTCCGGAGCCCACATGGTAAAGGCTGATGCCATATAGTTGAGCTCCCCGTCAAATATATTATTCAGGGTGCTAAGGATGTTCCAAGAACAAATGCAAAAATTCCAGCCAAATATTCACAGAAATGAATTGGTTCTCGTTTCCAGTTGTTCGTTCTGCTTTCGAAATCCCATGCCATTTTTCATTTCCATAACAGACCATGAGCCATGAGTTCTGAGATGCTGCTGTTTCGTATTGGTGTGACTACAGTTTTGCCTTCTAAAAAAATGTTCAAACAAAGTTTCAGAAACAGTCATGTCCTGTAACAAAAATGGTAAGGAAATGTGTAGTCTAGTAAAAGGTATAAGCTGATGCACACCCCACTACTTTTTGTAGAGGTGCTGACTAACGGAGAGTAAACTATAAAAAGAAAGAAAGTTGTACACTCATTATGCTCCCAAACATTTAATGGGTCTAGCAACCAACATTTTTGCATGCAGTGCCTGGTGGCAGCATAGCAGCAACTCCCTCAAAGAGATTTGTTTATCCCACATTTTTTTTACCTCACTCCCAGGGTAATGTTATGTAAGTCTAACAACCAAAGGCTACTGGAGTCGACGTGACAGCTTTAGTCATTTGAAGATAAAAATATGACTGTTGGTTAAAATTGTGTTATTATGCAAAAAAAACTAAACAGCCAAACTGAATACACTGACCCATAAAAACTGTTTAAATATCAATCGACTTAGTGAAAGATGAAAACAACTTTTCCAAAGTTTCATTAAGGCATGGGAACATCTTCATAGAAGTCAACTGCGATTCTCAACATCTGGGCTCCTTTGAAACCCCCCGACAGCTTGCCTGCTGATCAGAGAGCTGCCAGATAGCTCAATGGTCCGCCCTGTTGGTGTGAGACAGGCAGAACAAATAAATGAAAAACATACTTCCAGGACCTCAGCATGATAGAGAGAGAAAGGGGATGAAATGAAATAGAGAGTGTAAGAAAGAGATAGGAAGATTGAGAGAGGTGAAGAGAGAGAAACTGAGAGAGACGGGGAGAGAGAGAGATATGCTGTGGCCAACTGTGTTTTTACTGTGGGCACAGCACTCAATAACCACATGTGCACACACGGACACAAATACATGCATGGATGCAACTGGCCGATGTTTGACACTCTCATGCCAACTATTACTGGTGTAGCAACAAAACTGTCCCTGGACCAGCACTTAAGGGCCTAATGCACTGACACCACTAACTCCCAGCTGTTGATGACCTCTGATGGATGTTGGGTATGTAAAGTTAAAGACAATGTGTCTAAGAAAAACTTCTGTTTGCCTTATAGCTTAGCAGGCACCTTCAACCAGGGCCACATGAAGCTCATATGTTTGTGGATGATCTATCTGCTCTATCTAATCCCCTGCATAGTTTATAAGGAGGGTTAAGCACCTCCTTTCCCAGGAGTGTGTTAACAGGACCTCACTGTTTTGTGCTAGCTACACAATAGTGATGAATGAGATGAGATACCCTCATGGAATGTAAAGAACTTGACACGGTGAAATTAGCTTCATACCGTAAATGCAATCCACTTTGGTGTAAAACACCCCAACTGTCCTTTTACTGATTTGCGTGATATCTGGAACAGTAGCAACACAGTAAACAGTGGCCACATTGCTGAGTCTACCTTTAACAATAAATACTGAAAACTAACTCTAACTTGCCTTCCTCCAATGTCTTTAACTCAAAATGAGCCTTGAACAACTACAGCTAACACATACTAACATAGCCACTGTTCAAAAACTCAAATATTCTATTATGCAGCCGGTGCAAATTCATTTGTCGGTCTAATTTTGCAGGTGCCCTTAACGCGTCGATCAACAACAGGCGGCTCGCCGTGAACAAGCGGCGCCATCTGTGTGTTCTGGAGCGCCAGTCACCATGGAGTCATCCCTCTATGCCACGGCAACACTAAGGCTGTGTCCCAAATAACATCCTAATCGCTAAATATTGTAGTGCACTACTTTCAACCAGGGCCCACAGGGCTCTGGTCAAAAGTAGTGCACTATGTAGGGAATAGGGTGCCATCTGGGGCGTAGCCTGAGACTCCATTAAGAACCGCGGGTCCATGCATCTTCGGCCATCATTTATTAGGCAAAAGGCAATTAGGAAGCCCCCAAAGACACCATGTGTGGTAAGGACCAAGTCTCCCCTCTTAATCACTTGTAGTAATTAGTTTCTCAGAGATGTATCATTAGGTATCAGAGCCTTTGCAGTCTTCCCAGCCAACACGTCAGAGATGACAAAAGGAAGGAAGAAGAAGAATAAAAGGTGGAATCATCACAATAACTGAGGTTCTGGGAGAGTTGGGGGAATGTCCAAAAACGTTACAAGGTTGTCCTACAAGGAGTGTAATCCATCAAAGTGATTTTTCTCCCCCCCCCCCTGTCTCCTTTGCAACGTAATAATTTTCCTCTCACAGTGTGACATTCATAAAGGATGCTGTGGCTGGGCTGGTACTGCGTCTTGCCAAACTTCGAGAAGCTAATAAATGCGTCTCTGAAGTGCGCCTACTGCTGAGGCCAGGGGTGTCTTCCCTTCTCTCCCCACGCGACCCTGTTCCAAAACTCTCATGATGCTGCCTTCCTTCATTCTCTTCCTCAAGAAGGCTTTTATCTATACAGTCTTCTCAGATCAAAGATCTATTCATTGACTATAGCAAGGAAGAAGGAAAGCTGTTTGAAGAACGTGGCGAGAACATGCAAAGGTGTGAGTCAAAGGTTAGTTCAAAAATCAGGGTGATTTGAAACCCCTTCCTGACCTGAAGATACACAGGGGGATCTGATCCTCTGGCGGTGGATGTGACAGCCTAACATACCTGATCTGTCAATCCAGCTCAATTCTAGACAGCGTAATTTGCTCTTTGCTAACATGAAGGAAAAGCTATCTCGGAATGGTTTCACACCCCATGCTCCAGCAAGACTCGAGCAAACCTATAGAACAGTGTCTTTACTTTATGGCAACTTAAACAACAAATTCACTTTTTTCATCTTTATTTTGGACTCGAGTGATACTTCTCCGTGTAGCCGCATGCACATATGGAAAAATATCGTGGGCTACATTGTTGCAAAAAATTGAATATTTACGCTGCGGATAAATCTTGGAATGACACCATTTCATAAAGCCCTGCATCACTATACTGAGAACGTTGCCATTTCTAAAAGGATGAATTTGTGTGTTTTTGGATCCTTTGCTTTTACCTCTGCCTCTGTAATGCAGAACGAGCATGAGTGTTTTTCAAATCTGTCATTCTGCCCCTGAACAGGCAGTTAACCCACTGTTCCTAGGCCATCATTGAAAATAAGCATTTGTTCTTAACCTGTTGAATCTAGGGGGCACTCTTTTCATTTTTGGAAAAATAACGTTCCCAAAGTAAACGAGCTATTTTGTCAGGACAAGATGCTAGAATATGCATTTAATTGACAGCTTAGGATAGAAAACACTCTAAAGTTTCCAAAACTGTAAAAATATTGTCTGTGAGTATAACAGAACTGATATTGCAGGCGAAAGCCTGAGAAAAATCCAATCAGGAAGGGACTCTTATTTAGAAAGCTCTGCGTTCCTATGCGTCCCTATTGAGCAGTGAATGAGATATCAACCAGATTGCTTTTTCTATGGGTTCCCTAAAGTGTCTAGTGTCACAATACAACTTTCAGGCTTTGATTTTGAAAAATGAGCCTGAACGTCAACATTGTATCAGTGGTCAGCTGGAGTCTCTCAGAGTGTTTTGTGCGTAAGAGAGAAATGCGGACATTGTTTCTCTCTTTCCTACTAAGAAGCCACCTGTCCCGGTTGATATATTATCAAATAGATATTTGAAAAACACCTTGAGGATTGATTATAAACAACGTTTACCATGTTTCTGTCAATATTATGGAGCTAATTTGGAACATTTTTCAGCGTTGTAGTGACCGCAATTTCCGGTCGAATTCTCAGCCAAACGTGAAGAACTAACGGAGTTATTTCGGCTACAAAAATAATATTTTGGGAAAAAAGGAACATTTGCCATCTAACTGGGAGTCTTGTGAGTGAAAACATCCGAAGCTCATCAAAGGTAAATGACATCATTTGATTGCTTTTCTGATTTTCGTGACCAGGTTGCCTGCTGCTAGCTAGGCATAATACTATATGCTAGGCTATCGATAAACATACACAAATGCTTGTCTTGCTTTGGCTGTAAAGCATATTTTCTAAATCTGAGATGACAGGGTGATTAACAAAAGGCTTATTTCAAAATAAGGGTCACTTGGATTGGATTCTTCTCAGGATTTCGCCTGCAATATCAGTTCTGTTAGACTCATAAACAATATTTTTACAGTTTCTGAAACTTTAGAGTGTTTTCTATACTAAGCTGTCAATCATATGCATATTCTAGCATCTGGTCCTGAGAAATAGGCAGTTTATTTTGGGAACGTTATTTAAAAATAAATAGTGCCCCCTAGCTTCAAGAGGTTGATAGGTTAAGAGGGCGTTGGGCATGTATTTTAGAAGTGTCTGGAACTCTATTGGAGGGATGCGACACCATTCATGAGACATTCCATAATTTTGTGTTTTGTTGATGGTGATGGAAAATTAAGTCTCAGGCACCGCTCCAGATTCTCCAATTAGTTAGTGTTTAATTGGGTTGAGATCTGGTGAATAAGACAGCCATGGCATATGATTTACATAGAATGTTATGCTCATCAAACCATTCACTGACAGCTCCTGCCCTGTGGATGGGGTCATTGTCATCTTATGTAGGCATTGCCATGGTAGCCAAAATAATGACCTGCCCAGCATTTTGACCCTAAGCATGATGGGATGTCAATTTCTTCATTAACTCAAGAACCACAGTTGTGTGGAAGCACCTGCTTTTAATACACTTTATATCCTTCATTTACTCAAGTGTTTCCATTATTTTGGCAATTACCTGTATGTCGTTCCAAAAGCTGAAGCCTTCTCTTAAAGAAATCTTAGAATTACACATTTGCTTAATAATTAACTACTTACTTCTCAGAATCCTAACATTGTTTGCTTAAAATGCCCCCCAAAGCTAATTCCTGTGGCTCTCTCTTTTCCCAATACTGTCTTGACTACCTACGACTGTATCTCAGATTCTGCTGATGCGCTCACCCAGTACATGTCAAAGCACTTTACCAAACATGTAGACTGAGGAAAAACACAGAATAAAGAGAGAGAGGGGGATGGGATGGGGAGGGAAAAAAGCTAACAGTTTGTGGTGAATTTCGCTCAGAGAGCAAGATTCTCTTTGAATCTGAGAGTGTGTCGGAGAAGAGAGGAGAAGCGAGGATAGAAATCTCTGTCAGAGCGATTGTTCTTCCATGTAGAAAGGTGGCACAAAGAAGCGTGAGCGGACCTTCCAGTGGGAGGGGTGTGAGAGAAAGAGAGAAAAAAGACATAGTAAATAAATAAAAAGGTAAAAAGATTATTGATGGTAAGGAAGCTAGCTAAAAAGAATATAGTAGAGTAAATAATGTTACAGCACTAATAAACACAATTGTTTTCCCCAAAAAGTATTGAAATATTTATGCAATTTGCAGACATAGAAAACACAAGCTTGCAGACTCTCCATCTCCCTTTCTCTCTCTCTCTCTCTCTCTCTCTCTCTCAATACAATCCAATTTAAGGGCTTTATTGGCATGGGAAACATATGTTTACATTGCCAAAGCAAGTGAAAGAGATAATAAACAAAAGTGAAATAAACAGCAAAATTTTACCAGTAAACATTACAGTTCCAAAAGTTCCAAAAGAATAAAGACATCAAATGTAATTTTATGTATATAAACAGTGTTGTAATGATGTGCAGTCTCTCTCTCTCTCTCTCTCTCTCTCTCTCTCTCTCTCTCTCTCTCTCTCTCTCTCTCTCTCTCTCTCTCTCTCTCTCTCTCTCTCTCTCTCTCTCTCTCTCTCTCTCTCTCTCTCTCTCTCTCTCTCTCTCTCTCTCTCTCTCTCTCTCTCTCTCTCTCTCTCTCTCTCTCTCTCTCTCTCTCTCTCTCTCTCTCTCTCTCTCTCCAATTCAATTCAATTCATGGGTTTTTATTGACATGGGACACATATGTTAACACTGCCAAAGCAAGTGAAGTACATAATATAAAATGGTACAACATTTTTTATAATAACATGGTATAAGGGATTGATTTTAAGAAATTTGGCTTAATTAATTTGATTAATATTATGGTGTTTCTATTCAGAGAGAAACGAAAAATGAAACCCTTTGGGTTTCCTTTAGGATTGAATGGAAAATATGGCGCTGTACAACGTGATGATCGGGAGTAGGATACAGGATTGGAGGATTCTAAATTGTTTGCATTAGACAACTTTGTTCCAATATTTCTGTAAATCAGTGATATTTATTCCCATAGTAAGTCGTTATGGAGCCATAACTAAATCAACATCATCATTTTAAAAGAGTATTTTTATTTTATTAATGAAATGTGTTTATTTGTTTATTAGGCTACTGAGCAGTCTACAATACATACTGTAATAAACATGGGAAAGTGCCTAATTCCTTACATAAGGGAGAGCAGAAAATCTCATTCAGCACGCTTGTGGGAGTGCTGGCAGGATGTACAGTTTTTCATTCTCTATATATGAATTACAAATCAGCCTTTACTTAAATCATGTTTCTAGTCTATTGCATAGTTACAATTTGTATTCATTAATGTCCCAGGAGCAGGAGTGGTAAACACTGTTGAAGTTTATAATTGTAATACATACATGCAGACACAGCATCATTCAAATAATGTAGTTTGATACACCTGGTATTGGATATGACTGAAAAAAATCGTAAATTAACTTTATGACAAAAGAATATGCACGGTCATTTGTCATTACATTAACTTAACATATTCCTCTCAATTGTAAATGTTTTGCTTGACTCGTTATGACGTTATAATTACCTAAATGCTTTTTCAGCCATCTTTACTGAAGAAAGTCACCAGGGTCGGGTGTCTCGCTTCATATTCGTCATTGGAACCACTTGACATGATTGGTGAAATAAAAACCTTCGAACCCAAATGCATAATGAGTGCTCTAACTCCCCCTTGTGGTGGTCTGGATGTAAGGTGTAAGCTCGCAATTTATAAAGGAGGAACGACTGTACAAAAGTGAAATAAACAATAAAAATGAACAGTATACATTACACTCACAGAAGTTCCAAAAGAATAAAGACATTACAAATGTCATATTAGGTATATATCCAGTGTTGTAACAATGTGCAAATGGTTAAAGTACAAAAGGGAAAATAAATAAACATAAATATGGGTTGTATTTACAATGGTGTTTGTTCTTCACTGGTTCTCTCTCTCTCTCTCTCTCTCTCTCTCTCTCTCTCTCTCTCTCTCTCTCGGTCACACACTGCTCACAGCAGTGGAATACAGTATCAGGGCATAGTATACCGAAGGCTCATTGAACGCAGTCTGGCAGTCTGCAAAAGCACACACAGAACCGCCAGCCAGGTTATAGGAAAGGACAGAACGTTCTGGGTGTTACAGCAGAGTGAAGAAAGACACTCTCCACAGCGCCATAGAGTCCATAAACAGTGATGGATGGCCCATCATAATTTACCTCTTTGGTGACTTTTCAACAGCGTCACACCCCAGGAATCACATGCAAGAGGTGAGCAAGCAGACAGTACAGACAGAGCAAAAGGCAGAGCACAATAGAAAGGCAATGCGGAGAAAATAAGGCCCAAGTGAGAAAGGGAAAGACAGAGATATATGTAGAAAGAGATAAAGAAAGAGAGATGAGAGGTGAGGAAATGTCTTTGACATCAGCCTGACTAAACATCCCCACACATACAAGCAAGTGAACACGCAGGCACACATGCACGCACACACACACACACACACACACACACACACACACACACACACAAAATGCTCAATTGGACCCTCTGCCCCCCTCCTGTCCTTGCTTCCCTCGATGACTCCATCCCACACACACTGTATCTAGAGCATGAAAAATCCACTGTCTCCTCTACTCACCTCTCCTGCCAACGCAGAGAGAGAGAGAGAGAGAGAGAGAGAGAGAGAGAGAGAGAGAGAGAGAGAGAGAGGAGAGAGAGAGAGAGAGAGAGAGAGAGAGAGAGAGAGAGAGAGAGAGAGAGAAGGAGAGAGAGAGAGAGAGAGAGAGAGAGTGTGTTGGGGGGCCAGATGCAGCAAGGAAGGAAAGAGAACAAGGATGACACAGCGATAGTGTGTGACAAAGAGAGGGAGGGCAAAAGGGATATTGTAGCGAGTGAGACAGAAAAAGAGAGAGCGAGGGGGAGCAAGAGAGAGGGCAGAATTAATCGCTTTCTCTAAGGCAACGAAAAAGAGAGTCCGAAAAAAAGCAATTGCCACATGTACAGTATGACACAGAAGAGCCAAAGAGAGAGAGAAGGAAGTAAGTGCACCTAGAGAAAGTAAAACATTTACTTTCTCTTTTCACCAGGGAGAGGGCAAAGTAAACTACATATGACAGTTTCCTTTCACCCATGGGAGATGTGAAATTGGGACACTCAAGAGATGGCAAAATGAGAGCCTGAGTTACCTTGTTTCCCCATGACATAATAGGTCTTGAGAGTATCACAGCAACACATTGTGAGATCAGTAGTATAGCAATCGCAGTGTACCAAGTTAAAGATAATCATCGAATGATCAGTTGTGTTTTGGTTAAACAACGACAACATGTAATGGAATGACCAGTTCTGTTGAACTTGTTTGTGTCTGTTGTTAGGTAGGCAAGTCAGAGGACCCCTGAACATGCTTAAGGATAACTGGGAGGCTGATAAGGCAGCGCCAAGCAGCATCACTGCCTACATCGTGCAGATGTGAGACAAGCTGGACAGTCTGAAGGAGATGCATCTTCAACAGTCACAACAAAAGATAGTTTGTGTGTATGCATTGATATGTAGGCTACGTCTGCCTTTTTAAAAATGTATGTAGTTCTGTCCTTGAGCTGTTCTTGTCTATTGATGTTCTGCATTATGTCATGTTTCATTATTTTGTGTGGACCCCAGGAAGAGTAGCTGCTGCTTTTGCAACAGCTAATGGGGATCCTAATAAAATACCAAATACCAAAACGTAGAAGGTTTGGTATGAGAATGGTCCATGGAGGGTGAATGACCCATCACTGCCTCAGCAGTGCAGTAGATGATAACTGAGGGCTGTCAATTAATCCCAGGTTAATGTACATTGATGAATAAGCCCACATTCCTCCTGAAGAAACAGGAAGCCGTTCTACTTTAGAATAGTGATTATAACCCACTATGAAATGTATGAATTGAAAAATACCATGTGTCATATTGTGCAGCTGAATATTACATACAGTACATATAAAACAACATTATTAGATAAAAAAAGGTCTGCCTGCCTGCATACAGTAGAGAGAGAGAGAGTCTGGACAGCCCCTATTGATCGCCACCCGGCACACATCACCGCAACTTTCACAAATTGCTATTGAGAAGTGACCTGTAATGCAATTACTGCCCAATCCGGGGCCTAGGCCACCATCAATTATTAAAAGCTGCCGAGCCACGGCCTGGCTGATACTGTTCCGCCTCCGCTCCGCTCCCTGTGTTGTCATTATCACGTCTGTCCACGGCTGGCCAGCTGTTGCACCACGTACCACACAGGCACCGGAAATAAGCTTTAGGACCAATGCTTCCCCTGGATAAAACAAAGTATTACGGCTATGGGCTGTATGCATACCTATCCTTGACCCAGGTGGTTGCTACTCATTGGTGATGGTGGATGGGGTGAGTTTCTCCCCTTAACAAGGTTATGAAAGCTCTTTTGGACCTAGTGGAAAACGTTTTTATGAATGCAATACGTTACTATTCAAATTCAAGTCCTGTCAAGTGAGAAGATGAGGACAGGAAGCTTAAACGCAGGTTGATATTTATTGACTCTTGTCCTGGAGGCAGAACTGAGCGATATCTCCTTAGATAGGCCAGCTGCAAAGTCAAAATTGGCTCTATTGTAAAAATGTATGAAAACAAAAAGGAGCTTTTTTTGTTGTCTTAATTTAAGGTTAGGGTTAGGCATTAGGGTTAGCAGTGTGGTTAGGGTTAAGGTTATGGTTCAGTTTAAAATCAGATTTTAGGACTTTGTGATTGTGCTTGCTATAGGGACCACTCTGCAGAACTGCCTCCAGAACACGATACATGATGAAAAACGCTAACGCACAGCTTCAACAGTTGAGACATGGGCTCCTTCACCAAATGGCACCCTATTCCGCATAAAGTGCACTACTTTTGACGAGAGCCCTATGCACTTCATAGGGAATAAATAGATGGGGCTCTGGTCAAAAGTAGTGCACTATATAGGGAATAGGGCGCCATTTAGGATGCAACCATGGCTCAGACGTGCACTCCCCCTTAGTCCCCCCTTCTCTCCTCCCAGCCACACTCATAAAACCCCTACCTCACCCAGAGAGCCAGGCAGTTATTGACCAATGAGGCGGCTTATTGAGAAAAGCTGCCATGAAAGTGGGTCATGTAGCCAATCAATGCCATGGATTTTTGGACCCAGTCATTATCTCTCCTCGAGAAAAAAAAGAAACAGACACAAATCAGTGGTATGGAGACACCTTGCCTACACCTCCTCTCTCACCCTCTCTCTCTCTCTCTCTCTCTCTCTATCCATCCCTCTCTATTCCTCCCTACATCCCTCCCTCTATCACCCAGCTCCCTTTCCACCTTTCCTTTTCTTCTGTTTTCTTGTCCCTGGGTTGAAACGGGTGTCAGGAAGGGAAAGAGTGAGGGAGGGAAGGAAGGCAGGGAGGGAGGGAGGAAAAGAGGGATGGTAGAACGGTGCTAGGCTGTGTGTGTATTTGAACACGCTCAGAAATGACTCGTTGATTCACGAGCTTCTATGTTTTCTCATCTGACTTTGCGCTATTACAGTGTGAGTCGGTCGGCCCTAGATTTCTGTGTGTGTATGTTACGCTGCTTATTCAGTGTGGAGGAGAATGTGTTTGTAAGAGTGTGCAGATGTGATGGTGGGTGTGAGAGTGACAGAAAGACATGTGTGTTTATGTGGGGATGTATGAGAAAGATCTATGTCTATTTGTCTCTCACTTGTAATTTGATTTGATTCTTCTTCTTTTGGACTAGTCCTCCAAGTCCTTAAACATGAAAATACAATTTATAATACTGTGTCTTTGTGTCTGTGTGTGTGTGTGTGTCTGTGTCTGTGTGTGTCTGTGTGTGTGTGTGTGTGTCTGGGTGTGTGTGTCTGTATATGTATGTGTGTGTCTGTGTCTGTGTCTGTGTGTCTGTGTGTGTGTGTGTGTGTAGTCTGTGTGTCTGCATGTGTGTTTAATGCTCACGGCTTTACACAAGTGTAATAGTATGTCTTGTGTGAGAATGTGTGTTTATGAGTTTGAGCGAGTATTTGCGTGTAGGTGTGTACACACACTGTGCCGGCTAGTCGTGCCCCCTCTCCTCCTTCTCCCTCACCCCCTGCTAGGGAGGCCTTGTGCCAAAATCAATAGATGCTTTCTGATGCATCATGCTGTTGTATGAGTCTGAAACACGAGAGGATCATAAATATGGCATCCAAAGGCACACATTTGAGACAGGTCCCATTTTATACCTGTCTTAAACCTCCCCGGTGAATCATGTTATAGACGCACACTTTGAATAAACTAATGCAACATTTGTTATGTTTAGTTTTTGTTTGGCATTGGTTTGACCTCTGGTTAAGTTATTCTCTGTAAAAGGAACTTTAATGGATTTCTGTTAAAGATAACTATAATGGAAGAGCAACCTAATAATGTGCCAGCACCTGTGAAATCCTGAAGTAGTACACTATCTATACAAAAGTATGTGGACACAACTTCAATGAGTGGATTCGGCTATTTCAGCCACAACTGTTGCTGACAGGTGTATAAAATCGAGCACACAGCCATGCAATCTCCAAAGACAAACATTGGCAGTAGAATGGCCTTACTGAAGAGCTCAGTGACTTTCAACATGGTACCGTCATAGGGTGCTCCCGAGTGGCGCAGCGGTCTAAGGCACTGCATCTCAGGGCTAGAGGTGTCAATACAGACACTCTGGTTTTGATTCAAGGCTGTATCACAACTGGCTGTGATTGGGAGTCCCATAGGGCGTCACACAATTGGCCCAGCATTGTCCAAGTTTGGCAGGTGTATGCCGTCATTGTAAATACGAATGTGTTCTTAACCGACTTGCCTAGTTAAATAAAGGGAAAAAATGTATTATAATAATACGTTAATTCCAACAAGTCAGTTCCTCAAATTTCTGCCCTGCTAGTGCTGCCCCACTCAACTGTAAGTTCTGTTATTGTGAAGTGGAAACGTCTAGGAGCAACAACGGCTCAGCCGCGAAGTGGTAGGCCACACAAGCTCACAGAACAGGACTGGCGAGTGCTGAAGAGCGTAAAGCGTAAAAATCGAGCGTAAAAATCGTCTGTCCTCGGGTGCAACACTCACTACCGAGTTCCAAACTGCCTCTGGAAGCAACTGCCCCTGGAAGCAACGTCAGCACAAGAATTGTTTGTTCAGCTTCATGAAATGGGTTTCCATGGCCGAGCAGCTGCACAAAAGCCTAAGATGACCGTGTGCAATGCCAAGTGTCGGCTGGAGTGCTGTAAAGCTTGCCGCCATTGGACACTTCACCATCTGGAAGTCTGATGGAAGAATCTGGGTTTGGCGGTTGCCAGGAGAATGCTACCTGCCCCGAAGCATAGTTCCAACTGTAAAGTTTGGTGGATGAGGAATAATGGTAATAATAACACTTTTGAGATTAATTAGACCGCCGACTGCGAGCCAGGCCTAATCGTCCAACGTCAGTGCCTGGCTTCACTAATGCTCTTATGACTGAATGGAAGCAAGTCCCCTCAGCAATGTTCCAACATCTGGTAGAAAGTCTTCCCAGAAGAGTGGAGGCTGTTATAGCAGCAAACGGGGGGACCAAACTCCATATTAATGATTTGGAATGAGATATTCGACGAGCAGGTGTCCACATACCTTTGGTCATGTAGTGTACACAAGTACACAGTCTACTCTAATCAATGTCAATCACTAGTGACTATGATACATAAAAACAAACAATTATCATATCCTACTAAAATACAAATTAGTAGTTTACTGTATACCATAGTTGATTCCACACAAAGGCCTGGTCCATTTCCAATAGCATTGCTACGTTGTCCAACAATTCCAGCCATGAGATTCTGAATGTTGCTAGATAACCAGCTAAACATTTTTAAATGCTTTGGAGAAAATGTCAACACGCTAGTGAAGTCTAAAATAATTAGAAAATAAAATAAAACTTCTAAAAGGTGAACTATCACTTTAAGATATCCCAGTAGGTCAGGGATACATCCGATCTGGAGCTCAAGCTCAGTTACACTTCTGATTTTCATGTTTACTTGATAGTTAAGTGCACTCGCAGGGTCCCCCGGCTCAAATTCAGTCCCCAACTAAAGGCCAAGAAGGAACATCAGCAGTGGAATTGGGCTCAAGCTCCCGATTTAAGTATCCCTGCAATAGGTATATCAATAAGTCATTTCAAGGTGCTTGTATCATGTCAATTCCTAGTGACTTTAGGAGCACCTTCAGGATATTCTCAGTATGGAATCTAAATCCTCTCAGTTTAGGCGTCACCTGGGCATCAGCTGAGCTAGGCACAACACTGCTTTTCAAAACTTTCCAACACGAGGGAACAACTTTGAGAAGAACGATGCCAAGTGAAGTGAAAATGGTGGTGGGGGGAGGGGCGGTAGTTGGTTGAAAAGAGAAGAAAAGAAGCAAAGTGCGGATAAAACGTCCTACTGCCTTTACTCATCTCTCCGCCAAGTCCCTGTTCTTTCCCTAATCAACTCATTTGTTGTGTTTCTCTGTCTTCACCTCTGTAAGGCTTCAAAGACCGCGTCTCCCAGACTCCTCTGCTTCTTTAAGGTTGGCTGCTCATACCAGAACTGTCCTGGAGAATTATACTTGTTTACTTAGCATTCACAATGAGTCGACAAACCTAAGCAATCACCGGCGGCCCGATCTGGGATTGGCTAATTAGCATTTCTTATTAAACGACGGTGATGGGTAGTGACTTCAATTAAATTCATTTGCTGTGGGTTCCTCAAGATTACCACGATGACGCCACTGCCGCCGCCACTGCCGCCTCCTCGCAACATTTACACAAGCTACAGGGACTGCTCTAGTCACTATAAAGCTTTCAAAAAGTATGGATCGCTACATTAAAAAAAGGTCCCTTTACTGATAACATAGATGTCGTACCACGTACTGTACATACAACAACACTCAATAAGGCAAAATCTTCATTGTGAACAGAAAATCGCATTTTTGTTTTGCCAAATATGAAATGTATCTTCTTTTTTTGTTGTGTGACTGCGCCATTCCTGCTCGGGGGGATGAAAGCAGAGAAAGAGAGAAGGATCCACAGCGGCAGAGGCAGCGCACGACTCCTCTCTTCCGCACTGCACATCTATGATGTCATAATCACTCACATCAAAGGCTTTCTGCTCAACATGGCGACTGTCAACCTCCCTGGAGGCGTCATTAAAAAACGAACAGGCCCAACCAAGCGAGCCCTGACAGAGACGCATCAAGACTCAACGCACACACATACACACACAGACACACACATATGGCACAGATACACAATGTTAAAGCCCTGCAACATAGTGCTGGGTTAAAAAATAAAATAATATATTAAAGTATACATTGGATCCAGATAGTGTAGGAGTTGTTGCTTGCAATCATATCGTACATACAGTATGGTATACAGGTAACTGCCAAAATAAAGGAAACACCAACTACAAGTATTCAATAATTTGGTGTTTGTCCATAGTGGTGAAAAACGCTGTCTCAGGCGCCACTCCAGAATCTCCCATAAGTGTTCAATTGGGTTGCAATCTGGTGACTGATACACACACACACACACACACACACACACACACACACACACACACACACACACACACACACACACACACACACACACTTTCGCAACATGCACATACACACCCTTTAAACCCCCATTTGCTCCTTTGAGACCACTGTTTCAAAGTCACTGAGGTCTCTTTTTCTAGCCATGGTAGCCAAAATAATGGGCAACGGGGTATTTTTATACATGACCCTAAGCATGATGGGATGTTTAATTAACTCAGGAACCAAACCTGTGTGGAAGCACCTGCTTTAAATGCACTTTGTATTCCTCATGTACTCAAGTGCTTCCTTTCTTCTGTATGTACGAACATAATGTTGTTAGACACGTTAGATATACTGTATGTATATTTACAGTATATTGTTGGCCCTACCACAGAACACACACATACACACACACTGCAACTATAAATAGGCCTGCTCTGATGTGATGCTATGTGGTTTCTCCCCGTGGGTTTGTGTGACTGTCAGAGGGAGAATGAAAAGGCGAGGGAGGGGGAGAAAGAGGAAGAGGGACGCATGGAGAAAAGAGGGAGAACAAATGGGAAAAGAGGGTGGTGTGTTGTTGTGTGTACAGTATGTCAACAGTAAAGACATTGTGTGGCACCTTTGAATGCAAACACATTTGTGTGGCAAGGTGTGTGCGTTGCGTGTGTGTGCCTAGCTGTGTGTGATCTTTATGGGTGTCGGAATCTGTTTAACATTTATTTGTCTGGGTGCATGTTAAGGTGCTTGAGGGGCCATAAAGTACAAACAGTATGACAGTGTGGTGGTAAACTTACCCCTGGCAGGGTCTTCTGCTCATGAAGTGCATTCTGAGCTTTCAGGGCCGACTCTCTGGCACAGTAGGTAAGGAAGGCACAGCCTGAGAGACAGAGAGACCGAAAGAGAGAGAGACATAGAGAGGGGGGTAGGGAGAGGGAGAGAAAGGATAATGACGTTAGCATACTGGGGCACACACTGAGAGACAGCGAAGGAGGAGACCACTCAAACTTGTTAGAGACAAAAATCCAAGAACACAAACTAACACAAACAGAGCCGTCCCTTGGAGAGAGAGAGAGAGAGAGAGAGAGAGAGAGAGAGAGAGAGAGAGAGAGAGAGAGGAGAGAGAGAGAGGAGAGAGAGAGAGAGAGAGAGAGAGAGAGAGAGAGAGAGAGAGAGAGAGAGAGAGAGAGAGAGAGAGAGAACGAAAGAAAGAAAGTGAGAGAGGGAGCGAAAGAAAGAAAGAGAGAGAGAAAGATAGAGAGAGAAAGAATGAGAGAGAGAAATAATGAAAGAGTGAGAGAGAGAAAGAATGAAAGAGTGAGAGAGTGAGTGAAATGAAGAGAGAGATGGTAAGCCTGCAGCTAAAGAGTACTATCTCCGAAGTGCTACCTACATGGCCTACTGAGTATACCAAACATTAGGAACACCATCCTAATATCGAGTTTACTTTATAAGGTGTCAAACGTATTCCACACGGATGTCGGCCCATGTTGACTTCAATGCCTCCCAGAGTTGTGTCAAGTTGGCTGGCGGTGGACCATTCTTGATACACATCGGAAACACCAGTGTTGCAGTTCTTGACACAAACCGGTGCGCCTGGCACCTACTACCATACCCCGTTCAAAGGCACTGAATTCTTTTGTCTTGCCCATTCACCCTCTGAATGGCACACACACACACACACTCAATCCATGTCTCAATTGTCTCAAGGCTTAAAAAGCTTTAACTTATCTACTCCCTTTCATCTACACATCAATAAGGGATCATAGCTTTCACCTGATAAGTGTATGTCATGGAAAGGGCAGGTG
The DNA here is from genome assembly GCF_002021735.2 of Oncorhynchus kisutch. Taxonomy (NCBI): domain Eukaryota; kingdom Metazoa; phylum Chordata; class Actinopteri; order Salmoniformes; family Salmonidae; genus Oncorhynchus; species Oncorhynchus kisutch. Next base: position 41,412,652 of record NC_034174.2, on the reverse strand, counting down.
TTCATGCTGTTTTGTATACTCAGTGTATGTATGCTAAACAGTTTAATATACACTTTCCCTTTCCATGTTATCACTTCTCGTGTGGCAGAGATGAATAAACGTGTGCAAGCTAATCTAGCTATACAGCTACTTTCTCCCAAAACATGTCAAATCTTATGTGGCTCTTCTCTCTCTCTCTCTCTCTCTCTCTCTCTCTCTCTCTCTCTCTCTCTCTCTCTCTCCCTGCAAGTCTGCAGTTATCCAGTCGACCATCAGTGTGCGTCGGTCCTCACTTTGCTGTGACAAGGCAGACATTTCCCTGACAGTCTTTCTTTCTGCTCCATATGTTCCCACAATCCCCTGTTTCCCTAGCACCTGGGCTGACATGAGGGGGCTGCCAGGGAGATGCCGGAGACTCAGGCAAACTAAGAGAAACCACAGGAACATGTCACTCACAGGCCCCCTTGACAGGAAGCCTATGTAGTGCTGTCATAAGGCTGACATAGTGTTAGCTAAGGAGAATCTTATTTAGAACTGTCCAACTTTTGACTGTGAATGTTATTATGGAGACCCTCCATGAACAGGAACATGTAACACAGAAACCCTGGAACCATGTTCAGACGACATTTGAAAACGTTATGCCAACATTCCAGGACCCCAATAGATATCGTCTGTAGGGCCTGTTTACGCTTCAACATCACATTCTCTCCACAGTCAAGTTGTAACATGCGTTGTTACCATGAAAGCATGAAGTGAAAATGAAATAAAACATTTCCTTTGAAAGAAATGAAAGGATGAAAATGTGTCAATGTATGAACAAAAATATGTTTACACAATGCACTGGTGATGCTTATTAGGCAGTTCGCCATCAAGGCATAAGTAGTTGATTGGTGTGACATTTTTTGTCTTTTTTGTTTTTCTATTTAGACTTGGACTTTCTTTCAAAGACTCAAAGATGTAAATTCTCCAATCTTTTATTTCTGTCAAGTTTACAGTTTGTGTCTGTAATTCAAACCCCAGAATGTTTTCGGGCACTGTAAAAACACCAGGTTGACTCCCCTCACAGAACTGTCACAAAGACAGTTCACACTGTCCTAGAGACTGTACATATACACAGTTTTAAAATGTAATGAACAAACTAAAAGCCGTCTGCGAGCTGCGAGTAGCATTTTGCAATCAAAAAGACTGTGTAAACATTCAAAACGCCACTTTAATACAGCGGGCAGTAGTCAACAACAGAACTAAACAAGGATGCCTGAAGAGTAGATCTAGTATCTTTCTAGCTCTATGCCTAACGTTCTCACTCTTTTGTTCACATTCAACTTGTCAACATCCTTTTTAATGTAAAGTTATATCATTAATATCTGTGGTATCTGGCTATTTACATATTGACATGTTATGGGCAGAGAGAGTGGGGGCCAGACGAGCTGCAGCATGTATGAAGAGCAGGGCTAACTAGTGTGCCTGGGGAGCTGGTCTCAGTCGCTGTGTGTGCTTGGCTCTGTGTCTTTAACCCTGGGCTGGTCTGATGGCGGGCCGCTGGAGAGCTCACTCCGCCTGTTGCTGTTTTTAATTAATGCCATGCTCATTAGCCCGAGTGGGAGCTCGCTGCTGACAGCCTGCTACCTCCTACCTACCTCCTCCCTGTCATGTTACGCTACATGCCAGCTGCCTCTCCCAAAGGAGGAACACGTGTGTGTGTGTGTGTGTGTGTGTGTGTGTGTGTGTGTGTGTGTGTGTGTGTGTGTGTGTGTGTGTGTGTGTGTGTGTGTGTGTGTGTGTGTGTGTGTGTGTGTGTGTGTGTGTGCAAGCCTGGGCTTCACACACATCGCTCATACAGGGGTACACAACACACACACGTTGGTTTTACTATCCAAGCTGGGACCAAAAAATGGATTCCTATTCAAAATCCTATTTTCCCTCACCCTAAACCTTAACATAACCCTAACCCCAACCTTAACCCCAAATCACTAACCCTAAAACCAAACCAAACTCCTAACCCTAATCCTATCCCGAAAGCCTAAACCCAATCCTATCCCTAAACCCTAAGCCTAAAATAGATTTTTTCCTTTTAGGGACTGCCGAAATGGCCGCACTTGTCAAAGTTTCCTTGATTTACTATCGTTGATTATCTCACACACACACACACACACACACACACACACACACACACACACACACACACACACACACACACACACACACACACACACACACACACACACACACACACACACACACACACACACACACACACACACACACACACACACACACACACACACACGTGAGTAAGCAACACTCAACAAACACCCCAGTCATAGTCAGGCTCAGCTCGGATCTTGCTGTGTCTGGCTCTAGCTAGTATCTGGCTAAAACACACACTGGTAGGAGCAGTGGATAGACATTCATCTTTTGTTGCCTTGCATTGTTTTACAATGCTACAAATTCAAATCAACAACAGTGCAGAGAAGAGAAAGAAGAAGAAAAGAGGCAGCGAATGAGAGAGAAATGGAGAGAGAGAGAGGGGGGGGGGATAAGGGAAAGAGCAAATGAACAGTAGAAAGCGGGGGTGGAGAAGGGAGAAGAAAGCGGTGCAGAGAAAGAGGCTAAGCGAGAGAGAGAGAGAGAGAGGGGGGGGGGGGGACAAGATAGAAAAGTAAAGGGAGGTAGAGAGAGAAAAGTAGAGAGAAAAAGGTAGAGGTAGAGGTAGAGAGCGAAGATAAGATCACCTTGCTGTGAACACCATCCCCCTGTGTCCTACACTCGCCTCTTATCTCAACCACTGCAGACACCCTAAAGTGACACACATCCACCGACCTAAAGGGACACACACCCACCGAGAGAAAGAGGGAAAGACAGAAGGGAGTAAAAGAGAGAGAGAGAGAAAGGAATCAGGGATTGAAAGAGACAATGTCTAAAAAGTAGGAAAGACTCCACTACTTTCTTCACCTACGGCAGGTAGCCTAGTGGTTAGAGCGTTGGGCCAGTAACCGCAAAGTTGCTAGATCGAATCCCCGTACTTACAAGGTCAAATTCTGTTGTTCTACCCCTGAACAAGGCAGTTAACCTACTCTTCCTAGGCTGTCATTGTAAATAAGAATTTGTTCTTAACTGACTTGCCTAAATGAATCTTACCAGTGATTTGAGAAGAAGCTGTCTGTGACAGTACATTTATTGCCAAGTGGCCAAACTCTCTTCTCTTCTGTTACAAGAGATTCCAATTGCAAGATGTCTAACTGAAGATTTGCTGGCATCAATTAAGCCAGTGCCTCTCATGAAGTCCAATTATGACTTAACAAATGTGAGATCATGAGACTTGGTATTATCATTGCATTGTAATCATGGAAAGCAAGAGAAGCCAGGCTTCCCAAATAAATTTACCAAGGAAAAGGGCAAAAACATATAAAATCCTTTATCTTTCATCTCTCTGTGTTTTTGTCATATTCCGTCAATTCGCAAGAGGCTGAATGTATCTTACCGGAGAAAGCATCCAAGCGAGCAAACAGCGCCCCTCTGTCTCTGTATGTGTAGGTCATCTATCTGATACTGTCTGGTCATAAAGAGTAGGACATTGTTTTTGCCCGTAGCCTTGAATGCAAGGGAAGCCAGTGAGCATTTGGCCTCCCGTGATAAAAAAAGTATAAAATAATAGCCAATCAGTGTTGAGCTTAACTGAGTGAGCTGAACTGTGAATGGTCCTGGCGCACCAATAAAATAAGTGTCAAGAAGCCAGTTTGAGTTTGGCTTCACATTTATCACATCTCCTCAAGAGAAATATGTCTTTGACAGAAACAACTTGAATTGTTGCATATTGTTGTGTTGTTGTACTCCGGTGGCTAGCTAAAATGGTCCCTTTCCTAAATTAACCATGGATGGAGATAGGGATTTGGACTTGTGGTTTTACTTCGTTCTCAGTACTGGCAAATGACTATAACCGCGATTCTGATCAACCATTATTTCATACCTTGTTGTGCCCCTGGCCCGAGAGGATGGAAGTTAAATATGTAGCTAGATGTAGAAGGATAATTTTAACTAACTAACGTTACCCAAGAAAGGAAGTTAGGCTAGCGAGCAAGCATTTTAGCCAGGTAGCCGAGGACAACAAAAACTAAAAGCGTGTACTGTATGACAGAGTGATAGACTGTTTCATCAACATGAAAGAGAGGAGAATGACATTGGCGTTTCTCTACAAGTAGGTTGAGTCAACATGTTTTTTCTACTTGCACGAACGCACGCACGCACACACATACACACAAACATCAGAACCATTGACCGCTACATCATATTTATCTTACATTGATTGGACTAAATTATTTTTTGTATTTTTTAGTTGTAACTCTATTAGAGAAAGCATAGGTGATTTTATTATGTTGAAATGTTGAAGTTGAAATGGTGCTGGAATAGTGGAGGTGTCACGCCCTGATCTGTTTCACCTGTTCCTGTGATTGTCTCCACCCGCTCCAGGTGTCGCTTATTTTCCCCAGTGTATTCATCCCTGTGTTTCCTGTCTCTCTGTGCCAGTTCGTCTTGTATGTTAGTCAAGTCAACCAGCGTAATTTTCCTGTACTCCTTTTGCTGTTCTCTTTTTGATAGTCCTCCTGGTTTTGACCCCTGCCTGACTCTGGACTACTTTCCCGCCTGCCTGATCATCCTGCCTGCCCTGACCTTGATTCTGCCTGCCTTGACCTTGATTCTGCCTGCCCTGACCTTGATTCTGCCTGCCCTGACCTTGATTCTGCCTGCCCTGACCTTGACTCTGTCTGCCCTGACCTTGATTCTGCCTGCCCTGACCTTGACTCTGCCTGCCCTGACCTTGATTCTCCCTGCCCTGACCTTGATTCTGCCTGCCCTGACCTTGATTCTCCCTGCCCTGACCTTGATTCTGCCTGCCCTGACCTTGATTCTCCCTGCCCTGACCTTGATTCTGCCTGCCCTTCTGTACCTTTTGGATTCTGAACTGGTTTTGACACTTTTGCCTGTCCACGACTATTCTCTTGCCTTCCAATATGTATTATTCCAATAGGATAAGACTCCAACCATCTGCCTCCTGTGTCTGCATCTGGGTCTCGCCTTGTGTCATGATAGGAGGCAGCTCCAGTTTTCTTTGCAACTTGCGGAAACTCTCAGTAGTTCTAAATAAATATTTTGGAAAATGTCAGAAACATTAACTTGCTTGACCATGCTGTAGGTCACGTAACGGTTTGTTACATGCAATATGCTTTGTGGACTTCACCAGACAGAGGTTGCTCTCCGGTTTTGTGATGAAACAAAGGTGTGGTTGAATTTATTCTGCCACTGTGTCTTCTTATTGTCTCGGCCTTAGGTCTATATATCACGGTGTCAAGGCACATGAACTAACAGGTTATAGAGCAAACAACACTATTATCACAACACATAGAGTTGAAGTCGGAAGTTTACATACACTTAGGTTGGAGTCATTAAGACTTGTTTTTCAACCACACCACAAATTTCTTGTTAAGAGACTATACATTTGGCAAGTTGGTTAGGACATCTACTTTGTGCATGACACAAGTTATTTTTCCAGCAATTGTTTACAGACAGATTATTTCACTTGTAATTCACTGTATCACAGTTCCAGTGGGCCAGACGTTTACATACACTAAGTTGACTGTGCCTTTAAACAACCAGAAAATGATGTCATGGCTTTAGAAGCTTCTGATAGGCAAATTGACATAATTTGAGTCAATTGGAGGTGTAACTGTGGATGTACTTCAAGCCGTACCTTCAAACTCTTTGCTTGACATCATGGGAAAATCAAAAGAAATCAGCCAAGACCTCAGAACAACAATTGTAGACCTACACAAGTCTGGTTCATCCTTGGGAGCAATTTCCAAATGCCTGAAGGTACCACGTTCATCTGTACAAACAATAGTATGCAAGTATAAACACCATGGGACCACGCAGCCGTCATACCGCTCAGGAAGGACACACGTTCTGTCTCCTAGAGATGAACGTACTTTGGTGTGAAAAGTGCAAATCAGTCAACAGCAATGGACCTTGTGAAGATGCTGGAGGAAACAGGTACAAAGGTATCTATATCCACGGTAAAACGAGTCCTATATCGACATAACCTGAAAGGCCGCTCAGCAAGGAAGAAGCCACTGCTCCAAAACTAACATAAAAAAGCCAGACTATGGTTTGCAACTGCACATGGGGACAAAGATCATACTTTTTGTTTCATCTGGTCTGATGAAACAAAAATAGAACTGTTTGGCTATAATGACCTTTGTTATTTTTGGAGGAAAAAGACGGAGGCTTGCAAGCCGAAGAACACCATCCCAACCGTGAAGCACGGGGGTGGCAGCATCATGTTGTGGGGGTGCTTTGCTGCAGGAGGGACTGGTGCACTTCACAAAATAGATGGCAACATAAGGTAGGAAAATTATGTGGATATATTGAAGCAACATCTCAAGACATCAGTCAGGAAGTTAAAGCTTGGTCGCAAATGGGTCTTCCAAATGGACAATGACCCCAAGCATACTTCCAAAGTTGTGGCAAAATGGCTTAACGACAACAAAGTCAAGGTATTGGAGTGGCCATCACAAAGCCCTGACCTCAATCCCATCGAACATTTCTGGGCAGACCTGAAAACATGTGTGTGAGCAAGGAGGCCTACAAACCTGATTCAGTTACACCAGCTCTGTCAGGAGGAATGGGCCAAAATTCACCCAACTTATTGTGGGAAGCTTGTGGAAAGCTACCCGAAATGTTTGACCCAAGTTAAAAAATGTAAAGGCAATGCTACCAAAAATAATTGAGTGTATGTAAACTTCTGACCCATTGGGAGTGTGATGAAATAAATAAAAGCTGAAATAAATTATTCTCTCTACTATTATTCTGACATTTCACATTCTTAAAATAAAGTGGTGATCCTAACTGACCTAAGACGAGGAATTTTTACTAGGATTAAATGTCAGGAATTGTGGAAAAACTGAGTTTAAATGTATTTGGCTAAGATGTATGTAAACGTCTGTCTTCAACTGTAGGTTGTAATATGGATTATTTTTCTGCCTTGGCTTTACCTAAAAAGTGTTATTTTATTCCCCAAAATATGTCAGAACATTTCAGCTATAGTCTTCAAAGAGTCCATTGCATGAAAGGGCTCTATAGCCTTGCACATTAGCAACTCTGAAAGAAAATCCTTGCCTTTAAAATGTTATTCAGTCAGTCAATAAAAATCTCCAGATCTCTCACCTCTGTTTTGTTAGCACTTATCTGGACCTAAAAGGTAGGACCAAGTACAGCCTTTTCTCCATAAACAAAATATGTTTTCACTTCAGTTTAAAGATTGATTTTAAGAGATGAAAAACGTGACTAGATTACTTTGCAAGGTCTCAGCGCTCTGTGAGCTTTACTAAAGAGGAATTCCAGCCACATTTGTTATAACAAGGTGCTATGAACCCTTTACAACTGGGGATGTGCATCTCTCCTTTCATGAACGATTTGATAAGCATTTAGATACATTACATGGGTTGTCACTCAACTAATAAAGGCTATGGTTTGACATTGCGAAAGCCATTTTACAAGAATCTGAATGCTGAAGGTTCCGTGCAGATGGACGAATAGCCTATTAGAACCACATAGGCCAACCTCTCCCTGGCGCGAGCATCTGTGTCCCCTGCCCTGTGCACCCTGTTATTATCTGACAGTCATATGCCGTTACATGCATAAAAGTTCAAAAGGCTACTGAACTGAAGGAGAGGACGCATAAATGAATTCAAAACAGGTAAGAGGTATTTTCGTAATAAAACAAGATTGAATCTTTTTTTTTTTTTTATCTGACCGATGCATGTTTAATTTGGATCGATGCACTAGTATCTTTAACATTGGAACCGGGACCGATGCATGTTTAATTTGGATCGATGCACTAGTATCTTTAACATTGGAACCGGGACCGATGCATGTTTAATTTGGATCGATGCACTAGTATCTTTAACATTGGAACCGGGACCGATGCATATTGGTGAATCGTTACATCCCCGTTTCTAACTCCTGTGTAACTCTGGCATGAGACTTAATGACACATTCATGCACCATAAACTATTCTGTATGCAATAGCAGCACAGTCACTTGTTGGAAGGGTAACAAACCAATGTCTGACAAACTTTGGAGGGAACTATTCCTTTAACGTTAATGAGGAAGCCCTTGGCTCTGTGTGTGAAAAGTCTGTGTCCATATATTCTTCTAAGAGTCCTTACCACCTTTCCTTCAAGACCACTGGCAGGTGAATGGACTGGATAGGTTTCCCACCTTAACACGTTCACCTGTCATGTGCGTTCAGATCTGTGCTCATGGAGGGAATGAGATGAGGAAAGGGGACTATCTTAGAGTATGGGGACACAGAGTCAAGGTCTCCGGAAACATTTCCATGCAGGTTCTACCCTCATATCATTTAAAAAAGATGTAATTGAATGCAGTAAACCCTTGATTAAATAAGAAGGCACTTTCAAGACCGCAATATGAGTTGGGAGAATAGTACGCAAAAAGAAAATCTTCAATTACTGTGCAGAGACCACGTCAGGGCTTTTTTGTTCCGTAAAATAGGCCTTAAAAATTCAGGAGCTGTTTCATGGACTAATGAATTCTCGTCTTGAGTGTGATATTATTCTAGCCGAGTGAAATAGAACTGAGTGCCAACATACATAAAAGGGACGGTATGCATTCATAATGGCGTGTATTACCCCAGACCTCCTTTACCATACCGATCCCACAGTGCTAACACAAGGTAGAGACAGAGAGAAAGAGAATGAGAGAGAGAGAGAGAGAGAGAGAGAGAATGAGAGAGAGAGAGAGAGAATGAAAGTAAACACACACCTGTGCAATATCTAACTACTTGACGTGTATTTGAGTCGCTGAAGAATTAGAAAGTAATATTCCCACCCACACGAAAGAATACTACACTACTTAGAATTATATAGTAAACTGTAGTATACTGTAGTATATTGTAGAATACTATTCTACACACTGTAGTATCCTTCGATCATGTGTAGTACTTACTATAGAATGTTGTAGTATACTGTAGAATACTATAGTGAATAATACAGTATTATCTGCAAAAAAGCACTGTAGTAAATACTACAGTAATGTCGTCAAAAACACTACAGTTTTTAAACTATAGTAAATACTACAATACTATTACATTTGCATACTCCCTGCCCATTCCCCTCCCCATATCACAATTTGTGCCACCCATAAGTGAGAAAAATACATGCCAAGTATAGAACATATATTGTGTTCCCTAAATCAAATAAAATGTTATTGGTCACATACACATATTAGCAGATGTTATAAAAAAGAGCAGAAACTCTGAACTATCCATTCAGACCCCAGTCCAACCTACCTACAGGTTATGGGAAATGTGCTCTTTTAGTATTTCTCCAGTAAGTTTCCTGAAAGAAAAGGCCTCCACTTCTATGTCAAAGATAATACAATGAAAACACTATAGTAAATACTACAGTAACGTCCGCAAAAACACTACAGTAAATACTACAGTACACTACAGTCTGCATAAACACTACTGTAAATACTACAGCATACTAGAGTCAGCAAAAACACTACAGTAAATACTACAGTATAATACAGTCTGCAAAAACACTAAACTAATTAATATAGTACATACTACAGTTTTCTTTTACTACATGATTTATACTAGAGTTAACTGTAAATACTACAGTAAATACTACAGTATTCTCTGTAGTGTTTTTGTGGACTTTAGTCTGCAAACACACTACAGTGAATACTACAGTAAAGTCTGCAAAAACACTGCAGTGAATACTATAATACTATAATACTGTAGTATTTTGTCATTAATAGCACAAATCCATCACAATACACTTACAGGTGCTTGGCGAAAAAACTAAAGCAAACCTAAAAAAACAACATAGTCTCTTACATTTTCTTTATAGTAATAGTGACAACCTTTCAATCTCAAATGGATCTTGGTCGGGACAAAACCTTTAAAGGTATAAAGTATAACAAAAAGGATCATTAAAACATCACAACACTGTGTGTGCATTGTGGAAGTCAGTGAATGCACCACGTTCCACTGTAAGCCTGTGTCTCAAATCTCACCCTATTCCCTATACAGTGCACTGCTTTTGACCAGAGCCCTATGAGACCTGGTCAAAAGTAGGACCCTCTACAGGGAACAGGGTGCCATTTGGGAGGCAGCCTGAACTCTCGCTAATCGATTGGCAGATGAGGAAAAAGGGCCGGCTTTAATGTGTTGCATGTGAAGGATTTACTGGAGAGCAGAGCCACTGAATCAATGGAGTAGAAAATGCATCATTAGGACAGTGTTGTTGTCGTCGTCCACCTCTCTACGCGCTCCCCAGAGAGATGGGGACTGTACACCCACACGCTTGCATGCACACGTTTGAGCACACACGCAGGTCCGCACGCAGTTGAGAATTCCCTGCTTTATTCACACTTGTAAAGGCGCACACACATACACACACACACACACACTCTAATACACACATGCACAAGTACAGCAGAAATGAGACACATACCAGCACACACACACACACACACACACACACACACACACACACACACACACACACACACACACACACACACACACACACATACACTCTAATACACACATGCATAAGTATAGCATAAATGAGACACATACCAGCATATACGGTTTACACACACACACACACACACACACACACACACACACACACACACACACACACACACACACACACACACACACACACACACACACACTCTAATACACACATGCGCAAGTATAGCAGAAATGAGACACATAACAGCATATACGGTATACACACACACACACACACACACACACACACACACACACACACACACACACACACACACACACACACACACACACACACACACACACTTTATTTGTATTATCCTTTAACAATACTAAACAGCAGTTTGCATTTATACCACTCAGACCGATTCCACACTGTCGTTATGTTCTGTAAATTATCTTATTACTATTAATAATGAAGTTGGTCAATTTAACCTGGTCCCTTTGATTGGTCCCTTGTTTACAACAGTTGTGGGTTGTTGCTCCCTAGGTAACAGATTTGGTGCAAATAAATATTTCAGTAACACTTCAACCTAATGTTGTAGTGTAATCCTTTCTATCTCAAAGGCCTTTCACAAAAGAGGAGAAAACCAACCCCCCCCAAAAAGAGTCAATTGTCGTGTCAAAATCACCTTGGGGTGGTTGACAAAAACAGGAGCAAGGGTCTGACTCTGAGACACGGGGTTTAGTCTGCCCTCCCATTACAACACTTTCAGCCCTAAACACCATCATTAATATTCCTCTCCTCTCATTCCCCCTTTCCTGTCCTATTATCCCGCCTCGACGGAGGGATGGCGGCTGAGAGACGCGGTGTCCTGTCCTATCCCGTCCTCCACAGGGGAGACGAGATGAGGGGACATTACAAACAGGGACGACGGGGGGGGGGGGAGGAAACATGAATCATTACAGTTCCTGTTGCGTCCCAGGGAAGGGAAGAAAAGGACGTTCCTCTTGGGCCGATTGATTCCAGAGAGTTAATTGGCTTTATTAGCCAAGACGTTGGGCCCGCGAGGGGCTTCTGTTCTTCTGCCCAGAGCCCCCCCCCCCCCCTTCCAATCCAATTCCTGCGAAGGAGAAACCCTGCGTAATTGTTTTCCCTCCATCTTCCGTGTCATTGTCAGATGGGTCCTGCGGGATTATTAGCAACCCCAGGTCCCTCAATAATTCATCCTAAACTATTTATACACAGATGGAGAGTCCTCTAAAGTCTCCCCCAGTGAGCTTATCTGCCTTTCAGACAGACTGACTGGGGGAAGAGGAGAGAGAAAGAGATTTGGAAAAACAAGAGGGGGAGAAATTTAAAGAGTGAAAGAAAGGGAGACAAGGGGCAGACTGAGCCGGAGAGAGGGATGGGTAGTGGCAGTAAGAGACAGAGGCACAGAGGAGGGAGATGGTGCGTGTGATTCTGTGCAAGAGAGCGAGAGAGAGGGAGAAAAGTGTGCGCCTGTCTTTGGTAGAGGGAGGCACAATGACCCTGTTTCATGGTGTGCTTTCAGCTTCAAGGTGAAGCCGCTCTTTCTCCCCCGCTTTGCCAAAGTGAACAAAAGCACCATCCGGGGAATAGCAGCCTCCCCACACAACCCTCATTAATGACGTTTAATCTGGCCCTTTTTTCCCCTCCATTTAACGCAATTAAGATGTTTGCAAAGCGAGCGTAGAGCGCCAATCGCTGAAGGAAGGGCGCATGAAAGATGCACAGGGATTTCCATATTTTCCATCGACTCCATGCAAACACAAGTGGCAATGGATAGGATCAACAAACACACCACTGACTCATTCCACCATTCCTTCATAAACACGTAATCATATGATAACATAAGATATTAGCATATTAGCATTAGCGCATTAAGAGGCTTTTTTATCCTAAATAGGGAGCAGTGCAGTTTGAGAAAAAGGCTGTATAACTTGTTTTTAATTGCCTAGTCGCAGATACCTGGGTTTTCCTCCCGCCCCGCCTCGGTGGGGAGACATTTTGTTGTCGTCCAACTAATGAGGCTTTTGGCGAAGGCAGTTGATTTTCAAAGTCCTTTTTATCGGCTCTGGAGCTACAGATAATTTTAAATATTTAGCCATTTGGCAGACGCTTTTATCCGGCTCACTTAGAAAGCTGCAACTCCCTCTTGAACAAATTGGGACATTGAAATGCAGATTGGAACAGAGTTTTCACATTTTGCATTGGAGGCAAATGAGGGGGGAATGAACAAATGGAACTCTCGGAAAGGCCTTGTTTGGAAGATCAAAACACTGGTCAGCTCAGATGTCTGATCCTTTGCAATATCGTAGACCATGAATATACAACACGACTTGACCATAGAGCAGACATCTGGGCTGGTCGTAGGTGTAACAAGTGACTTAAAATGTATGTACTGCGGTATAGATTTAGTTTTTTTTACTGGCAAATAAAAGCAATCAATCAATTGCATTTAATACTGTTTAGTACTGTGCAAGGTAATGTTACATCTGACCCTTTCATTTGGATCTGTTTTGCTATTTTAATCGCAACCAGGTCTCAGTCAGATCAGTGCTCAGTGGCAAACTCTGTCCAGAATGTACTGATGGAGGATTCTCACAGTCGGGCCAATATCAATCTATACCAGCCTCTGCTCTTTGCCAGGGAGGATGGGGTCCTCTACTATTACTTAGCCGTTGCGGACACACGCACACGCACACACACACACACACACACACACACACACACACACACACACACACACACACACACACACACACACACACACACACACACACAATTTTTCTCTCTTTCCTCTCTATTTTTCTCTCTCCAGAAACCCTATGGAAGAACACCAAATACTGCGTTTGTGCTGCCAGGTCACCTATGATGCAAGTCAGTATTTGAAGTCCATCCATGTCTGAGGATGTCAGGAGATGACGTGGAAACCGGCCACTCGGGGCAACAGTGAGCCCTGTTACCTTCAAGTAGGTTGGTCAAATCTAAGCATCTTCCTCTGATTCCAAAGGTTGGAAGTTCGCATCCAGCAATATAATGTTTTATTTGTATTTATTTTTTTGCCTATCCCAAATCTTTACCTTTCTTAGGGATAGCCCCCTTTTTAAAAATGTTCACCTAAAATGACATACCCAAATCTAACTGCGTGTAGCTCAGGTCCAGACTCAAGGAAACACTTTGAGGTTTGTGGAAATGTGAATTAAATGTAGGAGAATATAATTAACACAATAGATCTGGTAGAAGAAAATACAAAGAAAACAACAACTTTTTTTCTTCTTTTTTTCTACCACCATCTTTGAAATGCAACAGAAAGGTCCCACTTCTAGCCATAACTCTGGTTGTAATTCCGATGGTGTCCACAAGATGGCAGCAGTGTGTTTGCAAAGTTTCAGACAGATAACGTGAAGTATGAGAAAACCACATGACATCTAGTGTGAAGTCACCCAGGTACATTTGGGAAGATCATGGAGACATTTGCATTCATGTTACATTTTTCTGCAGGAATATCGTCAAATCTGTATACTTGGACTTTGATTTAGCTTTTCCAGTATTAGTAGCCATATTATAAGTCAAAAATTTGCAAAACAACCAGATTTCAAAACTTCATAACTCTGAATATTCTTAGAATTTTTGTCCAAAAGGAAAAGGCATGCTGTCGCACAACGTTAGCAGCTACATTTTACGGCAGATACAGGATAGTGAGATGGGCTTCCGGATACTCCAGTGAAGCCCATCTCATTGGCTATCTAGCTAGCTTTGTTTTACCCTGATTGGTGCTTATTTGACAAAGTTAGAGTTGATCAAGTGACGACTGCCCACGTCATCGGCGTGCCATGAATGCATTGCTCTTTGACCACATTTGGTGTCCTATAGGATATACTACACCCCTAATGATATAGTGAAGTCTGGTTACATTCTAGGATCTCTGAGGAATACATACAAACGTGATTTGACTGGTTGAAACAACGTTTAGGGGTAGATTTTCACAGATTCCTTTCTTTGCAAATTGAACGACTGGAAATACAAAATCGATTGTGCATGCTATGTGGACCTTTTAAGCATATGAACAATTATTTTATCTAACAAAACGACACTTCATGTTATCTCTGGGACCCTTTGGATGATAAATCAGTTCAAGATTTCAGAATGGAAGTACACATTTCACCTTCAGTGTTGAATTTATCAGACTTATCTCGATGAAAAAAGTGTTTTGTTGTTTGGAGCTCTCCTCAAACAATAGCATGCCATTTTTCTCAGTAATAGCTACTGTAAGTTGGACAGTGCAGTTATATTAACAAGAATTTAAGCTTTCAGCCGATATAAGACATTTATATGTACCGAAATTAGTTGTTTCTCTAAAATCGCGATCGTGATTTACAACTGTCCTGTTGACGGGATGCCTATCCCTAACTTAACCAATTGGAATGAATGCCTAACCTTGAGAATTTGGAGTTAATGCCTGAACTTAACTCTAACCTTAACAATTTGGAGTTAATGCCTAAACTTAACCTTAAACACTGAGAAACATGGATGAATGTCTAATTCTGCTGTGAGACTGTGAGAGCTGGTAGGACTGTGTCAGGGGACCGGGATGGGTTTGGATACGATTCCCATCCTCTGTAGTGATGAAAAAATCTAGGCTCTGTCTCGTAGGGAACCTATACGTAGGCCTAGGGAGAGACCTTAGAAGTCATTCAATTGCAAATCTGTAATCATTTGCTGAAGGATTTCTGTCCAAATAATTTCCAGACTGATTTGTTCATGGGGTTATGCTCTGAATGGCCAAGCAGAGAGCCAGCTGAGCTCACGAGCCACTGAGCCAAGTATTTGATTGCAATAGACACACACTCGCACAAATGCTAGACACACACAAATGCACACACACACACACACACACACACACACACACACACACACACACACACACACACACACACACACACACACACACACACACACACACACACACACACACACACACACACACACACAAAGCCATATGCTTACAGACAGATCTATACTAAGGCAGAGGCCACAAATCGTAATATTGATATATCATGTGACATTTGTGGTATTGATGTGTTAATTCATGTACACATATCATGTATATATTTTGAACTACACTATACACAAAGTATACAAAACATCATGAACACCTGCTCTGACATAGACTGACCAGCTGAATCCAGCTGAAAGCTATGATCCCTTACTGATGTCACTTGTTGAATCCACTTCCATCAGTGTAGATAAGGGTAGAAGACAGGTTAAAGAAGGATTTTTAAGCCTTGAGACATTTGAGACTTGGATTGTGTATGTGTGCCATTCAGAGGGTGAATGGGCAAGACAAAATAATAAAGTGCCTTTGAACGGGGTATGGTAGTAGCTGCCATACCCTGTTCAAAGAACTGCAACGCTGCTGGGTTTTTCACGCTCAACATCTTTATGCGTCTATTTTTATTTCTTTTTTGTACCTTTATTATCCAGATTAGTCTCATTGAGAAAAAATATAAAATCTATTTTTCAACAGGGGGGTGCAATTCAATATTAGGAAGGTGTTCCTAGTGTTTCATACACATCCCATTGCCTCGACAACTAAAAAACACATTTAAAAAAATATATGGTGGTCGACGGTAGTATGCAAACCCAATGTTCCATTTTATGCCTTTCCCGTACCCTAACCCTTAAGTTAACCTCTCTGAAACTATACATTACCTTAACTTCAACCCACCCCGTGTTCCTAAACCTAACCTTAACCTTAACCCTAACCTTAATTTATTTACACCACTGTGTCTAAACAAAAAAAAAATATGCCAGTCAAATATCCACTTCCTTCTTTAAAACGCAGACAATATTAATAACTGATAAGAGTTCACATGAAGTGTAGCAGTGAAAAAAAGCAGTCACTTATATAGGTACAACAACAACAACATTAACACGTTGTCAAAAATGTCTGCCAACATCGGAAAGCGCTCACTTATTCACCCCTGGGGGCGGCTTTTAAGCGGCGAGGCCTAATTCTGCTGCTATTGCAGGAAGGTCATTTTCTTTCCAGGGCCATGATGGCCACAGACTAGCGCTTAAATCTCACAAAATGCAACCTATAAATTACAACAAAGGACAGAGGGGTCAGAGCCTTGCATGGAATGGAGCCAGGAGCCATCAATCTGCAGGGAGTGGGACATCTGTCTCTGGGAGTCCCTCGTTCTCTATCTGCCCCACTCTCACTCTCTCAATCTCTGTCTCTCTGCCTCTCTCTGTCTCTCTCTCTCACTCTCTCCCTCTCTGCCTCTCTCTCTCTCTCTGCCTCTCTCTCTGCCCCTCTCTCTCTGATTTACTCTCTCTCTCTCTGCCTCTCTCTCTGCCTCTGTCGCTCTGCCTCTCGCTCTGCCTTTCTCTCTGCCTCGCTCGCTGCCTCTCTCGCTCTGCCTCTCTCTCTCTGCCTTTGTCTCTCCGACTCTCTCTGTCTCTGCCTCTCTGCCTTACTCTCTCTGTCTCTCTGCCTCTCACTCGCGCTGCCTCTCTATCCCTGCCTCTCTGTCTTCCCCTCTATCTGCCTCCCTCGATCTCTGCCTCTGTCGCTCTGCCTCTCTCTCTCTGCCTTTGACTCTCTGCCTCTCTCTCTCTGCCTTACCCTACTTTATCTTATCGCTTTCTTCACGCACTCTCTTTATTTCAGTCTTTATGTTTTTCTCCCCCTGCCCCTTACAAATGCAGATCACAAGTTAGCATTTGGTTCATCGTAAGTTTGGTTGAGACTTAATCTTAGTAGTAACATCTCGTACACCCCCCCCCCAAAACTGCCCCCGAACACTCGAAAACTTCCCCATGACTTATTCATAGCCCTTTTTCCATTTTCTGAATCAGACTTTGTCTTGAATAATTAAGGAGATCTTTCCAAAAGCCTTAACCCCCCTCCCAACTCCCTTTTACAGGTATTACAAGTTCATCCAGAGAGCTAAATGCATATCTGACCTCCCATAATGACACGTTTTACCTCCTTAGACTTTTGGATCAACAGCATATAGGGAGTTGACCAGTAACCAAAAGGTCACTGGTTCGAATATGTGCGAAGGTGAAACATCTGTTCATGTGCCCTTGAGCAAGGCACTTAAACAGATTTGCTCCAGGGGCGCCGTACTACTATAGCTGACAGTGTAAAACAGCACATTTCACTACACCTTTCCGGTGTATGTGAGAATAAAACATGTAAAAAAACATAAAAAATTGTTATAGAATCAACAATGGAAAGTAACACTGGCTATAGTTCCAGAATCAACTGCATAGAGGTACACTGTAGCTAGCTCTAGGACCAACAACATAGTTACACTGTAGCTAGCTCTAGGACCAACAACATAGTTACACTGTAGCTAGCTCTAGGACCAACAACATAGTTACACTGTAGCTAGCTCTAGGACCAACAACATAGTTACACTGTAGCTAGCTCTAGGACCAACAACATAGGTACACTGTAGCTAGCTCTAGGACCAACAACATAGGTACACTGTAGCTAGCTCTAGGACCAACAACATAGTTACACTGTAGCTAGCTCTAGGACCAACAACATAGTTACACTGTAGCTAGCTCTAGGACCAACAACATAGTTACACTGTAGCTAGCTCTAGGACCAACAACATAGTTACACTGTAGCTAGCTCTAGGACCAACAACATAGTTACACTGTAACTAGCTCTAGGACCAACAACATAGTTACACTGTAGCTAGCTCTAGGACCAACAACATAGTTACACTGTAGCTAGCTCTAGGACCAACAGCATAGTTACACTGTAGCTAGTTCTAGGAACAACAACATAGTTACACTGTAGCTAGTTTTAGAATCAACTGCAGTGAGTTACACTGTAGCTAATAGTTCAACAGCAGATCAACAGCAGATCAACAGCAGTTCTAGGATCAACAGCAGATCAACAGCAGTTCAAGAATCAACAGCAGATCAACAGCAGTTCTAGGATCAACAGCAGATCAACAGCAGTTCTACAATCAACAGCAAATCAACAGCAGTTCTAGGATCAACAACAAATCAACAGCAGTTCTAGGATCAACAGCAGACCAACAGCAGTTCTACAATCAACAGCAAATCAACAGCAGTTCTAGGATCAACAACAAATCAACAGCAGATCTAGGATCAACAGCAGACCAACAGCAGTTCTACAATCAACAGCAAATCAACAGCAGTTCTAGGATCAACAACAAATCAACAGCAGATCTAGGATCAACAGCAGATCAACAGCAGTTCTGGGATCAACAGTAGCTACTCCTATGGGCCTTGTTTCAATATTGATCTTAACCAGATCTTTTTCGTATCCACTAAAAGCTTTTGATCTATTTTGATTTATACCTGTGCAACTGTTTCTTGTCACCCATGCTTATAAGATCCTTGGCTTGCTCACTATTCACGATATGGAACTAATGTATCCTCATTTAATGGCTGCTTTTATGAACTTTTATTTGATTGATTTTCTGTTGTCCTAATATTGCTTTTATTGGATATGGTGTGATGAATCCCACAGGTTCCCGCGAAAACATCTCACGAGGGTTATCCTGATTTATGAAGAAGAAAAAAGAAAAACAAATCTCCACCATTTCATGTTCCCAGGAATCTTTGAAGTGCTATGATATCTGTTATTCCAAACAATAAATATCTGTTATTCCAAACAATAAATATATAATATATGATTTTTTAAAAACTATGTAGAAATGTATATGAAATTACGAAAGCATAAGACGGTGAACAATTGTGATATTAGGCTTAATGCCGTCATGTCTTTGTCTGACTAGAGTACATGTTTCAAGCCCTCTTGGCTCTCTTCTGGATGCGAGTAACCTGATTTACTACTCCCATTCCTGCCATGTGATTCCATTCGGCCACCTAAACCTCAAGACAGCATGGAGGCAAATCTCACACACACACTCACATGTGCACACACACTCACATGTGCACACACACACACACACACACACACACACACACACACACACACACACACACACACACACACACACACACACACACACACACACACACACACACACACACGCACCCTCACACACACACGCACGCACGCACACACTACAGCATTAGAAATAAAGGCCTAATGGCTGAACACACACACAGTCGGCTAATAACCACTTTATTGTTATTAGCAACCAGCACTATAGTACAGGGCTATATAATCACTGGACCTATAGACAAAGGAACGTGTACCGTGCTCTATAATTATATAGCATGGATGTGTACCCTGTAATTACACCTACACAGTATAGATGTGCGGTATGGCAATGAATGGCAGAGAGATTGCCTGCATTATGAACAAACAATAGAGAGGATTGTAATTCACTATCATTATGGTACAAAGCATGCAGCACCACAATATGGAGATAATTCTCATTCAGGAGACCTTTTGAGTCCTGTGTTGAATTCGCTCCTGTTCTCAGCCTGACCTACATGTTCCATTGATCTCTAAGAAGTTGAACTTCTAAATGTCAGTAGATGTGTGCATCAGACCTACAATGGAATATAAACCGAGCCAGAATGTTGCAAGGCTGTATCCTCACTAACCCTCTAACTGGTCCTGTAGGATAAAGTTGGGGATGGGGGAGAATTGTGGTTGTTTTCGTTGGCTCAGTTGGTTGGAGAACGGTGCTTACCTCACCGGAGTTTATGGTTTGATTCCTGAATGGAAACCACACAAACAAATGCACGCACGCACACTGTTCACAGGGAGCAATAGCAGAATGTGAGGATTGGCATTTTCTGAGGGCAATATTGCTGTAAAATCGAATAAAGAGGGGTGACTACACAACAACCCCAAAAAGTGAAATGTATTAATATAAGCTGTATAAACAACAGAAAGTTTCCCATATTTTGAAAGTATTGCATTCTCTCACTCCGGAACAGAGGCTTTATCTGAAACCTCAGGGGAACAAGCAGATGGATCGAACAGAACCAAAGCGTCAGCCTCTTTAAACATTGAACATGGACCACAATAACACTTCCATGATGCAATTGCCTTGAAAACAGTAACTATTTAACCCTCTAAGGAGCCCTTGTCAAAACAGTGCTAGAGTACGCTTTCAGGCACTTAAAATCGCCATAGCAATAACATGGCAATAGCAAAAAAACATAAAAAAAACATCTTAATATGAGGAAGGAGGATGTTGTACTTCTGGCATTTTATTTATTAAGCCTCCTTTAGGGTAAACAACAGGTTAAGCTGATGAAAGTTTAAAGGCTGACCAAGTTAAGCATAGCTTTGTGCTTCACATTTAGGATTGTGTATACAGTTAACAAATCTTTCAGGGAAATATTATATATATTCATTTTTAAAATTAGTTTGACCCTGCATTTTTTAACCGTATTGTGCTGACGATTTCTTATTGAGCAAAAGGCCTTTAAGGCTGCGGGTATGGGTGTGTATAGAGGCGTGTCCAACCCACATGTGCCATCTTCAATTGGTAGTCAATTGGGTGATGTCACCCGAAGCGTCCCCCTTAGCATTTACCATCTTGAACTAAGCTGAAGGCCTGTGGTTTGAAGGGAGCCTAGCGTTGTTCGCTACAATAGTATCTTTGTCTTAAGGAAAAGATCCCCATGCTATGTCTCGGCAATGTAAGTACATTGTGAATTTCCTGTCGTCTCAACGTTGTGCCTATGTAAATCTGATGCATGTGTGCTATCTGGTTAAGAGTAGTTGTTTGTTTGCTAAAAAGAGTCATACAAAGTATAGTTGTTCCAAAAAAGGTATAGTCCAGTACTGTCAGAAGGGTTGGAGGTGCTGGTCTTTCTTGACTGGCTGCTTGGGTCAGGCTAGGCTATGCAGGGCGTACACGTATGCTTGCATTGCACCACTATAAAACCTCAGGGGCCTCATTTATCGATCATGTGTAGGCACAAATCTGTGCCTAAACCTTGCGTGGGATCATGTCCATGCAATGTGTGAGATTTATCAATATGAACGTTTACTTGAGAATGTGCGTAGATTGACGCACAGCCATGACCATGCGTACGCACAGTGCCAAGTGGTGGAATAAGGGAACTGCTTGTCAAGCATGGCCGAGTAAATGGTGAGAATATATGTTGAACATTTGTGAAATGATGAGAGTAATAATTCAATCATTTTTCAATTTCATTGTAATTCCATTGTGAATTCATGCAACATATCTTGACAGGCTTTATTATATAATTTGACCACTTTGGAGCATTTTTTTACAACAAAATCCATATAAAGTGCAGTAATTTGTTAAATTAGAGGCATATGTGAACATTAAACCATTGTTCAAATACTATAAAACTGAGATAATGGGAAATTGAATGAAAGATGGCTAATCCTGATCGGTTGGAAGATTTGGCACAAGCTGCATTTCGCAGAGAGTGTGTTTTTAGAGACAGGTGTGACTTTTTTGCAGAAAGTACAGATTGGCTCATCAGATAGATTTAGTGAAACTATCATATAGGATTTTTGCTAGGATTTAAGACCTACTTTAGAAAGGCAAACACATGCCATTCCGGTGCATTTCCAAGTGCTCTCCAGCCTCAGGTTTTCGGGCAACGGGCACTTTTCAGAGGGAGCTTACAGATCAAAATCTCATAGACCTCGATGAGCCGATGGTTTGGATGCAATCATCACCAAAACGAACGGTTGCATACAATTTCCATACACCATCGCACAACAGGTTGAAGTCAAGAGGGGTTTCTTTTCCATCATGGTTCTCAAATACGATCAGAGCAATAGATGACACCCACATCGCCGTAAAAGCACCATCCCAAAACGAGTTCAACTACGTGAACAGAGAAGGCTTCCACCCACTTCATTTATGTGCAGGTGATAGGTCATGTGGTGCAAAAGACGCTGCTGAATGTGGTGGCCAAGGTGGAATGCACGAATCGTTCACTCTGCAGAACAGCAATGTTGGCCTATGCAAACAAGAGACGGGAGCTGTTGAGGATGGATGGCTTATTGGGGAGTGTTGTCTACTCGTTTGAAGTATATTTGCCGTTGCTAAATAAACTTGATACGTCCTAATGGTCCTCTCTTTTGAAGCTTAGATTTTATTTTTACTGGTCAAGGCATAACTGAGCGAGATATATAAAACCGTTTTGTTATATTCAATCTCTGACACGAGCAACTCTATTTCAGTCTTTGAATTGTGTCATTTTTTTGTTTGTTTAGCTCTTGGTTACGCCACTGTATTTCATGGTACGGCATTGTATTTTACCCACAGGCTTTATTAAAGGGACGATTTTGAAATGCAAATACCCAAGGTTGTGCACAAGCCCTGAGGCTGAGAACAATTTATATTTATCAATGGTGATCTCCTAGCAGTGTGCGTATGATGATCGTAGGATTGTTTGATAAATCCCACTATGAATACAAACATTCTAAATTACGTTCCTAAGTAGTATTTTAGAATAGTTTCGACACAATATTGACAAATGCGGCCCCTGGAATATTGACGCACACTATTCTTATATACAACAGTTGCTTGAATGTCCTTTTGAGATTACTCAACAAAGCCTGTAAGCAAGTAGTACAAGAGGTATTTTATGTAGTTGTGTGTACGACCCAAGTGATTTCAGATAGAAATGTGTGTTATAGATCTGCCATTCTCATTCTCATTCTCATATCCCCGTTCCATGTGCAATCTTTCTATGCCTCCCCTCTGTACATTTAGCTCCCCTAAGATTGCTGAGGTCAGCAGCTCCTCTGACCTAAGGGATGAGTCCCTTCCCTCCAGGTCAGTGTAGCAATAATCCCCTGGGCCTTACTGTGTGGATAAATTAACAACATCCTAATACGAGCATATATGCGCGGAGTAGACGACATTTTGTCACATTAATGTCATATTGAAAATTCAGTTGTCAATCAAGCACCCTTAACATTAGAAGACTCAACATTTGCAGTGACAGATTAACACTAACAAAACGCAAGATGTTATTACTCGGTTACAACATGTTATGACTCGGTTACAACATGTTATGACTCGGTTACAACATGTTATGACCCAGTTACAACATGTTATGTCTCGGTTACAACATGTTATGACTCGGTTCCAACATGTTATGACTCGGTTACAACATGTTATTACTCGGTTACAACATGTTATGACTCGGTTACATCATGTTATGACTCGGTTACAACGTGTTATTACTCGGTTACAACATGTTATGACTCGGTTACAACATGTTATGACTCGGTTACAATGTGTTATGACTCGGTTACAACGTGTTATGACTCGGGTTACAACACGTTATGACTCGGTTACAACATGTTATGACTCGGTTACTACACGTTATGACTCGGGTACAACATGTTATGACTCGGTTACAACATGTTATGACTCGGTTACAACATGTTATGACTCGGTTACAACATGTTATGACTCGGTTACAACGTGTTATTACTCGGTTACAACATGTTATGACTCGGTTACAACATGTTGTGACTCGGTTACAACGTGTTATTACTCGGTTACAACATGTTATGACTCGGTTACAACATGTTATGACTCGGTTACAACATGTTATGACTCGGTTACAACGTGTTATTACTCGGTTACAACATGTTATGACTCGGTTACAACATGTTATGACTCGGTTACAACGTGTTATGACTCGGTTACAACATGTTATGACTCGGTTACAACATGTTATGACTCGGCTACTACACGTTATGACTCGGTTACAACATGTTATGACTCGGTTACAACACGTTATGACTCGGGTAAAACACGTTATGACTCGGTTACAACATGTTATGACTCGGTTACAACATGTTATGACTCGGTTACTACACATTATGACTCGGGTACAACATGTTATGACTCGGTTACAACATGTTATGACTCGGTTACAACATGTTATGACTCGGTTACAACATGTTATGACTCGGGTACAACATGTTATGACCCGGTTACAACATTTGTTACTGTGTTGTTACGGTGTTAAATCATGTTCTGACAACGGTTCCACCAAAAGTAATTTGACAGGAATGAGGATACATGTAAAAGCAAGAGACATCCCGTATGATGAGAATCTGTTCTTACTGCACCATCAGTCAAACAATTTCTCTTCTGCTTTCACATTTCCCCCCATGTTATTAGCTATGTGGTGTGTGTGTGTGTGACGTGTGTGCGCAAAGTGCCACTTCCTGTGTTTTACTGACACTTCCATATACCTGTACAGTGTCTGTCAATCTCCTAAACTAATATGAGACTGCGTCCTCTGCCAGAACGTCCACATTCCTTCATGATGATAAAGGTCACAGGCTTTAATGAGTCCAATGAGGAGGTCACAATAGCAAGAGGTCTCTTCCCCCCTGACAGCAATCATAACTCCCGACCTGCAGTTAGCATGCTAATCATCTAGTCTTTGATCCCCTCACCATTTTCCTTCTCCCTCCCCCATTCCTCTCCTCCCTACATGACCATAGCTCACTGTAAGTAACTAGCTCTCTGGGCTAATGATCCCGGACAATCATAATGGACAACAGCATCCGAGGCACCTTGACAACTGTCCCCACTGACAGATTAGGCAAATTAGGCACGTCTCACGTTCTCCTCCCTATTTTTCGTCTTGAGGCTCGGCTGTTTTTAGACACCAAGAGGTGTGCGTGGGGCGGTTGAGCTGGTGGGAGGATTTTGGCGACACGCGGCCTCGTCGGTGACACATGTTGCCCCTTTTCCCCAACAAAACACTCAACATCGATCGCTGCACGTCGTCATAGAAACAGGGCACGATGTGGTGCCTGAGTGTGCATTCCGAACGGAGCTGAGTGGAGAATTCTGGGCAGGGAATGAGAGAGGGAAGGAGGGGTACACACACACCCCAAACCAACGACGTGAGGAGAAAAAACAGCCCACAGAGAGGATGATGCAACAAGAGTGAAATCCTGCGGCCAAAACGCTTGGTGCATTAACGCAGCCCGGTAGAAAAACACCCCCCCCCCCGCCTCTGTCTTGCTCTCTCTCTCTCTGTCTCTCTCTCTATTTCTATCTCTCTGTCTGTCTCTCTCTCTGTCTGTCTCTCTGTCTGTCTCTCTTTCCTTTTCCTTGTTGAAGGGCTACATTGGTTTCAGCGCCTCGCTGCCTGTCAGGAGGAACTTCCAATGCGGCAACCTGTAACACCTTCCCCGAGTGCCACAGGGTATTACATTTACGATACTGCAGTGCCTTCAGACATTATGTCCATTGACGATGTTCCCAGTTTCAGCTAGTTTTCAAAGCAGTCAGATTTGATGAATTCTTAATGAAAGAAGAGATTTTTTAATATTTCATGAGGATTTCCATTGCTTCTCTAAGAAGAAGGGTCCCTATGTGGACCAACAGGTCTAGAACTACGCTACCAGGGGCTGTTTCCCAGACCCAGATCAAACTGCCAATCAACACTGTACAGTGTACCACTCGCTCCATCCACAATTAAGTTACAGCAGGTTAACTGTCCTCTCTTAACCCCCTAAAGTCAACACTGCGCCTAAATTGAATTAGCATAATAAAACAATCCCCTTAATCTGTCTGTTTAAGCTAGATATATCTGTTGTTTTTGCTTGGGCTGTTTCCCTATCCACCGCATCTGCCCGATGTTGTCCTTCCATGTCTGTGGTGGAAGGTGGCAGAGCTACAGTGGTGTTTGTCAGATCAGGCGATCAGGAGACATCCCGAAAATCCCCGTCCTAATAGTTTGATCTGGAAACTAACATGGAAAGCGGAGACTCTCACGAATACGATGGAAGTGAATGAATGGAAGTGAATAAGGCATTTCTTTTGCCTTCTTATATCTCTCATACACTTCAAAACATACTTCATTTCGATTTGGTTTTTGGCTGTTTGTTTTAGTAAAGTTTACATATTGATGTTTGTGACATGTCTACTTTTATAGGCGACATTTGGGGATCATAGGGGATCTTGAAAGGCATATTTTTTTTTAGATAGGATTAATCACCCGTGATAATTGATCTACACCACCTGCCAGCCAGCCTGCCCAGTATCTAGGACAAAATAAGGTGAGTGCAGAAGCCCAACGGGAGCATCTCTGTCCGCCTTTCAATTGAATTGGTCAAAAAAACACCCGAAGATATCAATATACCTATTCCTGGTGCTTCTCTCACTTTCAAAGGACTCCTAGGAAAACCCCAAAGCAGAGCTTCCGAAGGCAACTCTGACAAGAGAGGACATTTTCGTTGATCTTTAACAATACATGCAATTACTCTGTTACTACATATGTATTACACTGTTATTACACCAAAACATCTGATGATAAAGGACACATGCATTGTTGACACTTGACAGTCATACATGCGAGGAGCGTCTCATTGACCCAAGGTGAATTACGAGGGCGACTGTCTCTGGCAGTCACCTGGTTGGTAGTGTACTTCCATATCTCCACCCTCCCTCCCATGCTGCATTGCAAAAAAAGAGAGAAAGTGGCCCGTCTTTGTGCCGGCGTCCCTCTCAGCATGCACGGCGGCAGCTGGTGACTGTTATAAATGGCCTCTATTAGTACGGCCCAGTCGCAGAGGGGAGAGAAATAAAATCATTGGGAGAATATAGGCCTAGTGTTGTCACCTCTGTGCCCATTCCCTTCCTTCCTCAGCCTCCTCTATCCACCCCCCTCCCTTTCAAGGGGCCGGCAATTTAAACACTAGATTGCTAGTGATACATGGGGTCATTATTGGGATGGTTATGGCAATTTTATTTATTTATTTGTTTATTTGTCAGGGAGCATGTACAACATGCCATTGCACCAGATTTAGCTCATTTTCATCTGTAGTCGCTGGGCAGAAAACAAACAGCATGAATACATCAATACAATGCTACAATATAACAGACTATTAAAATCTCTCTCTATCTATCTATACTGAGCAAAAAATATAAACGCAACATGCATTCAATTGGGCCTAATCTGTGGATTTCACATGACTAGGAATACAAATATGCCTCGGTTGGTCACAGATATATATATATATATATATATATATATATATATATGACATGACTGGTTTGCCTTTAGCCACTTTTTCAGGTTGTGCCTTGAAACTAGCAAAGGTACTGCACTCTCTCACAGTGGTTGGCAGGGTGTTCATAATCCAGACGCTCTGACTGAAAAAGACGTCTGGTCAAATTTGGTGGACCTAAACTGAGTTGAGCAGACTCCTCTGGTTGAAGCTCTTGTTGTCCTGGTATTGTCCTTGCAATAGGTAACAAACTGCTTAAGAGGTGGTGGGGCAATGTCATGAGTGATCTTAAACAGCAGAGTGGTGTCGGCATAAGAAGCTCTTAAAGCTCAGTAGGTTGTATTTCTTAATGATATTGTAGTGGGGACAGCTGTTTTTTGTCCAAGACTTTCTCAGTTTCTTTATAGAGCTTTTAAAGTGGTTTCGTTGCTGTGATACTAGCTCGTGACCAGGTTGTGACACAGTATGAGAGAAGGGACAAAATCATTGAGTGCATGTACGACTTAGCAGCATCTGCTGACATTTACCAGGTTGCGTTCCACTGTTACATTTGCTTTCTTTAAATGTGAAAGACAGGTTAGAGTCACAATGGTATAGTAGATTAGTATCCAATGAATGTGAGACAATGGGCAATGTAGGAGGCTGACTATAACATTAGTAATATCATATTAATAGCATCTATAGGTGGTGTTAGTTGTTAACACGTTCAGAGCTTTATTGGACAATCACACAAAATCACACTAATCTTTGTTAAAGGTATTTTCATATGTCCAAACCAGCCAAAATCATTTCATTTGAGAGTTTTTTCAATAACAATGGTTTGTCCATCAGGTCAAATAAAGGGCAGTGTTGTGAAACAGGGGAGAAACCCTTCACAGCAGGAAAATAAAGAGGAATGGAGCATATGGAGGAAAGGAGAAGTAGTAAAGGTGTGGATACTCAACTTTTGACTACTTTATTTATAAGAATAAAGTCAATCATTTTAATCCCAAATTTTTTTCTGGGGGGGGGGGGGGGTAATTAACTTGTTAAAACCCCCCTAAGGTCGATGTCTGCGCCCCTGTGGAGATCTAATTTGCATAATTATAAAATCCCCATGAAAATGTGTCAGTTTAAGCTAGAGATATCAGTTTTTTTTTTTGCATTGGATGCATCCGCCTATGTAACTCTTCTGCATCTGCGGTGAAAGGTGACAGAGCTACAGTAGAGCTGTGTTAATCAGAGCATAAGACAACCTGAAAATCGGTCTTCACACAAAATCGCCTGTAGCATCTGAATGGTTTGGCCTACAAACTATTATGACCCCTCTATGGAAATATGAGACTCTCACGAACACGATGGTGTTCTCCGACAGCCGCAAGCATTTTGGGACTCGTCTGAAGTCGGTACAGCCAATCTGCCAACTTCTGTGTGTAGTGTCCGAACAGTTTGGGCTATACACTAATATACACGTACCTGTCAGCTGTTTTGCTCTAGGATGCCCACAGGCCTCACAAGACTCGTCTGAAGGTCGCCCGTTGACAGTCCCAAAAAAATGTATGGAGTATAAATATGGACTCTTTAGAGACAAAAATAAGGGGTTAAATACATGTAACAAAATGATAAAATGTGTCCCGATCTTCCTTAAATCTCTCAGATATGGGATGGACACTTCAGAACAAACTTCCTTTATATGGTTTTTTGTGGACTATTTGTTGTTCAATGTGTGTATGGGCTAATAGCAGTAAGGATACATCTTTTTCTTTTGTTACTTCAAGGGGTCTTAGAATTCAAATTAAACTAGCAAAATTATCCTTGGTATGGCCTTCTAAAAACAATTATATATAACTTACTAGATCCCCCCCCCTCCCTCTCGTGGCTTAGTAAGGGCTTAGATTGTTTAATGCCAAAAACAAGGAGTTAAATACATGTAAAAAATATATATACATTATATATATATATATATGTTTCCTTATCTTTGTTATCTCTCAGACATAGAACAAGCAAAAAACTTCCTTTTGATTTTTTGGGGGCACTATCAGTTGTTCCATGTAGTGAATCTGTTATTGGGCTAATAGCAGTTATTGGGCTAATAGTAGTAAGGACAAAAATATTTTCTCATCAAATATTTTTTTAAATATCAAACAATTCCATATAGCTTAGTAGTACAAACTCTAAACCCCAACAAAGCAATAATCAATAACAATGTATTATTAGAAAAAAAGCACACGAGAAATAAGAATATGAAATACTTTATTTGTATAAATAAGTAAGCATACTATACACAGGAAATATTTAAAAAGTACGTTCCAATACCATATTTACATGTGCAAGGATACTGGAGCGATGGAGGTAGATATGTATACGTGTAAGGGGAGATTAGGCAACAGTGGTGTAAAGTACTTAAGTAAAAAATACTTTAAAGTAGTACTTAAGTAGTTATTTTGGGTATCTGTACTTTACTTTACCATTTATATTTTTGACAACTTTTACTTCACTACATTCCTGGAGAAAATAATTTACTCCTTACATTTTCCCTGACACCCAAAAGTACTCGTTACATTTTGAATCCTTAGCAGGACAGGACAATAGTACAATTCACCTACTTATCAAGAGAACATCCCTGGTCATCCCTACTGCCTCTGATCTGGAAGACTCACTAAACACAAATGCTTTGTTTGTAAAGGATGTCTCAGTGTTGGAGTGTGCCCCTGGCTATCCATAAGTCAATCAAAAAACAGGAAAAGGGTGCTGTCTGGTTTGCTTAATATAAGAATTCTTACTGGGTGACTTTCACTTTTAGTTGAGTCCTTTTCTTTTAAGGTATCTTTACTTTTACTCAAGTATGACAATTGGGTACTTTTTCCACCGCTGCTAGGCAACAGGATATAAGATAAACAAAATAGCAGCAGCTTGCATGTGAGTGTGGGTGTGTAGGGTCCGTTATTATGTGTGAGTGAGCAAATGAGTGAGTGTTTGTCTGTGTTGGAGTGACAGTGTGTGTGAATGTGTAGGGCCCTGTGAGTGTGCATAGAGACCATGTAAAATACTGTGCATAGAGACAATGTAAAATACTGTGCATAGAGACAATGTAAAATACTGTGCATAGAGACAATGTAAAATACTGTGCATAGAGACAATGTAAAATACTGTGCATAGAGACAATGTAAAATACTGTGCATAGAGACAATGTAAAATACTGAAATAAAAGGTCAATAAAGATACAAGGGAAACTCTGTCCATGTAGGTATTTTCTTAGCTATTTATCAGTTGTATTGCTTGGGGATAGAAGCTGTTCAAGAGCCTGTTGGTGTCAGACTTGATGCACAGGTACCTCTTGCCATGCGGCAGCATAGAAAATAGTCTATGGTTTGGGTGGTTGGGGTATTTGACGATTTTCCAGGCCTTCTTTTGACACCGCCTGATATAGAGGTCCTGGATAGCAGGGAGCTCGGCCCCAGTGATGTACTGGGCTGTCTGCACAACTCTCTGTAGTGCCGTGCGATTGAGAGCGGTGCTATTGCCATACGAAGCAGTGATGCTTCAATGGTGCAGCTGTAGGATCATTTCAGGATTTGAGGGCCCATACTTTTTCAACCTCCTGAAGGTGAAGAGGCACTGTCGCACCTTCTTCACGACTGTTCGTGTGTGTCTGGACCATTTTAAGTCTTTAGTGAACTTGAAGCTGTATACCTGCTCCACTGCCGCCCCATCGATGTGGATGGGGGCGTGCTCACCTCCCCGTTTCCTGTAGTCCACGATCAGCTCCTTGGTCTTGCTGACGTCGAGGGAGAGGTTGCTGCTCCAGCACCACACTGCCAAGTCACCGAACTCCTCCCTGTAGGCTGACTCATCGTCGCCGGTGATCAGGCCTACCATCGTCGTGTCGTCAGCAAACTTGATAGACACTCACTTAGTGAAGACTACAGGTCTGAATTCCAGCAAATTCAACAACCATGTTTCTGTCAGTATAGAATACACTAATGGGTGGTAACTACAATTCAATCAAAGGGCAAGGCACACTGGGAAATACACAAGTTGAATTATATTCAATCAACGTCAAATTAAAAGTTGAGCGAACATAGAATTCAACTTAAGAATGTATGTTGGTTCAGTTAATATGCTCAAAAAATGGGCACACTATAAATCGTATTGAAGCTGGATGTCTTGATATTTTAAGTTTAATCAACTTCAAATGCTATTTTGTTGAGCAAACTAGAAATTGTATTTGCAGCTGGTTGCCTTGATTTGTTTTAGTTGAGTCAACACATTTCTTTCTTACAGTGTGGCAAAAGGCTGCACATATTCTCAGACCCTAGTGTTGTTCACTTGTCTTGCAGTTTTAATACCAATAAAAAGCCAAGAACATTCTTCAACCCTAAAGTTGTTTATAGATCAACATTGTCCTTGTTTGATATACATCTATTGGACTACATTTTGTACCACAATTGGAAAACGTTGCCATTCACACGTTTTGCCAGCTTGTAGATGTATCCAAAATAGGATGAAAACAATGACATGTTGTTAACCATGCTATGACACCGACTGTCTAGAGGGTAGTCAAAATGCAAACCGCTACCTCTGTCAAGACAATGGTTACTTGACATGAGGTCATGACTGGACATGACACGTCTTATAATACCTTCATATCTATGACACTGTCAAATATTATAAGCAGTCTAATAACATATTATAAAGGCTTATAACAAGTAACAAACATTATACCTGTTAGCTGTAAGTAAAAGGTTACCAAAATATGATTTACTCAAGTTAACACATTCAGACATAACCTGACAGCAACTTCAAAGTAACAAACCCCCAACATTCGACAAACATCCTGTTTGCGGGGAGGTGTAGGGATATTGGTCTGGCTGGGAGAAGGAGTGTGTATATATAACTTCTTGGCCAAACAGCTAGCCAGTGAGAGGGCTAGCACCTCCAGCTAGTTAAAATATGAGAGCGGTGCTGCGGAGGGGGGCTCACTAATGAAAGGGGGGGGGCTGCCTGTGAGGCCAGGCCATATATCGCTGTGAGGAGACAGTTCCTAGAATCACCCGGCGTGGCCGCCCATAGTTCACGGGCCACGCATGATTAACCGTTAGACAGGGAATCGCTACTACAGCTGGGCTATTAATAAAATATATACCCTCCTCCCTTCCTCTCTCTCCTCCTTCTTCTCTTCACCCTTCACACTCTTCTCTTTGGTTCCCCCTTCCCCGGCAATCTCCTCTCTCTCCTCCTTCTTCTCTTCACCCTTCACACTCTTCTCTTTGGTTCCCCCTTCCCCGGCAATCTCCTCTCTCTCCTCCTTCTTCTCTTCACCCTTCACACTCTTCTCTTTGGTTCCCCCTTCCCCGGCAATCTCCTCCTCCCTCCTTCTTCTCTTCACCCTTCACACTCTTCTCTTTGGTTCCCCCTTCCCCGGCAATCTCTTCTCTTTGGTTCCCCCTTCCCCGGCAATCTCCTCCTCCCTCCTTCTTCTCTTCACCCTTCACACTCTTCTCTTTGGTTCCCCCTTCCCCGGCAATCTCCTCCTCCCTCCTTCCTGCTTGATTTGTATTTCATCATCATGCAAAATGTCACGTTGTTAACAGAGGATCGGGGGTGGTCGGGGATTGGGGGATACTACCAGGATTGGAAAGCTGAAACACTAGCTCTGTTTGTACTTTAACATCCCCATGTGAAGTGAGCCTGTGGAGTCTGAAAATGCCCTCCAGGTGTTGCAGATCAATTGAACACTTCAATTGAAGAACTATACATGTGCTTTTTTCATTTTCAGATGATTACTGATTACTGATTTTGTTCACTGTAATGCCCAGTAATGTCCAGAATTGTCAACCCACATGGGATGTATTGTTCATGTTATCTATTGATAGTTTTTTTGTAATATCAATACTCTGGATCAACAACTTGATCATTACCATAATACCAAAGGGTTGACAAGCTCTCAAAGGGTATAGCATATCAATAGGTAGGATACAATCTCACACTTGCACACGCGAGCGAGCGCGCGCACGCGTGACTAACACACGCACAGTCCTTCAGTCCTCTCTCTATGTATAAGCTGGTTGTTCAAACACCTGTCTCCAGAAACACAAAACATCTCCATGCATGATTTCAGGCACTAGACTAGAGCATAACATCAATGACTTTTGGTAGGTAGGCGGGTGGACCACATATAATTGATTTAGGTAGGGAATACTGTAGAATGCATTATGTAAAATCTCAAATATTGGTCACATTTGCTCAGAAAATCATACAGAAGCCCGCGCGCGCACACACACATAAAATTCCCCTCCCTCCCTCTTTCCTATTGCAGGAAACTTGCCATCACGCGCAACAGAGTGCAAGGTGCCGTGGGCAATAAGCCACGGGCTCCACGGGTATATTCGAGAAATGTTTTAACACCGAAGCAGGGTGATTCTGCACTTGTGTATGAATGCACAATGACTATATGTGTGTCTCGTTACTCTTAACAAGTAGCATACACTTCGAAAGATTCAAGAGAACGGCACTTTCTCTTAATATTGTTACATAATATTTGCTGTCGTGATTCGTGCCAGCGCTGTATGCCTGGATAACTCAGAACATTAATACATATAGATATGTTAGTTGAAATGTCTCAATATTCATGACGGAATCCAGACTATAGCAATGGACTATTCCTTTTCCGATAACATGAAACCTGTCGAGAGTATACTACAATAGTAAATTACACAAAAAGATTACTATAAAAATACCAACTATTACTATGCAACAACCACACGTGTCCAATACGTGTCAGTCCTGTCTCCCGAACCAGGGGGAACAAGACTGGAAGCCATGGACAGACATTCGTGACAGGCAACCGCGACGGGAGCCGAGGAGAAAAGAGAATGAAGATGGGAATCCCGCTCTCTCTTTGACCGAGTAGTAGGCTCAACCCACCTTTGTGCATGCCCGTAAAGCGGTCCTTGAGCACGGTGAGCTCGTAGATCTTGCCGAACTCCTCAAAGAGCGGTCGGAGGTCCTTCTCGTCCAGGTTGCGTGGTATCTGC
Organism: Oncorhynchus kisutch; assembly: GCF_002021735.2. Taxonomy (NCBI): domain Eukaryota; kingdom Metazoa; phylum Chordata; class Actinopteri; order Salmoniformes; family Salmonidae; genus Oncorhynchus; species Oncorhynchus kisutch. The sequence goes on along the minus strand of NC_034174.2, from coordinate 41,378,123 downwards.
CCGATGAACAGTTTGATAGCGTCGTGGTCCTTCATAGGGATGGTGCCCCCGCAGCCCGCTGGACTGTGGCTTAATCCGTTCACCAGCCCGTTTGTGCCATCCACCTGTCCGTTCGTTAAAGTTGCCATCTTCGGACCGGCAATGAGTTGTGGTAACAGCGGCGGCAGCAGCAGCGCAATCTTGGTGGCCTTGTGTAGAAGCTTCCGAAGTATTGGTAAAAAATGTTATTCAAAAAAGCCTTGCTGGTCCTACTTCTAGTCCTACCAAGGAAAATATGTACATGGATAAGTATACATATGTATCATTGGGCTAAAACGAATATCAAAGACTTGGAGCTGTCTGCTGGTCCCGGCGGAGGCGTGATTCCTTGTATTTATGTCCTAGTTAATAATTCATTCATTCATTTAGTAAAATAGATGAGAGGAATAGAGAGAGAGAGAGAGACCAAGAGCTTTCGCTTTCTATTTACACCTTTTGTTCCCCTAGTCCCTGCTTCTGGGTTCCCTTTTATTTTTTGCATTGAGAAGTCGGTATGGGTGTTCTCGGTTTAAACGAACGGGGCCAGCTCAAGAGCTGCAAGGACTGCGGGGAGGTATGGAACAAGGGGAACCACTATAACTCGATGTTTTTGTTACACAGCCTTTTCTCTACCCCTTCCCGTTGGTACGTTCCACCAAGAGAAAGGGGGTTTATAAATAAAGAAAAGAGTGAATTTGTACGGTTCTTTGTGCAATAGTCAACCAAGTGTAAATCACGCCACGTTTGCAGGGAAATAATAGGCATAATAATAATAACAATAATAATAATAATATATATATATATACATCTAGTAGAAAGCATGAGCTGACGCACACCCCAATTCTTTTGAAGAGGTGTTGACTAACGAGAGTCGTACACTCTCTCTCACTCTCTCGCTCTCTCTCTCTTTCTCTCTCATATATATACAGTATCTACCACATGTTCCTTTCAAAATATACCCCAATAGGCAACCAACATTGATTGATTGAAAACCATTTTGATTTGGAATGAAAGGCCATTAAAGTGGTGTAGAACCATTCGAAGAATATTCACCTAAATACCGATAACAGGCGCTTGAACGCTTGAATAGCGGGTAGGTGGACAGTGCCTGGTGCTGAAATCTTCGAGCCGAGTTAAAGGCAACATCGGTGGCTAAAATATGTTTCAGGGAATGTTAGGATGTGTCAGTCGAAGAAATGTCGCACAGTATATCCTATAGCTCGAAGAGGAATCTATTCTGTTCAGATTCTGATGTAGATCTATTTGAACAGAAGGAAGTCTGGGAGCACCGCCGAGCAGGATAGACGGGCACATCGGAAGGGGCAGCAAAGAGAGAGGGAAGGCTACAACATTCGAAACAGCTCCAGGATCCACTTACATGTGCCAATCTGATGCCATCGACTAAGTTCAATGCTGGGATATATCCTGACAAACAAACACACACACACACACACACGTACAGTGCATTCGAAAAGTATTCAGACCCCTTGACCTTTTCTACATTTTGTTACATTAAAGCCGTATTCTAAAATGGATTAAATAGTCCCCCCATCAATCTACTCACAATATTCCACAATGAAAAAGCAATAACAGGTTTTTTAAAAGAATTATTTGCAAATTTATACATGTATACAAAATACGTATTTACGTAATGTTTCAGACCCTTTAATCAGTACTTTGTTGAAGCCCCTTTGACAGCGATTAGAGCCTCGATTCTTCTTGGGTGTGACGCTGTAAGGTTGGCACAACTGTATTTGGGAGGTTTCTCCCATTCTTCTCTGCAGATAATCTCAAGCTTGTCGGGTAGGATGGGGAGCATCGCCACACAGCTATTTACTGGTCTTTCCAGAGATGTTCGATCAAGTTAAAATCCGGGCTCTGGCTGGACCACTCAAGGACATTCAGAGACTTGTCCCAAAGCCACTCCTGCATTGTCTTGGCTGTGTGCTTAGGATCGTGGTCCTATTGAAAGGCGAACCTTCACCCCCGTCTAAGGTCCTGAGTGCTCTGGAGCAGGTTTTCATCAAGGGGCTCTCTGTACTTTGCTCCGTTCATCTTTCCCTCGATCCTGACTAGTCTCCCAGTCCCTGCCACTGAAAAACATCCCACAGCATGATGCTGCCACCACCATGCTTCATCACAGGAATGGTGCCAGATTTCCTCCAGATGTGACACTTGGCATTCAGGCCAAATAGTTCAATCTTGGTTTCATCAGACCAGAGAATCTATTTTCTCATGGTCTGAGAGTCCTTTAGGTGCCTTTTGGGAAACTCCAAGCGGACGGTCATGTGCCTTTTTACTGAGAAGTGGCTTCCGTCTGGCCACTCTACCATAAAGGCCTGATTGGTGGAGTGCTGCAGAGATGCTTAACCTTCTGGAAGGTTCTCGAATCTCCACAGAGGAACCCTGGAGCTCTGTCGGAGATATCATTGGGTTCTTGGTCCCCTTTCTGACCAAATCCCTTCTCCCCCGATTTCTCAGTTTGGCTGGTCTGCCAGCTCTAGGAAGACACTTGGTGGTTCCAAACTTCTTTCAGATAAGAATGATGGAGGACACTGTGTTCTTGGGGACCTTGAATGCTGCAGACATTTTTTGGTACCCATCCCCAGATCTGTGCCTCGACATATCCTGTCTTGGAGCTCTATGGACAATTCCTTTGACGTCATGACTTTGTTTTGCTCAGACATGTACTGTCAAGTGTGGGACCTTATATAGACAGGTATGTGCCTTTCCAAATCATGTCCAATCAATTGAATTTACCACAGGTGGCCTCCAAACAAGTTGTAGAAACATCTCAAGGATGAAAAATGGAAACAGGATGCACCTGAGCTACATTTTGAGTCTCATAGCAAAGGGTCTGAATACTTACAGTACCAGTCAAAAGTTTGGACACACCTACTCATTCAAGGTTTTTCTTAATTGTATTATTTTCTACATTGCAGAATAACAGTGAAGACATCAAAACTATGATATCCCACATATGCTGAGCACTTGTTGACTGCTTTTCCTTCACTCTGCGGTCCAACTCATCCCAAACCATCTCAATTAGTTTGAGGTCGGGTGATTGTGGAGGTCAGGTAGTGCAGCACTCCATCTCTGATGCAGCACTCCATCACTCTCCTTCTTGGTCAAATAGCTCTTACACAGCCTGAAGGTGTGTTGGGTCATTGTCCTGTTGAAAAACAAATGATAGTCCCACTAAGCCAAACCAGATGGGATGGCGTATCACTGCAGAATGCTGTGGTAGCCATGCTGGTTAAGTGTGCCTTGAATTCTAAATAAATCACAGACAGTGTCACCAGCAAAGACCGCCCACACCTCCCCCTCCATGCTTCAAGGTGGGAACCACACATGCAGTGATCCTCTGTTCACCTACTCTGCGTCTCACAAAGACATGGCGGTTGGAACCAAAAATCTCAAGTTTGGACTCAACAGACCAAAGGACAGATTTCCACAGGTCTAATGTCCATTGCTCATGTTTCTTGGTCCAAGCAAGTCTTTTCTTCTTATTGGTGTCCTTTAGTAGTGGTTCTTTGTAGCAATTTGACCATGAAGGCCTGATTCACACAGTCTCCTCTGAACAGTTGATGTTGAGATGGGCTGCAATTTGAGGTACAGTTAACTCCAATTTTATCCTCGGCAGCAGAGGTGACTCTGGCTCTTCCTTTCCTGTGGCGATCCTCATGAGAGCCAGTTTCATAATAGCGCTTGATGGTTTTTACGACTGCACTTGAAGAAACGTTCAAAGTTCTTGAATCGTTCCGGATTGACTGACCTTGATGTCTTAAGGTAATGATGGACTGTCAAGTCTCTTTGCTTATTTGAGCTGTTTTTGCCATAATATGGACTTGGTCTTTTACTAAACAACACAAATGATTGGCTCAAATGCAATAAGAACTAAATAAATTCCACAAATGAACTTTTTAACAAGGTACATCTGTTAATTGAATTGCATTCCAGGTGATTACCTGCTAGCTGGTTGAGAGAATTCCAAGAGTGTGCGAAGCTATCATCAAGGCAAAGGGTGGCTACTTTGAAGAATCTCAAATATAAAATATATTTTGATTTGCTTAACACTTTTTTGGTTACTACACGATTCTATATGTGTTATTCCATAGATTTGATGGCTTCACTATTATTCTACAAAGTAGAAAACAGTAAAAATAAAGAAAAACCCTGGAATGAGTAGGTGTGGCCAAACTTTTGATTGGTACTGTATGTAAATAAGGTATTTCTGTTTTTTAATATTTTTTGATTCATCTGCAAACATTTCTAAAAACCAGTTTTTGCTTTGATATTATGGGGTATTCTGTGTAGATTGATGAGGAACCTTTTTAACGTAACACAACGTGGAGAAAGGGAAGGGGTCTGAATCATTTCCGAATGGACCCCCCTAAAATGAACCCCCCTAAATGTAATGATAACCGTGTCCATTGTATACTATTAGTAATCAAGCAATTGACTGAGGAATTGACAGATTTGAAGTAGGCTATATGATGTGCACCTACATTTCGTGTTCAGATCTCGAGTAGAGTTCATCAGTTAATTGATGGTGATGATGACGGCTGTGGCTGGACTTATAGTCTGACCTCGCTTTTTTAAATCTGCAGGCAAAGACATGTTAGCATGTTGTTAATTAAACTCTGAAGTAATTAGGCCTAATTCAAGATCAACCACCCACTTCATTTTTTCCCCATATACCCTGAAAAACTTCCAAATGAGAACTGAACTAAGCAAAGCCCAAGTGCATTTCACGCTGACAGTGCAACTGTTGCACGTGAGCAGCCAGCCCACGCACAAACACATCATGGCACACACACTGCTGCATTTTCATGTGACACACAGTTGTCAAACTGCAAACACCTGCTTATGAAGACTGTGGGAGGTTCCTCCCACACATCTCTATTGTGCGTTTGATCAGTGAGGTGAGAAGAGAAAACTAATGTTGTTAAATGGCAACACAGGACCACATATAGGCAGAAACAGCAACACTAACAAACAGAACACCATCAGGTGGCTTTGGTCAAAAGTAGTGCCATTAGGGACGCACTCTGTATATATGTGAATAGACTACTCTAACCCTGTTCTAATACTTTTTAAGCATCCTTCCTCTCCTTCATGTATTCACTGATCTACATGTGGCTTTTAAAATAAACGGGGGTTTCAGCCTGATGCTTTCACCGTTTAAGCCCGGTCAGAGGAACTTAGGAAGAGCTTTTGAGAATTGCTCATGCAGATGTGCAGCTGTCTGTGAGAGAGTCACACCATTCTTTAGATTCCAAGTTCCAGTCCCCATCTTAGTTACAAAAGATTGTGCTCTCCTACTCACTGTAAACTAGCGTTATGTAGCTGCTGTCCATAGTGCTGAAGGCAGACTCAACTAGGCCTATACCCCAGTGCGGTGTCGCTGTCGATCGCACCGAAACAGGTGGCAAAGCCCATTGTGTCCGTTGTAGGAGTCGGCTGGATGTCCTTGGTACAAAAATAGTTAAGTCTTTCAGGACTAAATACGGTCATGTGCTACACAGTAGACAACGTTAGTACAATAAAAGGTGAGTGTTCCCACCTCTCTTTGTGGTTCAATGTCCTCAAATTAAAAAGCCGACATAGTTCAGTGACTTGGCCTAATAGGTCTATGTGTATACATGCAGTAGGTCTACGTCTGTGACATCCAATGGGTTTGTGTCGCCCGATTTGTTTTCATTATGTGGCTATCATGCATGGACCCTCCACCTAAACGTTAGCCAACCATTAAATAACAAAGGCGACACAGGCAGTTCCTCTCGTACATCCCGCGCTTTCGCCCCTGCTCTAATGGCCCATTAATATAATCTCACACTCACGGCAGGCATGGCCGGGGCCCGGCGGAGGCAGGGAGGGAGGGAGCGAGTTGGCTTTCTTTGGCGTGACACCACGGTCTGTTCTCCAAGCGTCCCCCGGGACGACACTCCATTCACGGCGGCAGCGGCCCTCCCTGCCTCGCGCTCATACACGCCTGACTTGCCATCAGCAATATTTTTTTAATACAAGGGCGAATTGGGAGAGCACAAATCATTGTAATTATGTTCAGTGGGGTAGTATCGCGATGATTATAGAAGGTATGGTGCCATTATCGTCCCTCGACGGTCTTCCTCTCCTCACACACCTAGGCCTACTTGCACGGCTGCTCTGACATTTTTTCAATGCACTGCGTGTCGTCCTGAGTGAAACGCTTCCACTGAGCGAACCCACCGGACTGATAATAATAACACTCAATTAACCAGCAATTTATGGAACAATGTGTCTTTGCCCTCACATGATTGTAGTTATTTCAATCCGTTAGGGGACAGTCAAATATGACAATATGGCCCTGGCAATTCCACTGATGGTCAATTCAAAATGCAATCGACTTGCTGAGAAAATCTCAATCCACCACAGGAGCTTTCAAATGGGTTAAGTTAGAGTGATTTGCCATTGCTCCCACACAGGCCTTGAAACAAACAAACCCACAAAACAGACATTCCTGCGTGCTTGCCTGTCTTAAGTATATTGTATAAGCTTACATAACTGCATGAAGTGGATTTAGTCTACTGTAGCATATAGCCAAATAGTAGGCTACATAAACCTGAGGACTTTGATAATCAACAAATTTGTTTTACAGCTGTTAGTGATTCACATGACATCCTTTACATTTCAAGTTCCATATCCTCTCCTTTCTTTTATTTACAAAGGATTGTGCAGTTCCACTTAATTCAAGCTAGAGTAGTGCAGCTGCTGTCCATGGAGCTGAAGGCAGACTCATTTAGGCCTATGTGTGCAGTGAGGTCGCTGTCCATGGTACTGAAAGACTGCAATGACCACTGTGTCTATTTTATGAGTCGCTGGCCTTGGTTAAGACTAGTATAGAGACCCATAATGTGACAAATCAGCAACTAGTTACAATACATATTGAACTCAATCCACAATGTCCACCATATGTCGACATGAACCATTTATCGACAAGAGTATGCATCCTTTTTCAAGATGCACTATCTCTGTGTATCAAAACCTCATTCAATCATCCAACCGCTGGTCTTTTAACGCTCTAATCAAGTTGCAGGAGAAGATTGACTTTTTTACCCTTGGAAGATTGCTTCCTGTCTGCATGGGGCTTCCAATTCCGTCCCAGCACTGAAACGGGTTGAGGAAAGGCAAATAAACGAAAGGTAAATGAAATCCTTTCCATGCAATTTACAACACAAATAGATTGATAATCTGCATGGGTTAGTCATAAAGAGGATCTGCGTTTAGATATTACCTATTCTGCATAGTAATGTCTTTTCTCACCTCACCTTCGTCCGGGACAAAGTTCTAAATCTTCCAGAGCCTTGAGTCAGTCAGGCTGTATATCACTTCTCTGTAATTTAGGGGGACGAGTGGAGAGGAAAAAGGAAAGGGTGCAGGCATGACTAAACACTCTGAAAGTTTGAAGGGATGAGGTAGGAATGTCCTCTTGAACTTTTAGGCTATTGCAAAATATGTTGGGGGTAAGAGGGGGAATGTGCTGTTAAATAACACAATAAAAATAAGGAGACAAAGAAACTTCTGCAAATAAACAAATATTAATGTAATAATTGGAGGTCTTTGTTTCCTAAGGGGGTCTCTTTGTTTTGGGGAGTAGAGTGAAAAACACACACAGATATTGGGAAAGGGTTGTATAGCCAATGCTGAGGCAACAGTTGGCCGACATCTTCATCCTCAGCGCAAAACATAAACAGAGCTTTAGACCAGGTTTTCCCAACTGCGGGCGGAATTTAGTTATACTGCCACCCCAAGTTTTCAGAGCCAAATGTGTTATTTATGTATTTTTTATGTTTTATTGTTGGACATAAAGTACTGTAAAAACACCAGGAAATGAGCTCCAAGTGATTTTAATTTAGGAATGTTCCCATGCATAATAGAGAGATGCGTGATCGTACACAAATGTAAACAAGGTTTGAAATGATTAAACAGTCAAACATCATATCTGTTCGGGCTTCTTGCAGTCAATTTGCAGTCTACAAATGATTTGTAATTATAAACTGGGTGGTTCAAGCCCTGAATACTGATAGCCGTGGTATATCAGAACGTATACAACAGGTATGACACCTTTATTTTTACTGCACTTTGATAACCAGTTTATATATATATATTTTTTTTTAACCTTTATTTTACTAGGCAAGTCAGTTAAGAACAAATTCTTATTTTCAATGACAGCCTAGGAGGTCAGTGGGTTAACTGCCTGTTCAGGGGCAGAATGACAGATTTGTACCTTGTCAGCTCGGGGATTTGAACTTGCGACCTTTCGGTTACTAGCTTTTGGTTACTAGTCCAACGCCCTAACCACTAGGCTACCCTGCCGCTAATAATGCACCTTGTGCGTTATATGGCCAGTATCCAAGAACTCCGCTTTGCGTCGTGTATGAGAACAGCCCTTAGCCATGGTATAACGGCCATATACCAGACCCCTCGGGCCTTATTGCTTAATCATGTTCTGTGGCCCCCCAAGTATCCGGCTGAATCTAGTTGATGATCCCTGCTTTAGACCTTCACTGGGTTGCCCAATTTGACAGTAACTTACAGGCAGCAAAGAAGTTACTGTATTTCATATTGCAGTACACCTACTGTAATGTTAATACACTATCAAAGAAAGTAGAGTTGGCTGTATTATACTGTAAAAAAGTAAAAACTGACTGTAATAAATTGTTTTTATCTATCTAATATAATAATGATATTTATCTAGGCTAGTCAGTTCAGAACAAATTCTTATTTGGAATGACGGCCTACCCCGGCCAAACCCAAACGACACAAGGCCAATTGTGCGCCGCCCTATGGGACTCCCAATCATGTCCGGTTGTGATACAGCCAGGAATCAAACCAGGGTCTGTAGTGATGCCTCTCACACTGAGATGCAGTGCGTTAGACCGACGGCCTAAATACATGGGAATGGTGCAAACAGGTTGGCTGTTAGGTAATGTGTTTACATATTTCAGCATATCAACAAATATGTTGTATTTTGCATCACATGCACTTCTGGAGGCCCTAAAGGGGCAATCCACAGTTTAAACAATAACAAAGCAGGCACCCAGCCTTTGTTTTGGTAAAAAAAAGCTGAGGGATGGGCCTGGAGAAATCTAACCACTCTCAAATTGATGGTCAGAGCTATGGATGCAAGGATTGACCAACCAAGGTATAATAATGTATGTTTTTAGCATTTACATTTACAATGTTTACAAACATTGGAGTAAAACAAGCTTATATTTTGGGTTCTGATGGGGTACACAGTTGAACTAAGCTCATGAGGCATCAATGTGAAAATATGATTAATTTATGAATAAAAAAAATTGCATAGCAACTGCAGATTGGCCCTTTTAACTTCCAAACTGGCAACGACTACAGGGCAAAACAGACCGAAAGGACATGGAATAACATATAGGTTTAAGACTTGCTGCCACTCCAATCTGTCCCCTATACATTTTAAATTAATGGGGAACTATTACCACATACAGTACCTTAAATTGGTACACCACTGTCACTAACACGTGCAACAAATGTAGACTCTTACAAGGCATGCCTCAAAATATGTTAATGAGCAAGAAACAACAATACCATGCACCCACTAGTTATCAAAAGGGTTTTAGCGCTCCAAAAATACAGTACGGTCCTGTATTCTGTAAGATGGAATTACAGTACCATTTGAAATACAGCAATTCATACCCCGCACACAAAATGTTCCCACAATCCACCATCATTTATAGTATGATGCAGCAAAATGTTTCACGGTATTTTACTGTTAATAATGCCCTAAATTACTCTATAAATTACAGTTTTCTGTTACCATCATAGTATAAAAGTATTTATTTATGACAGTGTTTAGGTACTGCTGCACTGCATGCTTGATTGAACCTTTTATTTGTGCCATAAGTTTGTGCATTGTTTTTGTTTCCTGGAAATAATGCGACGGTTACCTGGAGAAATCAGTGCTCTGACACTTGACACAGGTGGGTGTCTCTTTTCATGCCGAGTCCCACCAGAGAACCATCCAGACAGATTCCCTACATGACGGATGAGCTTCCCTGAAAACACAGCCATCCAACGAACAACACACACACACACACACACACACACACACACACACACACACACACACACACACACACACACACACACACACACACACACACACACACACACACACAGCAGGAAACACAGAAAGAGGGGGAGGCAGACCCGACCCAGACAAACTCGCTTTTTTCTTATTGTGGCTCTGTTTTAATTTGCATTTCACCTGTCTTGAAACAAGGTTCAAAACTTCTTCTCGCGGGGCTCCTTGTCAGTCAAAACAGACATCTTTAAAGCAGAGGGAGGGAAAGTATCTCTCTGACTGGTCACGTCCCAAGTGGTACCCTTTTCCCGACATAGTGCACTACTTATGTGGCTCCTGGTCAAAAGTAGTGCACTATATATCAAATAGGGTGCCATTTGGGAAAAACATATTTTCTTTAAAGTGGTGGTAGGAAGGTAGAGCTATCTATCTACAATGCATTCAGAAAGTTTTCAGACCCCTTGACTTTTTACACATTTTGTTATGTTACAGGCTCATTCTAAAATGTATAAATAGTTTTTTTCTCTCATCAATCTACACACGATACCCAATAATGACAAAGCACATTTAAAAAATGTAAAATGTAAACATGACATTTAAATAAGTATTCAGATCCTTTACTCAGTACTTTGTTGAAGCACATTTGGCAGCGATTACAGCCTCGGGTTTTCTTGGGTATGACGCTACAAGCTTGGCACACCTTTATTTGGGGAGATTCTCCCAATCTTCTCTGCAGATCCTGTCTTGCTCTGTCAGGTTGAATGGGGAGCGTTGCTGCACAGCTATTTACTGGTCTTTCAAGAGATGTTCGATTGGGTTCAAGTCTGGGCTCTGGCAGTTGTCTTGGCTGTGTGCTTAGGGTCGTTGTCCTGTTGGAAGGTGACTCTTCGACCCAGTCTGAGGTCCTGAGTGCTCTGAAACAGGTTTTCATCAAGGATCTCTCTGTACCTAGCTCTGTTCAGCTTTCCCTCGATCCTGACTAGTCTCCCATTCCTTGTCACTGAAAAACATCCCCATAGCATGATGCTGCCACCACCATGCTTCACTGTAGGGATGGTGCCAGGTTTCCTCCAGATGTGACACTTGTCATTCAGGCCAAAGAGTTCAATCTTGGTTTCATCAGACCAGAGAATCTCTTTTCTCATGGTCTGAGAGTCCTTTAGGTGCCTTTTGGCAAACTCCAAGCGGGCTGCCATGTGCCTTTTACTGAGGAGTGTCTTCGGTCTGGCCACTGTCCCATGAAGGCCTGATTTGGTAGAGTGCTGCAAAGATGGTTGTCCTTCTGGAAGGTTCTCCCATCTCCACAGAGGAACTCTGGAGGTCTGTCAGAGAGACCATCGGGTTCTTGGTCACCTCCCTGACCAAGGCATTCTTTCCCCAAATGCTGAGTTTGGCCGGGAGGCCAACTTTAGGAAGAGTCTTGGTGGTTCCAAACTTCTTCCATTTAAGAATAATGGAGGCCACTGTGTTCTTGGGGACCTTCAATGCTACATACATTTTTTGGTACCCTTCCACAGATCTGTGCCTCAACAAAATCCTGTCTCGGAGCTCTACGGACAATTCCTTTGACCTTTGTTGTCAACTGTGGGACCTCATATAGATAGTTCTGTGCCTTTCCAAAACATGTCCAATCAATAGAATTTACTACAGGTGGGCTCAAATCAACTTGTAGAAACATTTCAAGAATGATCAAAGGAAACAGGATCCACCTGAGCTCAATTTAGAGTCTCATGGCAAAGGGTCTGAATATTTATTTAAATAAGGTATTTCTGTTTTTATTTTTAATAAATGTCCAAACATTTCTCTAAAAACCTGTTTTCGCGACATCATTTTTGGTAGTGTGTGTAGATTGATGAGGAGACATTTATCTATCTACCTATCTACCTATCTACCTACCTGGCCATTCCAAATCCCATTTCACCACAACAGATCAATTCCAGGGATAGGTCACAGACTATCACAACCTCTGACACTGCGGCTGTCTCAGAGTGGCTGTGACCTGGGTGTCAGGCGGCTGCACCGCCCCAGGCTTGATGGCAGCCATGTTGGTGTCTTGGGGTCCCTGACCCCACACTGCATCTAATTGCTTTGGGAGGGAGAAGAAGGTGATTTGGAGAGAGTGTGAGGATGCACCGCCACCTGATTCTATTTTTGATTGTTGTCCCAAGGTGGAGGATGAGTGTGAAAGGTGTTGGGTATTTTGTGAGCGTGTGTTTGGGGGGAGGGGGGGTGGGGGGGTGGATGTGTGCACTTTGTTATTTGTTTTGATTGTTTGCGTGCTGATTCCTGGAGGTGCTTCAACATACACATACACACACGCACGCACACGCATGCACGCACATGCATACACACTGAACATGGTTTGTGTGTGTGAGTAACTCCAAAAATCGACAAATCGTCTCTCAAACATTAGTGGAGGCCCTTGAATGACAAATAGCATGTTTTCCAAGAGAAAACCCTACATTAACATAAAGATTAACAAGACATGTTTATGTGCAGGTGGAATATAGGGCCAAGACGACTAGCAGAGGTGGAAGTAGGGTGACCACATTTAAAATACCCAAATGCGGGTGTACGGGATGATTTGTGGGACAGTGTAGCCTACATTAATTTGTTTTTGAGACCACTTGTGTGGCTCTTAATAAATATCTAGGCATATTTGGCCCTAGGAAACATTTCTGGTTGGTTAATTTGGGTGGCAGGTAGCCTAGTGGTTATAGCTTTGGGCCAGTAATCAGAATGTTGCTAGATCAAATCCCTGAGCTGACAAGGTAAAAATCTGTCGTTCTGCCCCTGAACAGGGCTGTCGTTCTGCCCACTGTTCCTAGGCTGTCATTGTGAATAAGAAGTTGTTCTTAACTGACTTGCCTAGTTAAATAAAACAATTGTCCTCTCCAAATTTAGATGGAACTTAGCCCAAAACGATTTGCCAAATGTGATTGGTTGACAATATGTCATCGACCTCTGTCTTGTCACGCTGTATAGAATATCAGACCTCTTCAACGATTGGACAAGTGTTATCACCAGTACTACATCCTTATGATATACAGTATATCTTGTCATAAGGGCAATGCGACTGCAAAAGAGACAGGAATGTCAAATCTCATCAAATGAATGGGAAGTCCAGATGAAATAAGGGACAAATGAACCTTTTTTTGTAAATTGATAAAGTTGATAAAATGCGGGACATGATTGTTTGTTGGTGGGACGCGGGACAAAGGGCCAAAATGCCGGACTATCCCGCACAATCCGGTACATGTGGTTACCCTAGGCGGAAGCTTCTTTGCATGCAGAGCCCCAACAGAACGACATTGAATGTCATCCATCACTGTAGTATTAGTATTTATAGTGTTTGTCTCTATAGCATTGAAATGCTATCAGCTCTTCTGACTGTCCCTCCCTATTCTCTCTATCTGAATAGCTAATTCCGCTGGCTTTAGTGTGGCTTTTCAAAGCATGCGTCCTTGGGGGAATTGTAGAGGGCAATTGTTGCATTACTTGTACAGTAAACTCAACCCCTTGGGCCACGGTGGACACAAGCCCTGGTCACAGAGTACAGGGTGATTACAAAATAGACTATGTAGAACCAGAATAGAGCCAACATAGATTGATAGTAGATTGGTATATTGATGGGCAGACAAACAGACAGAAGAACAGTCAGAAGGACAGATGTATGTAGATAAACAGACAAACAGAGAGATAGATTATAATATTCAGATGTTAGAATTTCATTGTGTGAGTGCCTTTCAGAGTGAATGTCACTTGTCAGTGTAATGTATAATACAGTACTGCAGGTGTGTCTGAATAGTAGAGTTTGAGGGAGTGCATATGTACCAAACACACACACACACACACACCCACTGGGCAAAAACTGGTTGAATCAATGTCGTTTCCAAGTCATTTCAACCCCAGAAGTTAATGTGATCACTAAAAAGTAATCAACGTAAGGGCATTAGGTATTTTTTTAACCAAACTTTTAACCTAAATCAGGTGACATTGGATTTTATTTTATTTTATTCACATTAGTTGACAACTCAACCAAATGTAAATCAAAACTAGACGTTGAGCTGACGTCTGTGCCCATTGGGACTCCTCCATCCGCTTGGTTGATCTTTAAGGACATTAGCATCAGAATGGGTGTGATGAGATAGCTGGCACTAAATGCCAGGCGACTGGGAGACCAGGCTTCCTCACATTGCCTGTCTGACTATCTGAACGCATCCCAAATGGCACCGTATTTCCAATATAATGCGCTATTTCTGACCAGAACCCTGTGAAAGCTGTACAAAATAGTGCACTATATAGGGAATAGGGTGTCATTTGGGAGGCAACCTTTGTCTGTGCCACACACGCCTGGCTCTGCTTAAGGATTCAATGGGATTCAGTTGGAGCGCATTTGAAGAGGCAAAGCCAGACAGAACAGGCAGTGTAAGTTCCCACAGAGACAGTTTCCGTCATCATTCTTAAAGAAAAGAAAAGTCTGCTGTTGGGTCTGAACTGGGTCTATTGAAAGTTCCTCAACTCAGTTCGCCATAATGCCCTTTGATGACTCTTGAACTGTAAATTGAAAGTACCCTTAATATTCAGCTGCACATAGTAACTGCAGATAAGATCCATAAAACAATACTGAATTGGAATTGTTGTATATTGTGTAAGAAATTTAAATTGCATATGAGGTGCCTTTGCAAAACAACGTGCCTTATGGCCTTACAGTCAGTAGAGGATCTTCTGATGGGCACAAACACTCTGGCCTGTTTCCTGTTTGATGACAGCTCTGCGCATCTATGAAAGGTCATTAATAATGAATACTAAATCAGTATTTGAAAAAGGTTACCATCTCCAGAGCACATGTCTCTTCTTTGTACATCTCCTTTTAACCACGTACAATACCCTTTTCAGTTCCAGCACACTGTCACCTCTTTTGTCAGGAGAACTGTAAGCTATGGCTTCTGTCTTCTCACTGCAGAGTAGGGAGGAAGTGTGTGTGGGGGCAAAATGTACCATGAGCCATTCGAACTGGGATGTAGTCTGACGGCTGAATGCATGAGTGGCATGGGGGGATTCTGGCTTCTGGCTGTGATGCTGTGGCGGGGCTTTGTCATAAACATCTCATTCAGGTGGTGATGTATGTAATTACTGTTCTCCCCTCTGAGGTACAGGGCTGTAGTGGTGCTACACACACACACACACACACACGCATGCACACCAGAGTAGGATGGTGGGAGGAGTTACAGGAGGACGGGCTCATTGTACTGGCTGAAACAGAATAAATTGAACGGTATCAAACACGCCAAACATATGGAAACCACATGTTTGACGCCGTTCCATGTTTTCCTTTCCAACCATTACACACAGAGACACACACACATGCACACCTGCAATTCTGCACATTTTGACACGGGGCAAAGAATAAATATTGCAGTTTTAAAGCAAGTTTGCTGCAATTCGTCACATTTTGCATGGGGCGGAGAGATGATTTTGCTTTTTTATTAGTCATTTCATGCAATTCTACTCATTTGTCCATAGGGTGGAGGGAAACATTTGCAGTTTAACACCTTGTGTATTCTATTATTTTCACTCTCAACAGTAAGTTGAGACCCTGAGAGAGTAAAAAAAAAATATATATACAATAATAATAATAACTATATACAGTGGGGAGAACAAGTATTTGATACACTGCCGATTTTGCAGGTTTTCCTACTTACAAAGCATGTAGAGGTCTGTAATTTTTTATCATAGGTACACTTCAACTGTGAGAGACGGAATCTAAAACAAAAATCCATAAAATCACATTGTATGATTTTTAAGTAATTAATTATCATTTTATTGCATGACATACGTATTTGATACATCATAAAAGCAGAACTTAATATTTGGTACAGACACCTTTGTTTGCAATTACAAAGATCATACGTTTCCTGTAGTTCTTGACCAGGTTTGCACACACTGCAGCATGGACTCCTCCATACAGACCTTCTCCAGATCCTTCAGGTTTCAGGGCTGTCGCTGGGCAATATGGACTTTCAGCTCCCTCCAAAGATTTTCTATTGGGTTCAGGTTTTGAGACTGGCTAGGCCACTCCAGGACCTTGAGATGTTTCTTACGGAGCCACTCCTTAGTTGCCCTGGCTGTGTGTTTCGGGTCGTTGTCATGCTGGAAGACCCAGCCACAACCCATCTTCAATGTTCTTACTGAGGGAACTAACAGGTCTGTGAGAGCCGGAATTCTTACTGGTTGGTAGGTGATCACATACTTATGTCATGCAATAAAATGCTAATTAATTACTTAAAAATCATACAATGTGATTTTCTGGATTTTTGTTTTAGATTCCGTCTCTCACAGTTGAAGTGTACCTATGATGAAAATTACAGACCTCTACATGCTTTGTAAGTAGGAAAACCTGCAAAATCGGCAGTGTTGTTCTCCCCACTGTATATGGGGGAGATATATGTCAACTCCATATATATATATATTTATATATATATACATACAGGTGAAGTATGAAGTTTACATACACTTAGGTTGTAGTCAATTGGAGGTGTACCTGTGGATGTATTTCAAGGCCTATCTTCAAACTCAGTGCTTCTTGCTTGACATCATGGGGGAAATCAAAAGAAATCAGCGAAGACCTCAGAAAAAAGTCTGGTTCATCCTTGGGTGCACTTTCCAAACGCCTGAAGGTGCCACGTTCATCTGTACAAACAATAGTACGCAAGTATAAACACCATGGGACCACATAGCCGTCATAACGCTCAGGAAGGAGACTCGTTCTGTCTCCTAGAGATGAACGTACTTTGGTGCGAAAAGTGCAAATCAATCCCAAAACAACAGCAATGGACCTTGTGAAGATGCTGGGAAAAACACGTACAAAAGTATTTATATCCACAGTAAAACGAGTCCTATGTCGACATAACCTGAAAGGCCACTCAGCAAGGAAGATGCCACTGCTACAAAACCAAGTGGTCGATAAATTGTACACATTTTCGATAGGATTGAGGTCAGGACTTTGTGATGGCCACTCCATTACCTTGACTTCGTTGTCCTTTAGCCATTTTGCCACAACTTTGGAAGTATGCTTGGAGTATGCTTGGAAGACCCATTTGCGACCAAGCTTCAACTTCCTGACTGATGTCTTGATGTTGCTTCAATATATCCACATCATTTTCCTGCCTCATGATGAGTTGGACCACAAAGAGAAGGAAAAGCAGCCAACATCTGCTCAACACATGTGGGAACTCCTGTTGGAAAAGCATTTCAGGTGAAGCTGGTTGAGAGAATGCCAAGAGTGTACAAAGCTGTCATCAAGGCAAAGGGTGGCTAATTAGAAGAATCAAAAAAAATGTTAAAATGTTAAAATGTTTAACAGTTTTTTGGCTACTACTTGATTCAATATGTGTTACTCTACACTGTAGAAAATAGTAAAAATAAAGAAAAACCCCTAGAATGATTCGCTGTGTCTAAACGTTTGACTGGTACTGTATATAATGTATTTTTTTCAAAAAATAAAAAATGGCTTCGCCTGCCTACAAAAGGGAGGGCCTCCAGTTTCCCATCCTTGCTCTAGACAGTCCATTCTGCTTATTCAATCAAAAGGGAGAAAATGTGTATTAAGAAAGACCAAATAAGGGACAAAGCAGAGGGCAGAAAGAAAGAGAAAGAGGGAGAAAAGAGGAGAGATTGTAAAGCAGCCCTCAACAATCCTCCTGCAGAGTAGTTGAAGGCTAATTACTGTGTAGATTGTGTTCTCTCTAAGAAATGACAGAGTTACAACTGCAGTCCATTTCAAATCTTTTCAAACTCCTACACATTGAAGGAGACCGACAGTTCACCATGACATTGACCCGTTGTCTTTGTAATACAGCTTTGGCATGAGCTGATTTCAAATCCCAGCATATTTTTTTGATATTGCTTTCATTTCGCACACATTTCAAGGACTGTGATGCGCATACAAGCTGTCTGAATCCCTGCCGTAATTAAAACAATGTTATGTGTCTGTACATTATACTCTGTGCTATACTGAGTCAATGGCAATGGCTTTCATGTTGATATCACCTTAAGTTTGATTCACTTTTTTGGTATAAAGCTTGGTTGCCCTCCACTTTTCCAGCGTCGTGTTGTTGGTTGGTTGAGCTTCCATCATAAGATGTATTTCCTTACAATGTTGATATGATGTGGTTGTTACAGTTTCCTTATTTGAATGTACTTACCGCGAGTTACTCAGCTGAAGTTGACAGTATTATTTTGCTGCCTTGGGAAAGAACCGTACCAACTTAGGGCCCTGTTCAATTAAAACTGCTAGGCAAATCGTTCATGGTTCATTTCATGCAGTATGCAAAATGTTTGAATAACTGCAACACCCATTTGTTGGTTTTTGTTTCACATAACAAACACTGTATTTGTACTAAAAGGAATGTTACCCTGGAAAATATCTGAAGACAGATTTTGGTTGAAAACAAGATGTTGTCCTGAAGGACAATTGTTATCATACAGTTTGGTTGATCTTCCACCATGCAACAACCCACCAGGTGATATCCCTTCACCTCCTACCCTTCTGTGGAAAATGGGCGTTGCGGTGTTGTGATTTGAATGGCTTTCTAACAGGAGGTGGGGATTAGTTTGCTGAAGCGCCTGCCGTCTGTTTCTGTACCCTAGGAAACCATTCACAGATAAGGCCATTTCACAGAGGGAGGTCCAGATATTATGTTAATTCCTATTTTATTAGAGGGATAACATTAGGCTGCCTCTCTCTCGGCCTGTGACGAGGCAGTTGGAGAATGGTTTTTGCCACTGGTTAGAAGCTTTGAAAGGCTACTCATTCCTTTTTGTGTGTGTTTATTTGTCTGTTCGGGGCCAATGGTGAAGCCATCTATCCTCTCCTTTTACCTTAAATACAACAACCCTCAAGTCCAGCTTGTTTTGATGTTTAGAGGAAGGAATGGAAGGACCCCGTAGCACTGACTGAATGTAATGCCGCAGCCGAGAGGCCTGCCTGCCTGCATGCTGTGTGTGTGTGTGTGTGTTTTTGTGTGTGTATCGCCCCTGTTGTGTGTGGAAGGCAGAGAATGCTTTCGTATTACATCTCACAATTAAAACTTTAAGTAACGCTCCATTACAATGGCATTAAACCATAAGAACATATTTATTATTCACACACACACACACACACACACACACACACACACACACACACACACACACACACACACACACACACACACACACACACACACACACACACACACACACACACACACACACACACACACACACACACACACACACACACACACACACGCTCTCTGCCAAGGAAAGTGTGTGTATCATAGAGGGTACTTCCATGAAGTTACCGTGACAACATCTCAGAAATGCATTGCCCCAAACTATTTCCTAATGAACTATGGGATACCTGCCAGTAACATTTGGGAGGTCATTAAAAATGACATGGGAATGAATAGAATAAAGGAAGCTGAAACAAATACATTATATCGGCATCATAAAAAAAACATTTATCTGTTACGAGGAGAGTTCAAATGATCTGCCACACAAGGAATGGCACTATAAAGCAGTAATATAAACACAGTGAAAATGCAAAAGCTGTAGGTGGACAGTCCCTCGCCCTGACTCCCTCCCAGCTGAACTTGGTTGCTTTGTATGCAGTGCAAGCCGCCTCCATAGCAGCCTAGGGGTCTCTCTCTGTGAGCTAGCTCATTGTGTTGAGTGACCAGAGCCCCATGTTCAGCGCCCTGGTAGAGCTAGGGCCTGTGGCTGGACATGAGATAAGATTCCTGGGTGGGTTGGCTGTGGGCGCCGGCCGGCCACTGGGGCACAAGCCTGTGGGCATGGAGAAAAGAGGAGGGGAGGAGAGAAGAAGCGGACAGTGTTATCAGGGCATTGCAGGGCTAGGCAGAGTGGCAGTTTGGGAATTCCATGACTGCCCTGCTCCTGCTCCCATCCCCCTCTTCCTCAGAGAGAGAGAGAGAGAGAGAGAGAGAGAGAGAGAGAGAGAGAGAGAGAGAGAGAGAGAGAGAGGGAGAGAGAGAGAGAGAGAGAGGGAGAGAGAGAGAGAGAGAGAGAGAGAGAGAGAGAGAGAGAGAGAGGGGATTCTGTGTAGGGTAAAGTGTGAATGTAGAGCACACAGTGCATTCGGAAAGTATTCAGACCCCTTGACTTTTTCCACATTTTGTTACGTTACAGCCTTATTCTAAAATGTATGAAATTGTTTTTTCCCCCCTCATCAATCCCACAATGACAAAGCAAAAACAGTTTTTTTTAATAAATGTTAGAAAATGTATTGGAAATTAAAAGCTGAAACATCATAATTACATACAGTACCAGTCAAAAGTTTGGACACACCTAGACATTCAAGGGTTTTAATTTAGTTGTACTATTTTCTACATTGTACATTGTACATTGTAGAATAATAGTGAAGACATTAAAACTATGAAATAACACATATGGAGTCTCATAGTAACCCAAAAAGTGTTAAACAAGTCAAAATATATTTTATTTTTGAGATTCTGCAAAGTAGCCATCCTTTGTCTTGATTACAGCTTTGCATACTCTTGCCATTCTCTCAACCAGATCAAAACTCCAAACCTACTACCTAATTTTGACCAAAATTAACCGTAGCGATTACTGCTTCCAAGGTTTTTTTCCCCAAGCTATATGGAGGGTGCTCTAGCAAACAAACAGCAGAGACCTGAGGACACCATCCAACTTGGAATTGAGTGAGTGGTGTTTGGTCTGATGCTATTTTGAAAGCCAAGAATACATTTTTTAAACAAAAATAAAGTACATTACAATGATATTTGATTTTATGGGGACTGAATGCTGTGTTAAGGCTCCCAGGCTTGCCAGGACAGACCAGATAAAAATTCAATTAGCACTAAGGTGTGAAGTAAAAGGTGCTGAGGCCTTTGGTCCCAACAAGTGGCAGGAGTCTTTGAAGCGCCCTCTCCTGCTGTTCAAAGACCATTCACTGGCATTTTCTACAAGAAATCTGCCTCCAGAAATAAAAGCTTCTCCCAAGTTGGTGTGACACCCACTCCCGTTGCCTGCTGCGCTGCTGCTTGAATTCTACCTGACGATCTGTTCACCGTCTGCCCGGGCCCGTCTCCCCATGTCTGGTACAGGTACCCCTACCACACTCACCCCTCTCTTCCGAGCTTTCGCTCGCCTCCAGCAGTCACGCACTGCTGGGTCGAGTGACTATGAACTTACAATGGCTAGCTCCAAGTCGTTAAATATTTGTACAAATTATTGTGCATTAAGCTACTTTGCAATTCGCCTCATGACTCCTGCATACTTTGCTGACTACAAACTTTCTTTACCCAACAGTGGGACAGACTATGTCTGTTCCCACACTCGGGTCTCTGACTCTCTTTTGGTTACACAGACTTTTGGCCTCCCATCCTATTCTTACCACCTCTCGACGGCTTTGTATTCATGTTACCTGATGAAATTGCTGTACAATATGATCTTGTTGCCATCTGATGCACATTCAGATTTTTAAATCAGCACTGCAGAGCTCTCCCTGTTCTTTGCCTTGCCCTGATTGTATTACTGTTGATGATATCTGGAAAAGTGCATGTACACCCTGGCCCATCTATTGTTGCTCGCCCTAATTCTGACGAGCTCTGATATCTGCTTCACTGATTTATGCTCTCGTAAAAGCCTGCACGATAACACCAGAAGCTTAATACCTAAATTGGATCAATTGATAGTGTGGGTTCACAGCTCCAATCCAGATGTGTTGGTCATTACTGAGATGTGGTTAAGGAAGAGTGTTTTGAATACTGATGTTAACCGTCTGGTTATAACCTTTTTCGGCAAGACAGATCTTCCAAAGGTGGGGGAGTGACGATTTTGACCAAGGATCACCTTCAGTGCTCGGTTGTCTCCATCATGTCTGTCCCCAAACAATTTGATTTGCAGGTTTTAAGCATTAAACTTTCAAATACCTCTTTGTTGACTGTTGCTGGGTGCTATCGTCCTCCATCAGCACGAGCCTGTACCCTACATGCCCTAAGTTCTCTCCTGGCCCTTTACACAAAGTCTGAATTTGTCCTACTTGGTGACCCAAACTGGGACATGCTTAAACCACCTGACCAAGTCTTAAAGCAATGGGACTCCCTAAATCTTTCTCAGATTATTACCAATCCCACAAGGTATGACTGCAAACACCCAGAAAAGGCTACTCTCCTCAATGTTATCCTCAAAAATAATCCTGATAGGTATCAGTCTGGTGTTTTCTGTAATGACCTTAGTGATCACTGTTTTACAGCCTGTGTTTGTAATGGCTGCTCAGTGAAACAACCTGTACTGATTTGTCATAGATGCTTGCTAAAAAACTTTAACCAGCAAGCCTTCCTTCATGAAGTGTCCTTTGTAAAATGGTATAGAATCAGCTGGATCCCCTCTGTCGAAGATGCTTGGACATTCTTTTTGAATGTTTTCAGTGGATTTGGACCAAACGTGCCCCCATAAAGAAAATGAGAATTAAAAACAGGTTCAGCCCCTGGTTCGACCGTGATCTTGCAGAGTTACAATAATTGCATTTGCGAAAGGCACACTCATACAAAGGCTGACTGGCAATTGTTCAGCCAAATGAGTAGTAAGTGCACTCAGGCTATCCGGAAGGCCAATGTTAGTTACTTTAAGGAGCAGTTCTCTCTCTGTGGGTCTAACCTCAATAAGTTCTGGAAAACGGTTAAAGACCTGGAGAATAAACCCTCCTCCTCACAGCTGCCCAAGTCTCTTAATGTTGATGATGTGGTTGATACTGACAAGAAGCACATGGCTGAGCTCTTTCATCACCACTTCATTAAGTCAGGATTCCTATTTGACTGAGCCATGCCTCCTTGCCCGTCCAACATTTCCTCATCTCCCACCCCATCTAATGCGACTAGCCTCGATGCTTCTCCCTATTTTACCCTTGCCCCGCTACAAAGTTTCTGCCTGCAGGCAGTCGCTGAGTCTGAGGTTCTAAAGTAGCTGCTTAAACTTGACCCCCAAAAAACATCTGGATCAGATGGTTTAGACCCTTTCTTCTCTCTTGAGCTTAGGGGGGCGCTATTTCATTTTTGGATAAAAAGACGTTCCCGTTTTAACTGCAATATTTTGTCACAAAAAGATGCTCGACTATGCATGGAATTGATAGCTTTGGAAAGAAAACACTCTGACGTTTCCAAAACTGCAAAGATTTTCACTGTGAGTGCCCTAGAACAGAAGCTTCAGGCAAAACCAAGATGTTTCTGCAACCAGGAAATGAACAGGATTTCTGAGGCTCCGATTTGCATTATCTCCTTATATGGCTGTGAATGCGACAGGAATGAGCCTACCCTTTCTATCGTTTCCCCAAGGGGTCTGGAGCATTGTGACGTATTTGCAGGCATATCATTGGAAGATTGACCATAAGAGACTACATTTTCCAAGTGTCCGCACGGTGTCCTGCGTGGAAATTGGTGCGCAAAACTCAGCTGCTGGTATTTTTCCATGGGATTCTGAGAAAAACCATGCTTCCACGAACGGCATATCAATGAAGAGATATGTGAAAAAACACCTTGAGGATTGATTCAAACAACGTTTGCCATGTTTCGGTCGATATTATGGAGTTAATTCGGAAAAAAGTTCGACGTTTTGGTGACTGAATTTTCGGTTCGTTTCGGTAGCCAAATGTGTAGTAACAAAACGGAGCGATTTGTCCTACACAAAGAATCTTTCAGGAAAAACTGGACATCTGCTATGTAACTGAGAGTCTTGAAACATCTGAAGTTCTTCAAAGGTAAATTATTTTATTTGATTCCTTTGCTGGTTTTTGTGAAAATGTTATGTGCTAAATGCTACGCTAAATGCTAAGCTAGCCATCAACACTCTTACACAAATGATTGATTTTCTATGGTTCAAAAGCATATTTTGAAAATCTGGGATGACAGTGTTGTTAAGAAAAGGCTAAGCTTGAGAGCAGGCATATTTATTTCATTTCATTTGCGATTTTTAGTTATTTGCGTTATAGTAATGAGCCTGAGGGTGTAGTCACGCTCCCGGATCCGGTATCGGTAGGATCAAGTTAAGGTTGCTGCCCCTATCATCGCCAAGCCTATAACCTTTTTAACCTGTCTCTCCATTCTGGGGAGGTTCCAATTGCTTGGAAGGCAGCCACGGTTCGTCCTCTTGAAACTAGGGGGCACTATTTTTATTTTTGGAAAAATAACGTTCCCAAAGTAAACCACCTATTTCTCAGGACCAGATGCTAGAATATGCATATACTTGACAGCTTAGGATAGAAAACACTCTAAAGTTTCCAAAACTGTCAAAATA
Source organism: Oncorhynchus kisutch (assembly GCF_002021735.2). Classification (NCBI taxonomy): domain Eukaryota; kingdom Metazoa; phylum Chordata; class Actinopteri; order Salmoniformes; family Salmonidae; genus Oncorhynchus; species Oncorhynchus kisutch. The sequence continues at coordinate 41,353,684 of NC_034174.2, read as the reverse complement.
TTGTCTGTGAGTATAACAGAACTGATATTGCAGGCGAAACCCTGAGGAAAATCCAATCAGGAAGTGCCTCTTATTTTGAAACTGCTGTGTTCCTATGCACCCCTATTGGCCATTGAAAGGGATATCAACCAGATTCCCTTTTCTACGTATTCCCTAAGGTGTCTACAGCATTTTGACGTAGTTTCACGCCTTTATGTTGAAGAATGAGCGTAAACGACAACATTGCGTAAGTGGCCAGCTGAGGGCTATCAGAGTGATTCTTGCGTAAAAGACAGGTAGTCATTTTTCCTCTCGCTCCTACTGAAAAGCCAATTGTCCCGGTTTATATATTATCGAATAGATATTTGAAAAACACCTTGAGGATTGATTATAAAAAACGTTTGCCATGTTTCTGTCGATATTATGGATATAATTTGGAATGTTTTTCGGCGTTGTCGTGACTGCTATTTCCGATGGATTTCTCAACATAATGTGACCAACAAACGGAGGTACTTTGGGGTATAAGAATAATCCTTATGGAACAAAAGGAACATTTGTTGTCTAACTGGGAGTCTCGTGAGTGAAAACATCCGAAGATCATCAAAGGTAAACGATTCATTTGATTGCTTTTCTGATTTTCGTGACCAAGCTTCCCGCTGCTAGCTGGACATAATGCTAAGCTAGGCTATTGATAAACTTACACAAACACTTATCTTGCTTTGGCTCTAAAGCATAATTTCAAAATCCGAGATGACAGGGTGATTAACAAAAGGCTAAGCTGTGTTTCACTATATTTCACTTGTAATTTCATGATTATGAATATTTTCTAGTAATATTTTTTGACCGTTGCGCTATGCTAATTAGTGTAGTTGATGACAATTCTCCCGGATCCGGGATGGGTAGTTCCAAGAGGAGAGATCAGGCTGATCCTAACTGTTATAGGTCTATTTCTATTTTTCAAAAGTCTTGATGTCTATAATATTCTCTCTGGTATACAATCTGGTTTCCTCTCAGGTTATGGATGTGTCACTGCAACCTTAAAGGTCCTCAATGATGTCACCATTGCCCTTGATTTTAACAGCCTCCACTATTCTGGGAAGGCTTTCCACTACGTGTTGGAACATTGTTTTGGGGACTTGCTTCCATTCAGCCACAAGAGCATTAGTGAGGTCGGGCACTGATATTGGGTGATTAGGCCTGGCTCGCAATCAGCGATCCAACTCATCCCAAAGGTGTTTGATGGTGTTGAGGTCAGGGCTCTGTGCAGGCCAGTCAAATTGTTCTTCACCGATCTCAACAAACCAATTCTGGATGGACCTCGATTTGTTGCATTGTGCGTTGTCATGCTGAAACAGGAAAGGGCCTTCTCCAATCTCCACCAAACTTATTATGCTGCTATTTTTGTGCTGCTATTTTTATAGACTTGGTCAAAGCTTTTGATATGGTAGAACATTCCATTCTTGTTGGCCGGCGAAGGAGTATTGGTGTCTCTGAGGGGTCTTTGGCTGGTTTGCTAACTACCTCTCTCAAGAGTGCAGTGTATAAAGTCAGAAAATCTGCTATCTCAGCAACTGCCTGTCACCAATTAGATTACCCCAAGGCTCGATCCTAGGCTCCACGCTCTTCTCAATTTACATCAACAACATAGCTAAAGCAGTAGGAATCGCTCTCATTCATTTATATGCAAATTATACATTCTTAAACTCAGCTGGCCCCTCCCTGGATTTTGTGTTAAATGTTCCACAACAAAGCTTTCTTATTGTCCAACAAACTTTCCCTACCTTTAACCTTGTTCGGAACACCTCCAAAACAAAGGTCATGTGGTTTGGTAAGTAGAATTCCCCTCCTCCCACAGGTGTTATTACTACCTCTGAGGGTTTAAAGCTTGAGGTAGTCACCTCATTATTTTATTATACCTTTTATTTCAATAAGGAACACAGACTGAGACCAAGGTCTCTTTTACAGCTGGGCCCTGCGTATACATGTTTACACATACAGTTTAGGTACAATCATTAAAATACTAAACAAGACAAACAAAAGGATCACAGATAACACAAATAAAATACAGCAAAATATTTAATTTACACATAAGTTATTCTACTAACAGCACAATAACTTGCATTACCCGAAACAGTTACAAGCAATACAAAAATAAATGCTCCAATAAATATTTAAAATGAGCAACAAGGGGACAAGAGTCTCAAGTTGAAGTTTAGTCTGCAGGATATTCCATAGGCAAGGAGGGTAACAGGAGAAGGCAGCCATACCCAACTCTGTGGAAATCGCATGGAACTCAAGTGTAATCCATGCTTGAGACCTGGTTGTAGGAATTCTAATTCTAATATCGATGAGTGATGATAAATAAGAAGGTAGCTTATTCAGAAGTGCTTTATAGACAAACACGAGAGCATGTTGTTGTCGTCTCACGGACAGCGAAGTCCAACCCACATTTTGATATAAAACACAGCGGTGAGTTCTGTAGCTAGCACCCGTAATAAGTGCGCAATGATAAGTAGCATCCAGCTATTTAAGTGTTGATGCCGTAGCATGCATGTAAATAATATCCCCATAATCTATAACAGACATAAAAGTAGCTTGCACAATGTGTCTTCTATTTGTAGAGGACTAGCATGTCCTGTTTCTATAGAGGAAGCCTAGCTAGATTTTTAGCCATTTACAAAGTTCGCCAATATGCATTTTAAAAGACAGTTTATTATCCAAACATATCCCTAAGTATTTACAGTGGGGGAAAAAAGTATTTAGTCAGCCACCAATTGTGCAAGTTCTCCCACTTAAAAAGATGAGAGAGGCCTGTAATTTTCATCATAGGTACACTTCAAGTTGTCACGACTTGGTCATAGTATTTTGTGTTTTCGTTATATATTTGGTCAGGCCAGGGTGTGACATGGGTTTATTTTGTTGTGTTTCGTATTGGGGGTTTGTAGGCATTGGGATTGAGGCTGAGTAGGGGTGTAGCATAGGTTTGGCTGCCTGAGGCGGTTCTCAATCAGAGTCAGGTGATTCTCGTTGTCTCTGATTGGGAACCATATTTAGGCAGCCATATTCTGTGAGCGTTTTCGTGGGTGATTGTTCCTGTCTCTGTGTTAGTTAGCACCAGACAGGCTGTATAGGTTTTCGCGTTTCGTTTGTTGTTTTGTTATTTAAGTTATTTCATGTATCGTACGTATTTTCATTAAAGATGAGTAACCACCATGCCGCATTTTGGTCCGATCCTTGCTACACCTCCTCGTCAGAGGAGGAGATAGAAGAGAGCCGTTACAGAATCACCCACCACACACGGACCAAGCAGCGTGGTAACAGGCAGCGACAGCAGGAGCAGCGAAAGGAGGAATGGACATGGGAGGATGTTATGGACAGCAGGAGTATGGAGTATACGACGTGGGAGGAAATAGACAGGTGGGCGGTCGACCCAGAGAGAGTGCCGGAGCCCGCCTGGGATTCGCTGGAGCAGTGCGAAGAGGGCTATAGGAGAATGGAGTCAAAGAGAAAGACACGGCGGCGCAGAAAGAAACCCAAAAGTCAGTCCCAAAAATGTATTGGGGGGGGGGGCTCAGGGAGAGAGTGGCAGAGTCAGGAGTCAGACCTGAGCCAACTCTCCCTGTTAATCGTGAGGAGCAGCGATCAAAGGACTTCTGGACTTGGGAAGAGATATTGGACGGAAAAGGACCATGGGCGCAGCCTGGTGAATATCGACGCCCCAAAGAAGAACTGGAGGCGGCGAGAGCGGTGAGGCGCTGGTATGAAGAGGCAGCACGGCGACGCGGATGGAAGCCTGAGAGTCACCTCCAAAAATGTATTGGGGGGGGGGGCTCACAGGGAGTATGGCGATGCCAGGTAGGAGACCTGCGCAAACTCCCTGTGCTTACCGGGGGGCTAGAGAGACCGGGCAGGCACCGTGTTATGCTATGGAGCGCACGGTGTCTCCAGTGCGGGTGCATAGCCCGGTGCGGTACATACCAGCTCTTCGTATTGGCCGGGCTAGAGTGGGCATCGAGCCAGGTAAAGTTGGGCAGGCTTGGTGCTCAAGAGCTCCAGTGCGCCTGCACGGTCCGGTTTATCCAGAGCCACCTCCACACACCAGTCCTCCGGTGGCAGCTCCCCGCACCAGGCTTCCTGTGCGTGTCCTCGATCCAGTACCACCAGTTCCAGCTCCACGCACCAGGCCTTCAGTGCGCCTCGCCTGTTCAGCACAGCCAGAGCCTTCCTTCCCTCTAGCGCTGCCGGAGCCTCCCGCCTGTTCAGCACAGCCAGAGCCATCCTTCTCTCTAGCGCTGTCGGAGCCTCCCGCCTGTTCAGCGCAGCCAGCGTTTTCCTCCTCTCCTGCGCTGTCGGAGTCTCCCGCTTGTTCAGCGCTTCCAGAGCCTTCCTCCTCTACAGCGCTGCCGGAGCCTCCTGCCTGTTCAACGCAGCCATGCATGGAGCAGCCTGAGCTGTCAGTCTGCATGGAGCAGCCTGAGCTGTCAGTTTGCATGGAGCAGCCTGAGCTGTCAGTCTGCATGGAGCAGCCAGAGCTGCCAGTCTGCATGGAGCAGCCAGAGCTGTCAGGTTGCATGGAGCAGCCAGAGCTGCCAGTCTGCATAGAGCTGCCAGTCTGCATAGTGCAGCCAGAGCTGCCAGTCTGCATGGAGCTGCCAGTCTGCATAGAGCAGCCAGAGCTATCAGTCTGCATAGAGCAGTCAGAGCTGTCAGGTTGCATGGAGCAGCCAGAGCTGCCAGTCTGCATAGAGCTGCCAGTCTGCATAGTGCAGCCAGAGCAGCCAGTCTGCATGGAGCTGCCAGTCTGCATAGAGCATCCAAAGTTGTCAGTCTGCATAGAGCAGCCAGAGCTGCCAGTCTGCATGGAGCTGCCAGTCTGCATAGTGCAGCCAGAGCAGCCAGTCTGCATGGAGCTGCCAGTCTGCATAGAGCATCCAAAGTTGTCAGTCTGCATAGAGCAGCCAGAGCTGCCAGTCTGCATGGAGCAGCCAGAGCTGCCAGTCTGCATGGAGCAGCCAGAGCAGCTAGATCCGCCAGTCAGCCAGACTCTTCCAGATCTGCCAGTCAACCAGACTCTTCCAGATCTGCCAGTCAACCAGACTCTTCCAGATCTGCCAGTCAACCAGACTCTTCCAGATCCGCCAGCCAGCCAGGATCTGCCGGAGCCAACTACCTGCCTGAGCTTCATCTCAGTACTGGGCTTCCTCTCAGTACTGGGCTTCCTCTCAGTACTGGGCTTCCCCTCAGTACTGGGCTTCCCCTCAGTCAGAGGAGGAGATAGAAGAGAGCCGTTACACAAGTATGATAGACAAAATTAGAAAAAAAATCCAGAAAATCACATTGTAGGATTTTTTATGAATTTATTTGCAAATTATGGTGGAAAATAAGTATTAGGTCATTAACAAAAGTTTATCTCAATACTTTGTTAAATACCCTTTGTTGTCTGTAAGTACCCTTCGTTTTCTGTAAGTCTTCACAAGGTTTTCACACACTGTTGCTGGTATTTTGGCCCATTCCTCCATGCAGATCTCCTCTAGAGCAGTGATGTTTTGGGGCTTTTGCTGGGCAACACAGACTTTCAACTCCCTCCAAAGATTTTCTATGGGGTTGAGATCTGGAGACTGGCTAGGCCACTCCAGGACCTTGAAATGCTTCTTACGAAGCCACTCCTTCGTTGCCCGGGCGGTGTGTTTGGGATCATTGTCATGCTGAAAGACCCAGCCACGTTTCATCTTCAATGTCCTTGCTGATGGAAGGAGGTTTTCACTCAAAATCTCACGATACATGGCCCCATTCATTCTTTCCTTTACACGGATGAGTCGTCCTGGTCCCTTTGCAGAAAAACAGCCCCAAAGCATGATGTTTCCACCCCCATGCTTCACAGTAGGTATGGTGTTCTTTGGATGCAACTCAGCATTCTTTGTCCTCCAAACACAACGAGTTGAGTTTTTACCAAAAAGTTATATTTTGGTTTCATCTGACCATATGACATTCTCCCAATCTCCTTCTGGATCATCCAAATGCTCTCTAGCAAACTTCACTGGCTTAATCTTAAAGGATAGGGGGCAGCATTTCTACTGTTTGATAAATAGTGTGCATAATTTCAACTTCCTGCTACTCATGCCAGGAATATATTATATGCATATGATTAGTAGGTGTGGATAGAAAACATTCTGAAGTTTCTAAAACTGGTTCAATCATGTCTGTGACTATAACAGAACTTATGTAGCAGGCAAAACCCCAAGGAAAAACTGTTCAGAATAAATCAAATAAAATCCCTCTGATAGTTCCCTGAATTGTCTTTGTCAAGGGAAATTAGATAGCACCCATTTTACAGTTCCTACAACTTCCACAGGATGTCACCAGTCTTTGGAATTGGGTTGAAGTTAATCATTGGTGAAACGAAGAAGAGGCACATCCTGGAAGAACATTACACTGTTGATAGTTACGCAAGAGGGAAAATGGTGCATGTATTGTTTACTTGCTGTTATTGAATACAGATCGCCCCGTCAACAATTTGATCGATTATTAACTTTAAAAATACGTAAAGTTGTATTACAAAAGTAGTTTGAAATATTTTGGCAAAGTTTATAGGCAACTTCTGAAATGTTTTGTAATGACGTTGTGTTTTGGAAAGCTGTTTTTTTCCGGATCAAACCTGCTTTATAAATGGACATTTTGGGTATACATGGACGGAATTAATCGAAAAAAAGGACCAATTGTGATGTTTATGGGACATATTGGAGTGCCAACAAAGAATCTCGTCAAAGGTAATGCATGTTTTATATTTTATTTCAGCGTTTTGTGTAGCGCCTGCTAACGCTAGTTCTATTGTTTACAACTGGATCAGCTGGTTCAGGGGGGTGCATGCTATCAGATAATAGCTTCTCATGCTTTCGCCGAAAAGCCTTTTTAAAATCTGACATGTTGGCTGGATTCACAACAAGTGTAGCTTTAATTGAGTACCCTGCATGTGTGATTTAAAGTTTGAGTTTTATCGCGTATTATTTGAATTTGTCGCTATGCATTTCCCGATGCTATTGGCCACATGAGATGCTAGCGTCTCAATATCCCTAAGAGGTTTTAAGCAGGGGGACACGTCTGGCCCTGCAGGATTTGAGTCCCTGGTGGCGTAGTGTGTTACTGATGGTAGGCTTTGTTACTTTGGTCCAAGCTCTCTGCAGGTCATTCACTAGGTCCCCCCGTGTGGTTCTGGGATTTTTGCTCACCGTTCTTGTGATCATTTTGACCCCATGGGGTGAGATCTTGCGTGGAGCCCCAGATCGAGGGAGATTATCAGTGGTCTTGTATGTCTTCGATTTCCTAATAATTGCTCCCACAGTTGATTTTTTCAAACCAAGCTGCTTACCTATTGCAGATTCAGTCTACCCAGCCTGGTGCAGGTCTACAATTTTGTTTCTGGTGTCCTTTGACAGCTCTTTGGTCTTGGGCATAGTGGAGTTTGGAGTGTGACTGTTTGAGGTTGTGGACAGGTGTCTTTTATACTGATAACAAGTTCAAACAGGTGCCATTAATACAGGTAACGAGTGGAGGACAGAGAAGCCTCTTAAAGAAGAAGTTACAGGTCTGTGAGAGCCAGAAATCTTGCTTGTTTGTAGGTGACCAAATACTTATTTTCCACCATAATTTGCTAATAAATTCATAAAAAATCCTACAATGTGATTTTCTGGATTTCTTTTCTCATTTTGTCTGTCATATTTGAAGTGTACCTATGATGAAAATTACAGGCCTCTCTCATATTTTTAAGTGGGAGAACTTGCACAATTGGTGGCTGACTAAATACTTTTTTGCCCCACTGTATATGCAGAGACCTGATTAATTCGAGAACCATCTAAGCTCGTAAGTGCAAGTGTATTTTCAACCAACTTTTTGAACCTATTAAAAATCATACATTTGTTTTCTTTGCATTTAAAACAAGTTTCAGCTGTATAAAAGACCCTTGTAATATCTTAAAATCTGTCTTCAATAGTGATAATGCTTGGTCAGCCATTGAAGCCATAGAGTACATGACAGTGTCATCAGCATATAAATGAATTTGACACTTTCTTATCTCATCACCGATATTGTTTATGTAGAGAGTGAACAGTAATGGACCAAGTATAGAACCTTGTGGGGCCCCCTTAACTAACTCCAATGACTCTGACTGGATGCCGTCAACTCTAACAGCCTGACTTCTATCCTTTAGATAGTCATGAAACCAACGACAGGCATCCAATCCCAGTCCTATTGATGACAGTTTACCCAAAAGTATCGCATGGTCTACAGTGTCAAAAGCTTAAGATAAATCTATGAACAAGGCGGCACAGTACTTTCTATTATCTAGGGCATTAGTAATATAATTTACAACACGTACAGTGGCCGTAATAGTACTGTGTATAGGTCTAAAGCCAGATTGAGTACCAGAAAGAGTATTGTTAACAGTTAAAAAAGATTATAGTTGCCGATTCACCAGTGACTCTAGAATTTTAGCCTAACAGGAGAGCTTAGAGATGGGCCGATAATTATCCAATTCACTACCATCACCTCCCTTGAGGAGTGGTAAAACAAAAGCTGTTTTCCAAGATATAGGAATCTTTCCTACGACAATTGTTTGATTAAAAATGTGTCACTACACCAGCAATAATTGGTGCCGTACACATGAGTAAATATGGATCCAGATTGTCAGCGCCAAATTATTTCTTAGAATCTATAGCAGATAGTGCAGATAAGACCTTTTGAACTGTGGCCTGTGACTTTTTGAAAATCAAAAACCGGCTTACTGTTTTCCACATCAACTGAAAGCAGAGGGTCTGAAACAATAGACCGGTCAAGATCATGTTTATTCTTTCAAAAAGAGAACCAGCAGAAATAAAATGCTTATACAAGTACTTGGGAATATGGCTAGACGGTGCACTGTCCTTCCCTCAGCACATATCAAATCTGCAGGCTAAAGTTAAATCTAGGCTTGGTTTCCTCTATCGTAATCGCTCCTCTTCCACCCCCGCTGCCAAACTAACCCTGATTCAGATGACCATCCTATCCATGCTAGATTACGGAGACATTATTTATAGATCGGCAGGTAAGGGTGCTCTCGAGCGGCTAGATGTTCTTTACCATTCGGCCATCAGATTTGCCACCAATGCTCCTTATAGTACACATCACTGCACTCTATACCCCCCTGTAAACTGGTCATCTCTATATACCCGTCGCAAGACCTATGGTTGATGCATATTTGTAAAACCCTCTCAGGCCTCACTCCCCCCTATCTGAGATATCTACTGCAGCCCTCATCCTCCATATACAACACCCATTCTGCCAGTCACATTCTGTTAAAGGTCCCCAAAGCACATATCCCTGGGTCGATCGGCTTTTCAGTTCGCAGCACCTAGAGACTGGAACGAGCTGCAACAAACACTCAAGCTGGACAATTTTATCTCAATCTCTTCATTAAAAGACTCAATCATGGACACTCTTACTGACAGTTGTGGCTGCTTTGCGTGATGTATTGTTGTCTCTATCTTCTTGCTCAGTTTGCTGTTATCTGTTCCCAATAATGTTTGTACCATGTTTTGTGCTACTACATGTTGTTGTTTTGTTGTGTTGTCACCATGTTGTGTTGTCATGTGTTGCTGCCTTGCTATGTTGTTGTCTTAGGTCTCTCTTTATGTAGTGTTGTCTCTTGTTGTGATGTGTGTTTTGTCCTATATTTATATTTATATATTTTTATTTTTATACCATGCCCCCGTCCCCACAATAGGCCTTTTGCCTTTTGGTAGGCCGTCATTGTAAATAAGAATTTGTTCTTAACTTACTTGTCAAGTTAAATAAAGGTTAAATAAAAAAAATATATTAAAAAACAGCTTCATGAGGTAGTCATCTGGAATGCATTTCAATTTCTTCCCTTCTCAATGCGTTTGAGGCAATCAGTTGTGTTGTGACAAGATAGAGTTGGTATACAGAAGATAGACATATTTGGTAAACAACCAAGTCCATATTATAGCAAGAACAGCTCAAATAAGCAAAGAGAAATGACAGTCCATCATCAATTTAAGATATGAAGGCCAGTCAATCCGGAACATTTCAAGAACTTTGAAAGTTTCTTCAAGTGCAGTGCCGAAAACAATTAAGTGCAATGATGAAACTGGGTCTCATGAGGACCGCCACAGGAAAGAAAGACCCAGAGTCACCTCTGCTGCAGATGATACGTTCACTAGAGTTTTCAGCCTGAAATTGTAGCCCAAATAAATGCTTCACAGAGTTCAAGTAACAGACACATCTCAACATCAACTGTTCAGAGGAGACTGTGTGAATCAGGCCTTCATGGTTGAATTGCTGCAAAAAAACACTACTAAAGGACACCAATAATAAGAAGAGACTTGCTTTGGCCAAGAAACATGAGCAATGGACATTAGACCGGGGAACATCTGTCTTTTGGTCGGATGAGTCCAAATTTTAGATTTTTGGTCCCAACCATGTGTCTTTGTGAGACGCAGAGCAAGTGAACGGAAGAGATCTCCTCATGTGTGGTTCCCACCGTGAAGCATGGAGGAGGAGGAGCTGTGATGGTGTGGGGGTGCTTTGCTGGTGACACTGTCTGTGATTTATTTAGAATTCAAGGCACACTTAACCAGCATGGCTACCACAACATTCTCCAGCGATATGCCATCCCATTTGGTTTGCGCTTAGTGGGACTATCATTTGTTTTTCAACAAGACAATAACCCAACACACCTCCAAGATGTGTAAGGGCTATCTGACCAAGAAGGAGAGTGATGGAGTGCTCAACCCAGCTGAGATTGTTTGGGATGAGTTGGACTGCAGAGTAAAGGAAATGCAGCCAACAATTTCTCAGCATATGTAGGAACTCCTTCAAGACTGTTGGAAAAGCATTCAAGGTGAAGCTGGTTGAGAGAATGCCAAGATTGTGCAAAGCTGTGTCTACTTTGAAGAATCTCAAATCAAAAATATATTTTGATTTGTTTAACACTTTTTTGTTTGCTACATGATTCCATATGTGTTATTTCATAGTTTTGATGTCTTCACTAATATTATACATTGTAGAAAATAGTAAAAAATCAAGAAAAACCCTGGAATGAGTAGGTGTGTCCAAACTTTTGACTGGTACTGTAAGCATTCAGACCCCTAGAGTCTTCTTGAGTTTGACACTACATTCTTGGCACACCTGATACTTTGCCTGATACTTGATACTTTGCCCCAGTCTGAGGTCCTGAGTGCTCTGGAGTAGGTTTTCATCAAGGATCTGTCCATACTTTGCTCCGTTCACCCATTTTCTGGACTAGTCTCCCTGTCCCTGTCGCTAAAAAACATCCCCACAGCATGATGTTGCCACCACCATGCTTCACCATAGGGATGGTGACAGGTTTCCTCCAGACGTGACACTTGGCATTCAGGCCAAACAGTACAATCTTGGGTTTATCTGACCAGAGATTCTTGTTTCTCATGGTCTGAGTCCTTTAGGTGCTTTTTGACAAACTCCAAGCGGGCTGTCATGTGCCTTTTACTGAGGAGTGTCTTCCGTCTGGCCACTCTACCATAAAGACCTGATTGGTGGAGTGCTGCAGAGATGGTTGATGACCATTGGTTCTTGGTCACCTCCCTGACCAAGGTCCTTCTCCCCCGACTGCTCAGTTTGGCCAAACGGCCAGCTCTAGGAAGAGTCTTGGTGGTTCCAAACTTCTTCCATTTAAGAATGATGGAGGCCACTGTGTTCTTGGTGACCTTCAATACTGCATAAATGTTTTGGTACCCTTCCCCAGATCTGGGCCTTGACACAATCCTGTCTTGGAGCTCTACGGCAATTCCTTTGACCTCATGGCTTGAATTTTGCTCTGACATGCACAGTCAACTGTGGGTACTTATATAAACAGGTGTGCTTACCAAATTATGTCCAATCAATTGAATTTACCACAGGTGGACTCCAATCAAGTCGGAGAAACATCTCAAGGATGATCAATAGAAACAGGATGCACATGAGCTCAATTTCGAGTCTCATAGCAAAGAGTCGGCATACTTATGTAAATAACGTTTTTCTGTTTTTTATTTTTGTCTACAAACCTGTTTTCGCTTTGTCATTATTGGGTATTGTGTGTAGATTGATGAAGAATTTATTTTGATTTCATTGATTTTAGAATAAGGTTGTAACGTAACAAAATGTGGACAAAGTCAAGGGGTCTGAATACTTTCCGAATGCACTTTACATGCGCATATACTTAAGCTTTTATGTGCTGTGTGCCTGTATTTGTACAAAAAACTTTGCGATTTAATTTGTGTGTGTGTGTGTGTGTGTGCGCACATGCTTGCATGCACCCCTGCTTTTGAGTCTCAATAAGTGTTTCACAGCATGCAGATACATACATTATATGTATGTATGTATCCATATATTCTCAGCAGGGGTTGATCTACTAACAATATCCAATACTCCCAACCTACAAAATGCCATTTCACTACAATAAATCTCCACACGCATGATATGATGCAAACAACTCACTATAATTTTGCAATATGTCTCTCATTCAGTCGGGAGTGAAAATATCTCTCCCTCTTCTTCTCTCTTCTTTTTTTCTCTATTTTTCTCACACATTTCCTCTCTCTCTCTCTTCTCTCGGAATGGGGAACAGCTGAGAAAATAAACACCCTGCTATAGATGTCTTGGATCGTTCTGTTTTGTTTTAGTTATCTGCATTTTTGCTTCTTATGTTTGTTTATAAATGAAAATAAGTAAATCATTCATTCCTACATGAGGTGCATGTACTGCAAACCTGCGTTAGTAAGTCCCTTTGTATCAAAGCATTTTTCCAATGTTCAAACATGTCGTATGTGTGAACGTCTTAACACAAAGCTATGGAACTATCTGCATTAGTAGTGACAGATTCCAACTGGATTCTTCCCCTCCCTTATCACTCACTCCATGTCCCAATCTCTCAATGATAAAGGCTCTTCTCCATTCAGACACACGGCCAATTACAAATGAGCTAGTTTGTCCCGCAAAAAAAAAAAACGAAATCAGGCTTCAAGAGGTGAAGGCCCTTGAAGATTAATTGGAAATAGGTCCCCGGTAAATGTCAATGGCAATTGAGGGTCTGTAGACTCTGATTGACTCTATCCACAGACCACTCTATCCTGGATAAACTTTCTCCAACCGTGACATTGCTGGCATGGCTCCCCACCCCTTTCTCTCGCGCCCTCTTTGAAAGAGGAGTGGACAAAGGAGACGAGGTTGCGAGGAGAAATGGAGTTGTGAGAAGCCAATGGAATTGGAAAGAGAGACAAGACAGGCCAACGTTTAACATTTTCAACCTCTGGTATGTTCTTGTGGGGGGCTTTAGTTATGATTTGAAAGGGTGCACTGCGGAATTGCGAACACCAAAGGAAGTCATTTCCCCTGGAGAAACAGTGTGTGAGTGAATCCAGTGTGAAGGCCATATTCCAACCCCACAACCCCTTTACCTACATTCTTTGTGTAAAGGCTAGACCAGGGGCTAGCTTCATTCTCTGTGTCTGTAGTCAGTGATTCAGTCAAATCTTTCATATTTGCAGTTTTTTCATTTGTTTCTGGTTTCTTACGGTTATTGAGTGTCTCTGGACATTATTTCAGGTATATACCGGTAGTAAATATTTTCTGCAGTAGAGATTTGATCCAATGTCGCACCTAGTTTTCTCCTTTGTGATGTCTGGCTGCTGTTCCTGTATGTCTCCTGTCTGGGTGAGTGTAATGCCTGGAAAAATACTTGCCTGCATTCCAAATGGAACACTATTCCCTTTATAGTGCGCTACTTTTGATCAGAGACTATGTACAGTGCCTTCAGAAGTATTCATACTGTACACCTTGACTTATTCCACATTTTGTTGTGATACAGCATGAATTTATTATGGATTAAATATATATTTATTGTCACCCATCTACACACAATACCCCATAACGATAAAGTAAAAACACGTTTTTAGAAATGTTAGCAAATGTATTGAAAACAGAAATATCTCATTTACCCAAGTATTCATACCTCTGAGTCATTACAGTGTTAGAATCAGCTTTGACAGCGATTACAGCTGTGAGTCTTTCTGGGTCAGTCTCTAAGAGTTTTGCCCAACTGGATTGTACAACATTTGAACATTATTATAAAATACATTCTACACGCTCGGTCAAGTTAGTTTTTGATCAGTGCTAGACAGACCTTTTACTTTCATTTGACTTTATTAAGAACATTTTTTACAGGGACAGTACACATTAAACAATGTTTCAATAAAAGTGCCGGTTTTAGTCACCCGGAAAATGTTCAACCCGCAGTTCCAGGGCAAGTTAATATAAACAATTACAATAACAATACAGACAAACAATGAGCAATGAGCACATGCATAGCAACATAGGACAAGCAACACGTAGCACGCAGACAGCAACTAAACAAAATAGATAGAAGGGACAGTGCTTACACACCTCACAAGCTACAGACAACAGATAACATGGAAAGCGGCAATACACAGCAGGGGATTATGTTCACAAGTCTGATTTTCCTTAAGCCATGTCTTTATATTTTTTTGTGAAGGTGTGATAGGTGGGGCAGTTACGAGTGTCTGATGGCAGTGTGTTCCAGACATTGGAAACTCTCACAGAGAAAGTAGTTTGACTAAAGGTGCTTCTCCTTCAGGGAACTATACAGTCACCTCTCATGGCAGACCTTGTAGATCTGCTGCCATGGGTTTGGGTTTTCTGTTTAACAAAGGTACTAAGTGGATGGGGTCAAGCAGTATGCTATGTGGGGGAGTATCATATCACAGTTTTTCTGCATGTGTAGTCAAACAATTTCATATGTATCAGAAATGTGGTTATTTTAGTTACATTTTTCACCTGCTTTTTGAAAGAGGTTGGAATCAAGTATGATACCAAGGTACATAAAATCGGATACAACCTGGAGCCTCTCCACTTAACCCTTGTGTTGTCTTAAGTGTCTAAAATGACCCGCCACTATGTTAAACAGCAGAGAACTTCCCAGAAATGAAATTTGATGATTTTTCCCAGAGTGACCCCAACATTAGAAAAAGTTCAACATCGCCTTTGTTCATATTTCCATGAAAGCTGTACACCACCAGGGTTCAAAGATTGTCTTAGGGTCCTTTTTGACCCCGCAGTTATAAAATTATTTACACACCACAAAAACCACAAAGAAATTGAGATTGTGTGTGCTACTGATTGAACTCAGACAAAACAAAAACGTTCTTGTGCATGTGCAGCATCTCCTCTCCACGACCCCACACATGACTCAAGTTCAAAGACAAAATCAAAAAAATTCAGACAAAATAAACTACATTTCAGACAAAATAAACTTATCTTGAAAGCATTGTTTACTAATGGGGAATGCAGTCAGAGCTTATAAAGGTGCTGCATATGAAAGTCACCCCAATTCTCTCTTCGCTGAAGCCATGAGTGCACGTTTCAGTGCCCAACAGGCCGTAGATCTTATTTTTTCAGATGTCCAGGAGGAACAAGAGAACAATGATTTAGAAGAGGAGGAAGTATCTGAAGAAGAAGATGGGAAAGAATATAACCCAAAGTATGATGCATCATCTTCAGATGAAGAAGACATCCCCCAAGCTGAAAGAGAGACATTTCTGTCAAAGAACAGCAAAATAACATGGTCTTTGTCACCATATGACAACTAGGGCAGGATAGTAGCACAAAATGTCATAAGGATGACCCCAGGGCCCACAAGACATGCAGTTGACCATGCCCAGGACATCGCCTCAACATTATACATGTTCATCACACCAGCTATCGAAAAAATCATCCTGGAGATGACAAATTTGGAGGGTTTCCGTAAATGTGGAGACAACTGGAAAAGCATGGATGAGATTGACCTGCGGGCCTACATAAGGCTGCTAATCTTATCGGGTGCGTATAGGTCCCGAGGCAAGGCTACATGTAGTCTCTGGGATGCAGAGACAGGAATGGAGATTTTCCGTGCCACAATGCCACTGAAATTCTTTCACGATTTCTCAAGAATGCTATGATTTGATAACCATAAGTCAAGACCTGCAAGACGTGTGAGAGACAAACTGGCGGCCATAAGCGAGGTCTGGGAGAAGTGGGTGGAGCGTCTGCCATACCTCTACAACCCTGGGCCTAAGGTAACAGTGGATGAGCAACTGGTTCCATTCAGAGGTACATTTTTATTTTCATATCTGTAATGTAAGTGATTTTCACTGTTCATTTTATTATGTATTGCTGTAATATCATTGATGTATGTGATTGTTTTCTGTAACACTGATACTAATTACTGATAGTATTCTCTTTTGTCAAAATGCTGCTGTCCTTTCCGACAGTATATGCCCAGCAAGTCAGCAAAGTATGGCATCAAGATATGAGTGGCCTGTAACGCACAATCCAGCTATGCTTGAAAGATGCAAGTCTACACAGGGAAGCTGACCAGTGGAGGCCCGGAGAAGAACCAGGGGATGTGGGTTGTGCTTGATGTGACAGATGACTGAGGGGGCACAATGTCACGTATGACAATTTCTTCACCTCAATGAACTCAGCCAGCAGCTCCTGAAGAGGAAGATCACCATGGTTGGCACAGTTAGAAAGAACAAGCCTGACCTCCCCCCTGCAATCCTCCCAACAATGGGGAGAGATGCCTTCTCATCAAAGTTAGCCTTCACCCCCACCACCATTCTAGTTTCTTACTTCTTCTTAAGAATGTGGTCCTCCTGAGCACACTGCACAAAACGGCTGTCATCCTGGACTACAACCACAACAAAGGAGGCATGGACAACCTGGACAAGGTATGGCAGATGCTTTGGGGTGGCAAGTAGTCTAGTGGTAAGAGCTTTTGACTAATAAGCGAAAGGTTGCAAGATCAAATCTCTGAGCTGACAAGGTAAAAATATGTCATTCTGCCCCTGAGCAAGGCAGTTAACCCACTGTTCCTAGGCCATCACTGAAAATAAGAATTGGTTCTTAACTGACTTGCTTAGTTAAATAAAGGTAATTTTAAAAAATGTGATTGGAACTTACAGCTGCAGGGGGATGACTGCCCGCTTGCCCCTGGTCATCTTGATATCATTGATGTTTCCTCATACAATGCCTTTGTGATATGGAACAAGATCAACTCAACCTGGATTCCTGATAAGTGGAACAAGAGGAGGATGTTCCTAGAGCAGCTGGGAAAGGCCCTTGTGACCCCACACATTCAAAGAAGGGAGCGCCTCCCCCACACAGCAGCCTCTGCAGTGCTTGTGAAAGCTGTTCAGGGGCTGAATCTTGTCCTGATCCACCTGAGGCTGCAGCTGGGGCAGTCAAGAGGAAGAGATGCCAATTCTGCCCCCCAAAGAAGGACTGTAAAATAAATAGTATGTGCTGCGCATGTGAGAAATACATCTGCAAAGTCCATGCACACACACTTGCATACTGTCCTACATGTGCTAATTAGTGTTGATTGATTTATGTACTTCGCATTTTTGTTTTGTGTCTATTATTTTCTTATTATTTATTGTTGTTTTTTATACACCTTGTGGATGGGGGCAATGATTTAAAAAATGGGAGAAGACTACTATTTTGTAGTTGAATTCCTCATTGTACAGTATATAAGAATAGATCACTATGTTTCAAAAAAGGCTGTTATTGTTTGCCTTCAATAAAATGCATTCAAAACTAGCTTCTGCACATTTCTGCTACATTCCTAGGCTATACAAGTGCTATCTCTTGCTAAAAAAAATCATGTTTACACCTATGCAGTACCTTTAGCAATAATAATAATAATAGTAAACCTCTACTTTTGCAAAGAAAACAATTATTACAGGTGTGTTGTATTATAAATGAATGGTGTCCATTGATTAAATGCAGTCTTTCTGCATTGTGAAGAGGGAAAACCAGATATTCACAAAGTTTGTGATGAATGACAGGTTGTTTCTTCATCCAAAATAGATTTGGGATTTAAAATTCAATTAAGTTGCTTTATTTGAGGGGTTTAGTGGAGGCGGGTCATTTTTTACCCTTAGGACAAGGGGAGTATACAGAATGTTAAGACTACACAAGGGTTAAGTGATGATGCACGAGAAGCCGATATTGGCACGGGTGTTAGGCCGTGCCAATATATCCCCCAAACACTGTCTTCTCGGGCATTATCACTTTTATACAACGGGTTACCAACATATTAAAATACTGATTTAATTATTTTAATTGAAAACATAATTTTTATGAAATTATTCATACTATTTCAACCTTCCATGAGATATAGTCCTGACACAAATCTAGGGTTGCTATCCAAGCCAGCTGGTCGTTCGTTCTATCGGTTCGGTTGCCAGAGACGAGACCCAGTCATTAAGAATTTTTGTTCTATATCTATGGACATGACCCAGTCGTTCGATCTAAATGTTCCGCTGCCGTGATGGCTGGCAACGTTCTTATAACTTGCTTGCTAGCTAGCCAACTTGGGCTAAGAGTCATGTCAAACAACAGTGCATTTGTTTAAGCTGTTTTCTAGTGATTTTGTTTTGTATACACCCATAATAATGAGCTAATGATGTGCAATTTCCCCTGGGATAGAACATTTGCTCTCTTGTCAGGCCACTGTTCAGAAGAAATAGCCAACTGCACAGCTAACACAGTCACTTCAAACTGCAGCTGGAATGACAGCAAACTAGCTGCATTTCTTGTTTTTCTATTGACGTTTCTTTGTATATATCCACCAAAATTATGCTGATTCATGATTTCGACTGGCTGAGAAAATCTGCCAGCCTGTCTGTCTCGTCCCGACTCCCGACACGTTCATTACCATGGGACAGCTGGAGATTGAATTTCAGTACTGAAACAATGTTGCATATGTCGAAGAGACAGACAGCGAGGTTATTACAAATCTCTGCTGTTTAAAACCAAATGCTAGTCTGGCTGAGCTGATGAGACAGTGGATTGCGAAGTCAGATGGAACAGAGTAAATAAGCATTTCAACATCATAGATTTGGCCAGTGCTAACTTGTGGAATAGACGCAGGCTGGAATGCGGTTTTAACCAATCAGCATCCAGGATTAGACCCACCCATTCTATAATGACACATAGAAATCTGGCGCAGTAGCATTAGTTACCCTCTTTGCAAAGAACATGAAGACAGTTTTTACCACATTGAGATGCAAAAATGTGTCACTTTGTAACATGGACTATAGCAGTAGTGGTTCTTGTGCAGCTTGCTGTTTGCTCTTTGCATGCACATAAATCAAATCAAATTTTATTGGTCACATACACATGGTTAGCAGATGTTAATGCGAGTGTAGCGAAATGCTTGTGCTTCTAGTTCCGATTTCACAACAACTACCTTATACACACACAAGTGTAAAGAAATGACTAATAATATGTACATATAGATATATGGATGAGCAATGCAGTAGATGGTATAGAGCACAGTATATACATATGAGCTGAGTAATGTAGGGTATGTAAACATTATATAAAGTGGCATTGTTTATTAAAGTGACTAGTGATACATTTAGTACATCCACATTTTTATTATTAAAGTGGGTAGAGATTTGAGTCAGTATGTTGGCAGCGCCACTTAATGTTAGTCATGGCTGTTTAACAGTCTGATGGCCTTGAGATAGAAGCTGTTTTTCAGTCTCTCGGTCCCAGCTTTGATGCACCTGTACTGACCTCGCCTTCTGGATGATAGCGGGGTGAACAGGCAGTGGCTCGGGTGGTTGTTGTCCTTGATTATCTTTTTGGCCTTCCTGTGATATCGGGTGGTGTAGGTGTCTTGGAGGGCGCTGTTGCGCCTTCTTCACCACACTGTCCATGTGGGTGGACCATTTCAGTTTGTCTGTGATGTGTACGCCGAGGAACTTAAAACTTTCCACCTACTCTTCCGTCGATGTAGGGGGTGCTCCCTCTGCTGTTTTCTGAATTCCACAATCATCTCCTTCGTTTTGTTGATGTTGAGTGTGAGGTTGTTTTCCTGACAACACACTCCGAGGGCCCTCACCTCCTCCCTGTAGGCCGGCTCGTCGTTGTTGGTAATCAAGCCTACCACTGTAGTGTCTTCTGCAAACTTGATGATTGAGTTGGAGGCGTGCATGGCCACGCAGTCATAAATCACTGTATCATCTGCATACATTTGCACTTCACACCCAGTACAAGTTTTCAAGTCTTGCCATATATTTTCGAGGCGATTTTAACTCAAAACCAGTGTATGTTGGAAAGCAGACTAAACCAGGTTTTCTTCTAGCATTTTGCGTGTGCTTAGCTCTATTCTGTTTATTTTTATATTAATAAAACTCCCTAGTCCTTGCCGATGACAAGTATACCCATAACATGATGCAGCCACCACCACTTGAAAATATGAAGAGTGATACTCATTGATGTGTTGTTTTGGATTTGCCCCATACTTAACGCTTTGTATTCAGGACATATATTTATTTCTTTGCCACATTGTTTTGCAGTTTTACTTTAGTGCCTTATTTTTTTTGCATATTTTTATTCTGTACATACTTCTTTCTTTTCACTCTGTCAGTTAGGTTAGTATTGTGGAGTAACTACAATGTTGTTGATTCATCCTCAGTTTTCACCTATCATAACCATTAAACTCTGAACTGTTTTAAAGTCACCATTAGCCTCATGGTGAAATTAGTTTCCTTCCTCTCCAGCAACTGAGTTAGGAAGGACACCTGTATCTTTGTAGTGATTGGTTGTATTGATACACCATCCAAAGTGTAATTAAAAACTTTACCATGCAAAGAGGGATATTCAATGTCTATTCATCTACCAATTGGTGTCCTTCTTTGCGAGGTATTGGAAAAGCTCCCTGGTCATGTGGTTGAATCTGTGTTTGAAATTCATTGCTCGACTGAGGGACCCTACAAGATAATTGTATGTGGGGTACAGAGATGAGGTAGCAATAAAAAAAATATGTTAAACACTATTATTGCACACAGAGTCCATGCAACATATTATGTGACTTGTTAAGTACATTTTTACTCCTGAACTTATTTAGGCTTGCCATAAAAACGGGTTGAGTACTTATTGACTCAAGACATTTCTTGTCAATGCAGGGGGAAGAATCCTCCACTCTGTCAAAGCCTCCTGGCCAGGACGCTGTGCGAATTTCCCCGGCTACTGAGGCACCGCGACAGGGAATCGAAGCGACAGGTATCCTCCTTGGCTTGGTGCTGCTCAGTAATACGAAGCAAAGCTCCACCGAGTAAGAAACTCTGTCAATATATCGACTGGGATGTCAGGAAATTCGTTACAGGCTTTTCACACAGCCAGGCCTTGCCTGTCAGCCCCCCCCCCCCCCCGCCACCATACACACATACACACAAACACACAACCCACCTTCCCTCCTCCTGAAAAGCCTAATGCTGAAACAGAAAACACCTGCCCCGTTTGATGAGGTGGTTCCGCTGAGAGGAAGAGAGAAACCAACAGGGCACAAAATAAGTAATGAGGAGGGAATGAAAGAGGATGAGACGGTTGAGAGGAGTGGAAAGGGAAATGGGGGGGAGGGTGGAGTATGTCAATTATTGCACCAATAACAGTTGTTAATTAACCCAATAAACAATAGTTGTTCCCGAGCAACCGTTCAGCAACAGTCAAATAGTTAGCAGTGTGAGAAGCCCTCGAATGGCAGTTAATTAATCCAACTGCTTGGGTTGCAGCAGCATGAGAGTGCTTTTAAAATAAAATTATAATCTGGTATCAGGACTAAACTCACACGTTTGCACCATTGAAAAATTGGTTTTCGAAATTGTATTTAAAATACATTGCCATGGTTACCCCATGTCCTTGTGACATGCACAGTTCAATCGCGTTAAAACAACAAGATAAACAAGATCACCTCTTCTACCACCAAATGTTGGAAAGACAGGGGACAGGTGTTCCAGGTCCTGAGTGAATTTGTGCCCAGAAATGTTAAGGATTGTGGACCCCTGCTTTCATACAACGCATTGTCTTCGTTCCTGTTCTTATATTAGACTACCATAAAAGGGCTTACAGGACCAAAAAACTATGTGATAGGAATGGCACTCCTGAGAACAGAACAGCGTATCTCATCCCTTGATTAGTGCGAGACCTGTTCCAAAAGCAGATGGTAAACAAATATTTTGAAGAGTTGTTTGCTCTGATATTGCTGGATGTGTCTCAGGCAACGTAGGATCTGTAAAGTAGTGCCAGCGACAAGTGTGTTTCAGAACTGCTGCCAGATATATTACCAGGAGGAAGTGGAGCAGAACAGCTCTGGTGATGCTCCACGGACATTATGCAAATACCATAAAAGAACATATTAGCTAGTCTGTCGCTTTTCGTTCTCAGATGCCCTACCCCAAATTGTCTCAGAAGTCGAGAGCAGGCTCCCACTGAGCTGAAAAGAGCGCAAATTTAAATCAGGGAGCCACAGCAGCCTCTGACATAGTAGAGATAACAGGTCTGCTATACAACAACTAAATGTGGAGAGGTACACTATACTGCATATACAAAAGTATGTGGACACCCCTACTTCAGCCACACCTGTTGCTGACAGGTGTATAATGTTGAGCACACAGCCATGTTATCTCCATAGACAAACATTGGCAGTAGAATGGCCCTTTCTGAAGAGCTCAGTGACTTTCAATGTGGCACACCTTTCCAACAAGTCAGTTGATCAAATTTCTGCCCTGCTAGAGCTGCCCTGGTCAACTATAAGTGCTGTTGTTGTGAAGTGGTATTGTCTAGGAGTAACAAAGGTTCAGGGGAGCGAAGTGGTAGGCCACACAAGCTCACAGAACGGGACAGCCGAGTGCTGAAGCGCATAGTGTGTGAAAATCATCTGTCTTCAGTTGCAACACTCACTACCGAGTTCCAAACTGCCTCTGGAAGCAACGTCAGTAAAACAACTGTTTGTCAAGGGCTTCAAGAAATGGATTTCCATGGCTGAGCAGCCACACACAAGCCTAAGATCACCATGCACAATGCCAAGCGTCGGCTGGCGTGGTGTAAAGCTTGCCGCCATTGGACTTTGGAGCAGTGTAAATGCGTTCTCTGGCGTGATTAATCAAGCTTCACCATCTGGCAGTCGAAAGAAAAAATCTGGATATGTCGGATGCCAGGAGAATGCTACCTGCCCGAATGCTTAGTACCAACTGTTAAATTTGTTGGAGGAGTAATAATCGTCTGGGGCTGTTTTTCATGGTTTGGGCTAGGCCCCTTAGTTCCAGGGAAGGGAAATCTTAATGCTATAGCATACAATAACATTCTAGACAATACTGTGCTTCCAACTTTGTGGCAACAGTTTGGAGAAGGCCCTTTGCTGTTTTTCAGCATGACAATGCCCCCGTGCACAAAGTGAGGTCCATACAGAAAGGGTTTGTCAAGATCGTGGTGGAAGAACTTGACTGGCCTGCACAGAGCCTTGACCTCAACCCATCGAACACCTTTGGGATGAATTGGAACGCCGACTGTGAGACAGGCCTAATTGCCCAACATTAGTGCCTGACCTCACCAACACTCTTGTGGCTGAATGGAAGCAAGTCACAGCAGAAATGTTCCAACATCTTGTGCAAAGCCTTCCCAGAAAGGTGGATGCCCCAGGATTACCTGACATGATGACTCCTTGCTGTCCCCAGTCCACCTGGCCGTGCTGCTGCTCCAGTTTCAATTGTTCTGCCTTCTTATTATTCGAACATGCTGATCATTTATGAACATTTGAACATCTTGGCCATGTTCTGTTTTAATCTCCACCCTGCACAGCCAGAAGAGGACTGGCCACCCCACATATGCTCTCTCTAATTCTCTCTCTTTTTTTTCTCTCTCTCGGAGGACCTGAGCCCTAGGACCATGCCCCAGGACTACCTGACATGATGACTCCTTGCTGTCCCCAGTCCATCTGACTGTGCTGCTGCTCCAGTTTCAACTGTTCTGCTTTATTATTATTCGACCATGCTGGTCATTTATGAACATTTGGCCATGTTCTGTTATAATCTCCACCCGGCACAGCCAGAAGAGGACTGGCCACCCCACATAGCCTGGTTCCTCTCTAGGTTTCTTCCTAGGTTTTGGCCTTTCTAGGGAGTTTTTCCTAGCCACCGTGCTTCTACACCTGCATTGCTTGCTGTTTGGGGTTTTAGGCTGGGTTTCTGTACAGCACTTTGAGATATCAGCTGATGTACGAAGGGCTATATAAATAAATTTGATTTGATTTGATGCTGTTAAAGCAGCAAAGGGGAGACCAACTCCATATTAATGTCCATGATTTTGGAATGAGATGTTTGAAGAGCAGGTGTCCAAGTACTTTTGGTCATGTAGTGTAGGTTATCAGGTACATGAAGACACATTGTGATGATGTGCCCGTCCTCCCTCCCGCAATCATCATTGCAGAATGTCAATTGAGTTATCATTGTGTGTTAGTTTACTGTCAATGTTAGTTGTTAGTTTAGTGCCAATTTACCCATGATTTTCATATTCACTGTTTCAGTAAACATTCAGCTAATTCTACGCTACAGAAGCTTAATTTAACAAAATGTGCCTGTCATCCCGTATTCACATAGGTGGTACCTGTTACCAGGTGAGTGCACCATTCAATACTATACTTTCAAAACTCCTGTACATTTTCCAGTCATCATATGTCAACATAATTTACTCTGACTGTCATTTGTTTCTTTTCTGTAATGGGCCCATTACACATGTAAACATTCATTATTTCAAGTTGTTTGAATTGTCTGAATGTCTCACCTTGAGCTTACCTGTTTTTCCTGCTTCTCTAAGAGAGTGCGCTCTGTTTTCAATGTGCATACAGTTGAAGTCGGAAGTTTACATACACCTCAGCCAAACACATTTAAACTCAGTTTTTCACCATTCCTGACATTTAATCCAAGTAAAAATTCCCTGTCTTAGGTCAGTTTGGAACACCAATTTATTTTAAGAATGTGAAATGTCAGAATAATAGTAGAGAGAATGATTTTTTCTCAGCTTTCATTTCTTTCATCACATTCCCAGTGGGTCAGAAGTTTACATACACTCAATTAGTATTTGGTAGCATTGCCTTTAAATTGTTTAACTTGGATCAAACATTTCTGGTAGCCTTCCACAAGCTTCCCACAATAAGTTGGGTGAATTTTGGCCCATTCCTCCTGACAGAGCTGGTGTAACTGAGTCAGGTTTGTAGGCCTCCTTGCTCGCACACACTTTTTCAGTTCTGCCCACAAATCTTCTATAGGATTGAGGTCAGGGCTTTGTGATGGCCACTCCAATACCTTGACTTTGTTGTCCTTATGCCATTTTGCCACAACTTTTGAAGTATGTTTCCTCACTGATGTCTTGAGATGTTGCTTCAATATATCCACATCATTTTCCTCCCTCATGATGCCACCTCCAGCAGCAAAGCACCCCCACAATACGATGCTGCCACCCCCGTGCTTCACGGTTGGGATGGTGTTCTTCAGCTTGCAAGCCTGCCCCTTTTTCCTTCACACATAATTATGGTCATTATGGCCAAACAGTTATATTTCTGTTTCATCAGACGAGGGGACATTTCTCCAAAAAGTACGATCTTTGTCCCACTGTGCAGTTGCAAACCGTAGTCTGCCTTTTATTATGGCGGTTTTGAAGCAGAGGCTTCTTCCTTGCTGAGCGGCCTTTCAGTTTATGTCGATATAGGACTCGTTTTACTGTGGATATAGATACTTTTGTACATGTTTCCTCCAGCATCTTCACAAGGTCCTTTGCTGTTTTTCTGGGATTGATTTGCACATCTCGCACCAATGTATGTTCATCTCTAGGAGACAGAAAGCGTCTCCTTCCGTATGACAGTTACGTGGTCCCATGGTGTTTATACTTGTGTACTATGGTTTTTACAGATGAACATGGTACCTTCATGCATTTGGAAATTGCTACCAAGGATGAACCCGACTTGTGGAGGTCTACAATTAATTTTTGAGGTCTTGGCTGATTTATTTTCATTTTCCCATGATGTCAAGCAAAGAGGCACTGAGTTTGAAGGTAGGACTTGAAATACATCCACAGGTACATCTCCAATTGACTCAAATTATGTCAATTAGCCTATCAGAAGCTTCTAAAGCCATGACATAATTTTCTGGAATTTTCCAAGCTGTTTAAAGGCACAGTCAACTTAGTGTATGCAAATTTCTGACCCACTGAAATTATGATACAGTTAAATATAAGTGAAAACAATCTGTCTGTAAACAATTGTTGGAAAAATGTCTTGTGTCATGCACAACGTAGATGTCCTAACCGACTTGCCAATACTATAGTTTGTTTACAAGAAATGTGTGGAGTGGTTGAAAAACGAGTTTTAATGACTACAACCTAAGTGTATGTAAACTTCCAACTTTAACTGTATATCCTATGGGTGCATCCAATGTTCACAGGTTTTCCACTAGTGTTACAAAATGTGGTAGTATTACCACCTCTAATAAACTTGGTATGCAATTGTTGTTTTGTTTAAGTATTTTTCTTACCATTGTAAGTTGAAGGTGATGCATGAAGTGATGTTTATTGCGTACTAAAATTGAATATTAATTTACCCTCCAACATTTATGTTGTCTTTGTTGGCATAGCCCAGGTTTGTGGAGTGAAACCTTTCCACTTAAGCAGGCTAGTCTCAGTGTCGGAACGGGCGGTGAATGGAACAGGCTGTTTGTTTGCCAGGGCTGTCTGTTTGCCATGTCCTCCTAGTTGTTTTGGAGTCGATTTGAGCATTTAATGCATTTGTCTGTGTGGGATTGAATTTTAGCATTTAATGTGTTTGGCCTAAATTTGGCTGCTTTTTTTACGATCTTTTTATGATCTAAGGTGTGATAAAGCATAAAGCATCTAAGGTGTGATAAACATTTAAATTTATATTAAATGTTTTGTCCACTGTAAATATGTACACATGTACTTGAAGTCCTGCTTTCATGCGTATGTGTGCCCTACCATCTCATTTGCACGCCAGGTCCCGGTATATTCTTGAACACACATTTGATTATAAACTCATAACATTGTAAATGTCCCACTGCATTTTATTATTTTTATTTTATTTTATTTAACCTCTATTTAACTAGGCAAGTCAGTTAAGAACAGATTCTTACTTACAATGACGACCTACCCCGGCCAAACCCGGACGACGCTGGGCCAATTGTGCATCACCCTATGGAACTCCCAATCATGTCCGGATGTGATACAGCCTGGATTCAAACCAGGGACTGTACAGTCGTGGCCAATAGTTTTGAGAATTACACAAATATTCGTTTCCACAAAGTTTTCTGCTTCAGTGTCTTCGGATATTTTTGTCAGATGTTACTATGGAATACTGAAGTATAATTACAAGCATTTCATAAGTGTCAAAGGCTTTTATTGACAATTACATGAAGTTGATGCAAAGAGTCAATATTTGCAGTGTTCACCATTCTTTTTCAAGATCTCTGCAATCCGCCCTGGCATGCTGTCAAATAACTTCTGGGCCACATCCTGACTGATTGCAGCCCATTCTTGCGTAATCAATGCTTGGAGTTTGTCAGAATTTGTGGGGTTTTGTTTGTCTACCCGCCTCTTGAGGATTGACCACAAGTTCTCAATGGGATTAAAGTCTGTGGAGTTTCCTGGCCATGGACCCAAAATGTCTATGTTTTGTTCCCCGAGCCACTTAGTTATCACTTTTGCCTTATGGCAAGGTGCTCCATCAGGTTGGAAAAGTCATTGTTCGTCACCAAACTGTCCCTGGTTGGTTGGGAGAACTTGCTCTCGGAGGATGTGTTGGTACCATTCTTTATTCATGGATGTGTTCTTAGGCAAAATTGTGAGTGAGCCCACATTGAAAGTCAATATATATAAAACATTTAATTAAAAAAGATTTCTTAACAGGGTGTGTTTTTTTTACCCTCGCAGGTGTCGTCTCCTTCAGACATGAGCTCGTCGTCAGAGCAGATGTTGAGCACGTTAACCAGCATCTCTGTCACTTTCTTACCTACAAAGGGGAGCACAACCCCACACATGAATGGTCTCAGGATACTTTACTGTTGGCATGATACAGGGCTGATGATAGTGCTCACCTTGTCTTCTCCAGACAAACTTTTTTTCCGGATGCCCGAAACAATCGGAAAGGGGATTCATCAGAGAAAATGACTTTACCCCAGTCCTCAGTATTCCAATCCCTGTACCCTTTGCAGAATATCAGTCTGTCCCTGATGTTTTTCCTGGAGAGAAGTGGCATCTTTGCTGCCCTTCTTGACACCAGACCATCCTCCAAACGTCTTTGCCTCACTGTGTGTGCAGATGCACTCACACCTGCCTGCTGCCATTCCTGAGCAAGCTCTGTACTGGTGGTGCCCTGATCCCACAGCTGAATCAACTTTAGGAGACGGTCCTGGTGCTTGCTGGAATTTCTTGGGCGCCCTGAAGCCTTCTTCACAACAATTTAACTGCTCTCCTTGAAGTCCTTGATGATCTGATAAATGGTTGATTTAGGTGCAATCTTACTGGCAGCAATATCCTTGCCTGTGAAGCCCTCTTTGTGCAGAGCAATGATGTGTTTCCTTGCAGGTAACCGTGGTTGACAGAGGAAGAACAATGATTCCAAGCACTATCCACCCTTTTGAAGCTTCCAGTATGTTATTCAAACTCAATCAGCATGACAGAGTGATCTCCAGCCTTGTCCTCGTCAACACTCACAGCTGTGTTAACGAGAGAATCACTGACATGATGTCAGCTGGTCCTTTTGTGGCAGGGCTGAAATGCAGTGGAAATGTTTTTTGGGGGATTCAGTTCATTTGCATGGCAAAGAGGGACTTTGCAATTAATTGCAATTCATCTGATCACTCTTCATAATATTCTGGAGTACATGAAAATTGCCATCATACAAACTGAAGCTGCAGACTTTTGGAAAATAAATGTTTGTGTCATTCTCAAAACTTTTGGCCACGACTGTAGTGATGCCTCTTGCCCTGAGATTCAGTGCCGTACACCGCTGCACCACTTTGGAAGCATTTACAGAAGACAGTTGTCCAAAAACATGATTAAAACACACCCAACCATACACCTAAATCCCTCTTAAACCTCAGAAAGGATATATTGACTTGCCCGATACTAGAAGATGCATTCCTCTGTAATCATCACTGTTTGTTTACAAGTAGTCTGAGTAACACATGCCGTTACAGGGCTAATGATGTACAATTGTCATTGCACACACTGTAGACTTGAATGTGCCACTGAGATTGTGACTAATGACTTGATGAGGAAATTATTGACACAAGGATCTGGGCCGACGTGCTACAGGTAGCTGAATAAATAAATAAGCAAGCCCCCCCCCCCTGTTGGATGGGTCGTCAATCTTGCCAAGTGCCTCTAGAGTGTCCCAGTCAGTTAACATTTGAAAAAATGGCTGCCCTATTAATAATAAAGCTGCATTAACATAAGTCAATTCCTCCTCAGTGTAGGATTCGCCAGAGCAGTTATTAAAGTCTAATTTGGCCCCATTAATAATCCATATGCCTTTGACTTTCTAATATCAAGATTATGTGGAATTACGGAGGGCATCAATTATTTATTAACAACATTCAATCGTGGACCTTGATGAGCTCTGCCCGGTGGTGGGGGGTGCTATTAAGCTGCCCCTGATGAGAATTGTCAGTCAAGCACCCCCCCCCCCCCCCCCCCCCATTTTGAAATACTTTATTTGAATCCATAAAACACATTACAGTTGAGAAGGATTCCAACACTTCAAAGGACAGAGATATCTGGACACTTATGGATACAGAATAACTTTATTCTCCAAACAGCTAAGCTGCCCAAGACAGCTGGCAAAATACCTCCGCTAGCTGCTTTGCTTTTGCCCTATGCAGGCCTGCAATCTGAAGGACACATATTGTCAGCCCTGGTACAGTACACGGCCGAGACTCACAAATATCAGCACTACAAGTTTGCATTGATAACAAAAGCTGTTCAAGCATGACAAAAGGCGCTTGTAATTCAGCAAATTGTCAGCAAAGGTCAGCACATCCTTTTTGAATCAAATTGAGCTTTTTTGGCAAAAAATACCTTCTAGAACATGTGAACTTCATGTCCCTTACTAAAAAAATGTGTATTCCATCTGCAGATATGACTAGAATTGTTAAATGACAAGCCTAGTTGGTTTAGCCACAGAAAAAGACAGGATCCTTCTCACTAGCCATGATTGGCTGAGATATTTATTTTATTTTTTATTTCACCTTTATTGAACCAGGTAGGTTAGTTGAGAACAAGTTCTCATTTACAACTGCGACCTGGCTGAGATAATGGCCGGGCTGGACATGCTGGGAGATGAGTTTGGATTGGTCTGCCATGTAGCATGATTCGGTCTTTAACATGAGCTGCTCAGTATGTGTTGATAATCCTTTTTACCACTGCTTTTTTGGAAGATATACCAATAGCCATTGAGAACTGCAACAATTTTGCAACTTTTCTCAAAAACATTGATGCCCTGAATATAGCAAGGGCTATCAACAGTTGGAAAATGTTGTCAGGTGCAATTTTCTGCACACGCCACGGTCAGTGTGAACCGGAGTGACTTGACACAACGCTGGACAAAAAATATGTACATTACCGTTCAAAAGTTTGGAGTCACTTAGAAATGTCCTTGTTTTTGAAAGAAAAGCACATTTTTTTGCCCATTAAAATAACATCAGAATGATCAGAAATACAGTGTAGACATTGTTAATGTTGGAAATGACTATTGTAGCTGGAAATGGCAGATTTTATATGAAATATCTACATAGGCGTACAGAGGCCCATTATCAGCAACCATCACTCCTGTGTTCCAATGACACATTGTGTTAGCTAATCCAAGTGTATCATTTTAAAATGCAAATTGATCATTAGAAAACCCTTTTGCAATTATGTTAGCACAGCAGAAAACTGTTGAACTGATTAAAGAAGCAATAAAACTGGCCTTCTTTCGACGAGTTGAGTATCTGGACCATCAGCATTTGTGGGTTCAATTACAGGCTCAAAAAGGCCAGAAACAAAGACCTTTCTTCTGAAACTCGTACGTTTATTATTGTTCTGAGAAATGAAGGCTATTCCATGCAAGAAATTGCCAAGAAACTGAAGATCTCGTACAACGCTGTGTACTACTCCCTTCACAGAACAGCGCAAACTGGCGCTAACCAGAATAGAAAGAGGAATGGGAGGCCCCGGTGCACAACTGAGCAAGAGGAAAAGTACATAAGAGTGTCTAATTTGAGAAACAAATGCCTCACAAGTCCTTAACTGGCAGCTTCATTAAATAGTTCCCACAAAATACTTGTCTCTACTTCAACAGTGAAGAGGCGACTCCGAGATGCTGGCCTTCTAGGTAGAGTTGCAAAGAAAAAGCCATATATCAGACTGGCCAATAAAAATAAACGATTAAGATGGGCAAAAAAGCACAGACACTGGACAGTGGAACTCTGTCTAAAAGGACAGCATCCCGGAGTTGCCTCTTCACTGTTGACGTTGAGACTGGTGTTTTGTGGGTACTATTAAACAATGTCTACACTGTATTTCTGATCAATTTGATGTTATTTTAATGGACAAAAAATGTGCTCTTCTTTCAAAAACAAGGACATTTCTAAGCGACCCCAAACTTTTGAATGGTAGTATAGCTACAAACAAAACAGAGTTAAATGGTTCCAGTCTGCCGTGAAGCGTTCATCCATGCATACGGCTAAGAGTCTAGCTACATTTTCAGAAATCTTTGGTTGTTTACTACACTACTCACTCTGTTTAGCACATGGCCTCAAGAGACGGGTGGGGCTAAGGTTTAAGAGGGCATGAACAATGTTGGAGACAAAGAAGAGCTCGCTAGTAGATGTACCAAAACATTCAAAAGTGGGGTTACAAATGTATCAACTTTCAAAGCATAACTTATTTCCCATTGTTCCTCAACTGCAGTGTACGCTATACAGATTTCTAGCTCTGAGTCTCTACTTTTATCCAATGTATTAAACATAATTTCAAATGTTGATACATAGCACCGAATCCAGGTGGTGAGTCACATTTTTGAGTGTCCTTTTATTGTCTCCAGCACAAGGTGCACCTGTCTAATGATCATGCTTTTTAATCACTTTCTTGATATGCCACATCTGTCAGGTGGATGGATTATCTTGGCAAAGGAGAAATGCTCACTAACAGGGATGTAAACAAATTTGTGGTCAAAATTTGAGAGAAATAAGCTTTTTGGACAGTTTTTATTTCAGCTCTTCAAACACGGGACCAACCTTGCAAAGCAGGGCACCTATTGGTAGATGTGTAAATAAAAGTAGACATTGAATATCCCTTTGAACATGGTAAAGTCATTAATTACACATTGTATGGTGTATCAATACACCCAGTCACTACAAAGATACAGGCGTCCTTTCTAACTATGTTGCTGGGAAAGAAGGAAATGGCTCAGAGATGTCACCATGAGGCTAATGGCGACTTTTTGGATGAAAAGCATGCCCAATTTCAACTGCGTGCTACTCAATCCCAGAAGATAAGATATGCATATTATTAGTAGATTTGGATCGAAAACACTCTGACATTTCTAAAACTGCTTGAATCATGTCTGTGAGTATAGCAGAACTTATGTAGCAGGCAAAACCCAGACGACAAACCATTCAGATTCAATTTTTTTTCCAATGAGTTTTCATTGGGATTCCAGATTTCTAAGGGACTTGCTTGCAGTTCCTACCACTTCCACTGGATGTCACCAGTCTTTACAAATTGGTTGAGGTTATTCCTTTGTGTAATGAAGAAGTACGGCCATCTTGAACAAGTGTCACGTCATGTGTACTGTTTGATAGAGGCGCAAGACCAGAAAGCATGCTTGAGTTTGTTTTCTTACTGTATTGAACACAGATCATCCCGTCTTAAATTTGATCGATTATTTACTTAAAAAAA
This sequence comes from Oncorhynchus kisutch, assembly GCF_002021735.2. NCBI lineage: Eukaryota > Metazoa > Chordata > Actinopteri > Salmoniformes > Salmonidae > Oncorhynchus > Oncorhynchus kisutch. The sequence continues at coordinate 41,320,849 of NC_034174.2, read as the reverse complement.
TACCTAAAGGTTTATTACAAAAGTAGTTTGAAATGTTTTGGCAAAGTTTACAGGTAACTTTTTGAGATATTTTTGTCGTCACGTTGCGCAAGTTGGAATCTGTGTTTTTCTGATCAAATGCTCCAAATAAATGGACATTTTGGATAAAAATGGAAGGAATTAATCGAACAAAAGGACCATTTGTGATGTTTATGGGACATATTGGAGTGCCAACAGAAGAAGCTCATCAAAGATAAGGCATAATTTATGTTTATATTTCTGCATTTTGTGTCGCGCCTGCAGGGTTGAAATGTTTTCTCTCTTTTGTTTACTATGGTGCTATGCTCAGATAATAGCATCAATTGCTTTCGCCGAAAAGCCTATTTGAAATCTGACATGTTGGCTGGATTCACAACAGCTTTAACAGTTTTAAGTTGGTATCTTACATGTGTGATTTCATGAGTTTTGATTTTTATAGGAATTTATTTGAATTTGGCGCTCTGCATTTTCTCTTGCTTTTGGCCAAGTGGGACGCTACCGTCCCACATATCCCAGAGAGGTTAAAACAGTCACAGAGTTTAAAAACCTCTAAAGGAGCTCAATTTTCACCTAAAATGACATACCCAAATATGGTCCTGAGCCTGTAGCTCAGGACCTGAAGCAAGGATATGCATATTCTTGATACCATTTGATTTGAAAGGAAACACTCTGAAGTTTGTGGAAATGTGAAATTAATGTAGGAGAAAATAACACCTTAGATTTGGCAAAAGATAACACAAATAAAAAAACGTTAGTTTTTTTTGTACCATCAGCTTTGAAATGCAAGAGAAAGGGCATTATGTATTATTCCAGCGCAAGCCATTTTAGATTTTGGCCACTAGATGACAGCAGTGTATGTGCAAAGTGTTAGACTGATCCAATGAACCATTTTAAATCTGTTCAAAATGTTGTATCACATCAAATCAAATGTTATTGGTCACATACACATGGTTTAGCAGATGTTATTGCGAGTGTAATGAAATGCTTATGCTTCTAGTGCAGCAGTATCTAACAGGTAATATCTAACAATTACACAACAAAAACGAATATCTAACAAATTACACAACATCTAATACACACAATCTAGTAAAGGAATGGGATGATAATATATAAGTATAAAATAGATGGATGAGCAGTGACAGAGTGGCTAAAATGCAATAGATAGAAAAGAATAGATAGTGAATATACATAAGAGATGAGTAATGCGATATATGTTAACATTTTAAAGTGGCATTATTAAAGTGACTAGTGTTCCAAGTGGCCAGTGGTATCAAGTCTGTAGGTAGGCAGCCGCCTCTCTGTGCTAGTGGTGGCTGTTTAACAATCTGATGGCCTTGAGATAGAAGCTGCTTTTCAATCTCTCTGTCCCAGCTTTGATGCACCTGTACTAACCTCACCTTCTGGATGGAAGTGGGGGGGACAGGTAGTGTGTCCTCGTGCTCCTAGACCTTAGTGCTGCTTTTGATACCATCGATCACCACATTCTTTTGGAGAGATTGGAAACCCAAATTGGTCTACACGGACATGTTCTGGCCTGGTTTAGATCTTATCTGTCGGAAAGATATCAGTTTGTCTCTGTGAATGGTTTGTCCTCTGACAAATCAACTGTAAATTTCGGTGTTCCTCAAGGTTCCGTTTTAGGACCACTATTGTTTTCACTATATATTTTACCTCTTGGGGATGTTATTCGAAAACATAATGTAAACTTTCACTGCTATGCGGATGACACACAGCTGTACATTTCAATGAAACATGGTGAAGCCCCAAAATTGCCCTCGCTAGAAGCATGTGTTTCAGACATAAGGAAGTGGATGGCTGCAAACTTTCTACTATTAAACTCGGACAAAACAGAGATGCTTGTTCTAGGTCCCAAGAAACAAAGAGATCTTCTGTTGAATCTGACAATTAATCTTAATGGTTGTACAGTCGTCTCAAATAAAACTGTGAAGGACCTCGGCGTTACTCTGGACCCTGATCTCTCTTTTGAAGAACATATCAAGACCATTTCGAGGACAGCTTTTTTCCATCTACGTAACATTGCAAAAATCAGAAACTTTCTGTCCAAAAATGATGCAGAAAAATGAATCCATGCTTTTGTCACTTCTAGGTTAGACTACTGCAATGCTCTATTTTCCGGCTACCCGGATAAAGCACTAAATAAACTTCAGTTAGTGCTAAATACGGCTGCTAGAATCCTGACTAGAACCAAAATATTTGATCATATTACTCCAGTGCTAGCCTCTCTACACTGGCTTCCTGTCAAAGCAAGGGCTGATTTCAAGGTTTTACTGCTAACCTACAAAGCATTACATGGGCTTGCTCCTACCTATCTCTCTGATTTGGTCCTGCCGTACATACCTACACGTACGCTACGGTCACAAGACGCAGGCCTCCTAATTGTCCCTAGAATTTCTAAGCAAACAGCTGGAGGCAGGGCTTTCTCCTATAGAGCTCCATTTTTATGGAACGGTCTGCCTACCCATGTCAGAGACGCAAACTCGGTCTCAACCTTTAAGTCTTTACTGAAGACTCATCTCTTCAGTGGGTCATATGATTGAGTGTAGTCTGGCCCAGGAGTGGGAAGGTGAACGGAAAGGCTCTGGAGCAACGAACCGCCCTTGCTGTCTCTGCCTGGCCGGTTCCCCTCTTTCCACTGGGATTCTCTGCCTCTAACCCTATTACAGGGGCTGAGTCACTGGCTTGCTGGGGCTCTCTCATGCCGTCCCTGGAGGGGGTGCGTCACCTGAGTGGGTTGATTCACTGTTGTGGTCATCCTGTCTGGGTTGGCGCCCCCCCCTTGGGTTGTGCCGTGGCGGAGATCTTTGTGGACTATACTCAGCCTTGTCTCAGGATGGTAAGTTGGTGGTTGAAGATATCCCTCTAGTGGTGTGGGGGCTGTGCTTTGGCAAAGTGGGTGGGGTTATATCCTTCCTGTTTGGCCCTGTCCGGGGGTGTCCTCGGATGGGGCCACAGTGTCTCCTGACCCCTCCTGTCTCAGCCTCCAGTATTTATGCTGCAGTAGTTTATGTGTCGGGGGGCTGGGGTCAGTTTGTTATATCTGGAGTACTTCTCCTTCTCTCTTTCTTTCTCTCTCTCGGAGGACCTGAGCCCTAGGACCATGCCCCAGGACTACCTGACATGATGACTCCTTGCTGTCCCCAGTCCACCTGGCCATGCTGCTGTTCCAGTTTCAACTGACCTGAGCCCTAGGACCATGCCCCAGGACTACCTGACATGATGACTCCTTGCTGTCCCCAGTCCACCTGTCCATGCTGCTGTTCCAGTTTCAACTTCCACCTGACTGTGCTGCTGCTCCAGTTTCAACTGTCCTGCCTTATTATTATTCGACCATGCTGGTCATTTATGAACATTTGAACATCTTGGCCATGTTCTGTTATAATCTCCACCCGGCACAGCCAGAAGAGGACTGGCCACCCCACATAGCCTGGTTCCTCTCTAGGTTTCTTCCTAGGTATTGGCCTTTCGAGGGAGTTTTTCCTAGCCACCGTGCTTCTACACCTGCATTGCTTGCTGTTTGGGGTTTTAGGCTGGGTTTCTGTACAGCACCTTGAGATATCAGCTGATGTACGAAGGGCTATATAAATAAATTTGATTTGATTTGATTTGTGTCAGGTGGTTATTGTCCTTGATTATCTATTTTGCCTTCCTGTGACATTGGGTGTTGTAGGTGTCCTGGAGGGCAGGTAGTTTTCCCCCAGTGATGCGTTGTGCAGACCACACCACCCTCTGGAGAGCCCTGTGGTTGTGGGCAGTGCAGTTGCCCTACCAGGCGGTGATACAGCTTGACAGGATGCTCTCAATTGTGTGCCTGTAAAAGTTAGTGAGGGTTTTCGGTGACAAGACACATTTTTTCAGCCTCCTGAAGTGAAGAGGCTCTGTTGAGCCTTCACCACGCTGTCTGTGTGGGTCGACCATTTCAGGTTGTCAGTGATATGTACACCGAGGAACTTAAAACCTTCCACCTTCTCCACTGCTGTCCCGTCGATGTGGATATGGGGGTGCTCCCTTTGCTGTTTCCTTTAGTCCATGATCATCTCCTTTGTTTTGCTGACATTGAGTGAGAAGTTATTCTCCTGATACCACACTCCGAGGGCCCTCACCTCCTCCCTGTAGGCCGTCTCGTCTTTGTTGGTAATAAAGCCTACCACTGTAGTGTTGTCTGCAAATGTGATGATTGAGTTGGAGGTGTGCATGGCCACACAGTTGTGGGTGAACAAGGAATACAGGAGGGGGCTGAGAATGCACCGTTGTGGGGCTCCAGTGTTGAGGATCAGCGGAGTGGAAATGTTGTTTCCTACCTTCACCACCTGGGGCGACCCGTCAGGAAGTCCAGGGTGGAGTTGCACAGGGTGGGGTTGAGACCCAGGGTCTCAAGCTTAATGATGAGTTTGGAGGGTACTATGGTGTTGAATACTGAGCTGTAGTCAATTAACAGCATTCTTACATAGGTATTCCTCTTGTCCAGATGGGATAGGGAAGTATTGCAGTGTTATGGCGATTGCATCATTTGTGGACCTATTGGGGCGGTAAGAAAATTGGAGTTGGTCTAGGGTGACAGGTAGGGGTGGAAGTGATATGATCCTTGACTAGTCTATCAAAGCAAATCAAGACTGCCCAAATGTTCATAATTGGTTTATTAATACATTTTGAAGTTCACTCTCCTCAAACAATATCACGGCATTCTTTCACTGTAATAGCTACTGTAAATTCGACAGTGCAGTTAAATTAGCAAGAATTTGACCTTTTTCTCATATCAGATATGTCAATGTCTTGGGATGTTTTTGTTTGTTACTTACAACATCGTGCTAATCACATTAGCCTACATTAGCTCAACCGTCTCGCGGGGGGACACCGGTTCCATGGAGGTTAATGGCTGTGATAGGAGAAAATTGAGAATGGATCAGCAACATTTTAGTTACTCCACAAATCTAACTTAAAAGACAGAGTGAAAAGAAGGAAGCCTGAATAAAAATATTCCAGAACATGCATCCTGTTTGTAATAAGGAACTAAAGTAAAACTGCAAAAAATATGACAAAGAAATAAACTTTATGAACAGTTATGTTTGGGGCATTTCCAACACAACATACATGTATCACAGAGTACCACTCTTTTCAACCATGGCTGCATCAAGTTATGGCTATGCTTGTCATTGGCACAGACTAGGGAGTTATTTAGAATGAAATAAATGAAATAGAGCTAAGCACACGCAAAATCCTAGTCTGCTTTCCAACATACACTGATAGACAAATTCACCTTTCAGCAGAAATATAACCTAAAAGACAAGGCCAAATATACAGTGGAGTTTCTTACCAAGACGACACTGAATGTTCCTGAGTGGCCTAGATACAGTTTAGACTTAAAATCGGCATGAAAATCTATGGCAAGACTTAAAAATGCCTGTCTAGCAGTAATCAACAACCAACTTGACAAAGCTTTGTGTCGATAAGTGAATATCCATTTTGAATTCAGGCTGTAATACAACGAAATGTGGAATAAGTCAAGGGACATGAATACTTTCGGATTGCCCTGTATGTGCTCTGACAGTGGCACAGTCTGTTTCACCTCATTGGCTATCAGGTCAACGAGGTGGTCATGTCTTGCTATGTATAAGTCCTTGTATGAATAGCAAATATTAAAATGTGCATCAGACTCCATTACATTGTTTTCAAAGGCACAAGCAGAGCAGTAGACCCGTCTAGAAAACACATTGTCTCCTATTGTATGTACATGGCAGTGCATTGCAGCTAATAAAACTCACACCTCAAAAGCCATGATTCTGCTTATTTCATGAATCATCTAGAATCTAGTGTATATAAGAGCAAAAGACTACAGTGAAACATTGTGGCTTGCATAGCCTGCCCTTTAGACATTTCACAGAATTTCAGCACCAGTCTGCTATGAAGACCTAACAACAGTAACATTGCATAGACCGGGGAAAAAAGGGTGAGGGAGAACGACTGCTGTCTGAGAATGAACTCTGCTCTCCTGAGTACCTGCAGGAGATCAAATGAAACAAAATAATGAAATAAAGGAAAAGAAGGGAAAGAAAGGAAATACGTAGACATAGAGATAGAGTATCATGGGATTTAGAGATCTACTTAGTAACCTGGAATGAGACTGGGCTTATCCTGCTTCTTATTAGCAGGGCTCCATTCAAGTCAACGCCCCCCAGAACCCAGAGAGGAACGGATTAGCGCACACACAGACACAGACTCTCTCTCTCTCTCTCTCTCTCTCGCACACACACGCGCACACACACACACACACACACACACACACACGCACACACACACACACGCACACACACACACACACACACACACACACACACACACGCACACGCACACGCACACGCGCACACGCACATGCACACACACACACACACACGAACACGCACACACACACATTCATTTCTGACATTATTTGCGGTGAACTCAAGTTGAGTGTAGTCATCCATGCTCCAACCAATAAAGTCCTCCTTTGTCCTCTGCTCAAGTCCATTTTCTTGAGATCCAATGTGAGTCTGGGCAGCAAATGAGGCCAATTAGGTTTATAAGGCAATTGGCACCCACAGGGGTGGACCAATCATGGTGAAAGAATAGCATTATTCCCATCATGCTAAAGTTAATTTGGTATCTGGGGAATGAGTTCACAATGTTAATCATTAGGCTATATTATTTTAGCAAGATTAAAGCAGAACATTAGTAGAACTTTACTTCAAAATGCCAACGAGTTTCTAAAATCTGGAGAAGGGAGTACTCTATAGGCAAGTGAAAAGTAAAATGTGCTTGCTTATAAGATACTGTACTTCTATTCTTCCTGATGTCTTTTATGGGTCCATAACAAAAATATTTTGGATCCACAACATATCATGCTTGTTTTGAATGAACATTCTGTGGGAATGTTTTCGACAAGGACTCATTGAATGTGAAAAAAAATAAAAAAAATAAAAACACGCATTCGCTAATATTCTGTCTGTCCCTATCCATCACTTTAAATGTTACCTAAGCACCAATTGGATGCCATCCGTTATAATTGGCTATTCTTTTCTGGCTCTGGCAATACAGAGAAGTCATTTCCTCCCATTCAAATCTCTGAGTTTCACAAAGCCGGCATGTCAACTTTCCACTTCATTACAGGATGGGCAATAGAGTCATTTCTTGCAGGCGCGACGCTTCAATAATTGTTTTCTACCCCTCCACCCAGATAGCTAATTTACATGCATTACTTCTTCGCCATGCAGGTATAGGAGGGAGAAGAAAAATATGAAAATACTCCCGCTTTTCACATTTACTCATTGTCTATTAACGACATGACACATGGAAGCCAGGAAATAATATGTATCGTGTCCCCTTTCATATAATTTGCTTGGTGACATGTGATATGTCTGACTGAGTTAGAAATTGAACAGAAATGTGTGGATGCCAAGTAGACCCACTATAGGAACAAAGGAGGAATGACAGAGCAGAGAATGGCCCAATTTAAATGAAAAATTGATGGTTCAATTGGCCCTTTCCCACCATTTGTGGTTGGTTATTTTAGGTCTGTGTGCAGCTTGGCACCCCAAGCACAGCACCTGCTAACACGTGTTACCACATGACACAGGTATATCTCAATTCTCAACACACAAAAAAACGAGGGCTCCTCAAGGTTTCTTTGGGAAGGGTGATGGTTCTATGTGGAACCATACTGACCCAAATAACCCATTGAGCACCTACCTTACAACAAGCCTACAAGCCCTCAGTCCAGCCTCTCTCAGCCTATTGCGGACAGTCTGAGCACTGATGGAGGGTTTGTGCATTCCTGGTGTAACTCGGGCAGTTGTTGCTGCCATCCCGTACCTGTCCAGCAGGTGTGATGTTTGGATGTACCGATCCTGTGCAGGTGTTGTTACACGTGGTCTGCCACTGCAAGGATGATCAGTTGTCCGCCCTGTCTCCCTGGAGCGCTGTCTTAGGTGTCTCACAGTATGGACATTGCAATTTATTGCCCTGGTCACATCTGCAGTCCTCATGCCTCCTTGCAGCATGCCTATGGCACATTCACGCAGATGAGCAGGGACTCTGGGCATCTTTCATTTGGTGTTTTTCAGTGTCAGTAGAAAGGCCTCTTTAGTGTCCTAAGTTTTCATAACTGTGACCTTGCCTACCGTCTGTAATCTGTTAGGGTCTTAACGACCGTTCAACAGGTGCATATTCATTAATTGTTTATGGTTCATTGAACAAGCATGGGAAACACTGTTTAAACCCTTTACAATGAAGATCTGTGAAGTTATTTGGATTTTTACGAATTATCTTTGAAGGACGGGGTCCTGAAAAAGGGATGATTGCTGAGTTTATCCTGTCTAGGATGGCGTTCCGCTCGCGGAACCCCACCTCAACATTCCGCTGAAAAGGCAGCCTGCAAAATTCAAAAATATTTGTTATAAATATGTAACTTTCACACATTAACAAGTCCAATACAGCAAATGAAAGATAAACATCTTGTTAATCTACCCATGGTGTCCGATTTCAAAAATGATTTACAGCGAAAGCACCACATATGATTATATTAGGTCATAGTCAAGTCACAAAAACACACATAGCCATTTTCCAGTGAAAGAGAGGAGTCACAAAAAGCAGAAATATAGATCAAATTAATCACTAACCTTTGATGATCTTCATCAGATGACACTCATATGACATCATGTTACACAATACATGTATGTTTTGTTCGATAATGTGCATATTTATATCCCAAAATCCCAGTTTACAGTGGTGGGTTACGTGCAGTAATATTTTGATTCCAAACCATCCAGTGATTTTCCCAGAAATACTCAAAATAAACATTGATAAAAGATGCAAGTGTTATTCACAGAATTAAAGATAGACTGATCCTCTATGCAACCGCTGTGCCAGATTTCAAAAAAACTTTGCGGAAAAAGCATAATCTGAGAACGGCGCTCAGTACCTGCTTATAAACAACTAGACAATTCCGCCATCTTGGAGTCAACATTAGTTCGAAAAATCACTATAAATATTCACTTACCTTTGATAAACTTCATCAGAAGGCACTTCCAGGAATCCCAGTTTGACAATAAATGACTGATTTGTTCCATAAAGCTCCATAAAGCCCATCATTTAACCACCTGTTGTTAGCGTGTTCAGTCCAGTAATCCATCCAGGTTGTAGAAACATGTAAAAACATGTCTGCAATCAATCTTGAGGATGTTTTTAACAAATAGCATCAATAAGGTTCCAATCTGAGAATTTCATTGTCTGAATAAAAGCCCTGGAACGAGAGGACACTCTCTCGTGAGCGCGCTTCATGAGACTGAGGCGCCCTGACAGACCACTGACTACAATGGGTCTCATGAGCCTCTCCTTTATAGTATAATCTTATAACTAGGATGTAAAGACGGTGGCGTCTACTGGAAGCCCTGGGAAGTGCAAGCACATCCATATCTATCAGGGATTTAAATTGGCTCTGTTTTGAAATTCGACTTCTCACTTCCGGTTTGGATTTCCTCTCAGGTTCTTGCTTGCCATATGTGTTCTGTTATACTCACAGACATCATTCAAACAGTTTTAGAAACATCAGAGTGTTTTCTATTCAATACTATTAATAATATGCATATATTAGCATATGGGACAGAGTAGGAGGCGGTTCAGTTTGGGCACGCAATTCATCAAAAAGGGATATGTGCTGCCACTTAACCTAACAGGTTATATAGTCACCAAAAGGGTTGTCACCATAGCGGAATATTTTTTTGGTCCTATATAGAATATGTTTTTAAGGTTCTTCATAGAACCTTAGGAAAGAGTTCTTTATATCACCATACATGTTCCATTTAGAACCTTATGAGCATGGTACCAAAAAAATAAAAATGGCACAATTTAGAACCATTTGTTTAAACTTTTTGTTGTTGTTGTTGTTGTTGTTGTTTTTGTTGTTGTGTTTACACTAAATTCTTATATAGCATCCTTTCTCTCTTTGTTCTCTTTCTCCATCTCTCCTCACTGGCTCTGTGAATCCTCTTTCCTCTGAAGTCATAGTTCCCCCATAATCGTGTCCTTCTTCTGCGTAATTCTCTCTCATCCTCTTTACATCCCACACTCCTCATCTGTCTCAGAACCTCATCTGCTGCGCCAATTGGCACACAAAGTGAAGACATGTCTCTGTTATGTCACCCTACAGACACGACAACAATGTTATGATGGTTAGACGTATGTTCAGACAACCTTCTCCCATGCTTAGTGCAATTATATAGAACTCTAGAAAGAAAATAGTCAAGCAATCTTACAAGTAGCTCTAACCAAAAGATCACACTACTAATTCTACACTTTTAGTAAAAAGGGTTCATTGGGGTTCCATAATGAACCGTTTGGATCTTTGGTCAATATGTAAGAACCTTTTTCTGAAAAGGTGAAAAAGGTGGAGGAAGAACTTATTCCAAACCTGGAGGAATAACTTATTGTGTTCTATAGTTTAAAAAATCCAAACACCAACCTCCATTTATCCAGCATGACGACTTAAGATGGTACCAATAGCATAATTGTTAAGGTAAGCAAAGGGAAGAACTGAAAATGGGAAGAACTGAAAGCACGCATATCCTACCAACGGGACATTAAAAACTGTAATATCTTATATTTCACAGAGTCGTGGCTGAACGACGACATTAATAACATACAGCTGTTGTGTTATACACTCTATCGGCAGGATAGAACAGCAGCCTTTGACAGGGTGGGGACATATGTATATTAGTAAACAACAGCTGGTGCATGATATCTAAGTAAGTCTTAAGGTTTTGCTCACCTAAGCTAGAGTGTCTCATGATAAGCTGTGGACCTCACTATCTACCTAGAGAGTTTTCATTTGTATTTTTAGTAGCTGTCTACATACCACCACAGACCGATGCTGGTACTAAAACCCCACTCAATAAGCTGTATACATCCATAAGAAAACAGGAAAACGCTCATCCAGAGTTGGCACTCCTAGTGGCCAGGGACTTAATTGCAGGGAAACTTAAATCAGTTTACCTAATTTCTATCAGCATGTTAAATGTGCAACCAGAGGGAAAAAAACTCTACACAACCTTTACTCCACACACAGAGATGGGTATAAAGCTCTCCCTAACCCTCCATTTGGCAAATCTGACTATAATTCTATCCTCCTGATTCCTGCTTACAAGCAAAAATTAAAGCAGGAAGCTTTAAGTGACTCGGTCGATAAAAAACCAGTCCGATGAAGCAGATGCTAAACTACAGGACTGTTTTGCTAGCACAGATTGGAATATGTGTGTACACTATATCAGTCACTAGCTTCATCAATAAGCGCATCGACGACGTTGCCCCCACAGTGACTGTACATCACAGGCAACATTCGCACTGAGCTAAAGGGTAGAGCTGCCACTTTCAAGGAGCGGGACTCTAACCTGGAAGCTAACAATAAATTCCGCTATGCCCGCCGACGAACCATCAAACAGGCAAAGCATCAATACAGGACTTAGATCGAATTGTACTACACCTGCTCTAACGCTCATCGGATGTGGAAGGGCTTGCAAACTATTAATTACTACAAAGGGAAGCACAGCCGAAAGATGCCCAGTGACACAAGCCTACCATTAGCCTACATACAGTAACTTCTATGCTCACTTCCAGGCAAGTAACACTGAAACATGCATGAGAGCATCAGCTGTTCCAGACGACTGTGTGACCACGCTCTCCGCAGCCGACAGGATTACCAGGATGTGTCCTCCGAGCATGCGCTGTCCAACTGGCAAGTGTCTTCACTGACATTTTCCACATCTCGCTGTCAAATCAAATCAAATCAAATTTATTTTTATAGCCCTTCGTACATCAGCTGATATCTCAAAGTGCTGTACAGAAACCCAGCCTAAAACCCCAAACAGCAAGCAATGCAGGTGTAGAAGCACGGTGGCTAGGAAAAACTCCCTAGAAAGGCCAAAACCTAGGAAGAAACCTAGAGAGGAACCAGGCTATGTGGGGTGGCCAGTCCTCTTCTGGCTGTGCCGGATGGAGATTATAACAGAACATGGCCAAGATGTTCAAATGTTCATAAATGACCAGCATGGTCGAATAATAATAAGGCAGAACAGTTGAAACTGGAGCAGCAGCACAGTCAGGTGGAAGTTGAAACTGGAACAGCAGCATGGCCAGGTGGACTGGGGACAGCAAGGAGTCATCATGTCAGGTAGTCCTGGGGCATGGTCCTAGGGCTCAGGTCAGTTGAAACTGGAACAGCAGCATGGCCAGGTGGACTGGGAACAGCAAGGAGTCATCATGTCAGGTAGTCCTGGGGCATGGTCCTAGGGCTCAGGTCCTCCGAGAGAGAGAAAGAAAGAGAGAAGGAGAGAATTAGAGAACGCACACTTAGATTCACACAGGACACCGAATAGGACAGGAGAAGTACTCCAGAAATAACAAACTGACCCCAGCCCCCCGACACATAAACTACTGCAGCATAAATACTGGAGGCTGAGACAGGAGGGGTCAGGAGACACTGTGGCCCCATCCGAGGACACCCCCGGACAGGGACAAACAGGAAGGATATAACCCCACCCACTTTGCCAAAGCACAGCCCCCACACCACTAGAGGGATATCTTCAACCACCAACTTACCATCCTGAGACAAGGCTGAGTATAGCCCACAATGATCTCCGCCACGGCACAACCCAAGGGGGGGGCGCCAACCCAGACAGGATGACCACAACAGTGAATCAACCCACTCAGGTGACGCACCCCCTCCAGGGACGGCAAGCCAGTGACTCAGCCCCTGTAATAGGGTTAGAGGCAGAGAATCCCAGTGGAAAGAGGGGAAACGGCCAGGCAGAGACAGCAAGGGCGGTTCGTTGCTCCAGAGCCTTTCCGTTCACCTTCCCACTCCTGGGCCAGACTACACTCAATCATATGACCCACTGAAGAGATGAGTCTTCAGTAAAGACTTAAAGGTTGAGACCGAGTTTGCGTCTCTGACATGGGTAGGCAGACCGTTCCATAAAAATGGAGCTCTATAGGAGAAAGCCCTGCCTCCAGCTGTTTGCTTAGAAATTCTAGGGACAATTAGGAGGCCTGTGTCTTGTGACCGTAGCGTACGTGTAGGTATGTACGGCAGGACCAAATCAGAGAGATAGGTAGGAGCAAGCCCATGTAATGCTTTGTAGGTTAGCAGTAAAACCTTGAAATCAGCCCTTGCTTTGACAGGAAGCCAGTGTAGAGAGGCTAGCACTGGAGTAATATGATCAAATATTTTGGTTCTAGTCAGGATTCTAGCAGCCGTATTTAGCACTAACTGAAGTTTATTTAGTGCTTTATCCGGGTAGCCGGAAAATAGAGCATTGCAGTAGTCTAACCTAGAAGTGACAAAAGCATGGATTCATTTTTCTGCATCATTTTTGGACAGAAAGTTTCTGATTTTTGCAATGTTACGTAGATGGAAAAAAGCTGTCCTTGAAATGGTCTTGATATGTTCTTCAAAAGAGAGATCAGGGTCCAGAGTAACGCCGAGGTCCTTCACAGTTTTATTTGAGACGACTGTACAACCATTAAGATTAATTGTCAGATTCAACAGAAGATCTCTTTGTTTCTTGGGACCTAGAACAAGCATCTCTGTTTTGTCCGAGTTTAATAGTAGAAAGTTTGCAGCCATCCACTTCCTTATGTCTGAAACACATGTTTCTAGCGAGGGCAATTTTGTTTCATTGAAATGTACAGCTGTGTGTCATCCGCATAGCAGTGAAAGTTTACATTATGTTTTCGAATAACATCCCCAAGAGGTAAAATATATAGTGAAAACAATAGTGGTCCTAAAACGGAACCTTGAGGAACACCGAAATTTACAGTTGATTTGTCAGAGGACAAACCATTCACAGAGACAAACTGATATCTTTCCGACAGATAAGATCTAAACCAGGCCAGAACATGTCTGTGTAGACCAATTTGGGTTTCCAATCTCTCCAAAAGAATGTGGTGATCGATGGTATCAAATGCAGCACTAAGGTCTAGGAGCACGAGGACAGATGCAGAGCCTCGGTCCGATGCCATTAAAATGTCATTTACCACCTTCACAAGTGCCGTCTCAGTGCTATGATGGGGTCTAAAACCAGACTGAAGCATTTCGTATACATTGTTTGTCTTCAGGAAGGCAGTGAGTTGCTGCGCAACAGCCTTCTCAAACATTTTTGAGAGGAATGGAAGATTCGATATAGGCCGATAGTTTTTTATATTTTCTGGGTCAAGGTTTGGCTTTTTCAAGAGAGGCTTTATTACTGCCACTTTTAGTGAGTTTGGTACACATCCAGTGGATAGAGAGCCGTTTATTATGTTCAACATAGGAGGGCCAAGCACAGGAAGCAGCTCTTTCAGTAGTTTAGTTGGAATAGGGTCCAGTATGCAGCTTGAAGGTTTAGAGGCCATGATTATTTTCATCATTGTGTCAAGAGATATAGTACTAAAACACTTGAGCGTCTCTCTTGATCCTAGGTCCTGGCAGAGTTGTGCAGACTCAGGACAACTGAGGTTTGGAGGAATACGCAGGTTTAAAGAGGAGTCCGTAATTTGCTTTCTAATAATCATAATCTTTTCCTCAAAGAAGTTCATGAATTTATCACTGCTAAAGTGAAAGTCATCCTCTCTTGGGGAATGCTGCTTTTTAGTTAGCTTTGCGACAGTATCAAAAAGGAATTTCGGATTGTTCTTATTTTCCTCAATTAAGTTAGAAAAATAGGATGATCGAGCAGCAGTAAGGGCTCTACGGTACTGCACGGTACCGTCCTTCCAAGCTAGTCGGAAGACTTCCAGTTTGGTGTGGCGCCATTTCCGTTCCAATTTTCTGGAAGCTTGCTTCAGAGCTCGGGTATTTTCTGTGTATCAGGGAGCTAGTTTCTTATGAGATTTAAAAAAAAAATTAGGGGTGCAACTGCATCTAGGGTATTGCGCAAGGTTAAATTGAGATCCTCAGTTAGGTGGTTAACTGATTTTTGTCCTCTGGCGTCCTTGGGTAGGCAGAGGGAGTCTGGAAGGGCATCAAGGAATCTTTGTGTTGTCTGTGAATTTATAGCACGACTTTTGATGTTCCTTGGTTGGGGTCTGAGCAGATTATTTGTTGCAATTGCAAACGTAATAAAATGGTGGTCCGATAGTCCAGGATTATGAGGAAAAACATTAAGATCCACCACATTTATTCCATGGGACAAAACTAGGTCCAGCGTATGACTGTGACAGTGAGTGCGTCCAGAGACATGTTGTCTGAGTCCGTATGTGCCCAAGAACACAAAGGTAACCTGCCTAAATGACTACCGACCCTTAGCACCCACGTCTGTAGCCATAAAATGCTTTGAAAGGCTGGTCATGGCTCACATCAACACCATTATCCCAGAAACCCTAGACCCACTCCAATTTGCATACCGCCCAACAGATCCACAGATGATGCACTAAAAATTGTCAAAGACTCCAGCCACCCTAGTCATAGACTGTTCTCTCTGCTACAGCACGGCAAGTGTTACCGGAGTGAAAAGTCTAGGTCCAAGAGGCTTCTAAACAGCTTCTACCCCCAAGCCATAAGACTCCTGATCAACTAATCAAATGGCTACCCAGACTGTATGTATTGCCCCCACCATCCTTCTACGCAGCTGCTACACTCTGTTATTATCTATGCATAGTCACTTTAATAACTCTACCTACATGTACATATTTCCTCAATTACCCCACACATTGACTCTGTACCGGAACCCCCTGTACAGTATATAGCCCCGCTGTTGTTATTTACTCCTACTCTTTAATTATTTGTTGTTCTTATCTCTTACTTTTTTTTAGGTATTTTCTTAAAACTGCATTGTTGGTTAAGGGCTTGTAAGTCAGCATTTCACTGTACGGTCTACACCTGTTGTATTCAGTGCATGTGACAAATAAAGTGTGATTTGATTCTGGACCTCCAAATTACATTTCAGTCATATAGCAGACACTCTAATCCAGAGTGACTTACAAGAGCAATCAGGGTTACGTGCCTTGCTCAAGACAGATTTTTCACCTAGTCGGCTAGGGGATTCAAACCAGCAACCTTTCAGTTACTGGCCCAATGTTCTTAACTGCTAGGCTACCTGCTGCCCATGAGCTATTGCTTGCTAGTGGTTACCCTCAACAGGAACCTGGGCACCTGCAACAGGCTAATACTAATGTCAACACTTGCTACGGTGGTCCGTATCAGTAGTGATACGTGTGCCACCCCAGGCCTGGCAGGGTTAAGCAACAATACATGTACTATCCAATTTCTTCAAGAAGTGCACCCACACAACTCTGATGTCCTGACCATACCCACTTATCCTCACTTATGACACCAACATATCGAAAGTGAAGGGTGGGTTTGATCCATCGACTTTGCCAACCCACCAACGAAGCCATTCTTCCCAAAAGAAGATGAGCCCATCTTTGCCGCATCCCAGAGCATTGGGATATAGGTGCCGCAGTCACAACACTATCCTCCAGAAGTCACAGCTATTCTGGTCCACGACTAGACAGTTGTTTTTCTGGACCTACTGAAAACCAGAGCAGAACAACTTTCACAAGACCAGGGTTTTAATTGCTTCTTGGCAGGGGGTTTCGTCTCATCTCTGCATCGTAGCCTTTCTTCTCCAGGAAAAAAAATGATCTCTAATTTGTTCACTACAGGAGCCCCTGACTGAACTTTTCTGACAAATGGTAAAAGAACTCAGTTGGCCCCAGTCATGTCTTTTTTGGTTGATCTGTCTTCAGGAAACTAGATGAACATGATTGGTTGCTTATCCTATTACACAACAAAAAAATGTATCTTGTTGTGTTTCCCAAGTATTTCCTCCATCTTCCATATGGTGCATGTGCTTGTCTTTGACCCCTGGGAATGACCCTGAAAAGATCTCGACTTAGGGGTTCAAATAGGACTAGTGAAGGAAGGAATCCACCCACACGTGTGTGCGTCCCAAATAGCACCCTTATTCCCTATATAGTACAGTAACTTTTGACCAGAGCCCTATGGGCTATAAAGTGCAATACATAGAGGAATATGGTGCTATTTTGGACACAGACACTGATTTACACTCCCCCAAAAAGTGAGAAAATGCCATCAGCAGACCCTGCGGCCCTCGAACTATAGGGCTACAGTAGAGCTAAGGGGATTCTGTGTTCGGTATAACATAGGGGCCCATATGTCCCCATATGGCCCATAAATCTGTTAGTCTCTCCACGTGCCCCACTGGCTCTGTTGCTGCGGTGGCGGCATATACCCTGGCGTGTGAAATAGACACTCTTAGGGCTGTAAGGAACATTTATTTTTAAGAGCGCTCCATTTGTATCTGAATAGAGACTGGAAGAGAAGGAAAGGGGGAGAAAGATAGCATGTCAGTTTCAAGCCTATACGGTAGTTGAAGGACTGGAAAAAAACAAGCTGTACTTGAGTGGGTAAATAAATGGAGAACACAGATATATAATCATATGAATACACATTACATATTTTTTCTTGATGACTACTTCATGGCCCTCAAGGTTCTTAAAAGCAAGTCACCATTCAGCTGAGTATGGCACCGTGTCACCCGTGATAATCCCATGGCTCATGCGATTCACCATAAGGGCGGGGTGATCTTGTTTTGACAGGAATTTAGCTACAAAGTGTGTGCGAGTGTGCATATGCATGTGTATTACTGTGTGGGTGTGCACATTAGCATACATTCGCATTTGTTAGCATGCACATCTAAGACCCAGGTTTAAAGGGGTGTTAGCTATCGCCTCCTAGTTTTTATATCCCAGTAAAGATGACTGATCTCCCTCTCTCTCTCTTCCATATTTTGCTCTTTAAAGGGAAGTCAGTCTTTTATGAGAGGAGAAGAGGGGGTTGATGAGCCCAGCAGGAAGGGCTGCGCCGTGGGGCACCGAGGGCCTCCATAACCCTTAGTGGATCCTGGAGGATCTGGCCTCCCTCTCATCCAGCCCCTGGAGCTAAACCTGGGTGCCCTCTCACCTAAAGTCCCTCTTGTACTGCGCTAGAAGCTGGGATGATCCCAAGGAAGCCCGGCTCTGGGGTGTATTTAAGGGAGTTGCTATTTGAAATGATAAGGAAACCCCTTTGAGAGGGCTTTTGTAGGCTAACTCATACGTGGATCAGCTTCTTTGTAGAAACTCCAATTATATTTATAATATTGTAATAGACAACTGCATAGGTAAGCTAAGATTTACATTTTCTTGATTGCCAAGAACATGTATGGGGGTCATATCTATTAGCAATGTAACATGAATATTGGCATGCATGGCTGGTGGTATATCAGATGGACAATTTGTAGTACAGCCAAGGCAAATGGAGACAAATGACAGTTGCCTGTTGATTTTAGGGAACTGTTTTGAAATGGGCTCGAGTGCTGCTTGTTCCATCATCTGAAGTGATGAGAATTGATGTCAGACATTATGCTTGATCAGCTACGACCACTATATTTGCCCACGGGAAATGTTGACGAACACTCAAATCATGCGCTTTGACTGAGTCTGCATCTCTGCGCTGCTTTCAGCTGTCGAAATGTATTTCTCCCCTTCCGCACTGCTCTCTCCTCACTTTTAATGTTTTCTCTCGGCTTTCTCACTTTCATCTCAGGAGAATATGATTTGTCATGGGGGAGATAGAAAAAATGTTTACTCCAGGAAAAACGTCTCTAACGCCCCTTAATGTATTATTTTAAAAGAATTGACGCAGTGGCACGGAAAAATATTAATTTATCACGCCATCAAGCACAGGAACAGCTGCAGAGAGGAATGGGTGTAAATTTGCGAGACGCTGACAATGCCTGCGTTACAGATGGATTTCTCTGTCTGCATTTCATATTGAGAAAAAAAAAAGCAATTTCGTCAGCTCTCGTCAAAACTTTCTGACTGGGGTAATTTTTATCCATTAGCTTTCTGCCGCTCGCCTCTGCCAATTTTCTATCCTTCACTTTCCATGTAGAAGAAGAGCTGCCCCGGGGAGAGATCTCTCTGGCTGTAATAGTATCTGTTTTCAACGTTTTTCTCCTACACACACTCTCATCTGAGTGTTGTTGAATTATATGCAGGGATAAGAATTGATATCAAACAAGCATGTGAATTACCTCAAAGGACAATTTCAAATTGTCTCTACAATTGATGAAATTGGGAGTGATTCTGCTGTGATGGAGAATGGAAGATTGCCTTGTCTGAAAATCAACAGCTTAGCTCTGGCTTAATTTTTCGATATTACATGGTTGGATGGGTGTAAGTAAAACTCCACCTAACCCTCTATTTGGCAAGGTGGGTTTTGCACCAGATCTCTCACTGTACAACTGTCTGATAATATGAGAGGAGTGAACAAGGCTTGATTTCAGACTGTGTAAAAAAAAAAAAAAAGAACAACTTCATATTACATTATTTTTCACAGCAGAAGAATAATAGTGTTATATTTTCAACCCGGATAAACAATACCTTTTGATTCAATTGGGTCCTCGGCTACTCTCCTGGCCAAATAATCAACGATCACTCCAATACCTCTCCACATCCTCATCAGTGGCCTTTCATGCGCTTATGCACTGCTCTAGGATCAGCTTTCCCAACCCCACTCCTAACTAGAAGACAGATCTGATTAAACTTATAAAACTGACCCTGGATCAGCGCTCGGGCGTAACTTCCTACTTCTTTTTACTCTGCAGGAGCCAGACTGACAATCCGACTGGCCATTATCAGTGCGACAAAGTTGCCAAAACGGATTACTATGTATCAGCAGAGTCCACAGCTCTCCCCCAGCCTGACCGTCCAACCGGAGAACCACAACACTCTAACGCATGGACACTCAACACCTTTTGGCACAGATTAGAAAAGCCAATGATGGCTTATCAAGAGAGAGGGTCAATAAGATATTGAGGCTACAGTGGTCACTCCAATTAAAGCTAGGGGTGCTGGACAGAGATTATGGCATAGTTCACATCCAGTTTTGGTCACGAGAGGAGCCCTGTTCAACTATGGATTGTGTTGAGGCCCCTGGGAATGTGAGGACCAGATAGGGAGCTAATCTGAGAATACTGAGGGCTGAGGGGGAGAAGGACAAGAGTTGACAGGGGAGGGATTGGAAATCGGTACAGGAGAGGAAGAGAGGAGGAGAGGAAAAAAAGAGGAGAGGAAGGTATAGGCGAGGACGAGAGGAGAGGGAAGGTTGTGTGTACGTTGGTGTATTTGTGTCCACATCCTCTGCTTCAAACATGTATCAAAAATAAAAATGATATTCCTCTGCCAGTGGTATATTTCGAGACAAATCCTGCCGGCAGCAAAAGAAATGAGTATACTCAGTTTCAGATCACTAATTCTCAATTTCATCTATAATGCAGAAAATGAATTTTTACACTGCGCTCATTTAACATAAATAATCTTATAATGAGAAAGGAAATGGCTGTGCAAGGAGTGTCAGAAATGAAATTGCATGGAGATTTCTTTTCAGGTGACAGCGGGAGAGAAGAGGTAAAAAGCTCAGAAAAGACTGAGTTAATAAAGAAAACATGTTGTCAGTTTGCAATCTCTCCCACTTCAAGCATAATTCAATTTCCCCTATGAAAGGAGATACAGTTTCTAATTAAATTTGTTTTAGTTTTCTTACAAGGTGGAATAGGTGAGAGACCTCAATTATAACGTTCTAATTAAAAAAATAACACAAAAAATAAATAAATAAATGTACCCCGACAAAAAAAAAAATGTGGAGGAAACCTGAGAAGCTTATGAAGTTCCTGCTATCGCATCAGTCCCATTAAAAGGGAGAGGAATGGCTAAAATTGAAATCGACGGTAGCGTCTTTAGGAGGCACCAATTGATTTCAAAATTATCATATTTTCAGAGTCAATAATAAAATGCTTATGATAGCGCTAGCTATGCTGACGGGCTTTAATAAGATAGGGCCAGTGGAGCGCAGCGGATGGAGCGGAATGCATTGCCAAGTCTGTGTGTGTGAGAGAGAGTGTATTTGTGTGTACACGAGTGGTGTGTATGTGAGTGTGTGCCAATGCTAGTGTGTGTGTGTGTGTGTGTGTGTGTGTGTGTGTGTGTGTGTGTGTGTGTGTGTGTGTGTGTGTGTGTGTGTGTGTGTGTGTGTGTGTGTGTGTGTGAGTGTGTCTGTGGGTGAGGGTGTCTGTGTGTGAGTGTGTCTGTGTGTGTGAGTGTGTGAGTGAGTGAGTGAGTGAGAGTGTCTCTGTGAGAGAGCATGAAGTGTGAGATGTGTGAGTCTGAACAAGTGTGCGAGGCACTGTCATAAGACTGCTCTTCTAAAGAAAACTACTAGTCAGGTGAGGCTTGCAAAGGTTTTTGGAAGAACTGGGACATTGGAAGAACTGGGACATTGTCAGCTTCCAGGAATTGTGTACAGTCCTTGCAACATCGGGACTTGTATTATCATGTTAAAACATGAGGTGATATCAGCGGATGAAGGGCACGACTATGAGCCTCAGGATCTTGGTACAGTATCTCTGTGCATTTCAATTGCCATCCATAAAATGCAATTTTGTTCGTTGTCCGGCACTTATGCCTGCCCATACAATAAACCCCCGCCACCACAGGGCACTCTGTTCACAACGTTGACATCAGAAAACTGCTCACCCACACGATGCCATACACGCTGTCTGCCATCTGCCCAGTACAGTTGAAAATGGGATTAATCCGTGGACAACGAACTACAGTAAGGTCAAGATCATGATGAGGACGACGAGCATACAGATGAGGTTCTCTGAGACAGATTCTGACAGTTTGTGCAAACCCACAGTTTCATCAGCTATCCGGGTGGCTGGTCTCAGACAATCCCGCAGGTGAAGATGGCGGATGTGGAGGGCTGACGTGGTTACGCATGGTCTGCGGTTGTGAGGCCGGTTGGATGGACTGCTAAATACTCTAAAACAACGTTGGCTTATTGTAGAGAAATTAACATTCAATTCTCTGGCAACAGCTTTGGTGGACATTCCTGCAGTCAGCATGTCAATTGCGCGCTCCCTTAAAACTTTAGACATCTGTAGGGTTGTGTTGTGTGACAAACCTGCACATTTTAGAGTGGCCTTTTATTGTCCGCAGCACAAGGTGCACGTGTGTAATGATCCATGCTGTTTAATCAGCTTCTTGATATGCCACACCTGTTCGGTGGATGGATTATCCTGGCAAAGGAGAAATGCTCACTAACAGGGATGTAAATAAATTTGTTCACGTCATGAAACATTGGACCAACACTTTACATGTTGCGTTTATATTTTTGTTCAGTGTACATTATCTCATAAGGTACTCGCCGGGCATTCATCATGGTACCTGCAATGATATTGCTGTTGTGTCTGTGACTAGCATTAAATGTGAAGACTATTATTTTATCAAATCAATTCTCTATGTTTAATCATTATTATGTGATTAAACTAATCATATAAACTTTAATTAACTAGGAAGTCGGGGCACCACGGGAAAATATCTCTATATCTCTAAGTCTCTATTTCGCGAATCAACTCATCAGATATTTTTTATATCTTCTCAAAACATATTATTATGTTTTGAGAAGATATTAAAAAAAAAAAAATCTCATCAGTTCTCATCACTGAACGTCGCAAACCCTTGGATATCTGCATGAACCCTAGTCTAAATTATGAATCAGCGATATACAAATTGGCTAACTAACTAAACTAACTAACTAAATAATCACAGAAATACATAACAAACAAACAAACAGTAGATATTTGTGTTACTACATGATACAAAGAAAAAGTCCCTAGCGGACGAAGCCGATATAATGGCTTGGTAGACAAAGGAAAGGGGTGGGGACTGAGAAAGAGCGGGAAAGACTAAATGGACTGACTACACACAGTTGATAATTATATTAATTGAAATGCTAATCCTTTGCACATGAACGGCCGCTCATTCGAGAATAATTGCAATGTATATATTTACGCCCGTATCTCATTGTTGTCTTCTATTTTGGAATCGCCGTTCTGTCCGTTCTGTCTGCTCATCAGTTCATCAGAGAGTCTCTTGCTAACTTCCTCAGAAGTCACAATGTCCTTCGTGGTTGTAGCTTTCTCTGCGGCTCTGGATAGTGTCTGTTGTAATGGATACGTCAGGCCTACAGATGGTCATTGCATAGAATAGATGCTAACGCTGTTGTTGGTATTCTCGTACTAGACTCAAGTAATTTCCAGCTGCAGACTAGTAATTATACCTATGGGATTTGATCTTATTCTTTAGTGATCGATAGTCTCAGAATTTAACAATTTCCAGTCGTGTAGCCAAAACTACAGCTGTATGGTCTCCGTGGCCTATAGAGTTGTAGTTCTTAACCATTTCAACATGTAGCATCAGCTCTATATTTTCTGGTCTAATGTACATTTAGTCAGAAGGGGGTTTTATACTCTGTGGAAAAAGGGGAGATTCCATGACACTGACATATTGTCTTTGCTCACGTGGGCGTGGCCATTGATTTGGTTGGTTAACTTTATATGAAAACCCATATTTTCTCAATTAGAAGGTTAACATCACATTGCATCTTTTCACAAATAGTTTCATGTTTAATCACATACGTTTCACGATATTTCGATGTAAACCTTACACCTGGGAAATGTACACTTTAAGAGATACAGTTATGTGTGTTTCCTGTCCTTCATGAGATCACCAAATGAAACACACTCGTCATGACTGTCCTATAACTTCTTATGGTATAGGGGACGCTTGCGTCCCACTTGGCCCAAAGCCAGGGAAAATGTCCAACATAATTTGCAAATAAATTCATTAAAAATCCTACAATGTGATTTTCTGGATTTGTTTTTTCATTTTGTCTGTCATAGTTGAAGTGTAGCTATGATGAAAATTACAGGTCTCTCTCATCTTTTTAAGTGGGAGAACTTGCACAATTGGTGGCTGACTAAATACTTTTTTGCCCCACTGTATATTAAAAATGTCCATTTATTTGGCGCGTTTGATCCAGAAAAAAACAGCTTCCAAATTGAGCAACGTCACTACAAAATATTTCAAAAGTTGCCTGTAAACTTTGCCAAAACATTTCAAACTACGTTTGTAATACAACTTTTGGTATTTTTAATCGTTAATAATCGATCAAATTGAAGAAGGGTCTATCTGTGTTCAATACAGGAAGACAACAAACATGAGTAGCAGGAAGTTGAAATTGGGCACACTATTTATCCAAAAGTGAAAATGCTGCCCCTATACATTAAGAAGTTTTAACCTTTCTGCTAGCGGAACCCCTCGACAACATTCCGCTGTAAAGGCAGCGCGCAAAATTCAAAAGTATTTTTTTGAAATATGTAACTTTCACACATGAACCTTTTTGGGATAGGGAGCAGCATTTTCACTTTTGGATGAAGTGCAACTTTATCCATATCTCAATGTGTATTCGGTAGGCCAAGCTTTGAAAAACTACAAACCTCAGATGTCCCACTTCCTGGTTGGATTTTTCTCAGGTTTTCACCTGCCATATGAGTTATGTTATACTCTCAGACATCATTCAAACAATTTTAGAAACATCAGAGTGTTTTCTATCCAATACTACTAATATTATGCATATATTAGCATCTGGGACAGAGTAGGAGGCAGTTCACTCTGGGCACGCTATTCATCCAAAAGTGAAAATGCTGCCCCCTATCCCAAAAAGGTTAAGTGTCAGCGGACCACTCCCAATAACTCCCAAGAAATATTGTTTAATTATTCAAACTGTTCATGTCCAAGTGTCTCTCTGTGTTCCACAATTTACATTCCAATCTCGAAAACTAAAGAGCATAGGTGCAGTGTATTTTATGACCGAGAATAAAACTGCCGACTTCACACTCTCCCCCTCTACGAGAGAGAGAACACTGTAGAGAGGACCCACTGTAACCTGATCCTTCAGATCATCACAGGAGAGTTATGACACTGTTTAATTTGACCACACATCTGTTTAAATGATACCTTGTTAATACTGTGGGTGGTTTCAAATATAACTTTTGTGTCAGCTGATACCATTCAGTGGTGTAGTGGAAAGTAAACACAGTTTGCCCAACAGTCTACCCACCTTTTGCAGAATATATATTATTTGTTACATTTCAACGCGACCGGTAAACAGAGCTTACCCACCTATTTTTTTTTACCCACTACGTCACTCTTACCATGAATGGGCAAGCAGAGAAACATCTGGGGATAAGCTTGATAGCCCATGAATTAAGCCTAATCTTCTCACCGCTCAAACGTTATCCAACCACTACTCTTTAACTCTCCAGGAAGGCATCAATGGGCTTTATCATAAGATCACAAGTGATTCTGAAAATATATAGGCAAATGGACATGCAGTGTTGATAAATTAGTGGAAGGGCAGCTTAAATAGTGTTAACAAAGAAACCTGACATCCTTGACAATGCTTCACAAAAGGGCCATGCATAAAGAATATACTGTACATCTTACTGTACTCTATGTAACATAATATACAATGCCATAATCCGCAAAGATCATTTAAACATTTTTAAGACACACATCTATGCAGAATCGCATTAGTGGAAACTTAGGCTGTTCTCAGGGAAGACCTGGTTGCAGCTAGATACACTACATGACCAAAAGAATGAGGACACCTGCTTGGCGAACATCTCATTCCATGATAATGGGAATTAATATGGAGTTGGTCCCCCCTTTTCTGCTATAACAGCCTCCACTATTCTGGGAAGGCTTTCCACTACATGTTGGAACGTTGTTGTGGGGACTTGCTTCCATTCAGCCACAAGAGCATTGGTGAGGTCAGGCACTAATGTTGGGTGATTAGGCCTGGCTCGCAATCGGCGTTCCAACTCATCCCAAAGGTGTTTGATGGGGTTGAAGTCAGGGCTCTGTGCAGGTCAGTCAAATTGTTCCACACCGATCCCAACAAACCAATTCTGTATGGACATCGCTTTGTTGCATTGTGCGTTGTCATGCTGAAACAGGAAAGGGCCTTCCAAATTTTTGCCAAAAAGTTGGAAGCACAGGATCATATACAATGTCAGACCATGATTCCTCCTCCACCAGACTTTACAGTTGGCACTACGCATTGGGGCAGGTAGCGTTCTCCTGGAATCCGCCAAGCACAGATTGGTCGTTAGGACTGAAAGTCACTGAGCTCTTCAGTAAGACTATTCTACTGCCAATGTTTGTCTATGGAGATAGCGTGGCTGTGTGCTCAATTTTATACACCTGTCAGCAACAGGTGTGGCTAAAATACCAAATCCACAAATTTGAAGGGGTGTCCACATACTTTTGTACATATAGTGTATGTTCAAGCCGCATTTTAGGTACCTAACCCTTTCCTAACCTTAACTGAATTCTCCTAACCTGCCATGTTAATTCTCCTAACCTGTTGCGAAAGTAAGTATTCTTGTCAAAACTGGCAGGCCTGCCATGAGAACAGCTTCAGTTTCCACTAATTCAATACACCCACATCTACAAGTAGTCACACAGCACCTATGCACACATGGAGAATTGCATAGGAACGTTATACAGTATGTACTTCATATACACATATTAGTTACTGCGATTTTCAGACAGACCTTGCGCAAGCCGAGAGGCCCCATCTATCTTCCACAGACAGGTGCACAGTAGGCCCTCCCCTCCCCTTGAATCTCTGAGTCAATATATTACCCACCGGCACCATACACATTTACAACATGGCATGCATGATATATCATACATCTCCGCGACGACCTCATTGATATCATATTAGGAAAAAGATAAACTAACAGCCCATTGGGCACCAAGTGTAGATGTTTTCATTAGAACACCCCTCATTGATTCCCCTGTTGGTCTCTGTCTTAAATGGCACCCTATTCCCTCTTTAGTCCACTTCTTTTGACCAAGGCCCTTCGGGCTCTGGTCAAAAGTAGTGTCCTGTATAGGGAATAGGGTGTCATTTGGGACTTAGCCTTGGTAATCTCCACTGATGAAGTGAGTGGGTAAAAATATGCATATCTCAGTGATTACTATGGGCCCATCCCAACCACAGTCATTAGGCCTGCCAAGAGGACGACCTGGGACTGGCTGGAAACATGGATAATTGTCTCTGGGTACGTCAGGGGAAACGGCTGGGGTCCTGGAGGGCAAAGAACGAGCGGGGAAGAAGGAGAGAGGGAGGGGAGAGGGAGAGGGAGGGAGTATGAGTTGCTAGGGGGACATGAGCTGTTCCCTGAATCCCTGATGAGGTGCACCCCTCCCGCCACCAACCCCCTGCCTCCCAGGCCTCTAGGGGAAAGGCCTAGCACACAGCTGGTTTGCAAGTTCAAGAGCAGCATTCTAATATGCGCTTGACTACCAAAGAGATCCATGTCATTCTCAAGCCTCCTCATTTCCTGTGTACCAGGACAGTGCAAACTGTTATTGACAAAATGACGGCACATGTAGAAGGCGTTTTTTTCAAATGTATTTCATTTTAGCTTCTGAAATAACATGTTCCAATTTAAATGAAACTCAATCTACGTCACCTTGAATTCCACGCTGTTCCACAGGTTCTGGATGACTAGATCGATGACTGGCATTCCGCTAGGTAGCTAGGAAGTCTTTAAGATGCCATAAGCCTGACAAAGACATCCAATAACGTCCACAAGGCTTTGTCCATTAATTATTACATAAATATTATTGACACTGCCACGGGAGATGATTTATGGTTGAGAAGGTCTATTATACACGCAAGTGAAAGCATCATTAGAATCTCCCCTGCCACTCACGGGCAGGCAGTGCCGCTTTTATGAAAAGCAGGCAATGCCCTGTCCTTTCAAATAACCTTTCCCTGGAGAACAGGAAGAGACAGACAAAAGAAGTGAAGAAGAAAAAAGAGAGAGAGAAATGAGGAGGAGGAGAAAAAGACAGATGGTGGTAGAGAATACCTCAACATTTTAACAACATTAGAACAAGGCGGCAAGTTCTCTTTTCTTTTGTTGGGGGTGGGGGGGGTGGGGTGGAGGGTGGCATTATTGCACACATAGGGCTGTCAGGGCCACGTCTGAACCCTTCATTAGATATGCGAGCGCATTAGCGGCAACGGCTGTCTTGGTAAAGGTCAGGGTTGCAGGAGGATGCTGGGACGAGCACTCGGTAGAGAGGGGAGCGGTGAGCTGAAACCTTCAGGCTTGTGTCTCAAATGGCACCCTTTCCCCTATAGTGCACTACCTATGACCAGAGCCTGGGTCTCTGCCCAGGCTCTGGTCAAAAGTAGTGCACTATATAGGGAATAGAATTTCATTTGGGACCCAGGCCTTCAGGCTCACCTCTTTGAACTTCAATCATTTTGGCCCGGGCTTAATAGGTCCCCCGGGAGGATCAGAGGAGAGAAAAGGCGAGGGGGAAACAGCCTTAATGGGACATCACGCCACCTTGACATTTTAATTAAGAAGATTCCATATTAGCATGTGCCACAAAGTTGTGCACGTACATAGAGCACTACAGAACATGTACATGTTAAAAAATGTGTTGGAAATACAATAACTAACACTAACCAATTTCTTTGTACCACAGATAGACAAAGTTGGGCAAGCACAGACAGAACCCGACCAAGCATGATGAAAATAGTGAATGTTAAGGATTGCATATGCACTGATATTACAAATAGTATTCTCTCTGTTTATGTCTCAAACACATGGAGGGCTACATAGCAACACACACACACGCACGCGCGCACGCACGCTCACACCCACACACACACTTCTTCCTATTGTCTTCTATCTTCCTTGAAATTGCACAGTCAGTGCAGTGAACTGAATGGACTTCACTCCAGTTCCTATTTTGATAAATCCCATCTTGAGCTATGAAGAAAGAAGCAGTTATCGATCGAGAGGCCACCTAATTTATCACACTGCCTGAAATTCCAAAAAAAATATTTGACCAGGGGGGTTATTCAATACAATTTTCTTCCTCTGCCCTCATAATTAAACTGGTCTTCTTTTCTAGCCAAAAAGTGAGTGATGACAGCTGTCAGAGGGAGGAGATTTGTGACATAAACTCTCTCTTTGGCGCTTTTTCCTCACTGCAGGCTTCATTTACACTATGAATTGTCTCTGTGCTCACAAATCACTGATTTAAACACTTGCAACTGTTCTGAGAAAAATGCCTAGTCGCCCTTTACTTTACGCCTTATATTGAAAAGTAATCTGTGTTATTACAATGTAACATGCTAGTAAATACATGCAGTTATTGGTATCTCTGTTTTAAGCATTTAGTAATGTGAGTTGTTGTACTGGCTATGTTTGAACAAATGAGATACAACAATTTCCAATAAGGAAACACATGTAATGGCACTGGACTGCACTGGACTCATCTGTTGTTGCTTAAAGGAGCACAGAGAAATGTCAATCTTCAGATAGAGAGATAGATCAATAGATAGACCTTATTGACTAAAGTGCATTGATAACCACCTTTGACATTACTCTTCCCAAAATGAACATGTTCCCTTTACAGTGAACCAGGTAGATCAGAAAGGTTCCAGGGGAGCTAGGCTACCTCAAGAGCATCAATACAAATGCATGCACATGGTAGAACCACGGACGGCATTCATCAGCGTAACCTTGCAATGATGGGATGGGGGAGAAGGGAAAACAGATAGAAGCTCTCCACATCTCTTCCAGTAGATGTATCGCAGATGAGAAGGAGGAACACTAGGGAAGAGAAGAGAGAGTGAGTGAGGAAAAAGGGAGGGGAGTTGTGAGTGTGTGTCTCTCCACCTGGGAGTTATCTCTTGTGTCCCAGGTCTAGATTCGTTACCAAACGTCGCCATTACTCTGGGTGCCGAGGCTGTTTGCAGTGGCTTCTGTCGCGGGTTCATCATTACGCTGATAGCTTAACGTTCACAGGGAAACAAAGTAGATTCCCACCAGTGTAGATCACTCCCAGCCCTGCCCAGGAACCATAGGGAGAAACTGACCTACACCAATACAAAACCATTCAACATGGCCAGAGGGAAAAAAACAACACATTGTTGTTCATCAACCGAATTTAATTTGTCTATGGGTCGTTAGCTGCTCTATGAAAACATTTCACATGAATGGGAAATCTTAACTTTTTTGAATGCTTTTTAACTTCCCCTTGTTGATGTGTGTATATGTGTCACGACTCCTACCGAAGGTGGCTCCTCTTCCTGCTCGGGCGGCTCTCGGAGGTTGTCATAACCGATCTACTAGCTGCCACCGATCCCTTTTCCCCTTTCTGTTGGTTTTGTCTTATTGGTTTCACCTGTCTCTTGTTTAGGTTTTGATTTGGGCTATTTAAGCCGGTAAGGCCCGTCTGCTCTTTGTGCAGGCTTATTTTTCCACTGTGTTTATGTGTGGTAGTGTGTTTCGTTTTGGGTTTTCTTCCGGACTAGTTAGGTCCTGTTTTTGGGCCAATCGTGGATGTGCGCCCGGTATTTGGCATGCATGATTTTACCTGTGCCGAAATAAAGCACTATTCTGTACCTTCGGCCTCCTGCGCCTGACTCCGCACCGACCACGCCTGAGTGCGTCACAGAAGCCCGCACCATCCAAGAATGGAGTCAGCAGGAGCAGCGGCCAGCCCCCTTCCATAGATGGAGGAGCGCATCCTCCATCATACCACCATCCTCCATCGGATTGGGTCTGCGATGGACCAGATGATGGAGAGAATGGACCGATGGGAGAGGAGGGGCTCCCCACCTCACCTCCAGCTCCTCCGACGAGTCAACCTACTCCTCCGGCGGCATCCAGCTCCAGCGCACTTCATCTTGCACCCCCGAGGGAGTACAAAGGAGCGGCGGCTGGGTGCCAGGGGTTTTTACTCCAGCTCGAGTTGTACCTTGCTACCGTGAGGCCGACTCCCTCGGGCGAGGAGAGTGTGAGCGTCCTCGTCTCCTGCCTAACGGGCCGAGCTCTGGAGTGGACCAACGCTGTCTGGAATGGCCCATACTCGACGAGGGATCACTATCCAGAGTTCACTCGTGTTCGACCAACCCTCCGGAGGGCCAAGCGGCGGGTGAGTGTCTATTCAACCTTAGGCAGGAGACGAGGAGCGCGCAGGACTTTGCGTTGGAGTTCAGGACCTTGGCCGCTGGGGCCGGGTGGAATGACTGGGCCCTGATGGACCACAACGGTGCAGCTTCCGGGAGGACGTCCGGAGGGAGCTAGCTTGTTGGGACACCACTCTCGCCCTCGACGAACTCATAGACATGTCAATTTGGCTGGACAATTTGCTAGCTGCCCGCGGGCATTCAGAAAGGGTCCTGTATGTTCCACCTCCTAGCTCTCCCGCTTTGAGGGGTACCGGAGGAGGAAGCTACTCCTGCACTAGCTGTGGTCGGAGTGGACACACGTCCGACCGGTGCTGGAGGCGCCCGTCTGGGAGTCGAGAGGGCAGGCAGAACACTTCTCAGTCCCCCCTGGTGAGTCCGCATCAAACTCACCCAGAGCCCCCGGTTGGTCACATGTTTGTGTTAATTTTTTTCCTTGAATTTTCTCCCTCTCTCCAGCATAAGGCGCTAGTCGATTCAGGTGCAGCTGGGAACTTTATGGATCGCGGGTTGGGAATTCCGCTGGTGAGGATAGATCCCCCCCTTCCCCGTGCACTCCTTAGATAGCCGACCATTAGGGTCAAGGCTGGTCTGGGAGGCCACGGTTCCACTGGACATGGTAACACAGGGGGATCATAGGGAGCGGATTCCTTATCGATTCACCTGTGTTTCCAGTGGTGCTGGGGGATCCCTGGCTGGCCAGTCACAATGACAGGATTTGATGGAAACAGGGTGCTCTCCAGGGGTGGTCAGAGGAGTTTTCAGGTAGGTGTATGGGAGTTTCCATCGGTGCCACGGCGGTGGAGAGTCCAGACCAGGTTTCCACTGTACGTATTCCCTCTGAGTAAGCCGATTTGGCTTTCGCCTTCTGTAAGAAGATAAAAGATAAACCTCCAGGTAAATGCTGCGCTTCCCAGGAGTCACGTGTACCCATTGTCACAGGAGGAGACATTGGCTATGGAGACATATGTCACGGTATCTCTGGGACAGGGTACATTAGGCCCATCACGTCACCCGTCTCCTCGAGTTTCTTTTTTTGTGAAGAAAAAGGAGGGAGGTCTGCGTCCGTGCATTGATTATCGAGGTCTCAATTCCATCACAGTGGGGTTTAGTTACCTGCTACCTCTCATTGCTACGGCGGTGGAATCATTTCACGGAGCGCGTTTTTTCACGAAACTGGACCTCAGGAGCGCGTATAATCTGGTGCGTATTCGGGAGGGAGACGAGTGGAAAACCGCGTTTAGTACCACATCTGGCCATTATGAGTACCTCGTCATGCCGTATGGGTTAAAGAATGCTCCAGCTGTCTTTCAATCCTTTGTAGACGAGATTCTCAGGAACCTGCACGGGCAGGGCGTGGTTGTTTATATCGGTGATATCCTGATCTATTCCGCCACACACGCCGCGCATGTGTTTCTGGTGTGCAAGGTTCTTTGGTTGACTGCTGGAGCATGACCTATACGTTAAGGCTGAGAAGTGTGTATTCTCCAAATGAGCCGTCTCCTTCCTGGGTTATCGCATTTCCACCTCAGGGGTGGTGATGGAGTGTGACCGCGTTAAGGCCGTGCGTAATTGGCCTTCTCCAACCACGGTAAAGGAGGTGCAGCGGTTTTTAGGGTTTGACAATTACTACCGGAGGTTTATCCGGGGTTTTGGCCAGGTGGCGGCTCCCATTACCTCACTGCTGAAGGGGGGGACAGTGCGTTTACGGTGGTCGGCAGAGGCTGACATAGCCTTCAATCGCTTGAAGGCGCTGTTCACTGATGCGCCCGTGTTGGCACACCCGGACCCCCTTTAGCGTTCATAGTGGAGGTGGACGCGTCCGAGGCTGGGGTTGGTACCGTGCTATCACAGTGCTCGGGTACGCCACCGAAGCAAAACTATGATGTGGAGGGCCGGGAGTTGTTAGCTGTGGTAAAGACCTTGAAGGTGTGGAGACATTGGCTTGAGGGGGCTCAGCACCCTTTCCTCATCTGGACTGACCACCGTAATCTGGAGTATTCTCGGGCAGCGAGGAGACTGGATCCGCATCAGGCAAGGTGGGCCATGTTCTTCACCCAATTTAGGTTTACGATATCGTATAGACCAGGTTCCCTGAACACGAAGGCCGACGCGCTGTCCCGTCTCTATGACACAGAGGATCGGCCCATCGATCCTACTCCCATCTTTCCAGCTTCTAGGCTGGTGGCACCGGTGGTATGGGAGGTGAACGCGGACATTGAGCGGGCGTTAAGGGTGGAACCTGCGCCTCCACAATGTCCTACAGGTCGTAAGTACGTGCCACTTGGTGTCCGTGATCAATTGATTCAGTGGGCTCACACACTACCCTCTTCGGGTCATCCTGGTGTGGCGAGGACAGTGCAGGGTCTTAGGGGGAAGTACTGGTGGCCCACCTTAGTTAGTGACGTGAGGTTCTATGTCTTTTCCTGTTCGGTGTGCGCTCAGAGTAAGGCTCCTAGAGGGAAGTTACAGCCCCTCCCCATTCCACAACGACCGTGGTCTCACCTGTCAGTGGACTTCCTTACCGATCTTCCCCCGTCTCAGGGGAACACCACGGTCCTGGTTGTTGTGGATCGGTTTTCTAAGTCCTGCCGGCACTACGGGATGCCGGACGACATCGTCTCTGATCGAGGTTCCCAGTTCACGTCCCGAGTGTGGAGGGCGTTTATGGAGCATTTGGGGGTCTCGGTCAGCTTGACCTCTGGTTATCACCCCGAGAGTAATGGGCAGGTGGAGAGAGGGAACCAGGAGGTGGGCAGGTTTCTGCGGTCGTATTGCCAGGACCGGCCAGGAGAATGGGCGAGGTACGTCCCATGGGCGGAGTTGGCCCAGAACTCACTCCGCCACTCCTCCACAAACATGTCACCATTTCAATTCGTGTTGGGCTACCAGCCGGTCCTGGCACCATGGCATCAGAGTCAGACCGAGGCTCCTGCGGTGGAGGAGTGGGCTCTCGACCCGAAACCTGCCCCTCCGCTTGCCCTGCCGGAAGCTGGGGTCGCAGTGTGTGGGGCCCTTCAAAGTCCTGAGGAGGATAAACGAGGTGTGTTATAGATTACAACTCCCTTCCTATTATCATATTAACCCCTCGTTTCATATGTCTCTCCTCAGGTCAGTGGTAGCTGGTCCCCTGCAAGAAGGTGAGGTGCTGGAGGTCCCTCCGCCCCCTCTGGACATCGAGGGGTCCCCAGCGTACACAGTACATGCTGTTCTGGACTCGAGACGGCGGGTGAGGGGCCTGCAGTACCTCGTGGAGGGAGGGGTATGGTCCATAGGAGAGGTGCTGGGTACCGGTGGGGGACATCTTGGATCCGTCACTGTTGAGGGATTTCCATCACCTCGATCCGGATCGCCCTGTGCCTCGCCCTCTGGGTCGCCTTCGAGGCCGGTGTCGGAGCGCTGTGGGAGCCGCGCTTTAGGGGGGGGGGGGGGTGGTAATGTCACGGCTCCTACCGAAGGTAGCTCCTCTTCCTGTTCGCGCGGCGCTCGGCGGTCATCGTCACCAGTCTACTAGCTGCCAACAATCCCTTTTGCCTTGGTTTTGTCTTATTGGTTTCACCTGTTTCTTGTTTAGGTTTTGAGTTGGGCTATTTAAGCCGGTAAGGCCCGCCTGCTTATTTTTCCACTTTTTTTCATGTGTGGTAGTGTGTTTCGTTTTTGGGTTTCCTCTGTTTTTGGGCCAATCGTGGATGTGCGCTCGGTATTTGGCGTGTACGATTTCCCCTGTGCCGAAATAAAGCACTATTCTGTACCTTCTGCCTCCTGCGCCTGACACCGCACCCACTACGCCTGAGTGCGTCACAATATGTAGGGCAGCCCAGCATGAGAAGTTATTTTTCTTGTCAACTGTATGCAAGACTGTGCTGTGTGTTGTTTTAGGAATTCAATATTCTCTGTGTTGGTCTTGCAAAACACCATTGTCACACCTCTGAGAAGCATCATGTAGTTATGTAATTTAATTGGAGGTTAACTTCACAGTAATACGGTTGGTCAACAACTCAGGTTTTGAATCCAAACAACTCAGATGCTTATAAAATGTTCTAAGTTCATGTTGTTCATTGTTCTCTCTCTTATCTGTTCCTGATTTTTTCTTTTTTTTTTCTTTCTCTCTCCACCCCATTTATGTTTGGGGCATGGCCTTTCAGGCTATGGTCTCTCTCTCTCTCTCTCTCTTTCTCTCTCTCTCTCTGCTTAGAATAATGCCTTGTAATGCATGTTAATGCTTTGTATATGAATCAATTTTATCAAGTAATTAAATAATCTTGTTTTTAGAATCCATCCATTTCTTCATTGTCTATTACTCTAACTCAACCATATTCTCTTGCATATTGCTAATTATCTTTATGGTGTCAGATACACATTTTAATAGGCTAATTGCTTAGTCTCATTATGAGTACAGCATTTGAAATATCATACATGATGAATATTACTGTCCACTACATTTGTTTTTGTGTATGTATTTCAAGGTTATTAAAATAAACTAAAACCGAAACTAAAACGAATCATGAAAAAAATATTTTGGAGGGAAAAATCTAATGGGGCTTTCAAGTTTCTCAATCTGGGGGGTCACATTGAGATTGACTTCCTAATTGAAAAGTAGCGCACCACAGATATTGAGATGAGCATGATGCAAGACTTTGATCTCACGCAGTCACACAGAGTATCTGCAAATGCAAATGTCCACAGCCTGACCATACTAAACATACTTTATGTATTTCTGAGCACTCCAAGACATATGATACCTACTAATAGTCGAATTACTATAGACAGAACTGAAAGTCGGGAAGTTGGTTGGTGAAAATGGGTGGACTTATTCGCAACTGTCTAGCAAGCCAAAGGTTGCGTGAGTCCCGGACAACGTTATATCATTTTAGCAAACCCTTCCCCTAACCACTGTTCTAAACTTAATCCAATTCAAATAACCTGCTACTTAAATCACCTTACCTTTGTCGTTTTAGTTCCCCTAACATTTCAAGTAAATTATATTAACCTTTGTTCTTCACCTAACCACCAACATCAATTATCTCCATAATTCTCCTTGTTGATATGACTGAACAAGCAACCTGGTCTCAGAGAAAGACGTATAATACTATACGTCCTCCACGATATATCGTTATTTATATACTTAAAATCGTATGATATTATACGACCAAGTAAAACATATAATACTATAGGTCCTCTAATTCATATTGTATTGTATGACCACTAATCCAATCATAATGTAACCTAACATAATGCAAGATATCATACTAAATGGAGTGTCTCCGATTTACTTACAGAATAATATGAATTGCCCTGAGACCATGTTGCAGTGCATAGGTGTGCTTCAAGCCTGGATATTTTTTTTAAATGCCTTCCTAACCATCTTAAATAAACATGCCCCATTTAAGAAATTTAGAACCAGGAACAGATATAGCCCTTGGTTCTCCCCAGACCTGACTGCCCTTAACCAACACAAAAACATCCTATGGCATTCTGCATTAGCATCGAACAGCCCCCGTGATATGCAGCTGTTCAGGGAAGCTAGAAATCATTATACACAGGCAGTTAGAAAAGCCAAGGCTAGCTTTTTCAAGCAGAAATTTGCTTCCTGCAACACTAACTCAAAAAAGTTCTGGGACACTGTAAAGTCCATGGAGAATAAGAACACCTCCTCCCAGCTGCCCACTGCACTGAAGATAGGAAACACTGTCACCACTGATAAATCCACCATAATTGAGAATTTCAATAAGCATTTTTCTACGGCTGGCCATGCTTTCCACCTGGCTACTCCTACCCCGGACAACAGCACTGCACCCCCAACAGCAACTCGCCCAAGCCTTCCCCATTTCTCCTTCTCCCAAATCCATTCAGCTGATGTTCTGAAAGAGCTGCAAAATCTGGACCCCTACAAATCAGCCGGGCTAGACAATCTGGACCCTTTCTTTCTAAAATTATCTGCCGAAATTGTTGCCACCCCTATTACTAGCCTGTTCAACCTCTCTTTCGTGTCGTCTGAGATTCCCAAAGATTGGAAAGCAGCTGCGGTCATCCCCCTCTTCAAAGGGGGGGACACTCTTGACCCAAACTGCTACAGACCTATATCTATCCTACCGTGCCTTTCTAAGGTCTTCGAAAGCCAAGTCAACAAACAGATTACCGACCATTTCGAATCTCACCATACCTTCTCTGCTATGCAATCCGGTTTCAGAGCTGGTCATGGGTGCACCTCAGCCACGCTCAAGGTCCTAAACGATATCTTAACCGCCATCGATAAGAAACATTACTGTGCAGCCGTATTCATTGATCTGGCCAAGGCTTTCGACTCTGTCAATCACCATATCCTCATCGGCAGACTCGACAGCCTTGGTTTCTCAAATGATTGCCTCGCCTGGTTCACCAACTACTTCTCTGATAGAGTTCAGTGTGTCAAATCGGAGGGTCTGCTGTCCGGACCTCTGGCAGTCTCTATGGGGGTGCCACAGGGTTCAATTCTTGGACCGACTCTCTTCTCTGTATACATCAATGAGGTCGCTCTTGCTGCTGGTGAGTCCCTGATCCACCTCTACGCAGACGACACCATTCTGTATACTTCCGGCCCTTCTTTGGACACTGTGTTAACAACCCTCCAGGCAAGCTTCAATGCCATACAACTCTCCTTCCGTGGCCTCCAATTGCTCTTAAATACAAGTAAAACTAAATGCATGCTCTTCAACCGATCGCTACCTGCACCTACCCGCCTGTCCAACATCACTACTCTGGACGGCTCTGACTTAGAATACGTGGACAACTACAAATACTTAGGTGTCTGGTTAGACTGTAAACTCTCCTTCCAGACCCATATCAAACATCTCCAATCCAAAGTTAAATCTAGAATTGGCTTCCTATTTCGCAACAAAGCATCCTTCACTCATGCTGCCAAACATACCCTTGTAAAACTGACCATCCTACCAATCCTCGACTTTGGCGATGTCATTTACAAAATAGCCTCCAATACCCTACTCAACAAATTGGATGCAGTCTATCACAGTGCAATCCGTTTTATCACCAAAGCCCCATATACTACCCACCATTGCGACCTGTACGCTCTCGTTGGCTGGCCCTCGCTTCATACTCGTCGCCAAACCCACTGGCTCCATGTCATCTACAAGACCCTGCTAGGTAAAGTCCCCCCTTATCTCAGCTCGCTGGTCACCATAGCATCTCCCACCTGTAGCACACGCTCCAGCAGGTATATCTCTCTAGTCACCCCCAAAACCAATTCTTTCTTTGGCCGCCTCTCCTTCCAGTTCTCTGCTGCCAATGACTGGAACGAACTACAAAAATCTCTGAAACTGGAAACACTTATCTCCCTCACTAGCTTTAAGCACCAACTGTCAGAGCAGCTCACAGATTACTGCACCTGTACATAGCCCACCTATAATTTAGCCCAAACAACTACCTCTTTCCCAACTGTATTTAATTTTAATTTATTTATTTATTTTGCTCCTTTGCACCCCATTATTTTTTATTTCTACTTTGCACATTCTTCCATTGCAAAACTACCATTCCAGTATTTTACTTGCTATATTGTATTTACTTTGCCATCATGGCCTTTTTTGCCTTTACCTCCCTTCTCACCTCATTTGCTCACATTGTATATAGACTTGTTTATACTGCATTATTGACTGTATGTTTGTTTTTACTCCATGTGTAACTCTGTGTCGTTTTATCTGTCGAACTGCTTTGCTTTATCTTGGCCAGGTCGCAATTGTAAATGAGAACTTGTTCTCAACTTGCCTACCTGGTTAAATAAAGGTAAAATAAATAAAATTTTAAAAAAGCTGCTACAACATGGTAGCTACGGGACCAAAACAGTAGAGAAGTTTAGTGTCATGTTTCAACGCTTCTGGTTGCTGTGGAAATGTACTTTGTGCGTATACTTCATCTCATTCGCTCAATTGCAACCAACAGGCAGATCTTAACACACAGATTACGAACAACAACGAGACAGCCTGCAGAGAGGAGGTGAGGGCCCAGGCAGAGTGGTGCTGGGAAAATTATTTCTCATTTAAAGTCAACAACGTCAACAAAATCAACAAAATGAAGGAGCAGATCGTGGACTTCAGGAGACAGCAGAGTGAGTAGGTGAAAAGTTCCTCGGTGTATACATCACTGACAGTCTGAAATGGTCTACCCACACAGCTGTCTTCAAGGCAAAGGGTGGCTACTTTGAAGAATATAAAATACACTTTTTTGGTTATAACATGATTCCATATGTGTTATTTCATTGTTTCGATGTCTTCACTATTATTCTGCAATGTAGAAAACACTTAAAATAAAGAAAAACCCTTGAATGAGTAGGTGTGTCCAAACGTTGACTGGTACTGTATATATATATATATATATATACAGTTGAAGTTGGAAGTTTACATACACTTAGGTTGGAGTCATTCAAACTCATTTTTCAACCACTCCACAAATGTCTTGTTAACAAACTATAGTTTTGTCATGTCGGTTAGGACATCTACTTTGTGCATGACACAAGTCATTTCTCCAACAATTGTTTACAGACAGATTATTTCACTTACAATTCACTGTATCACAATTCCAGTGTGTTAGAAGTTTACATACACTAAGTTGACTGTGACTTTAAACAGCTTGGAAAATTCCAGACAAATAGGTAATGGCTTTAGAAGCTTCTGGTAGATTAATTGACATCATTTGAGTCAATTGGAGGTGTACCTGAGAATGTATGTCACGCCCTGGCCTTAGTATTCTGTGTTTTCGGTAGTATTTTGGTGAGGCCAGGGTGTGACATGGGATTTATGTGGTTTGTTTTGTCTGGGGTTGTTTGTAGTTATGGGATTGTGGTTAGAGTAGTACTCTAGATAAGTCTATGGTTGCCTAGAGTGGTTCTCAATCAGAGGCAGGTGTTTATTGTTGATTGGGAACCATATTTAGGCAGCCATATTCTTTAGCTCTCTTGTGGGTGATTGTTCCTGTCTTTGTGTTTGTGGCACCAGATAGGACTGGTTTGGTTTTTTCACGTTTCTTGTTTTGTAGATTGTTGTCCATCATCTTTATTAAAGATGCACAAAACTAACCACGCTGCATTTTGGTCCGCCTCTCTTTCCCCAGAAGAAAACCATTACAATGTATTTGCTTGACATCATGGGAAAATCTAAAGAAATCAGCCAAGACCTCAGAAAAAAAATTGTGGTCCTCCACAAGTCTGGTTCATCCTTGGGTGCAATTTTCAAACGCCTGAAGGTACCACGTTCATCTGTACAAACAATAGTACGCAAGTATAAACACCATGGGACCACGCAGCCGTCATACCGCTTAGGAAGGAGATGCGAACTGTCTCTTAGAGATGAACGTACTTTGGTGCGAAAAGTGCAAATCAATCCCAGAACAACAGCAAAGGACCTTGTGAAGATGCTGGAGGAAACAGGTACAAAATGATCTATATCCATAGTAAAACGAGTCCGATATCGACATAACCTGGAAGACCGCTCCATCAAGGAAGAAGCCACTGCTCCAAAACCGCCATAAAAAAGGCAGACTACGGTTTGCAACTGCACATGGGGACAAAGATCATACTTTTTGGAGAAATGTCCTCTGGTCTGATGAAACAAAAATAGAACTGTTTGGCCATAATGACCATCGTTATGTTTGGAGGAAAAAGGTGGAGGCTTGCAAGCCGAGGAACACCATCCCAACCATGAAGCACGGGGGTGGGGGTGCTTTGCAGCAGGAGGGACTGGTGCACTTCACAAAATAGATTGCATCATGAGGGAGGAAAATGATGTGGATGTATTGAAGCAACATCTCAAGACATCAGTCAAGAAGTTAAAGCTTGGTCGCAAATGTGTCATCCAAATGGACAATGACCCCAGGCATACTTCCAAAGTTGTGGAAAATGGCTTAAGGACAACAAAGTCAAGGTATTGGAGTGGCTATCACAAAGCCCTGACCTTAATCCCATAGAAGATGTGTGGGCAGAACTGAAAAGTGTGTGCGAGCAAGGAGGCCTACAAACCAGACTCAGTTACACCAGCTCTGTCAGGAGGAATGGGCCAAAATTCAGGCAACTTATTGTGGGAAGCTTGTGGAAGGCAACCTGAAACGTTTGATCCAAGTTAAACAATTTAAA
The DNA here is from genome assembly GCF_002021735.2 of Oncorhynchus kisutch. Lineage (NCBI taxonomy): Eukaryota > Metazoa > Chordata > Actinopteri > Salmoniformes > Salmonidae > Oncorhynchus > Oncorhynchus kisutch. The sequence continues at coordinate 41,279,711 of NC_034174.2, read as the reverse complement.
GGCAATGCTACCAAATACTAATTGAGTTTGTAAACTTCTGACTCACTAGGAATGTGATGAAAGAAATAAAAGCTGAAATAGATCATTCTCTCTACTATTCTCTCTACTCTATTATTCTGATTTCACATTCTTAAAATAAAGTGGTTATCCTAACTGACCTAAGAGAGTGAATTTTTACTCAGATTAAAGGTCAAGGATTGTGAAAAATGTAGTTTAAATGTTTTTGGTTAAGGTGTATGTAAACTTCCGACTTCAACTGTATATACTACCCTTCAACAGTTTGGGGTCACTCAGAAATGTCCTTGCTTTCCCTGAAAACATACATGTAATGAGTTGCAAAATGAATAGGAAATATAGTCAAGACTTTGACAAGGATAGAAATAAATTATTTTTAATTTAATTCATATTTGTTTCCTTCAAACTCTGCTTTCGTCAAAGAGTCCTCCATTTGAAGCAATTACACCCCTGAAGATCTTTGGCATTCTAAACTCAGCAAAAAAAGAAACATCCTCTCACTGTCAACTTTGTTCATTTTCAGCAAACTTAACATCTGTAAATATTTGTATGAACATAACAAGTTTCAACAACTGAGACATAAATTCAACAAGTTCCACAGACATGTGACTAACAGAAATGGAATAATGTGTCCCAGAACAAATGGGGTCGAAATCAAAAGTCACAGTAAGCATCTGGTGTGGCCACCAGCTGCATTAACGGGATCGATATGACAACAGCCAGTGAAAGTGCAGGGCGCCAAATTCAAAACAACAGAAATCGCATAATTAAAATTCCTCAAACATACATGTATCTTGTACCGTTATAAATGTAATCTTGTTGTTAATCCCACTACAGGGTCCAATTTCAAATAGGCTTTACAGAAAAAGCACCACAAATGATTATGTTAGGTTACCACCAACTCACAGAAAAATTCAGCCATTTTTCCAGCCAAAGAGAGGAGTCACAAAAAGCACAAATAGAGATTAAATTAATCACTAACCTTTGAAGATCTTTATCAGATGACACTAATAGGACTTCATGTTACACAATACATGTATGTTTTGTTTGATAAAGTTCATATTTATATAAAAACAATCTCAGTATACATTGGCGCGTTACATTCACTAATGTCAAAAACATCCGTTGATATTGCAGAGAGCAACATAATTTTACAGAAATACGTATTATAAATGTCGATAAATACAATTGTTAGACATGGAAATATAGATATACCTCTCCTTAATGCAACCGCTGTGTCAGATTTTACGGAAAAAGCAAACCATGCAATAATCTGAGACGGCGCTCAGAAGGAAAAAAAAGTGCCATGTTGGAGTCAACAGAAATCAGAAATAACATTATAAATATTCCCTTACCTTTGATGATCTTCATCAGAATGCACGCCCAGGAATCATAGTTCACAATAAATGTTTGTTTTGTTCGATAATGTCCATTATTTATGTCCAAGTAGCTACTTTTGTTAGCGCATTTAGTACACAAATCCAAAAGATCATGCAGGTCCAGCCGAAAATCGGACGAAAACTTCAAAAAGTTATATTACAGGTCGATAAAACTTGACAAACTAAGTATAGAATCAATCTTTAGGATGTTGTTATCATAAATCTTCAATAATCAATAATCTTCAATCGGTAGAAATACCATGGAACGCAGGTCGCTATCATGTGAAATGCGCATGACCAGGACCTGGCTCTCTGCCAGACCACTGACTCAAAGAGCTCTCATCCGGCCCCACAATACAGTAGAAGCCTCATTCAAGTTTCTAAAGACGGTTGACATCTAGTGGAAGCCTTAGGAAGTGCAGCATAACCAATATCCCACTGTGTATGCAATAGGGGCTGGGTTGAAAATCGACCAACCTCAGATTTCCCACTTCCTGTTTGTATTTCTTCTCAGGTTTTTGCCTGCCATATGATTGATGTTATACTCACAGACATCATTCAAACAGTTTTAGAAACTTCAGAGTGTTTTCTATCCAATACTAATAATAATATGCATATATTAGCAACTGGGACTGAGGAGCAGGCCGTTAACTGTGGGCACCTCTGGGCACCTTTCATCCAAGCTACTCAATACTGCCCCTGCAGCCATAAGAAGTTAACTTCTTAGGGCTGAAATCCCGTTAACGGGATGATATGACAACAGCCAGTGAAAGTGCAGGGCGCCAAAACAGTGTTCAAACCCTTTGAAGTTATTGGATTTTTACAAATTAGCTTTGAAAGACAGGGTCCTGAAAAAGGGACGTTTCTTTTTTTGCTGAGTTTAATTGTCAATTTGTTGAAGTAATCTGAAGAGATTTCACCTCATGCTTTCTGAAGCACCTCCCACAAGTTGGATTTGCTTGAAGGGCACTTATTGCGTATCATACGGTCAAGCTGCTCCCACAACAGCTCAATAGGGTTTAGATCCGGTGACTGTGCTGGCCATTCCATTATAGACAGAATACCAGCAGACTGCTTCTTCCCTAAATTGTTCTTGAATAGTTTGGAGCTGTGCTTTGGGTCATTGTCCTGTTGCAGGAGGAAATTGGTTCCAATTAAGTGCTGTCCACAGGGTATGGCATGGCGTTGCAAAATGGAGCGATAGCCTTCCTTCTTCAAGATTCCTTTTACTCTGTACAAATCTCCCACTTTACCACCACCAAAGCACCCCCAGACCATCATATTGCCTCCACCATGCTTGACTACTGTTCAAAAGTTTGGGGTCACTTAGAAATGTCCTTGTTTTTGAAAGAAAAGCTATTTTTTGTCCATTAAAATAACATCAAATTGATAAAAAATACAGTGTAGACATTGTTAATGTTGTAAATGACTATTGTAGCTGGAAACTGCTGATTGTTAATGGAGTATCTACATAGGTGTACAGAGGTCCATTCTCATCAACCATCACTCCTGTGTACCAATGGCACATTGTGTTAGCTAATCAAAGTTTATCATTTTAAAAGGCTAATTGATCGTTAGAAAACCATTTTGCAATTATGTTAGCACAGCTGAAAACGGTTGTACTGATTAAAAAAGCAATAAAACTGGCCTTCTTTAGACTAGTTGAGTATCTGGAGCATCAGCATATGTGGGTTCGATTACAGGCTCAAAATGACCAGAAACAAAGACTTTCGTCTGAAACTCGTCAGTCTATTCTTGATCTGATAAATGAAGCTATTCAATGCGAGAATTTGCCAAGAAACTGAAGATCTTGTACAATGCTGTGTACTACTCCCTTCACAGAACAGCGCAAACTGGCTCTAACCAGAATAGAAAGAGGAGTGGCAGGCCCCGGTGCACAACTGAGCAAGAGGACATTAGAGTGTCTAGTTTGAAGAACAGAAGCCTCACAAGTCCTCAACTCACGATGGCAACACCCATCCGTAGCACGCGCTCCAGCAGGTGTATCTCACTGATCATCCCTAAAGCCAACACCTCATTTGGCCGCCTTTCATTCCAGTTCTCTGCTGCCTGTGACTGGAACGAATTGCAAAAATCGCTGAAGTTGGAGACTTTTATCTCCCTCACCAACTTCAAACATCTGCTATCTGAGCAGCTAATCGATCGCTGCAGCTGTACATAGTCTGTCGGTAAATAGCCCACCCATTTTTACCTACCTCATCCCCATACTGTTTTTATTGATTGACTTTTCTGCTCTTTTGCACACCAATATCTCTACCTGTACATGACCATCTGATCATTTATCACTCCAGTGTTAATCTGCAAAATTGTAATTATTCGCCTACCTTTTCATGCCTTTTGCACACAATGTATATAGACTCCCCTTTTTTTCTACTGTGTTATTGACTTGTTAATTGTGTACTCCATGTGTAACTCTGTGTTGTCTGCTCACACTGCTATGCTTTATTTTGGCCAGGTCGCAGTTGCAAATGAGAACTTGTTCTCAACTAGCCTACCTGGTTAAATAAAGGTGAAATAAAAAAATAAAAAAATAAAAAAATCAACTGGCAGCTTCATTAAATAGTACCCACAAAACACTTGTCTCAACATCAACAGTGAAGAGGCGACTCCGAGATGCTGGCCTTCTAGGCAGAGTTCCTTTGTCCAGTGTGTGTTCTTTTGTCCATCTTAATATTTTATTTTTATTGGCCAGTCTGAGGTATGGCTTTTTCTTTGCAGAAATACTTATTGTAGGAATATATAGGATAATATTTACTACAAAACATTTAATCTTAAATGCCATTATAATTTTATTTAAATTTGCATCATTCAAAGTAACTTGATGAGAGCACAAATGAAATAAAACAGATTACATATTAAATCATTTGCGATTGACTTGATTTAGTTACACTTTTAGATGTGGACAGTTTCTTTTCCCTTCTTGATAAGAAATTGCCATACTGCATTATGTAGTTGTTAATGGTTTACATGAATTGATAATGGAAAAGGAAGTACATGAGTTTTCCATTCATAACATGTGTATGGTTAACTGCCACAAGTTAACTAGAAAAGAATGTATTTCTGTTGAACAGAATGATTGTCAAATAGTTTATCTGTGTTAAGTCAGTAGTAGGTTTCCATCCAAATAACCACAGATTTTCATGCAAATATTCAAAAATCTTTCTAAAGATAATATGCGCATTTCCCCGCCAGTGTTGTGTTTCCACCAAACTGACTTGTTACAGATACAGATCAGAAAAATTTACATTTTCTCTTAAGTTTTCATATACTGTATACAAATCTAAAGTTAAATGTGTTTCCATCGCTTTTTTAATCTATGACGATATTTTGTCACAAAAACTGTTGCGTTAAATAGCAAATAGGCCTACTCTGGTCTTGGCAAGTGGGCTCCAGCCAACAGCGCACATATATATTGCAGGTAGGCTGTGCATGATGAGATTATTATGGATAAGAGTGGGAATATTTTTATTTGTCAAACGTCAGTTAAGCATCGATCATAATGTCACCAGAATAAGACCCTCGATATTTATTGGAAAGGAGAATCGAGACCACCGTGCATCTTCACCAACATGTGAAGTTCATCGTAGATTACAGTATTTCATCTGCAGCCTAATAAACTGCATTGTTTCCCAAGTCATAGTGGGAGGACCACAGACCATGTTATCGTATGACTCCAAGTTAACTTTGATATGATTATTAAAACAATATTTGCACATCAAGGTAAACCACTGCCATTTCTCGCATAATTCATTTTACAGACACAAAAAGGTCCCACCATGTCGAACGAACAAAGAATTTGTCGGCATTAATAAAATTGTACCGGCACTTCCTGTTTCTATCTGAGCCATCATTATTTATTTTTATACGGAAGGACTTTACTCGCATAAAAATTGTGGATGGAAACGTGGTTAATGAATAGGATACACTTATGCAGAATTGCATTAGTGGAAACCAAGACTGTTCTCAGGGCAGACCTGGTTGTAGCTACTGTAGAAATGTTTTAGTTGCGTCCGGGACAATTATAGAATTTTACCTTACCCTAATAATTTTCTTAACCTTAACCTAATTCTCCTAACCTGCCACATTCATTATCCTAACCTGCTGCTTAAATTCTCCTAACCTGCTACAAAAAGTAACTTCTGCTAGTAAAAAATAAAACACTTAAATTGGTACTTAAGATAGTAGAGGGCAAAAATGCATTGAATGTTTTTTTTGAAAGCAGGACTAAAAGTGAGCTTTAGGAAGCAGTAATGGTTGCAGTTGAGATCAGCTGTGAGGGTGATTTTAGCACATATTGGTGGTTTAATGAGAAATCAACTGGTGATAATCTGGTGGCCATCGATGGTTACAATTGACCTGCTAAGTCTACCATCAAACCTAACCGAGCCTACAATATGACATGACCCATCACTTCATGTATTACTGCCACAGCGGGGCAAGAAGTAGCATCCTAAAAAACACAAATACTATGCAACACATAAATGGTTCCTAGCTTCCCAGGCATATGATACTTTCTGTTCCTAACACTAAAACTAAGTCATATAAAAAGAAAATATTAATGTTTTTAAAAAAAATCAAATTTAAACTAAAGAAGATGACTAAAGTGGATCTGAAAACTAACTGAAACTAAACCGAATTGCATATACAAATCTTAAGTTATATAAATAAAAATGAACATAAAAACACAAAACTATGATAACCTTGGTGTGTTCTAGCTGCACAAGGATTGTCCTTCGGTGACCATAAAGATTTGAATTGAATTGAATCTGTAACACAAAACATCTGATCAAATCAAATCAAATCAAATTTATTTATATAGCCCTTCGTACATCAGCTGATATCTCAAAGTGCTGTACAGAAACCCAGCCTAAAACCCCAAACAGCAAGCAATGCAGGTGTAGAAGCACATCTGATGGCATTTACTCTTTGGTCAAGTTTAATGGAGAAAGACAATTAGTGACCTTGAAGGAAATAGATGTGATTACATTTTAAAAGTCATTCTCCCACCCCTTTCCTGCCCTTCTTTTTTAAATGTGGGGCACACAGGGTAACAACTGACACAGGCAATGCCTTTTTTGTTACTAAGACAATGCTACATATCCATACAGGTAAATATTGTTGGGCTATATCTGTATTTTCGGCTCCTTCTGGAAAAAAAGACAAAGAAATCAACAACTGAAGACTGGTGTGAAGCACAAACAAATATATATTTTTTTGTATCAGATCTTGTCCCAATAAATTATAAAACAATGAACTGTCAAATGGTATACTACAACAATGTTTACATTTAAATTGGATATTTCATTGATGGAACATAAACGCCATTGATAACTCAAGGTTGCTTGTGTAACCCCGGTTCTATGAGAATATGAGTGAGATGTCTCACTATGGGATACGACTCGGGGGAGTCTCACAATCTTGAAAAATGCAATCACACAGCTTCTAAGGTGTTGAGTGGTGAGTGGCAAATGAGGTGAGCCCCTCTCCTTCATAAAGGGAGCCACTTGCCCACCCACTGGTCCTTCTTGAGCATGCCTCTCTTCCTTGTTGTGAGCAGGGAGATGTTATTGCGAGCAGGGAAATGCAGTGTGACATGTCGCTCATATTCTCATAGAACCGGGGTTGTTGTGATTTTGGCTGTGGATATTCAAGACAATTTATTGACTAATTACTTTAATAATTAATACATCTAATGTATAGTAATTATTTTGGTTATCCTATCCAAATTAATCTAAGGGGGGCACCATTAAGGGTTTTTATATAGAGAGACCCTTTCATTAACTTTATCAGTAGCTATGAAGTGTTGTACCATTCCTATATCAACAGAAGTCTTAATCAACAGTCAGTCACTAGAGTATATTCTCATTCTGAAAGTTGTCGGGCTTGGAAACTTCAAGGATGCAATCGCTTGTAAATTAACTCAAGGTCACAGATAATTCATTTTAAGGTTTTATTCACCAGACTAAATAAGTTGGAAAATGAGGTAGTTCATGGATACGGTGGTAAGGCAGGGTATAGGCTAATAGAATACAATCAATCAAATCAAATGTATTTATGAAGCCTTTTTTACTTTTTACATCAGCAGATGTCACAAAGTGCTGATACAGAAACCCAGCCTAAAAACCCAAACAGCACACAATGCAGATGTAGAAGCAAGGTGGCTAGGAAAAATTCCCTAGAAAGGCAAAACCTAGGAAGAAACCTATGGAGGAACCAGGCTGAAGGGTGGCCAGTCCTCTTCTGGCTGTGCTGGGTGGAGTTTATAAGAGTACATGGCCAGTAAGGCCAGATTGTTTTTCAAGATGTTCAAATGTTCATAGATGACCAGCAGGGTCAAATAATAATCACAGTGTTAGTAGAGGGTGCAACACGTCAGTACCTCAGGAGTAAATGTCAGTTGGCTTTTCATAGCCGACCATTCAGAGGTCAAGACAGCAAGTGCAGTAGAGAGAGTGCGAGGGAGAGAGAGACGAAAACATCAGGTCCGAGACAAGGTAGCACATCCGGTGAACAGGTCAGGGTTCCTTAGCCACAGGCAAAAGCCGTTGAAACTGGAACAGCAGCACGAGCAGGTGGACTGGGGACAGCCAGAAGTCATCAGGACAGGTAGTCCTGAGGCATGGACCTAGGGCTCAGGTCCTCTGGGAGGGGAGGGAGTGAGAGAAATAATTAAAGGAAGTACACTTAAAATCACACAGGACACCAGATATAACAGACTGACCCTAGTCAACACAGTTATTGAGGTGAGAATCTCCACAGCTCAATATAAACGTCCTTACTCAAACTCAGCAAATACAACAGTACATATATTCACATGACTTTTGAGGACGAGATGGTCTTATTAATTGAGAAGGAAAATACGATGGGCTCCACTAACACTTCACAATTGTGAAATTATAGTTTCATCAACTGGGAATCGCCAGTGGGATAGGTTTGCGTCTGAATGTGGACATTGCAGCGACAGCAACAATCATGATGTGTAATTACAATAAAAAGTTAGTGCCACCACTTTTACACAGACACAGCATCACACAAAAGGGGAATTCAATGCAATGAAGCATTTACGTGAATTCGAGTGCTGTCTGGTTCAGTTCAGTTTCCATTTTTGACTGAGTTGTACAGAGGTGAAAAGGAGTGAGTGGTCCTGGCTTCAGAGCTTACGGTCAAAGAAGCTACTTCCCTTGGTGGAGCTCACGTGCAAGGAACCCTCTTTCTCGCTCAGTCGTTCAGTCGTTCAGTCCAAAGAGATAAGGTTTGTTATCCAAGATCCAAGATCCAAGATGGTGTAGCAGTCAGACATCTTTGTCCTTCGTCTTGTGGTGTCCCATGTATATATCTTTTAATATATTTTTCTTCTACTTTCTTATATTTTCCTTCTACTGCCGGTACGGGGCACGGAACCCCGCCGATCCTTCATGACTGGACTACCGACGTAACCTGCTCGAGGCGCCCCTACGCCGCAACGTCCCCTGAATGCCCATCTGCCAGCCTGCTAGCCGTGGCCTGCTAGCTGCTAGCCGCGGCCCGCAAGCTGTCTAGAGCATATTGGACCGTTAGCTGAATAGACACATTGGCCAATTTCTTGGGCCACTATACCTATTTTGCCAATGGGACTTGGACCCCTCTGCTACTCAGAACCCTACTAATCCATCACGACTGGTTTATCGATGTCACTGCACACAGAGGCTAAAACAGACTTTCCACCATCGCGAGGTCCTTCTAAGGCCCTTCCGCTAGCTTGCTGGCCCCGGCCTTCTAGTTGTCTGAATCACCGTGTCTCCAGCCAGCCAGCCCAACCACTCACGGGACCCCTATGATCACTCGGCTACGCATGCCTCTCCCTAATATCAATATGCCTTGTCCATTAATATCCTGGTTAGTGATTGTCTTATTTTACTGTAGAGCCTCTAGGCCTGCTCAATATGCCTTAACCAACCATTTAGTTACACCTCCCACATATGCGGTTACATCACCTGGTTTAAACGTCTCTAGAGACAATATCTCTCTCATCATTACTCAATGCCTAGGTTTACCTCCAATGTACTCACATCCTACCATACCTTTGTCTGTATATTATGCCTTGAACCTACTCTATCGCGCGCAGAAACCTGCTCCTAATACTCTCTGTTCCGAACGTACTAGACAACCAGTTCTGTTAGCCTTTAGCCGTACCCTTATCCTACGCCTCCTCTGTTCCTCTGGTGATGTAGAGGTTAATCCAGGTCCTGCAGTGCCTAGCTTCACTCCTACTTCCCAGGTGCTCTCATTTCTTGACTTCTGTAACCGTAAAAGACATTGGTTTCATGCATGTTATTAACATTAGAAGCCTCCTCCTAAGTTTGTTTTAATCACTGCTTTAGCACACTCTGCCAACCCGGATGTCCTAGCCGTGTCTGAATCCTGGCTTAGGAAGACCCCAGCTGTGCCCTGGACACCATATGTGAATTAATTGCCCCCATCTATCTTCAGAGCTCATGCTGCTAGGTGACCTAAACTGGGACATGCTTAACAACCCGGCCATCCTACAATCTAAGCTTGATTCCCTCAATCTTACACAAATTATTAATGAACCCACCAGATACAACCCCAAATCCATAAAACATGGGCACCCTCATAGATATCATCCTAACCAACTTGCCCTCCAAATACACCTCTGCTGTTTTCAACCAAGATCTCAGCGATCACTGCCTCATTGCCTGCATGCGTAATGGGTCTGCGGTCAAACGACCAGCCCTCATCACTGTCAAACGCTCCCTAAAACACTTCAGTGAACAGGCCTTTCTTATCGACCTGGCCCGGGTATCCTGGAAAGATATTGACCTCAACCCGTCAGTAGAGGATGCCTGGTTATTCTTTAAAAGTGCCTTCCTCACCATCTTAAAAAAGCATGCCACATTCAAAAAAAAATTGAAAAAGGAACAGATATAGCCTTTGCTTCTCTCCAGACCTGACTGCCCATGACCAGCACAAAAACATCCTGTGGCATTCTGCATTAGCATCGAATAGCCCCTGTGATAAGCAACTTTTCAGGGAAGTTAGGAACCAATATACACAGGCAGTTAGGAAAGCTAAGGCTATCTTTTTCAAGCAGAAATGTTCATCCTGTAGCACAAACTAAAAAAAGTTCTGGGACACTGTAAAGTCCATGGAGAATAAGAGCACCTCCTCCCAGCTGCCCACTGCACTAGGAAACACTGTCACCACCGATAAATCCACTATAATTGAGAATTTCAATAAGCATTTTTCTATGGCTGGCCATGCTTTCCACCTTGCTACACCTACCACCATCAACAGACCTGCACCCCCCACAGCAACTCGCCCAAGCTTCCACCATTTCTCTTTCACCCAAATCCAGATAGCTGATGTCCTGAAAGAGCTGCACAATCTGGACCCCTACAAATCAGCTGGGCTAGACAATCTGGACCCTCTCTTTCTAAATGTATCTGCCAAAATTGTTGCAACCCCTATTACTAGCCTGTTGAACCTCTCTTTCGTATCACCTCAGATTCTCAAAGATTGGAAAGCTGCCGCTCTTCAAAGGGGGAGACACTCTAGACCCAAACTGCTATAGACCTAAATCTATCCTACCCTGCCTTTCTAAGGTCTTCAAAAGCCAAGTTATAAAAACAGATTACAGACCATTTAGAATTCAACTGTACCTTCTCCTCTATGTAATCTGGTTTCAGAGCTGGTCATGGGTGCACCTCAGCCATGCTCAAGGTCCTAAACAATATCATAACCACCATTGATAAGAGACATTACTGTGCAGCCGTATTCATCGACCTGGCCAAGGCTTTCGACTCTGTCAATCACCACATTCTTATCGGCAGACTCAACAGCCTTGGTTTGTCAAATGATTGCCTCGCGTGGTTCACCAACTACTTCTCTGATAGAGTTCAGCGTGTCAAATCAGAGAGCATGTTGTCCGGAACTCTGGCAGTCTCTATGGGGGTGCCACAGGGTTCAACTCTCGGGCCGACTCTTTTCTCTGTATACATCAATGATGTGGCTCTTGAAGCTGGTGATTCTCTGATCCACCTCTACGCAGACAACACCATTCTGTATACCTCTGGCCCTTATTTGGACACTGTGCGCTCTCGTTGGCTGGCCCTCGCGTCATACTCGTCGCCAACCCCACTTGCTCCAGGTAATCTACAAGTCTCTGCTAGGTAGAGCCCCGCTTTATCTCAGCTCATTGGTCACCATAGCAGCACCCACCCGTAGCACTTTCTCCAGCAAGTATATCTCACTGGTCACCCCCAAAGCCAATTCCTCCTTCGGCCACCTTTCCTTCCAGTCGTCTGCTGCCAACGACTGGAACGAACTGCAAACATCACTGAAGCTGGAGGCTCATATCTCCCTCACTAGCTTTAAGCACCAGCCGTCAGAGCAGCTCACAGATCACTGCACCTGTACATAGCCCATTGGTAAATAGCCCATCCAACTATCTCATCCCCATACTGTTTTTTTTCTTCTCTTTTGCACCCCAGTATCTATACTAGCACTTTCAACATCTGCACATCTACCATTCCAGTGTTCAATTGCTATATTGTAATTACTTCGCCTCCATGGCCTATTTATTGCCTTACCTCCCATATCCTACCTCATTTGCACACACTGTACATATACTTTTCCTACTGTATTATTGACTGTATGTTTGTTTATTCCATGTGTAACTCTGTGTTGTTGTATGTATCAAAATGCTTTGCTTTTTCTTGGCCAGGTCGCAGTTGTAAATGAGAACTTGTTCTCAACTAGCCTACCTGGTTATATAAAGATGACAAAAAAAAGTTAAAATAAGGCACTAGGATGCAATGTAAGGTTCGGGTCCCCTTTTTGGGAGTCCCCTTTTTGAAGACTCTGCGGTTCGTCATGAGTGATCAGAGTGTGGTTTCCATTCCTTTCAGGTGATTCTTCTGTTTGCGTAGGATGGTGCAAGTCAAAATTACGTACGGTAATTCTCACAACAATTGATCATTAAACCTCTAAGGCGTGGCCGCACCTCATGAAGATCTGAGTAAGAGTCTCAATACTTATAGTGTGGGAGGTCTCAGCCAGGAAGTGTCACAAAGACTGCCCGGTCACGCCTTCGAGTTTACCATAGAGCATGTCAATAATGAAACAAAACCTATGATTTGTTCATAAGTGTTCACAGAATGTTTTGAATAAACAAAAAATCTCTAGGATGAAATATGTAGTCTGTAGAGTACAAATATGGCCATGGTAAAATCCATACATTTGATGTTACAGGGAAACACACGTCATAACTCATTTTAATGACATAGGAGGACCAGAAGATAAATATGACATGATATTAACATGTCATGAGTCATTCAGTTTAACCAATGCAGATCACGAGATGGTCTATTTTCTGTGTGCTGGCCTCCCTCAGGGCTATTCATAGTCATAAACGGGGAAGAAGAGAGGAGTTTGTCTTTCGATAGGGGGATGACCTCTCCCCTTTTCATTCAATTGATGCTGCACAGAGAATCTGTTTTCAACCCACCCTCCTGAGGCTGAATGACTCCCCTTGTGGGCCCTTGAGTTCTATTTCAAATACTTGTTTCGATGTCTCGCTATAGGATATGGCCAACTCCGATAACACAGACATGCTCTCAAAAGCCTGGGTAGTTCCAACAGCATCGGCCCTCAGAGGCTCCCACATCGAGGGAGTATGCTTGCCTGGCTACCCAAACTCCTTGCTCTGGCCAAACACTATGCCCGTCCACAGACGTTAGTGTCATCTCTGCAATGTTTCTGGATCTGACTACCTCCCGATGATTTCTAGAAAGCAAACACATTCTAACCATTCTGATTGCTTATAGAAACCGATGGGTTGGGCCAGAGATAGAACACCAGTGGGCAAAGTGGCATTTTGAAAATATTTAATTGGCTTTGATACTCTGATTGGTTAGAGATGATCCAATCGCTGATAACTTTGTTATTTTGGTGTCACCACAAACAACTTCAACAATGGGACTCTCAGGTTGAATTATTTAGTGAAGGTAGAGTCCTGAAGAATTCAGTTTGAGTCGTCAGGCAGAGAGTATGCCCAACCATGGTGCAGTGGCATCCAGTCAGTCAAGACTTTATAAACATATGAGGGGTGGTCCAACATGCCATAGCGCAAATCTCCCATAAGGACATGCCTTATAACAGTGCCCAAAAGGTAGCCATACCTTTGGTGGAATTAAATCTTCCGGGCTGTAGCCCTTGCTATTATATTTTCCAATACAACAACCTCCACTATCTCAAGATAGTCATTAGTTGTCACTCTAGTACAATACTCGTGCTACCATCCAATCAATTGCGCCAGGCGCATGCTGGACACAAATGGTGGAAACTCTCTACTTTTGTAAAACGGGAAGAGAAGCTCCAGGGCATGACAACACAGTTGCTGCTGTCCCTATCCATGAAGGCGGGGCTTGGCTACCTAGGTACCTACTGTAGGAGGACCCTGGGGCAAAGTGTGTGCAGCCCTCTCACTCGCTTTGCAGGTGTAGAAGGGTAGGCGGTAAAGCGGGTTAGAAACACAAGTATTACTACTTTGCTCTTTAATAACCGTCCCCTCTGGGCTTGGGCCAAGACACATAGCTAATCTTTTTCTTAGGATTGGGACATCTGCATGTTTCCTTCTTACTTTTAGCTACACCGGTTGACACTGTTCAACATTCCGTTGGCAGTTTTCTGGTGCAAAAGCACTGCTCTGTGATACTATATAGCCATACCTATTTCCACCTGCGAGGGATGCAGTCGAAGAGGATCAAGCATGTTTTGCAAGAAACACTGTGCTCACACGCCTCTGACGCTTTACGAGGTATCCCAGTTGACTGGGACACACTCTCTGCCCCCTGTTGCGTTATCAAGGTCCTGAGGTGCGTCCCTGAAAGCCCACCCTCCGCATCTATCCAGACTGACTCAAGATACTTTTAGAACTGAGGGTTTTGAGGGTTATGAGGGTTTTTGCAGACACCATCCCTATATGATGATAATGCACCACTAGGGGTGGAAGCACCGGCACACCCTATCAATGGTAAATCTTTTTCTCTATGTCTGACACCCCTACTCTAAGCAAAGACAGGTAACAGGCTCATCCCTCATCATTGAGCCTGCTTTATAACAAGCCTGGATAGCCACTGTTAGGCAGGAATCTGCTGCCCCAAACATATGGGGAGATTTCCTACTTAACTATATATATATTTCTTTTATGAAACACCATTTTCCACCACCATGCTAGAGTGGTGGAATGTTTCTCCCTGATGTTGCACCCCGCGTTTAGCCAGAGGTAAACTACAGAAAGCTACAGACCTGATTAGCAGACCTGATTGGCTGCACGCAATATGCAACATCAGGGACTAGTATTCCTAGGCATTAGCCACTACCATGGTAGTGGAATAAGGTGTTGTACAGTATATTTTCCCAGTTTTTTTCTGCGTTCTCACCATTAAGTTGAGTTCCGGAGGAAATAGATGCCTTTGCTGCCTGAATAGAGAATATTTTATGTACGAACCAGTCCATGGGGATACTAGTGTATAGCCGGCTGAATGCATTCCCTTTCGTAAGATGAAACAACTCAATATCGCCAGCCATGCAGGGAGGCGAGGGGGAAGGATGTCTTACGTTAAACCCGAGAGAGAGGGTAGGCCCTTCCTGTCTGCGTTCGGAGGGCTGAACCTTTCTGGGGCCGCAGAAAAGGACTGTTTAGCCCTAGAGTAGCCCTGGTTCAAGGGCCAAGGCTGCGTATTGGCAGTCTGCTGTGTCGTAGGGGGTTTTGGAACCCCAAGGCCCACTTGTTTCCCCCTTCCTGCTGTAATGCTGGGGCGAGTTGAAGTGACCAATGGTTTGTGCAGCAGGCAGAAGTTGGCATGTTACACTCTTGTTCAGCCGCAGTTGGAGCTGATCGTTGACTACAGGAATCAAAAGGGCAAGCACGCCCCATCCACATCAATGCTGTAGTGGAGCGAGTCGAGAGCTTCAAGTTCCTCGGTGTCCACATCACTAAGAAATGAACACTCACCCACACAATTGTGAAGAGGGCAGGACAGCGCCTCTTCCCCCTCAGGAGGCTGAAAAGATTTGGTGTGGGCCCTCAGATCCTCAAAAACACCTACAGTTGCACCATTGAGAGCATCTTGAACGGCTGCATCATTACTATGGCATCTGCAAGGCTGAAAATATCTCACGACCGTAATCCCGTGAGGCTAAACAACTCTGTTGAATGAACAAAAACAAGTGAACACAGCTTGTATTAATGAGAGAAGGGAGCTAGCAATACTACCGTCTGGGTAGGTAGGGTTAGACACACTTATGCCACCATATGTGCAGGTAGGAATGCTAGTGTGGTTAACTTACTTTCCAGCGAGCTAGCCACCATAAGCTAGCTAGTTAGAAGCCTTGCGGCTAATGCTAGCTAGTGTTAGCACAATGTGAACTCTACATGAAGCTAGTGTCGTGTCTTTGGCTATGCCGGATTAAGTGATATAACATGCTATTCTATAAAATAATTTCTCCGTAATTAATATTACCTGATTGAGCTAAACATGTAAATGTAATTAACTAGAGAGTCGGGCACCATCAAATAATATTTATAGAGCTGTTACCTTCGGAATAAACTCTTAAAGACCTAGTAATATTTTACATCAATAGCAGTCAATATTAATCATCATCTGAAAGTTGTAAATTCTTGGTTAACTGCATGAACCCTGGCTAACAATTTGAATCAGCAATACAAAATTGGGTTTAATTATTTATTTACTAAATACCTAACTAATCATACATATACATAATTAAATCATAACTTGATTACACATTACGTCATAAAGGAAAACATCCCTAGCGGGCAGAACAGATATGGCAGCATGTTACACAAAAGAAAAGGGCTGGGTTTGAGAGAAAGAGAGGGAAGACTGAGGTACAAAGGGCAAAGCTAAATAAATACAGTATCTTATACATTCTAAATTACTGCCCATTTGGAAAAGGAAAATCCAATAAATATTTACTCTGAGCTGCGCTTCGGTAGGTTGGTGGTAGATGGAAGGCCATGTTGCCCAACCGAGTCCTGTGTCCTTTGAAT
The DNA here is from genome assembly GCF_002021735.2 of Oncorhynchus kisutch. Lineage (NCBI taxonomy): Eukaryota > Metazoa > Chordata > Actinopteri > Salmoniformes > Salmonidae > Oncorhynchus > Oncorhynchus kisutch. Next base: position 41,263,223 of record NC_034174.2, on the reverse strand, counting down.
AATGTCTCTGCTGGTAAATTGAATACGTTGTAGTAACATCGTTGTGTGGTAGATGGAATACTCTGTCTGTTCCTTCCTAACCCTCGTTTGCAGCGGCTGTTGCTAACTCAACGGCTAGGAGGTATCACTTCTGTAGTGAATAAGAGTTCAAAGTTCATACCATTCGCAACCAAAGCTCACACTGATGTTGGCTTCGTTCTGTAGTTACTATCTGAACCATTCTGACATCGGACCGTCGTCCTTGGAACAGAAGGTTATATTGTCGTCAAGGGCTTATATAGGAAGGGAGAGGAGAGGGTGTTTGAAAAGTTTTATAGCCCATGTCCCTTCACAGGGACGGGCCACTGATTGAGCAAAGCCCTATCTTATGAAAACCCAAATCTCACATTTTAGAAGCTAAAATCACATTTCATCCTATCACAAATAATTTAATATTCAAACATTTAAATTGAACAACAATTCCATGTGAATCCGATAACTCTGATGTGTAGACTTTCCACTGTAGAGTTTATGTCATCTTATCATTGATGAGCATGTCTCAGATGACAACCGAACTGACATCACATTCATTATTACCACGGCATATGTTCAGTTGGTCGGATTACCAGAATATAGTTCATTTCCCCCCATCTTCTGATGTTCCCAGAATCTCTATGTTAACCAAGGTGTTTGCAAATGTAACGTCAGTAGGGTAGAGAGAGGGAAAAGGAGGGAAGAGGTATTTATGACTGTCATAAACCTACCCCCAGGCCAACGTCATGACACTAGTAATGTGTGCCTTATGGCTAAGGTGTGCTGTAGCTAGCATATTGCAGGCCGGGAGGGAACCGTGTGTGGGCAGTTCGACTTCGGGTAACTATTCTCCCACAAATGTAGAGTTGTGAGGCTAGCCAGTTGGTCGAGTAAATGTAGGTTTGATCTAGATGAGAGAAGAGAGCGAGCAATAGTACCGTATTGCATGTGTAATTCTGGTGTGGTTAGTTTGCTTGTAGATAGCTAGACAGGTTAGCTTTGCGGTGGGAGCTAGCCCTTTGTTAGTGTGGTTAGCTTGCTTTGAAGCTAACTGGCCAGGTCAGCTAAAGCCTTGCGGAGGGAGCTAGCCTTTTGTTAGTGTGGTCAGCTAGCTTTGCAGCTAGCAAAGTTGGCTAAAGCCTTACTTTGGCCAACTTTGCATGTGCTAACCTAGTTAGCTGAAGCCTTGCAGCAAGGGTCAACCCAGTCTTGGTAGCTAACCATGTGACGCTAGCTAAAACCAGAGACTGAATGAGCAGAAAGTGCATTCTACTCGAAGCAAAACTTTCCTTTCGGGCAAGTACTCACCAGTACTCAACTACCAACAGAAGCGGAGATCCTACATTTGGCAACGCTTACTTCATGGTTTGCCCGAGACAGCTCAGTAGGAAGGGAGGTATGTAGTCATGCTGAGGAGAGCGTTTTGTGAACGCAGTCACTTTCTCAAGGAAGAGAGGCGAGAATGACCAGTTGGCGGGCGAGTGGCTCCCTTTACAGAGGAGAGGAGCTCACCTCATTTGCCACTTGACCTCTGTCTCCGACAGATGCTGTGTGATTGGATGCTTGGAGCTTATGACATGCCCCCTAGGTGTATTCCATAGTGAGACATCAAAACGAGTTTTTGAAATAGAACAGGTGTTATCGGAGTGTTTTCATTCGGGATCTCAAAGAGCATTTTGAATATGTGGTAGGACATTGAATCGTTTTGTAATAGTGCCACTTGGTGTATATTGAACATTTTATCAAATACAACAGTTGACTGGTATGTTTGCAATGAGTTGATATACCAGTCTCACCCAAATCATTGTCTAATGAGTACAGTAGCATCCCCTTTAATAAGGCAGGAACATGCACTCCAGGTACACACACCATTTCAATTTTACCAAAGTTTATGTAGTCTTCATAACAAAAGTAATGTCAGTAAATTCTCTACCTACGTCAAAACAAAACCGGGCTTTTATCCAAAATGTAGGAGCATAGCACCCTAATGAGTTTAGGCTAACGTAAATAGTGTTTATCAAATGCATTACTTCTGCAGATGAACAGGTTTGAGGAACAATTTTCTCTATTTGTACAAAAATGTAATTAGTGTTGCACAAAAAAACCCTGAATGGCTAAAATGTGGCTGCACTGCAGGCTATCTTTAAGATAACTCTCTTTGCCAGACACGTTTTGTAATTAGTTTTTCTCCTCCATTGGGATATTCAATAACCTGGAGTTCGAGTGATGGTAAAGAAGATAATGATACTTATCTGCAAAGTTTTCTAACCACAAAAAATGATCCTGTCATTCAAATAGAGGGGATTAAAATAAGAACGTGTTTCTGTCGCAAGTAAACATCAGCCTGAGAAGGACGCTGCCTCATAGAATTTTAAGAGTGCAGTACTATAGTTTTGTTCAGAGTAAAATTTTGAACTAAGCTTCCAACTAACTTTAGCTCTTTTTGTAGTAAACAAGGTTATGTTGAATGAACCAATACAATTATACTAAGAAAATCAGTTAAACTGTTTAGACACTGTGAAATCTGACAATATGTGTAGGGCGACTGCAATGAAGATGACCTGGAACACCGTTACGTGTCACTAGGGTTTTGTTAACCTTATTGTGGAAATGAAAATAACTCCGAATGTTTGTCCTCATTAGCTAATGTACATCTAAGTGACTTGAATGAGTAAAAGTCCCGAGAGGATGTCTTGTTTTCTCTCATGTGAAACAACTCACGCAGTGATCGCACTGCCTCTCTCTCACTGACGTGGCCCTCCTGGCCCAGACACTGGCCCCTACACATGATGGACAGCTTTATGAGGCCGAGCTTTGCATGTTTCGAATTGGGAGATGTGACTGTCCTTGACAGCGTGTTTGCTCTGATTCCACCTGGATTGTCTCACCCCTGAACCGCACCCAGGCCAAACAGGGCCATAATGGTACACTGACCAAAAACTATTGTATAACTGTGCCAAATGCATCACTGATTTTAGGTTGGAGGAATATCGTAAAACATTGTCAGTAAGAAAGGAAATTAGCTTTGCTCACTTGATGACATTGAGAAAATTATAGAACATGTACAAAATGGGATCTCACAATGAAAAAGAGGTGGTCTCCTGTGCGTTGAAGTCAATCTCAATGCAATAATACCATAGAGAGAAAGATGTAATCAAACATCTTCAATAAGCAGCTCTCTCTATCTCTGTGAGATATTAAGCCTAATGAGGATGAATGCTCCTTTCCACATGTCCAAGGTTCACTGTCAGCTGAGTTGGTCACACTGTTCAGCAAGGGTGTGCATTTTGTGAGCAGTTGCATTTGACAAACAAAAGTGTTGGAATATGAGTGTGTCTTTGTGTGTGTCTTTGTGTGTGTCTTTGTGTGTGTCTTTGTGTGTGTGTGTGTGTGTGTGTGTGTGTGTGTGTGTGTGTGTGTGTGTGTGTGTGTGTGTGTGTGTGTGTGTGTGTGTGTGTGTGTGTGTGTGTGCGCATCAATTGATGAGGATACAAGTTTGAGCTCAACATGACATGACCTGCTTTGCCAAGTAATGCAAAAGGTCAGTAAACATGCGGTGAACACTACAACAAACTAAAAGCCCCCACGCCACCCTGTGGTGCTCCTATGGGAGAGGTGGTTCATGGGTGATCTTAAAGGAACTTGTTGCAAATGTAGTGTATGTGCACATCCAATAAGTTGCAGGTGCTGGGTACAAAAAGAAACCGTGTCGAAACGTTGCACAATAAAACAGCGGGAGCATTAATCGCTGGTATCTATTCTCTATTGAGCTTAAGGAAAAACCTTACTGATCATTAAGCTAACCTGCTATTATGACTATGCCCCTCCCAAACTATTATGGTTCAAATGAAAATGTACTGTATAAAATCAAATGACCCCAGCAAGCTCATAACATTCTAAGAACCATATGTTCCTTAGAGCTTGGTGAAAGCGTGGTTGTCTTATGGGTATTTTGCATATGACCTTCCCACAACTTTCTGGGAATGGTGTAGGATTGTTGCTCAGTTTTAAAACATTCTTAGCATATTTAAGGAACTGAACAAAAAATATATATATTTTCTTGGTATTTCACTACTTTATCGGAACGTTTCTAAGTGAACCCCAAATTTTTAACGATAGTGTACCTTAATAGATAAAATAAATAGAATTCAAATAAATTAACTTTGCTCATGGGTCCTTTAGCTGGAAATGCCCAGGGGAAGATGTGTGGCAAGTTTGAATTTGTTCCGAAACACATTTTGTTAAGATTTCTTCTAATTACCTCAGTTTACGAGTTATTTTCAGCAGCCCTCAGTCAATGTTCATGCTAATGCGAATGTCCAGGCTATTTAGCAACAAGATCAACTTTGTTAGAACCATCTGAACCAAAGATGGTGGAATGTTAAACTGAGACCAAAACCAGAGACACACTGAAAAGTTGTATGCTACATGTGTAGGATCTTACAGTGCCTTGCGAAAGTATTCGGCCCCCTTGAACTTTGCGACCTTTTGCCACATTTCAGGATTCAAACATAAAGATATAAAACTGTATTTTTTTGTGAAGAATCAACAACAAGTGGGACACAATCATGAAGTGGAACGACATTTATTGGATATTTCAAACTTTTTTAACAAATCAAAAACTTAAAAATTGGGCGTGCAAAATTATTCAGCCCCTTTACTTTCAGTGCAGCAAACTCTCTACAGAAGTTCAGTGAGGATCTCTGAATGATCCAATGTTGACCTAAATGACTAATGATGATAAATACAATCCACCTGTGTGTAATCAAGTCTCCGTATAAATGCATCTGCACTGTGATAGTCTCAGAGGTCCGTTAAAAGCGCAGAGAGCATCATGAAGAACAAGGAACACACCAGGCAGGTCCGAGATACTGTTGTGAAGAAGTTTAAAGCCGGATTTGGATACAAAAAGATTTCGCAAGCTTTAAACATCCCAAGGAGCACTGTGCAAGCGATAATATTGAAATGGAAGGAGTATCAGACCACTGCAAATCTACCAAGACCTAGCCGTCCCTCTAAACTTTCAGCTCATACAAGGAGAAGACTGATCAGAGATGCAGCCAAGAGGCCCATGATCACTCTGGATGAACTGCAGAGATCTACAGCTGAGGTGGGAGACTCTGTCCATAGGACAACAATCAGTCGTATATTGCACAAATCTGGCCTTTATGGAAGAGTGGCAAGAAGAAAGCCATTTCTTAAAGATATCCATAAAAAGTGTTGTTTAAAGTTTGCCACAAGCCACCTGGGAGACACACCAAACATGTGGAAGAAGGTGCTCTGGTCAGATGAAACCAAAATTGAACTTTTTGGCAACAATGCAAAACATAATGTTTGGCGTAAAAGCAACACAGCTCATCACCCTGACCACACCATCCCCACTGTCAAACATGGTGGTGGCAGCATCATGGTTTGGGCCTGCTTTTCTTCAGCAGGGACAGGGAAGATGGTTAAAATTGATGGGAAGATGGATGGAGCCAAATACAGGACCATTCTGGAAGAAAACCTGATGGAGTCTGCAAAAGACCTGAGACTGGGACGGAGATTTGTCTTCCAACAAGACAATGATCCAAAACATAAAGCAAAATCTACAATGGAATGGTTCAAAAATAAACATATCCAGGTGTTAGAATGGCCAAGTCAAAGTCCAGACCTGAATCCAATCGAGAATCTGTGGAAAGAACTGAAAACTGCTGTTCACAAATGCTCTCCATCCAACCTCACTGAGCTCGAGCTGTTTTGCAAGGAGGAATGGGAAAAAATGTCAGTCTCTCGATGTGCAAAACTGATAGAGACATACCCCAAGTGACTTACAGCTGTAATCGCAGCAAAAGGTGGCGCTACAAAGTATTAACTTAAGGGGGCTGAATAATTTTGCACGCCCAATTTTTCAGTTTTTGATTTGTTAAAAAAGTTTGTCGTTCCACTTCATGATTGTGTCCCACTTGTTGTTGATTCTTCACAAAAAAATACAGTTTTATATCTTTATGTTTGAAGCCTGAAATGTGGCAAAAGGTCGCAAAGTTCAAGGGGGCCGAATACTTTCGCAAGGCACTGTAATTTGAATAGTATCTCACATTAGAAAAATGATTGTTTCTGAGGAAGCAGCCTTGTATTTATTCATTTTTTAAATACTTTAGTAGTTTTTTTTATGGTATTCAATGTGCAAAAATCGTAGCGCAACGGTCTTCAGCACAAAAACTTGATACAAGTAATCTGACAGTAGTAAATTAATCACAAACAAAATATATTTTAACTGACCATGTTTTCACAAATTTGATGATATAGTCATCAAGCCCATTCAAAAGATTCTGGGACATGATATGTAAGTAAACCGAAAGAGGTGCTTACTTTTACAGGGTTTTATGGTGTGGATGAATATTAATGGACAATTCTATAGGGGTTGATACATTTTCTGTTAGGGCAAATCAAATCTGACATTTTTTAAGTGGAAAATACAATATTTGGAAACCTTTTTAAATAAACCTAGAATACACTGAAAGCTTGCATTTCCATTTGGATTCTTGGACATTGTGGGAACATATAGTTGAAGTCGGAAGTTTACATACACTTAGGTTGTAGCCATTAACAGTCGATTTTCAACCACTCCACAAATTTCTTGTTAACAAACTATCGTTTTGGCAAGTCGGTTAGCATATCTACGTTGTGCATGACACAAGACATTTTTCCAACAATTGTTTACAGACAGATTATTTCAATTATAATTCACTGTATTACAATTAGAGTGGGTCAGAAGTTTAGATACAGTAAGTTGACTGTGCCTTTAAACAGATTGGAAAATTACAGAAAATGATGTCATGGCTAGAAGCTTCTGATAGGCTAATTGACATAATTTGAGTCAATTGGAGGTGTACCTGTGGATGTATTTCAAGGCCTACCTTCAACCACAGTGCCTCTTTGCATGAAAAAAATTGTAGACCTCCACAAGTCTGGTTCATCCTTGGGAGCACTTTCCAAATGCCTGTCTGTACCACATTCATCTATACAAACAATAGTATGCAGTATAAACACCATAGGACCGCGCAGCCGTCATACCGCTCATTAAGGAGATGTGATCTGTCTCGTAGAGATGAAAGTATTTTGGTGCGAAAAGTGCAAATCAATCCCAGAACAACAGCAAAGCACCTTGTGAAGACGCTGGAGGAAACAGGTACAAAAGTATCTATATCCACAGAAAAACGAGTCCTATATCGACCACTCAGCAAGGAAGAAGCCACTGCTCCAAAACTAACATAAAAAAGCCAGACTATGGTTTGCAACTGCACATGAGGACAACGATTATACTTTTTGGAGAAATGTCCTCTGGTCTGATGAAACAAAATAGAACTGTTTGGCCATAATGACCATCGTTATGTTTGGAGGAAAAAGGGGGAGGCTTGCAGGTTGAAGAACACCATCCCAACCGTGAAGCACGGGGGTGGCAGCATCATGTTGTGCTTTGCTCCAGGAGGGTCTGGTGTACTTCACAAAATAGATGGCATCATGAAGTAGGAAAATAATGTGGATATATTGAAGCAACATCTCAAGACATCAGTCAGGAAGTTAAAGCTTGGTCGCAAATGGGTCTTCCAAATGGACAATGACCCCCAAGCAATGACTTAAGGACATCAAAGTCAAGGTATTGGAATGGCCATCACAAAGCCCTGACCTCAGTCCTATAGAAAATGTGTGGGCAGAACTGAAAAAGTGTGTGCTAGCAAGGAAGCCTACAAACCTGACTCAGTTACACCAGCTCTGTCAGGAGTAATGGGCCAAAATTCACCCAACTTATTGTGGGAAGCTTGTGGAAGGCTACCCGAAACATTTGACCCAAGTTAAACAATTTAAAGGCAATGCTACCAAATACTAATTGAGTGTATGTAACTTCTGACCCACTCGGAATGTGATGAAAGAAATAAAAGCTGAAATAAATTATTCTCTCAACTATTATTCTGACATTTCACATTCTTAAAATAAAGTGGTGATCCTAACTGACCTAAGACAGGGAATTTTTACTAGGATTAAATGTCAGGAATTGTGAAAAACTGAGTTTAAATGTATTTGGCTAAGGTGTATGTAAACTTCCGACTTCAACTGTATGTTTTTGGTTTCACATTGGTTGTGGGAACGAAGCCATACATTTTCTGGTAAAGCAGATTCCTTTAAACGTACTGAGAACAGAAGAGAACATTTTGCTTGTTCTGGGAACATTTATTTTTAGGTTGCAGGGAGGATCTGAGATGGTTTGACTCTGGTTCCTTTAAGGTTTTCCTGGGAGGTTTTATTAACGTTCTGAGAATGGAAATGTTAAGTTATTTGGAGTTTTTTTTAAATAACTTCCATAAAATGTTTACTGAATGTTTCAATAAGACTTTTGATAACACTGCTAGCTTATTTCGGGATAAACTTTTTGAACTCCAAGCACAAGTAGGACACATGGAAATGAATTTCTTCAGGCATATCTTTTTTATTGTGACAGCATCAGTGAGATTTAAATCTATAATATTCTGTTGTTTATCCATGGAATTATTCCACTGCGCCATGAGGATGGAACTAGCATGCAATGTTTATTTTAAGCAATTTTTAAAGCTGTTAATGTTTGTCTATTCAAACAGACCCCATTTCAAAGCAAACAATCACTAATTAAGATTAGGTGTGGCCAATTAGTGGGCATGGCCAACACACCTGAACAAAGTTGACAAGATAGAGGATAGAGAATTGTTGATGCTGAGAAAGGAAAGTATATGTTTTTAAATAACGTTCTTATAACTTTATATGAATGTTACCAAAGTTGTATTGTGTTTTTTATGGAAAGTTCTCTTAACTTAACAATTTGAGAACATGACTTTAAATAGAACTATGTGGAAACCTGTAGGAAATGTTTTTCTGAAGTACAGAAGGACGTTGTTTCTTAAATAGTACCCACAAAACACCAGTCTCAACGTGTCACGCCCTGGCCTTAGTTATTCTTGTTTTCATTATTATTTTGGTTAGGCCAGGGTGTGACATGGGTGATTTATGTGTTTTGTCTTGTCTAGGTTTTTTTTGTAGATTTATGGGGTTGTGTTCAGTTTAGGTGTCTAGGTAAGTCTATGGTTGCCTAGATTGGTTCTCAATCAGAGGCAGGTGTTTATTGTTGTCTCTGATTGGGAACCATATTTAGGCAGCAATATTCTTTGGGTATTTTGTGGGTGATTGTTTCCTGTCTTTGTGTTTGCTGCACCAGATAGGGCTGTTTCGGTTTTGCCACATTTATTGTTTTGTAGTTTGTTCATGTTAAGTGTCTCTTATTAAAGAACCATGAACTGCAACCACGCTGTGTTTTGGTCCGCCTCTCCATCACAGGAAGAAAACCGTGGACAGAATCACCCACCACAACAGGACCAAGCGACATGGTGACAGGCAGCGCCAGCAGGAGCAGCGCAATCAGGACTTCTGGACGTGGGAGGAAATCCTCGACGGGAGAGGACCCTGGGCAAAGCCAGGGGAGTGTCACCGCCCCAAGGTGCAGCAGGAGAAGTGGCAGCAGGAGCGGCGTAAGGAGGAATGGACATGGGAGGACGAGTTGGACGGTGATGGACCCTGGACACAGCCGGGGGAATATCGCCGCCCCAACGCAGAGCTGAAGGCAGCCAAAGCGGAGAGTCGGCAGGTTTGAAGAGGCAGCATGGAAGCAGGGCTGGAAACCCGAGTGTTAGCCCCAAACATTTCTTGGGGGGGGGCACACAGTAAGTATGGCGAAGCCAGGTAGGAGACCTGCGCCAACTTCCTGTGCTTACCGGAGAGCGAGAGAGACTGGGCAGGCACCGTGTTATGCTGTGGAGCGCACGGTGTCCCCAGTGCGGGTGCATAGCCCGGTGCGGTACATACCAGCATACTCGCATCGGCCGGGCTAGAGTGGGCATCGAGCCAAGTGCCATGAAGCCGGCTCTACGCATCTGGTCTCCAGTGCATCTCCTTGGGCCGGCGTACATGACACCAGCCTTACGCATGGTGTCCCCGTGACCAAGCTATCGATACATTTACACAAACGCTTGGATTGCTTTCGCTGTAAAGCATAATTTCAAAATCTGAGACGACAGGTGGATTAACAAAAGGCTAAACTGTGTTTTGCAATATTGCACTTGTGTTTTCATTTTTTATAAATATTATTTGACTCTTGCGCTATGCTATTCAGCGGTTGCTGACAAAAGTGATCCCGCGACAGGGATGGGTAGCGTCAAGAAGTTAAGAGCACAAACCTAAACATGTAGGCTAGGATTTTAGATTAACATTTGCTTTGTTAATGAAATTATTAGTAGGACTGTAATTGGAGGGCATACAATCGATGACTGCACAAGTAATACAAGTTTAAGTTTAGGTTATTTACAATGTTAATCTCATTCTGCAGAGCAACCAGATGTGCAGAGAGAGAGAGAGAGAGAGAGGTTCAGAGCCCAGTACATGGAAAATAGAAATGGACAGCGAAGGCACTGAAAATCCATTTGATTATTTTTCCCATCCTCAGGCCAAGGATTTTGACTTTCTTTTTCAGTACCACCCAAAACAAACCCCTCATACAGTCATTCCCAATGTATTCCACTCCAAACATGGCAGAAAACAGAAAATGGCTGACATACAATGAAGTAACTCACTCCTTGTTCTGCTCATTATGTCTTGCATTCGCAAAACCGTTAGCCAGTGCGCTTGTCAAAGGAGGCATGCAAGCCTGGAAACATGCCCATCAGAGAGTACAGGAACATGAGGAAGCAAGACCCATTGAGAAAGTGCAGAAGCCTTTTTCCTCAGAGCCAGCAAAGCAGACATCCGTACCCTTCTGAGTTATAAGCAAATGTCAGTTCAACGAGACCAGGTCAGAAAGAGGAGGCAGGTCATAGAACGTGTGATTGATGTAGTTAAAGTTATTGGTCAATTTTGGGCTTAGCTACAGAGGACACAAACACAAAGCTGCATATAACTTGGAAAACATGGTCGTCAATCATGGCAAGTTTCTTGAGCTTATATTGTTGCTAAGCAAATATGATGTCTGCCTACAAGAGCATGTTAGTGGAGCATTGAGAAGATCAAGAAGCAGATGGGAAGTAAAGGAAGAGGGTATTGGTAACTATGATGTCCAAAACAACAGCAAATAAAGCAATTGAAGTCATCAGAATGTTGATTCAGCAGACAATTGCTGTTGAAGTGAGAAAGGCAGGGACGTTCTCAAATCAAATGGACACAACACAGGATTTAACATCCAAAGACCAGTGTGCAGTAGTTCTGTGATATGTCACTGATGTTGTCCACGAGAGACTCATTGCGGTCATTGACTGTGAGTCATCGACTTTGTGGACCTTGTGAAACAGACCCTTGAGAAGATGGACATAGATAATAGCTAATATGCAGGGACAAAACAGGGGCAAAACAGGGGCTTCTCTGAATTGCTCACAGGAGAGTCTCCTAACCAAGTACACATATGGTGTTACTCACATGTCCTCAACCTTGTGCTAACTGACACCACTGGGGTTGTTGTGGCAAGTGTATCCCTTTTCTCATTACTGAATGGCATTGCAGTGTTCGTTCGAGATTCCTTCAAGCGCATGATGCTATGGGAAGAAGCCAGTGAGGACAGGAGACACAGGTGGCTTGATGTAATTAATGAAACACGCTGGTGGGCCAAAGATGAGGCCTTGAGGACAGTATTGGAGGGTTTGCAAAGCCTGACTGTGCACTTTACACGGATGTGGTCATCACAATGGAAAGAAATGAAACGGATGTGACCATAAAACCTGCCATCCGAAGCAAGGGTACAAGGTTGCTCTCAAAGTATGAAACCATACTTACAGCTGAGGTTTTCCTCTGGATTTTTGAGCAGATGTCCCCTCTCTCTAAATACTTACAAAGAAGTGGCATGGATATCGTAACAGCACTGCACTTGGTGACGGGAACGGAGGATAACCTGAGAAAGTGTGCCCGAGACTTTCAGGGTGTGAAGAGGGCAGCAGACAACTTTGTTGAGTGGGCCAATGGAATTCTGGAGGAGCAGCAGGACTGTGATGCCGAAGCTCAGACTGGTCTCCCAGAGAAGAGAACAAAAAAAGAAGAGAAAACCAAGTGAGTTGGCAAAGGATGAGGCCATTGCTAATGCAGACATGGATTACAAAATCAAGATCCACAATGTGCTAATGGACACTGTTGTTGAATGTATTCACCACCATTATGCAGCAAACGCAGTGCTGTGTACAGATGTCTCTTGCATGCATCCGAAGCATTTTCCTGAGATCAGAAAAAAGGGCCTCCCAAAGACAGCCATGAAGGAGCTCAGCAAATGCTTACTGGAATTTGATGATTATGCAACTGTTGAGGCATTGTAGGCTGAACTGATCAGCCTTGCACAACAGTGGAAAATACTGAAACAGTCAGCATTGGAGGAGTACAACATCGCCAGTGATGAATCAGAGGCTTTGAGGATCCTGATGAAAGTTTGGATTTGGTGAGCTGAAGTTGTTCCACCTGTAAAAACTGCCCGATACGATGCTATCTTCTCCTGAATCAGTACAATCTGCTCACGGATGCGTATCACATCATTGGTTTGGGCTACAAGTTCCTCGTCACCCTTTCCATCACTCAGGTGGCTTGTGAGAGGACCTTCACCACCCTGAAATTTGTGAAGAACTGCCTAAGAATCTCCCTCATTCAAGATAACCTTGAAGAGTTCCTTTTGATGGCAACAGAGAAGGAGATTCTTATGGGACTCAACAAAGATGACATCATTGACAAGTTGGCAGAGAGCAGTGAGTTACGGCACAGCTTACTGGTTACTCTGAAGTAGCTATGCTATGACTCTTCCATAACAGGCTGACAAGGGTGAAAGAAAACTTGCTGCAAGTTAAAGCTTTTGTACATAGGCATGTTTTTTGGACTTTCGTATTATACTTGCAGTTATGTAGCCAATGTTCAATTTCATTGACTCAGTGTACAGATGTGTTTATATTTGTGCTGTTTGCTTTATGGACACCAGTGAGTGAACATTGTAATCTAAAACATAATGTAGAGGGGTGCTTTGTCGACTTTTGTATTATACTTACTTACATTGTTGTAGCTTATGTTCAAGTTCAGTGAATGTGTGTGTGTGACGTTTTTTGATACTTTTGATATGCTTGATGCTTGAATATAAAGATAATCATTTGAACATTTGAGCTAACTCTGTATATCTTATTCTCTGATAGGCTACCTGTTGTTCAGTCCCAAGTGTTTTTATTTTGTAATGTGGATAACTTTCAAATGGCCAAATGTATAACTAGTTTGTTACCCGCTATATAAACAAATAGGGTTAGCCCACAAAATTTGTGGTCTGGTGGTTTGCGTGAACAGGGTGACCTGGGAGGGAGTCAAATTCCCGGCCTGAATTATTTGTTTCAGTCCGCCCCTGACCAAAGGAAGCGCTGCGCCGCCTTGATGTTGGATGGAACAGGCCATAACCGTATTGAACTGACCCCTCTGCTCTTCCATCTCCACTCCTAAGGTAGATATCCAATAGCCCAGGAAGGAGACCGCCTACTGGGAGAAAAGGTACTTATCCTCCTTCGCGTACAGGTGATACCCTATCAGCCTCTCCAAAAACACACCTAACATGAGAGACATGTTGCTCGAGGGCCAGCGCCTCTTGGATGTAGGCCTCCGTGGCTTCGGTCTCTACATGCGAGAGAGGGTAGATGTGCCCCCGTTGGAGGGTAGAACCAGGGGACATGAGGTGACATGCGATGAGGGGGCAGGCATGTGGCACGAGTCTTCGAAAATGCCACGTGTAGTTCCCGGAACTCCTCCGGGATCGAGACGTGGGTGGCCTGGTCCGGTCTTTCCACAGAGGTGGAACAAATTGACACAGAGAAACACCTATCCCGACACTCCTGTGACCTACCCAACATTCTCATCTCTGTCCACGATGTACTGGGGTTATGCAACTGTAGCCAGGCTAAAACTACGGGGTGTGCAGGAGAGTCTAAGATGAGGAAAGTGATGCGTTCATGATGGTTGTGCGTAACTGTGAGGGAAATAGGAATCGTGGTCTGGCACACCAGTTCTGTTCCTAGTGGACGGTTGTCTAGGGCAAGGACTGGGATAGGGGGTTGTAAAGGGACTAGAGGAATGCGTAATGATAAGGCCACTGACCGATCTAGGAAGTTGCCTGCTGCACCCGAGTCCACTAAGGCAGGACTCAGTGGGTGGCCAGGATAGTCAGGGAAGGTGACAGGGAGGAGGACGGGCTTGGTGGACAGAGAGAAGCAAGGCTAATCCATGCCTGCCTAGGAAGGTTCAGGAGCGCTCCTCAGCATGTCACTTCCTCGCCTGGTTGAAGTTCCTCAGGGGGATGGTGTGTTGTGCCCACCACCATGGGCTCAATCTTGCTGGAGGTTCCTGAGAGTGACCCAAACCCCCAGGATGGGCCACGACGGACAGACAGGAGATTATCCAGGCTGATGGCCATGGCGATGAGCTGGTCTTAAACAAATCTACTTTGAAACAAAAGCATATACCTCACACACATGGTTATGGGATTAAAAATACTGAGTTGAAATTAATTAAATTCTGAGTTTGCATCCCAATATTACACTTTATATATACTACCATTCAGAAGTTTGGGGTCACTTAGAAATGTCCATGTTTTTGAAAGAAAAGCAAAAAAAAAGTTCATTAAAATAACATCAAATTGATAAGAAATACAGTGTAGACATTGATAATGTTGTAAATGACTATAGTACCCGCAAAACACCAGTCTCAACGCCAACCGTGGAGGCAACTCCGGGATGCTGGGTTCTAGGCAGAGATGCAAAGAAAAAGCCATATCTCAGACTGGCCAATAAAAGATTAAGCTGGGCAAAGGAACACAGACACTGGACAGAGGAACTCTGCCTAGAAGGCCAGCATCCCGGAGTCTCCTCTTCACTGTTGACTGGTGTTTTGTGTGTACTATTTAATTTAATGAAGCTGCCAGTTGAGGATTTCTGAGGAGTCTGTTTCTCAAACTAGACACTCTAATGAACTTGTCCTCTTGCTCAGTGCAAGAGGACCCACTCCCACTCCTCTTTCTATTCTGGTTAGGGCCAGTTTGCGCTGTTCCTAGAAGGGAGTAGTACACAGCATTGTATAAGATCTTCAGGTTCTTGGCAATTTCTCGCATGGAATAGCATTCCTTTCTCAGAACAAGAATAGACTGATGAGTTTCAGAAGAAAGTTAATTGTTTCTGGCCATTTTGAGCCTGTAATCGAACTCACAAATGCTGATGCTCCAGATACTCAACTCGATGAGCTGGTCCAGCGTGAGGTCCTCATCGCGAGGTCCTCTGACAGTTTTATTGCTTCTTTAATCAGAACAACCATTTTCAGCTGTGCTAACATAATTGCAAAAGTGTTTTCTAATGATCAATTTAAAATTATAAAATTGGATTAGCTAACACAACGTGCCATTGGAACAGAGGAGTGATGGTTGCTGATAACGGGCCTCTGTACACCTATGTAGATTTTCCATTAAAAATCAGCCGTTTCCAGCTACAATAGTCATTTCTAACATTAACGCTGTCTACACTGTATTTCTGATCAGCTTAATTGAACGGTAGTGTACACAGAAGACTGAAATATAACAAAACCGATTGACATAGAAACACCAGATTTTTGTTGTTTAAAAAATAGTATTTTATTATTATTATATATTTAAAATATTCATAACATTCCATCCATGGGGCCAAAGAGGGTGCTTTTGGTCAATGACTGCAGGAAAGGGCTAGAGTGAAAAACCTGAGTCAAAGCATAATTCCGTTAACATGGAATTGCCCCATGGTAAAGACATGGAATTGCCCCATGGTAAAGACAGCCACTCAATAAATGAATGCAATTAGCAGTAAATTTAAGAAATTGAAGCATGAGTTTCTGAAACATCTGAATGTGAATGAGGGACAAATGCCTGAAGAAGAGAAAAGAGCATAAGAAAGTTTTCAGCTGAGCCATTTGAATAATAATAATTCTGCATAGAGCACATACTGTACCTTACTTCAGTAATCCAGGTAAAAAAGGAACTTCCAAAGCTGATTCAACAGAATATTGAGAGCTGTTGCAATGGTGCTTCAGTATTTCTTAAAGGCCCATTTGCTGTATCAGAAGTAGCTAAATTACCAACTCCAATCACCAGTCACCCCCCCATGCCTAAAGAACCCCTCTCCTCCCCCTTACCTCCACAGGCAATGTGCAGCCCCCCGGTTTCAATTCCGTCTTCAACCATGCACATTCACAAAGCATATCATTGAACACAATAGGGTTTTATCATGGGCTGTCATGAAAAACAGCTGGATTTGCATAAAAAATATATTTCGCTTACTGAATCTCACACATCCAAGACCCCCCCCCCCCCCGCTTTTCACTCTCTTTTCCTCTATCTTTCTCTGTCTCTCTCTCTCTTTAATTAACACACATGCACGCACACACGCACACACATATTCTATTTTCATGATTTTAATGCTGCATGATTTTAATAAACAGCTTTAATGATGCAAGGTAGAGTCAGGTCCAAAATTATTGGCACCCTTGTTAATGATGAGCAAAAAATACTGCCTAAAAGACTATATTGTATACTTGAAAAAACTGGAAATGTATATTATTTTATAGTAATACAATTTCTCAGAGAAAGAGTTTCTGTTTAACAAATAATACTTTTTTCTCTCAAAAAGATAGGGGTCCAAAATGTTGTTTCGTTTTCAATACCCTTCAATACCTGAACGTGCGAGGCTAACGGCACTGAGCCTTTAAAAAAAATGTTTTATGAGATTAGAGAACACATTGGGAGGGATCTTAGAATATTCCTCCATAAAGAATCTTTACAAATCATTGATATCCTTTGTCTGTGCTTATGGACTGCCCTGTTCAATTCAAACCACACATTTTCAATGGGGTTCAAGTCCAGAAACTGAGATGGCCATTGCAAAATGCTGATATTGTGGTCAATACACCATTTATTTGTTGATTTTGATGTGTGCTTGGTGTTATGGTCCTGCTGGAACATCCACTTGCGGCCAAGTTTCCCTTTTCCCTTTTCTGCACATGCATCTTTCTTTCGACAGAAAACCTGCCACTGGTGTGCATGGCCAAAGAGCTCTATTTTTCATGTCATCTGACCACAGAACCAGGCATTTACATTTGTTGGATGACATGAAAATAGAGCTCTTTGGCCACGTTGAAAGAAAGATGCATGCAGGAAAGAGGTTTGGACTACTGTAAGGCCTTGTTTCAGGGTAGCTATTGCACTAAGCATTTCTGTATTGCATTAAGCATTTTATATTCTTATTATTTACTAATGGAATACAAGACAGTACCACAGTATGCGATGGCAGTATTACCTATGGCAAATGTAATGAACAAGTTATGTCACCAACATCACCAACAAGGTTCAAATCCAGGTCTACTGCATGCTGCATGCAAGACTGTGATAGCCTGCTGAGCTGTAGTTTAGTTAAGTTTAATGTATCTAATCAAAACCTAAGTGCAGCAACAGCAACTTTGGTTCAGGCAAATAAATCTCAACCCTACATTTGGCTATTCAATTCAAACCGAATACATCAGCAGGCCAAAGTTATATTTAAAAAAAGAATTGAGTTTGCTGCTCTCTCTTTCTTTCCCTCTTTCTTTTTTTCCATTTCACAGACAAAATATCCTCTGTAGCAACTGTCAGTGTTTACCAAGTGGATTGAGTCTTTATCTGAAGCTTGACATCTAATATTTAAAAGAAAATGCCCTGCAGGTCCAATGCTTTTCCATTCCAACCTTCACAAACACATAGCAGGAAAGGGGAGGGAGGGAGAGTTCCCACAGTCAGTCTCACTCACCAGGGAGCGTTGGCAAAGTGACAGAACACCAAACGCCATTCACAGAAATCTAGACTGTCTGAGAACAAGTAATCGCAAATACCTAGAACTAAAGTCTTATGTAATTCTATCAGATGCTCGATTAATTTCTGGGGGAGGCGTGTTAGAAAATGTACTAACGAGACTAGCGAGGTCTCTACCGCTGACACCCAAGAGGATAAAATCCATTCACATGCTACACACAGAAGTTGATACATGGTACCGACTTCAGACGAGTCCCTCCAGAGGAGTCCCTTGAAGCTTGTGGGGGTCGTAGAGCAAAGGTACAGTGTGATGACGTCATGGCACGGGTTTCCAATAGACAGCACAGCCACAAAGTCAAAATTGAAAACTAAAATTAGGTGGAGTTTATTACTTTGTGGCCGTGGTAACTAGTTACGACCCAGGGCAGGACGTCAAAATCAGTGGAGGAAGGTAAGGACAATCCTCCTCAGTGAATTCATAAAAATTGTGAAACATAAGGTACATTATTACTCCTGAACTTATCTTTATTTTATTTCACCTTTATTTAACCAGGTTGGCTAGTTGAGAACAAGTTCTCATTTACAACAGCGACCTGGCCAAGATAAAGCAAGGCAGTGCAACACAAACAACAACACAGAGTTACACATGGAATAAACAAACATACATTCAATAGTACAATAGAAAAAGTCTATATACAGTGTGTGCAAATGAAGTAGGATAACAGAAGTAAGGCAATAAATAATCCATATTGGCGAAATAATTACAACATAGCAATTAAACACGGGAATGGTAGATGTGGTAGATGAGCAGAAGGTGAGTGTACAAGTAGAGGGGTGCAAAGGAGCAAAATAAATGAAATAGATAACCGTATGGGGATGAGGTAGTTGGATGGACTATTTACAGATGGGCTATGTACAGTTGCAGTGATCTATGAGCTGCTCTTACAGCTAATGCTTAAAGCTAGTGAGGGAGACATGAGGCCCCAGCTTCAGTGATTTTTGTAGTTCGTTCCAGTCATTTGCAGCAGAGAACTGGAAGGAAAGGCGGCCGAAGTAGGAATTGGCTTTGGGGGTGACTAGTGAGATATACCTGCTGGAGCACGTACTACGGGTGGATGCTGCTATGGTGACAAGTGAACTGAGATAAAGCTGGGCTTTAACTAGCAAAGACTTATAGTTGACCTGTAGCCAGTGGGTTTGGCGATGCATATGAAGCGAGGGCCAGCCAACGACAGGTCGCAGTGGTGGGTAGTATATGGGTGTCTGGTTACAGTCTAACCAGACACCTAGGTATCAGAACCGTCCAGAGTAGTGATGCTGGGCGGGCGGGCAGGTGTGGGCAGCGATCAGTTGAAGAGCATGCATTTAGTTTTACTTGCATTTAAGAGCAGTTGGAGGCCACGGAAGGAGTGTTGTATGGCACTGAAGCTCATTTGGAGGTTTGTTAACTTGGCTTTGAAAGACCTTAAAAAAGGCAGGGTAGGATAGATATAGGTCTGTAGCAGTTTGGGTCTAGAGTGTCTCCCCTTTTGAAGAGGGGGATGACCGTGGCAGCTTTCCAATCTTTGGGGATCTCAGATGGTACAAAAGAGAGGTTGAACAGACTAGTAATAGGGGTTGCCACAATTTCAGCTGATCATTTTAGAAAGAGAGGGTCCAGATTGTCTAGCCCAGGTAATTTGCAGGGGTCCAGATTTTGCAGATCTTTCAGAACATCAGCTATCTGAATTTGGGTGAAGGAGAAATGGGGGAGGCTTGGGCAAGTTGCTGTGGGAGGTGCAGGGCTTTTGACCGGGGTAGGAGTAGCCAGGTGGAAAGCATGGCCAGCCGTAGAAAAATGCTTCTTGAAATTCTCAATTATCGCAGATCTATTGGTGGTGACAGTGTTTCCTAACCTCAGTCCAATGTGCAGGTGGGAGGAGGTGCTCTTGTTCTCCATGGACTTTACAGTGTCCCAGAACTTTTTTGAGTTTGTGCTACAGGATGCAAATTTCTGTTTGAATAAGCTAGCTTTTGCTTTCCTAACTGCCTGTGTATATTGGTTCCTAACTTCCTGTCACGCCCTGACCATAGAGATCTGTTTATTCTCTGTTGGTTGTGGCGTGATAGTGACTAGGGTGGGTCATCTAGGTGATTAATGGTTTATGTTGGCCTGGTATGGTCCTGTTAATGTAATTTCATAATTCCAATGTTTTCATTAATTGAATTCACTTAGTCTATTTTATGAGAATTTGTAAGATTCTTATTTGCATAAAATAGACAGAGACCAGTCTTATCAAAATTAGATAATAGTATTTATTCTCGGAGCGTGCTGCCATGAAACCACGAACAGCAGTTTATATACAAAATATGACGTCATAGGTTATAAAATGTCCTTCCTCCTATTGACAAGGACAGAATAGTTCAAAAGTTTATTCCCACCCCCTCGCTCGCTCACTCCAGACACACAGTTATCTAGATTAACTTCTGGAATCTTCAGCTTCATCCATCACTATTTAGAAGACAGTTCCAGATAATGGAAAACCCAGGAAAGCACTCGCTGCCTTATCTAAACATCCCAGAGCTAAGTTGAGTCTGTTCAACCATAGGTTAACGATCCTTTCTGCTTACTTAAAACCCACAATTCCAGTCCTCTCCAACCTGGCTGGAATGTTTATTTTTTTTAAATTACCCCCTGTTTCATGCTCCACAATCCCTCCCTTATGAATTAATATTATTAATCAGATATAATAAAACAGAGTATATGTTTTATTAGTTATAGTTCTATTTAAAATGTAGATATTGTTTAGTCATTATTCATGAAATTCCTAACAGGTCCCCAATCAGAGACGGCTGTTGACCAGCACAGTTGTCTCTGATTGGGGATCATATTTAGGCAGCCATTTCCTCATTGTTCTTTGTGGGATCTTGTCTACAGTTAGTTGCCTGTGTGCACACCAGTAGCCTCACGTTTAGTTTGTGCTTGTTTGTTTTGTTTGGTGAGTTTCTATTAATTAAAATATGTGTAACTCTACGCACGCTGCGCCTTGGTCCGCTCCTTATAACGATCGTGACAGAAGATCCCACCAACAATGGATCAAGCAGCTTGCCCGGGAGATAATGGCATCCTGGTCTGTGGAGGAGATTAGCGAGATAACATCTTGGACTTGGGACGACATAATAGCAGAAGAGAAGAGCCTGCCATGGAGGTAGGCGGAAGCAGCGAAGGAGGGAGAGCGACGAAATGGGAGAGTTGTTGAGTTGGTGGAGGATGCACGGATTTGGATTAAAGGAATGTGTTGTCAGTTTGGTGCAACCTGAGTCAGCTCCCCGTACTCGTCCTGAGAAGTGGGTTAAAGTTTCCGAACAATTGAAGCCGGCAAAACGCACCAGGTCTCCAGTGCACCTTCACAAACCAGTGTGTCTTGTGTCAGCTCCTTGCACTTGCCGTGTGAAGTGTGTTAAAGTTCCGGTACCTTTAATGCCAGCTATACGCACCAGGTCTCCAGTACGTCTCCACAGCCCGGTACGTCCTGTGCCTGCTCCTCGCACTCTCCCTCAAGTGCGCTTTCCCAGTCAGGTGCGTCCTTTTCCTGCTCCTCGCACTCTCCCTCAAGTGCGTGTCCCCAGTCAGATCTGTCCTGTTCCTGTTCCTCGCCCTAAGGTGCGTGTCATCTGCCACCTGTACCGGTCCCACGCACCAGGTCTCCAGTGCACCTTCACAAACCAGTATGTCTTGTGTCAGCTCCTTGCACTTGCCGTGTGAAGTGTGTAAAGTTCCGGTACCTTTAATGCCAGCTATACGCACCAGGTCTCCAGTACGTCTCCACAGCCCGGTACGTCCTGTGCCTGCTCCTCGCACTCTCCCTCAAGTGCGCTTTCCCAGTCAGGTGCGTCCTTTTCCTGCTCCTCGCACTCTCCCTCAAGTGCGCTTTCCCAGTCAGGTGCGTCCTTTTCCTGCTCCTCGCACTCTCCCTCAAGTGCGTGTCCCCAGTCAGATCTGTCCTGTTCCTGTTCCTCGCCCTAAGGTGCGTGTCATCTGCCACCTGTACCGGTCCCACGCATCAGGTCTCCAGTGCACCTCCACAGTCCAGTACGTCCTGTGCCTCCTCCCCGCACTTGCCCTGAGGTGCGTATCATCAGCCCGGTGCCACCTGTACTGGTCCCACGCATCAGACCTCCAGGACACCTCCACAGTCCAGAGCTTCCGGCGACAGTTCCCAGTCCAGAGCTTCCGGTGACAGTTCCGAGTCCAGAGCTTCCGGGGACAATTCAGAGTCCAGAGCTTCTGGCGACAGTTCCCAGTCCAGAGCTTCCGGCGACAGTTTCCAGTCCAGAGCTTCCAGCGACATTTCACAGTCCGGAACCTCCAGCGACTGTCCACAGTCCAGAACCTCCTGAGATGGTCTACAGTCCGGAACACCCTGAGACGGTCTACAGTCCGGAACCTTCTGAGACGGTCTACAGTCCGGAACCTCCTGAGACGGTCTACAGTCCGGAAACTTCTGAGACTGTCTACAGTCCAGAACCTCCTGAGACGGTCTACGGTACGGAACCTCCTGAGATGGTCTGCAGTCCGGATCCCTGCTGAGACGGTCGGCGGTCCTGAGCCTCCAGCGACGATCTACGGTTTGGTTTCTCTGGCGACGATCCACGGTCCGGAGCCGTGGGGGGGGTTACTGTCACGCCATGACCATAGAGAACTGTTTATTCTCTGTTGGTTGGGGCGTGATAGTGACTAGGGTGGGTCATCTAGGTGATTCATAGTTTGTGTTGGCCTGGTATGGTTCCCAATCAGAGACAGCTGTTTATCGTTGTCTCTGATTGGGGATCATATTTAGGCAGCCATTTCCTCATTGTGCTTTGTGGGATCTTGTCTACAGTTAGTTGCCTGTGTGCACACCAGTAGCTTCACATTTCAATTGTGGTTGTTTGTTTTGTTTGGTGAGTCTCTATTAATTAAAATATGTGGAGCTCTACACACACTGCGCCTTGGTCGAATCTTTATAACGATTGTGACACTTCCCTGTGATGTTGCATATCGCGGGGGCTATTCGATGCTAATGCAGAACGCCATGGGATGTTTTTGTGCTGGTCAAGGGCAGTCAGGTCTGGAGTGAACCAAGGGCTATATCTGTTCTTAGTTCTAAATTTTTTGAATGGGGCATGCTTATTTAAGATAGTGAGGAAAACACTTTAAAGAATAACCAGGCACCCTCTACTGACGGAATCGTCAGGTCGATGTCCTTCCAGGATACCCGGGCCAGGTCGATTAGAAAGGCCTGCTCACTGATGTGTTTTAGAAAGAGTTTGACAATGATGAGGGGTGGTCGGACCCATTACGGACGCAGGCAATGAGGCAGCAGAGGTGTCTTTGGTTAGGATGATATCTATGAGGGTGCCCGTGTTTATGGAATTGAGGTTCTACCTGGTAGGTTCATTGATAATTTGTGTGAGATTGAGGGCATCAAGCTTAGATTGTAGGATGGCTGGGGTGTTAAGCATGTCCCAGTTTAGGTCACCTAACAGCACGATCTCTGAAGATAGATGGGGGGCAATCAATACAAATATGGTGTCCAGGGCACAGCTGGGGGCAGTAGGTGGTCTATAGCAAGCGGCAACGGTGAGAGACTTATTTCTGGAAAGGTGGATTTTTAAAAGTAGGAGCTCAAATTGTTTGGGCACAGACCTAGATAGTAAGACAGAACTCTGCAGGCTTTCTCTGCAATAGATTGCAAATCCGCCCCATTTGGCAGTTCGATCTTGTCGGAAAATGTTATAGTTAGGGATGGAAATGTCAGGGGTGGTCTTCCTAAGCCAGGATTCAGACACAGCTAGGACATCTGGGTTGGCAGAGTGTGCTAAGGCAGTGAATAAAACAAACTGAGGGAGGAGGCTTCTAATGTTAACATGCATGAAACCAAGGCTTTTACGGTTGCAGAAGTCAACCAATGAGAGCGCCTGGGGAATGGGAGTGGAGCTAGGCACTGCAGGGCCTGGATTAACCTTTACATTACCAGAGGAACAGAGGAGGATTAGAATAAGGGTATGGCTAAAGGCTAACAGAACTGGTCGTCTAGTACGTTCAGAACAGAGAGTAAAAGGAGCAGATTTCTGGGCATGGTAGAATAGATTCAAGGCATAATGTACAGACAATGATATGGTAGGACGTGAATACAGTGGAGGTAAACCTATGCACTGAGTGACGATGAGAGAGATATTGTCTCTCGAAACATCATTTAAACCAGGTGAGGTCACCGCATGTGTGGGAGGTGGAATTAAAGGGTTAACTAAGGTGTATTGAGCAGGGCTAGAGGCTCTACAGTGAAATAAGTTAATAATGACTAACCAAAACTGCAATGGACAAGGCATATTGACATTAGGGAGATGCATTCAGAGCCGAGTAATCATAGGGGTCCAGTGTGTGGCTCGGGCTGGAGACACGGTGATTCAGGCAGCTAGCGGGCTGGGGCTAGCAAGCTAGCAGAAGGGCCTTAGAGGGACGTCGTGACTGAAGAAAGTCTGTTGTAGCCCCCTCATGCTGTTACGTCTGCAGGGCAGTTGTCGTTTATCAGCAGGGCTTCGTGTGGTAAAAAGGCCAATTGGCAGAATAGGTATAGTGTCCAAAGAATTTGTCCGATGGGCCTCTTAAGCTAACAGTCCGATATGCTCTAGACAGCTAGCGGGCCAAGGAGTGTCTGATGGATCTCTTCGGGTAGCCAGGAGACGGGCCTAGCATGGCTAGCTCCAGGCTAGTTGGTTCTTGCTTCGGGACAGAGATGTTAGCCAGGAGTGGCCACTCTGAGAGCAGATAGCTAGCTGCGATGATCCAGGTGAAAAGGTTCAGAGCTTGCGGTAGGAATCCGGAGATATGGAGAAAAGAAAAAAAAAGAAAAAAAGTCAAATTTGCTCTGCTTTGAGTCGCGCTGTGCAGACTGGCGAGAGTTGTCCGCGCTAATGGTAGCTGATGACCGCTAGCAGTTGCTAGTAGCTAGTAGTTAGTTTGCTTGCTAGCTCTGTTGAGGGTTCCGGTTCAGAGATAAAGAAATAGCAGATCCATAACACATTGGGTGAGGCGGAATGCAGGAGAGTATGTTGTAGTTGAGGTTATTAAGAAAAATATTTAAAAAATATGTGTGAAGAAAAAGATATGAAAAAGATATAAAAAGATATATACATGGGACATGACAAGACGAGGACAAAAAGACATTTGACTGCTACGCCATCTTGGTATTTTTATTATTTAGGCTTGCCATAACAAAGGGGTTGAATACTTATTGACTTAAGACATTTCAGCTTTTCATAATTAAAAAAAATGTGTAAACATTTCTAAAAACATAATTAGACTTTGACATATGGGTTATTGTGTGTAGGTCAGTGACAAAAAAAATCTAAATTTAATCTATTTTAAATTCAGTGTTTAACACAACAAAATATAGAAAAAGTCTAGGAGTGTGAATACTTTCTAAAGGCACTGTATGTTCATTATCAACTACATAATTTTACCATATGTAATTATTGGTTTACCCTGCTTTTAAAAGCCACACTCCTCAATTTTCTCCCACCCACAGCGAGCAATAAATTGTAAACTGTAAAGTGAGGGGGGGGGGGGGTTCTTGGCAAATTCAGAAAATTAGTTATTGAACCAAAACCAAAACAAGGGGGCAGTTCACACTGAATTTAAATAACTCTGACGCAGTTACATTTGTCAAGAAGTCCCACCACTCAGTTTACAAACACATATATTATGGGCTCACTGTGGGTGGAGGCAGAGATTGAAGAGTGTGGCTTTAAAGGCTTATGTAGGGCATACAGTATAACATGCAGGACAAGTCCAGATCATACTGATGGGTATCACTTGCTGTCAGTTCTGTAGTGATAAATTATCTCACAGAGTGTGTTCTTTTAGGGGCTTTGACTGTGAGGACTGTGAGGGATGGAGCAGTCTAATATCGCTCTCTCGCTCTCACTTTCTCTCTCTCCAAGGAAGCTACGTTTAGAAGGCATTATGAGGAGGCAAACAGGACACAGAGGGAATAAATCTAGTACCCATCAAGGCCTCCTGGCAATCACTACCTTACAATAACAACACGTGAAGCAGAGAGAGGAAGTAGGGGGGGGGGAGAGAGACAGTGATGCACACAGATTGTGGGAGTAAGAGGAGTTTGAAGGACATTTAGCGAGAGAAAGAGTAAAAGAGACATCAGAACAGCCTCAAATCATCGGGGCATGGACTCTACAAGGTGTTGGAAACATTCTGAAAGGATGCTGACCCACGTTGACTCCAATGCTTCCCCCAGTTCTGTTTAGTTGGCTGGATGTCCTTAGGGTAGTCGACCATTCTTGATACACACTGGAAACGGTTGATCTTGAAAAATCCAGCAGTATGAAAAGTGGGATGAATACGGAGGGTACAGGGCAACAGAAGACAAACAACAGAGGGGCTAATGATCTTGGAGATGGGGAAAGTGGGTAAAGTGGGTGAACTTGAGAAGAGCCCGACCAGGCTCTCTTCCAGGTATGGCTACCGCGGTGGACAAACATCTTGGCCGAGGGTATGCCGACCTCTTCCTCTTGCTCCGGGAAGAGCGGGGGCTGATACCCCAAGGAACACTGGGAAGGCGAGAGCCCAGTGGCAGAGCAGGGAAGGGTGTTGCGGGCGTATTCAACCCACTCGAGATGCTGGCTCCAGGTGGTGGGGTTGGTGGAGACAAGTCCGGGAACATGGTAGGCCACCAAAAGCGTTGCCGCACAAAGACCAGGGTTCGGCTGGGAATGCTGCGCCTCACGGACCTGCTTCCACAACTGAGTACAGTCACCACACACAAGGTGGGAAGGATGGTCTCGGTTCTGAGGGTTTAGCTGCAGGGCTATAGCAGAGTGACAGTGCATCCGGCTTGATGTTCTTGGATCCTGGTCGTAGGAGAGGGAGAAGCTAAACCGTGTGAAAAGCAGGGCCCACCTAGCTTGCCTGGAATTGATACGCTTGGCGTTGCAGATATATTCCAGATTCTTGTGGTCCGTCCACACAATCAATGGATCTTCCGCCCCCTCCAATCAGTGTCTCCACTTCTCCAACTCCATCTTCACAGTGAGAAGCTCACGATTCCCCACATCGTAGTTCCTCTACGTGGTGTTGCGGCTATGGGAGAAGAAGGCACAGGGATGTAACTTGAGGTCCAGGGCAGAATAGTGGAACATGGACAGTCGCCACTCCGACATCCGAAGAATCAACCTACACCACGAGCTGATGCGACGGGCCAGGTTAAACCAATATAGGAGCGGTGGTGAAGTGGTGCTTGAGGTACCAGAAAGTCCGGTCAGCAGCTGGGGACGATGTGAATGGAATCTTGGGGGATGTGAGTGCAGACAGGGGGGATGCCAGGGTGTGTAAAGTGGATAAAGTGGTTATAGAAGTTGTCAAATCCCAGGATACTCTGGACATAGGCTAAGGCCAGTTTGTACTATCAGAACTCAGGATAAGACCCAGATGCAGACAATTGGAGTAAGAAATGTTTATTGACTCAAACAGGGGGCAGGCAAAAGACAGGTCAAAGGCAGGCAGAGGTCCCTAATCCAGGGCAGAATCAATAAGGTACCGAACAGCAGGCAGGCACGAGGACAGGACAGGCAGAGGTTCGTTAATGGGTCAGAGTCAGGCGGGTACAGAACGGCAGGCACGCTCGGGGGTCAGGGCTGGAAGAATGGTCAGAACCGGGGAAACTAGGAAACAGAACTTGAGAAAGCAGGGAGATGGGAAAACACGCTGGTAAGACAAAACAAACTGGCAACAGACAAACAGAGAACACAGGTACAGTATAAATGCACTGGGGATAATGAGGAAGATGGGAGACACCTGAAGGGGGTGGAGACAAGCACAAAGACAGGTGAAACAGATCAGTATGTGACAAGTACAAATGTTGGACAAATGATTAGACCTTAAATCAGCTAGATGCAGACAAAAGTATGCAAGGCAGTATTGAATGTTTCACTGTCTGTCACCTTGATTACTCAAATTATTCTCTTGACCTGTGCACCTACGTTGTGTAGTAACCTCATGATGGGTATAGGGACAATTTGAGTATCATGTAGTAGCCTAAACCTATCGATCTTACATTGAGCTGGGTGAATGGAATATCAATGACAGTCATTCAATATGCTGTAATAGAAATAAGGCCACCCTCATTAAAATAATCACCCTCCTCATCTTAAACGTCACTGGTCAAAATTGTGATGGTGTGCGGGTGCTTTGCTGGTGAAACTTTCAGTGATTTATTTAGAATTCAAGGCACACTCGACCAGCATGGCTACCACAGCATTCTGCAGTGATACGCCATCCCATCTGGTTTGCGTTTAGCGTGACTATCATGTGTTTTTCAAAAGAACAATGACCCAACACACCTCCAGGCTGTGTGGGGGCTATTTGGCTAAGAAGGAGAGTGATGGAGTGCTGCATCATATGATCTGGCCTCCACAATCACCCGACCTCAACCCAATTGAGATGGTTTGGGATGAGTTGGACCGCAGTGTGAAGGGAAGCAGCCAACAAGTGCTCAGCATATGTGGGAACTCCTTCAAGACTGTTGGAAAAGCATTCCTCTTGAAGCTGATTGAGAGAATGCCAAGAGTGTGCAAAGGACAAAATGTGTATTTAGGACAAAAAGTGTGTATTTAGGACAATAAGTGAATTACTTGGTCACGTTTGTTGCAATATTAATTTAGTGCCGTGTTGCAAAAAGAATGCATGTTTTGGAATATTTTTCATCTTTACAGTCTTTCTTCTTTTCATCTGTCAATTAGGTTAGTATTGTGGAGTAACTAGAATGTTGTTGATCCATCCTCAGTTTTCTTCAATCACAGCCATTAACCTCTATAACTGTTTTAGAGCCACCATTGGCCTAATGGTGAAATCCCTGAGCGGTTGCTTTTTTCTCCGGCAACAGAGTTAGGAAGGATAATACACCCAGTCACTGTATCTTTGTAGTGACTGGGTGTATTAAAATGTGTGATCTCTGTTGAACATATTTACAGATCATGGATTATTTTGTAACTTTAGATGAATACATATATGGGATCACGGTTTCATTTGTGAAATATGTTTACATATTCACCGGTTATGGTTGAATTTAAAATACGACATATTCACGGATCATAGTTCTATCTGTGAGTTATGTTGAATATACACACAGCTTTTGTTAGACATATTTACAGAATAAAGAAACAAATCTCACTCCAAAGAACCTCTCAGCCAGTTTCGGGCAAATCTATGGGCAAAATGACCCCTCCCCTTCTGAAATTCGAAAGATGCAAGCATCTGCAGATCATAATTTGTCCAAATGATTAGTTATGGAAAATCTGTGTACCGGTAAGACAATTCCTTTATAGTTGTCACATCCCACAGTCTGTCGTCAACGTGCATCTGTCCACGAGAGATTAGAGAACAAGTGCCAAACACATGCAATGCCGTCATAAATCTGTTGTTAGACTGACATACCATATCAGTTAAATGACAACCTACCTGTCATGACCGTCAACTGGCATGAACCTGGAAAAACCCATGAGACACACCATATTTCAATGGCAGGGGTTGTCATTACTCTTATGTCATAACTACTACTGCCTTTTGAAGATGGTATGTTTGATCACTTAGGAAGAGTCACAGGAACATCAACATTGATGAACAACATTCATAAAATCAATTATTGATGCATGACAACAGCATTAACATTGATAATGCTGTTGCAATAAAAGAGGAATTGAAGGGGTAATGATATAATGATAATAGATGCAAAACATGTACAGATGTAGGTTCTTAATTTGACCAGTTTCTCGCAGCATGAAAATAACCCTGAAGCAACAGGAAATGTGAATTATTGTGTAGATTATAATTAATGGGTCTTTTTGCAGGGGATGATATATTTTTAGTTAGGGCAAATCACGTCTGAATGCTGTGTAGGAAATTTCCTGGGTGGGTGATCAAATTAAGATCTGACATCTGTAGTTCTCATCTTTTACCCCTGCACAATGTGTAGCTTAGTAAATGATGTCCAATGAATGGGTAAGAGATTGGAGTGAATTGGTCAAATTAGAGTCTTTCATGCAATGGAATTAATAAAACGAAAGGATCATTCTCAACCCATAGTTTTTTACCACATAGTGCATTTTATAAGACATTGGTATAAATTAGAAATTAGAATTTCACAACACATGTGGAATTCCTGGTCTCCGGCAGTGTTTGGAACTGCAGATCAGTTCATCTCAGCCTACGCTACCTTTCAGTCTCTAGAACGTTTGGTCCTGACAGAGACATGGATAGCCCCAGAGAACACTACTACTCCAGCCGCTCTCTCTTCATCTGACTACATGTTATCTCATAGTCCAAAAGCATCTGGTCATCGCGGTAGTGGCATAAGGATACTAATTTCTCCTAAGTGGATATTTTCTCTCACCTGTCCATCTCCTCATTTGAATTCCATGTTGTCACTGTCACTTGTCCACTCAAGCTTAATATTGTTGTCATCTTTCACCCACAAGGTGCCCTCAGAGAGTTCCTCAATGAGCTTGACACCTTGATAAACTAATTTCCTGACAAATGCTCACCGCTCTTCGTACTGGGCGTCTTCAACGTCTGCCTTCTATTCATTTCTTTCCAATTCCATCTTTTCACCTCCTTGCCTTTTTTAACCCCAACCTTTCCCAGTCCCCTCCCACTCACAAGGCAGGCAATACGCTTGACCTCATTTTTCCTAACGGATGTTTGCCTACTAATCTCCTGCCACCCCCTCCAGGTCTCCGATCACTACTTTGTTTCCTTTTGCTAAATCCTTCTGCTAAATTCTGCTGAATCCTTCACCCTCGAGTCTCCTGATTCTGCCTCTTCGACCCTACTCTCCTCCCTTTCCACATCCTATGACTCACACTGTCCCCCTTTCCTTCCGGCCGACTTGGCCCTCCACTCCTGTTCCATGGCTGAGAGACACATTGCGAGCTTACAGAACAGGGTTGTGGTCAGCTGAGCAAAAATAAAGTAAAACTAAACTTCTGGAGGACCTATCATCCTTTTACTACCTCATCTCTACCTTCTCTTCCTCTGTATCCGCTGATAAAGCCCCTTTAATCACTCTACATTTCAAGCTTCTGCCTCTAACCCTAGGAAATTCTTTTCCACCTTCTCCTCCCTTCTTAATCCCCAACCCCTCCCTCCTCCCTCTCTGCGGATTACTTCGTCAACTACTTTGAAAAGTAGGTAGACGACATCCTCTCCTCTTTCACTCAGCCTATTGGGTCCACTGGTCCCACTCACACAGAACTACCCTACGCCTTGCCCTCTTTCTCCCCTCTCTCTCCAGATGAAATCCTGCAACTAGTGAGATCCATCCTCCCAACAACCTGCCCGCTCAACCCTATCCCCTCCTCCCTTCTCCAGACCATTTCTGGAGATCTTCTCCCATTCCTCACTTCCCTCATCACCTCATCCCCCTCTGACTTCAAAATTGCCGGAGTCACTCCCCTTCTCCGGAAACCAACACTTGACCCCTCTGACGTCAAAAACTACAGACCGGTATCCATTCATTCTTTTCTTTCCAAAACACTTGAGCATGCTGTCTCTTTTTTTAGAACGATCTTCTTGACCCTTGACGGGTCCCTCATCGGAGACCGCTCTCCTCTGTGTCACGGAGGCTCTTGGCACTGCCGAAGCTGACTCTCTCTCCTCTGTGTCACGGAAGCTCTCGGCACTGCCGGAGCTGACTCTCTCTCCTCTGTGTCACAGAGGCTCACGGCACTGCCGAAGCTGACTCTCTCTCCTCTGTGTCACGGAGGCTCTCGGCACTGCCGAAGCTGACTCTCTCTCCTCTGTTCTCATCCTTCTTTCTGCTACCTTTGACATCAGATCCTCCTCTCCACCCTCTCAGGTTCTGGGCATCTCAGGCTCTGCACACTCTTGGATTGCATCCTACCTGGCAGGCCGCTCCTACCAGGTGACGTGGAGAGGATCTGTGTCTGCAGCACTGACTCTCACTATTGGTGTCGCGCAGGGCTTGGATCTAGGCCGTCTCTTTTCTATACACTAAGTCACTCGGCTCTGTCATATCCTCACATGGTCTCTCCTATCATTGCTGTGCGGATGACGCTCATCAATTTTTCTTCTTCCTTCCTTCTGACACCCAGGTAGCAACATGCATCTCTGCATGCCTGGCAGATATCACAGCTTGGATGTCGGCCCACCACCTCAAGCTCAGCCTCGGCAAGGCGGAGCTTCTCTTCCTTCTGAGAAAGGCCTGTCCATTCCAAGACTGTTCCATCACGGTTGACAACTCCACACTGTCTCCCTGCCAGAGTGCAAATAACCTTGCCGTGACCCTGGAGAACACCCTGTTGTTCTATGCTAACAGTGACTCTAACAGTGACTCGCTCCTGCAGGTTCATGCTCTACAACCCATAGAGTATGACCCTACCTCACACAGGAAGTGGCACAGGTCCTAATCCAGTCATCTCCTGTCTGGACACTGCATCTCATTGTTGGCTGGCTCGTCCCTACCATCAGGCTATGCTCAAACCCTACACCCCAACCTGAGTACTCTGTTCTGCCACCACTGGTGTCTTGGCCCTCCCACCCTTAAGGGAGGGCAGCTCCCGCTCAGCCCAGTTAAAGCTCTTCTCTGTCCTGGCACCACAATGGTGGAACCAGCTTCCCCCTGAGTTCCGGTCCATCTTCCGAAAACATCTGAAACATTACCTCTTCAAAGAGTATTTTAAATAATCCCACAGCAGACCCCCCCCCCCTCCACCCATTAAACTACAAATATTAAAGATAATACATTCGTAAACTAGCACTCGCACTTTACATTTTTTCCTCCTTACTAGCATTGACTTTAATGATAGCTACTTTATCGAGCTGTCAGCAAAATCAGTGCTAGTGTACATAATGTACATAATTTTCCAACCTAAGGGGTTTCTAAAGGAAACTCCCTATTGAGTAGCATATAATTTTAGAATCCATCTCTGCTTACACCTAGACTGTAGAAGTTAATGGCAGATGCCTCGTATCCCCCCCCCCCTCTCTCTCTCCATTTGTAGACTAAAACTATATAGGGACTAATATCCAATTAGCTTGATTATTAATTAAATGAAGCACTCATGTGAGAGTGGGTGAGTGTGGGTGGAACGGCACACAGGGGGCGACTGTTGAGATGGGTCTGGACTATCAGAGGCAGCAGAGTGATTATACTGGATGGCCATTATACCCATCCAGGGGTCTCCTTTCTCCCTGCTCTGCTTCTTTGGCACACTGGAGCCTCAGAGGTGTGTGTGTGTGTGTGTGTTTTTGGGTTAAGGTTAAGGTTAGGGCAAGAGTACGGGTTAGGTTTAGGGACTGAATTGTGTGTCCCCAGAAGGTTAGCTGTACAAGACTGTAGGTGTGTGTGTGTGTGTGTGTGTGTGTGTGTGTGTGTGTGTGTGTGTGTGTGTGTGTGTGTGTGTGTGTGTTGTGTGTTGTGTGTTGTGTGTGTGTGTGTGTGTACTGGGAAGAGGGGTTGTTGGACTGGTGACAGGAATTTGAAAGATTAGATTTTGGTAACACTCTACAACAGCCACCTGTGCTCAATGCATTATTATAAACATACGATAGACATTGTGCGTATTTATGACAGCTCGTATAGAGAAATACATAGATAATTAAGGCCAGGATTCAATTCGTCTTTAAAGGCATATCTCCAGACTTTCGATGAGATCGAGTTCATGAGTCCCAGCCAAAGCCCATATATAGTGTCAGATGAGATCAAAGGTCATTCAAGTAACCCATTCAATGAACCCCTTGTTTATAATGCACTAATAGCATTACACAGCATTTGAGGTGCATTAGAGCAAGACCTTGTTTCCCCTGTTGCCCTGTTCAGATTGGGTTGATAGGATGTAGGGTGGTACCTAGAGGCCAGAGAAGTATACAGAGAACACCTTTCCTACCTACCTGTCTGTTCCTATTCATTAGAGTGAGCTCAGCTGCACCAACACCCCTCTCATCCGCCCTGCTGTCTTCCCATGTTGAACCTGTCTGGGGACAAGGCTGACTCTGAACGTGTTCCCAATTGGCACCCTATTCCCTATATAGTGCAATAAAGTAGTGCACTACAAAATGGAACAGTGTGCCATTTGGGATGCCCCCTGTGTCCTTGCACAACAACAGGCACCATTATGATCGGGTATGATCAGCCTCAGGCCAGAATCTTTCAGCTGTTGATTCAAGTGGGGAATCTCTCTCCCTCAATCTTTCTCTTCAGGTCATGCGAACAGTCCCCTCTGGGCTTGACGGGTGGGTTCGGGTAGGTGTCGGTGCGGAGAGAGAAATGTCTTTGCCAATCAGCAGAGACCCCCTCAACCTTGTACCGAGGTTCCATCCAGACGTCTGTCTGTCTGTCTGTCTGTCTGTCTGTCTGAGAGAGAGAGAGAGAGAGAGAGAGAGAGAGAGAGAGAGAGAGAGAGAGAGAGAGAGAGAGAGAGAGAGAGACACAATGCAGATGAATTCCCATCAGCTTGCCGTCGTCCCTTTTTCATGTCATGTCCGTTAAGTCTCTCGACACTACACATAGGTAACTTCACACGTACAGTGGGTGTGTGAACAACAGTGTGTGAGTATATAACGTTCTCTGAAAATTATAATCAGAAAAAGATTCTTTACAAAAAAAAGAGGTCCTTGTTTGATTTCCGAAGGGTTTTTCATTTTAGGCCCCTGTTGGAGCCCATTCTCACTGTGTATTTCATTAGACAGGAGGACTGCAGAGCAGGGGTTGTGCTTTTCATTATAAGCCATGTCTTTGAGATAGGATGTAAATCAGGAGGTCAGGGGGTCTGCAGCATGCATTCATTCTGAAGCTATGTTAGAACATAGAGGAAGCCTTGCCTCCAACAACTAATGTTATATTGCACATCACTGGCCTGGATCTGGAGCAGAGGATGAAGGCCTTGTAAAATGTTTTCAGTGCCGGGCGCCCTTCTTCGAATTATAGGTACCACATCCTGGCCCGAAGATATGCTTGTTCACAACTTAAAGCATACCTTGACTTAAATGTTACATCTGTTTTTAAATTATGCTATAGCCTGGCTCTATGGCAGTTTGGTACATAAATTACTATCCAGGCTCTACTGGCATCCAAAGTCTACAGTCTTTGCTATTAAAGGCCCAGCGCAATCAAACACTTGATTATCCTGTGTTTTATTTATATTTTCACACTATGAGGTTGGAAGAATCCTGTGAAATTGTGAAAATAATGATAATGTCCTCATAGTGTAAGAGCTGTTTGAAAAGGCCAGCAGTCTGTTGTGATGGGATGGAGTTTTGGCCTCCCTGGTGACATTAGTTAATAGACCAATAAGAAAGAGAGTTCCAAACATCTCTGCCAATAACAGCTAGTTTTCCGTTTTCTCATCCACTCTCAGGCCACTCCCAGACAGGCCACAATCCCAGAGAGTCCTAGTCCTTTTTGTTACCCTCTAGCAACGAGCAATCCCGTATCCGGGAGTGTAATCATAGCCTCAAGTGCATTACCATAACGCAACTTTTCCTATTCATGAAAATCGCAAATGAAATTAAATAAATATATTCAAACACAAGCTTAGCCTTTTGTTAACAACACTGTCATCTCAGATTTTCTAAATATGCGTTACAGCCAACGCTAGACAAGCATTTGTGTAAGTTTATCATGGCATAATGCTATGCTAGCTCTGCCGGCTGCAGGCAACATTTTCACACAAATAAGAAAAGCAACCAAATTAAATCATTTACCTTTGAAGAACTTCGGATGCTTTCACTCAGGAGACTCCCAGTTAGATAACAAATGTTCCTTTTTTCCAAAAATATTATTTTTGTAGGTGAAATAGCTCCTGTTTCTTCATCATGCTTGGCTGAGAAATCAAAATTTCCTCCATAATATCGACAGAAACACGGCAAACGTTGTTTTGGATCCATCCTCAAGGTGTTTTTAACATATGTATTCAATAATATATCCGTCGAGGCAGTTGGTTTCTCATAAGAAACGATTGGAAAAATGGCTACCTCAGTATTTTACGCAAGGTTTTTTCTGGGAGACACCATGCGACCACTCGCCCTATATAGTCTCTTACAGCCATTCTCCAATGGAAATGCCTAAAAAGACGTCACAATGCTGTAGACACCTTGGGGAAAACGTGGAAAACGTAAGTTGACTCCTAGCTCCTTCACAGCCATATAAGGAGTCATTGGCATGAGGCGGTTTAAAAAAATGCGGCACTTCCTGATTGGATTTTTATCTGGGTTTCGCCTGTAACATCAGTTCTGTGGCACTCACAGACAATATCTTTGCAGTTTTGGAGACGTCAGAGTGTTTTCTTTCCAAAGCTGTCAATTATATGCATAGTTGAGCATCTTTTCGTGACAAAATATCTTGTTTGAAACGGGAACGTTTTTTATCCAAATATTAAAAGAGCGCCCCCTATATCCAACTAGTTTTAAGAAGCTATTTATTTATGTTATTTTTGGGGACCATCTTAATTGAAAACAATCCCTGTAAGGTATAATTGTTACCCCAAAATTATTTGATATTGAGATTAAAATGGCTGAATTGGAACTTTAACACACACAGTTAATCTGATAGACACAATTTTTGTTCAATAGAGTAGGAGATCAATTAAGCATAATGATTTGTGGGTTGAAGACAATTAAATCTTTCTTAAGGTTCTCAGAGCAGAGAAAAAGAGCAGTTGTGTTAGATCAGTGATTATTTCAAGAAAGAGAGCAGAAAGGATGCATTTTCAAATTTCTCTCAGAAAGGCTTTGCTTTCCATTTAATAAAATAAAGATTAAGGTGAATTCCCATCCTCCTATGTTTTATTACTTTATGTTCTTAACTTCTTTGTCAACATTAAAGAACGTATACCAATTTACTTTTGATGTAACGCTGAGCTGCTTCGCGTTGATGAATTCCACTCAAAGGAAAACCTATCTACTTGTTTAGTTAGAGAGAAGGGACGATGCAGGCAAACAAAACCAATAACGAAAATGTTTTTGATGACGTCAGAAATAGTGTGAGTCTATGTGACAACAATAGGCCTGAAGCGTTTGTTTCACGCTGTGCTTAATTCCAGAAGAATAATGATAAAAATACACAATCTCAAATGGCAGTGAGTACAGTAAAGAGAAAGATAGAACATGCCATTTCCCTATCTGAGGGATGATCGAACTCTGTGAGGGAGCTTGCATAAATCACAGTCCTAGTTAGCTTTGACCTCTAAATGAACCCGTACTCTCTATTCACCCATGACTGCGTAGCCACGCACGTCTCCAACTTAATCATAAAGTTTGTTGACGACACAACAGTGGTAGGCCTGAATACCAACAATATATGACACAGCCTACAGGAAGGAGGTGAGGGCCCTGGTGGAGTGGTGCCAGGAAAATAGCCTCACCATCAATGTCAATAAAACAAAGAAAGCAATAGGTCGCAGTGGAGAGGGTCACAAGCTTCAAGTCCGTCGGCGCATACATCACTGATGATCTGCAACAGCGCCTATTCAACTTCAGGAGGCTGAAGATATTTGGTTTGGCCCCTAAGACTCTCACAAAATTGTACAGATGCACCATTGAGAGCATCCGGTCGGCCAGTATCACATTGTCATTGAATATATATATATGTATATACAGTATACAGTCAAAAGTTTGGAAACACTGATGCATTGAAGGGTTTTTCTTTATTTTACATATTTACTACATTGTAGAATAATAGTGAAGACATCAAAACGATGAAATAGCACATATGGAATCATGTAGTAAGCAAAAAAGTGGTAAGCTATTTACACACTCTTGGCATTCACTCAACCAGCTTATTTTCCCTGAATGTTGTTACGTTACAGCCTTATTCTAAAATGGATTACATTTTTTTTAAACCCTCAACAATCTACATATAATACCCCAATACTGACAAAGCGAAAACAGATTTTTAGATATTTTGACACAATGACTTCTTGAAGACAGTCCTAACATAAATACTGTAAACTGAAGCCGAATATCTCCAACAAAGAATACTTTGCCACGAGGGTAGAAAGCCATCCTGCATCCACAGCAATTAAGGCATCAAACTTCCTTGGAGCGCGAGGAGGGTGATCAGAAAATGTAGCTCCACATTTGGGCAAAAACTCAGTAAATACAGATCTGTGTTTATCTCCCCCCCCCCCCCAAAAGCCTACCCCTTCCCCAGGATTTGGGTGTGCATCCCAAATGGTACAGTATTCTCTATATTGTGCGCTATGGGCTCTGGTCAAAACTAATGCACTATATAGGGGATAGGGTGCCATTTGGGACACAGAACTGGGGCCCAATGGCAGCGGTATCTCATGCATCCCAATACCTGGAAAGTGCCATCTGGATGAGGGAAATATTAATGACAAACACAGATCCCAGCATGTCTCCCAGTTCTAATCAAGCCGTGCTGCTTCCACAGTGCTCTGTTTTCTAGGGAATTGGGGGGGAAACAGCCTGTGTGCTGAAGCACGATTGATGCTTTGTGTGGCGTCTGAATACAAATGAAGGATTTGTCAAACTGGGTCCCAATAGATTACCATAGAGCACAGGGGTAATTATGCACACAGTTGATTGAATGGAGTCAAAACAAGGGGATGTGTAAACTTGTGACTGCCACTGCGTTTGATTTCCATAGAAATGGGGCTTGGTGACACACAAACGAGGCACAAACGCACATGCAAACTCGCACGCTCGTGCACACACACAAACATGCATGGATATACAGTGCTTTCAGAAATAATTCATACCCCTTGACTTATTCCACATTTCGATGCGTTACGGCCTGAATTCAAAATGGATGAAAAAAATTTTTTCTCACCCATCTACACACAATACCCCATAATGACTAAGTGAAAACATGTTTTTAGAAATGCTTGCAGATCAAATCTAATTTACATAAGTATTCACACCCCTGAGTCAATACATGCTATATTCACTTTTGGCTGTGATTACAACTGTGAGTATTTCTTGGTAAATCTCTAAGAGCTTTGCACACCTGGATTGTACAATATTTGTACGTTATTATTTTTTAAATATTTCAAGCTCTGTCAAGTTGGTTGTTGATCATTGCTGGACAGCTATTTTCAAGACTTGCCATAGATTTTCAAGCCAATTTAAATCAAAACTCTAACTTGGCCCCTCAGGAACGTTCAATGTCGTCTTGGTCAGCAACTCCAGTGTATATTTGGCCTTGTGTTTAAGGTTATTGTCCTGCTGAAAGGTGAATTTGTCCCCCAGTGTGTAACGGCCGATGGTGGAAGAAGGTGAGGACCAAGGTGTAGCGTCGTAAGTGTTTGTTATTTTAATGGTAAAACTGAACACTATCAAACAAGCAACAAAAGAACAACCGAAACAGCTCCGTCAGGTGCAAAACACACTACACAGAAAATAACTACCAACACCACACAGGTGGGAAAAGGCTACCTAAGTATGGTTCTCAATCAGAGACAACGATAGACAGCTGCCTCTGATTGGGAACCATACCAGGCCAAACACAGAAATACAAAACATAGAACAAAACATAGAATGCCCACCCCAACTCACGCCCTAACCAAACAAAATAGAGACATAAAAAAGGAACTTAGGTCAGGATGTGACACAGTGTCTGTCTGTTGTAAAGCAGACTGAACCAGGTTTCCTCTAGGATTTGCCTGTGCTTAGCACTATTCCGTTTCTTTTTATCCTAAAAAAACTTCCTAGTCCTTGCCGATGACAAGCATACCCATTACATGATGCAACCACCACTAAGCTTGAAAATATTAAGAATGTTAATTAGTGATGTGTGCGTTGGATTTGCCCCAAAAATAAAGTTAATCCCTTTGCCAAAATTGTTGCAGTTTTACTTCAGTGTCTTATTGCAAACAGGATGCATGCCTTGGCTTTTTAAAAATTCTGTACAGGTTTCCTTCTTTCACTCTGTCATTTGGGTTAGTATTGTGGAGTAACTATGATGTTGTTGATCCAATCTCAGTTTTCTCCAGAATTCAAAAGTAGATAGATAACAGTCAACGCATTCAATCTCATGTACTGTATATTATATTCAGAAGCACACACCTAGACCCAGAAATAACATTACCATAAAGACACAAATCAAATTAAAGTTTCTTGGTCGCATACACAGATATGCAGCTGTTATCGCACGTGTAGCGAAATGCTTGTCTTTCTAGCTCCAACAGTGCAGCAATAATAACTAGCAATACAACAACAATACACATATAGTCAACAAAACATTTTTTTATCAAATAAAAAATACCAGAACGAGCAATGAGTCCGGAATATAAATAAATACACTGAGTGTACAAAGCATTAAAAACACCTGCTCTTTCCATGACACAGGTGAATCCAGGTGACGGTTATAATCACTCATTGATGTCACTCGTTAAATCCATGTCAATCAGTGTAGATGAAGGGGAAGAGACAGGTTAAAGAAGGATTTTTAAGCCTTGAGACATTATTGATACATGGGATAGTGTACCGTTCAGAGAATGAATGGGCAGGTTTGTGTCAAAAACTAAAACGCTGCTGGGGTTTTCACGCTCAACAGTTTCACAGTCGAATGTTTTCGACTCCTTGTAGAGTCCATGTTCCGACCAATTGAGGGAGTTCTGAGGGCGAAATGGGGGGGGGGGGGGGGGGGGTGCAACTCAATATTAGGAAGGTTTACTTCATGTTTTACTTGAAAATAATGGAGAGCCGCACAATCTAAGAGCTCAGATGCAAAAATGTAATGTCCAACGTTTCGACAGGCACGCTGTCTTCATCAGGGTACTTAATGTTTTATACATGCAGTGTGTGTGTGTATATACACTACCATTCAAAGGTTGGGGGTCACTTGTCCTTGTTTTTGAAAAGAAAATCAAATTTTTTGTCTATTAAAATAACATCATGTTGATCAGAAATACAGTGTAGAATGTTTTAAATGACTATTGTAGCTGGAAATGGATGATTACTTATGGAATATCTTTATAGGCGCACAGAGGCCCATTATGTGCAACCATCACTCCTGTGTTCCAATGACATGTTGTTTTAGCTAATTCAAGTTTATCATTTTAGAAGGCTAATTGATCATTAGAAAAACCTTTTGCAATTATGTCAGCACAGATGAAACCTGTTGTTCTGATTAAAGAAGCAATACAACTGCCTTTCTATAGACGAGTTGAGTATCTGGAGCATCAGCATTTGCGGGTTCAAATAGAGAATCAAAATGTCCAGAAACAAATAACTTTCTTCTGAAACTCGTCAGTCTATTCTTGTTCTCATAAAGGAAGTCTATTCCATGTGGGAAATTGCCAAGAAACTGAAGATCTCGTACAAGGGAGGCCCCGGTGCACAACTGAGCAAGAGAACAAGCACATTAGAGTGTCTAGTTTGAGAAACAGACACATCACAAGTCCTCAGCTGGCAGCTTTATTAAATAGTACCCACACCTTTCTCAACATCAACAGTGAAGAGGCGACTCTGCGATGCTGGCCTTCTAGGCAGAGTTCCTCGTTCCAGTGTCTGTGTTCCTTTTCCCATCTTAATCTTTTATTTTTAATGGCCAGTCTGAGATATGGCTTTTTCTTTGCAACTCTGGCTAGAAGGCCAGCATCCCGGAGTTGCCTCTTCACTGTTGACGTTGAGACTGTGAAAAGGGAAAATCAATCCCAGAAGAACAGCGAAGGACCTTGTGGAGATGCTGGAGGAAACAGGTACAGGAAACAGGTATCTAAATCCACATTAAAATGAGTCCTATATCGACATAAACTGAAAAATCCGCTCAGCAAGGAAGAAGCCACTGCTCCAAAACTGCCATAAAAAAGCCAGACTGTGGTTTGCAACTGCACATGGAGACAAAGATCATACTTTTTAGAGAAATGTCCTCTGGTCTGATGAAACAAAAATAGAACTGTTTGGCCATAATGACCATTGATATATTTGGGGGGAAAAGGGGGATGCTTGCAAGCCGAAGAACACCATCCCAACCATGAAGCACGGGGGTGGCAGCATCATGTTTTGGGGGTGCTTTGCTGCAGGAGGGACTGGTGTACTTCACAAAATAGATGGCATCATGAGGGGGGGAAATTATGTGGATATATTGAAGCAACATCAAGACATCAGTCACAAAGTTAAAGCTTGGTCACAAATGGGTCTTCCAAATGGACAATGACCCCAAGCATACTTCCAAAGTTGTGGCAAAATAGCTTAAGGACAACAAAGTCAAGGTATTGGAGACCTCAATCTTATAGACAATATGTAGGTGTAACAGTATAGACTTTACGCCCGTCCCCTCGCCCGAGCGCGAACCAGGGACGCTCTGCACACATCAACAGTGTCACGTTCTGACCTTTATTTCCTTTGTTTTGTATTTATTTAGTATGGTCAGGGCGTGAGTTGGGTGGGCAGTCTGTTTGATTTTCTATGATTTGGGAATTTCTATGTTTCGGCCTAGTATGGTTCTCAATCAGAGGCAGGTGTCATTAGT
Organism: Oncorhynchus kisutch; assembly: GCF_002021735.2. NCBI lineage: Eukaryota > Metazoa > Chordata > Actinopteri > Salmoniformes > Salmonidae > Oncorhynchus > Oncorhynchus kisutch. Next base: position 41,220,866 of record NC_034174.2, on the reverse strand, counting down.
TGTCTCTGATTGAGAATCATACTTAGGTAGCCTGGGTTGCACTGTTGGTGGGTGATTGTCTATGTTAGTGGCTTGTGTCAGCACAGGTCTCATTTGTAGCTTCACGGTCGTCATTGGTTTATTGTTTTTGTTACTCTTTTGTATAGTGTTGCAGTGTTCAGTGTTCTCTTTATTAAAATTCACTATGAACACATACCATGCCGCATTTTGGTCCTCTGATCCTTCTCGCCTCTCCTCTTCAGATGAAGGGGAGGAAGACCGTGACAAACAGTCACCCTCGAAGCATCGTTACCCATCGCTCCACAAAAGCCGCGGCCCTTGCAGAGCAAGGGGAACCACTACTTCAAGGTCTCAGAGCAAGTGACGCCGCCGATTGAAATGCCACTAGCGCGCACCACCGCTAACTAGCTAGCAATTTCACATCGGCTACATAGGCAGAACTGAAAAAGCGTGTGTGAGCAAGGAGGCCTACAAACCTGACTCAGTTACACCAGCTCTGTCAGAAGGAATGGGCCAAAACTCACCCAACATATTGTGAGAAGCTTGTGGAAAGATACCCGAAACGTTTGACCCAAGTTAAACATTTTAAAGGCAATGCTACCAAATACTAATTGAGTGTATGTAAACTTCTGATCCACTGGGAATGTGATGAAAGAAATAAAAGCTGAAATAAATAATTATCTCAACTATTATTCTGACATTTCACATTCTTAAAATAAAGTGGTGATCCTAACTGACCTAAGACAGGGAATTTCTACTAGGATTAAATGTCAGAATTGTGAATAACTGAGTTTAAATGTATTTGGCTAAGGTGTTTGTAAACATCCGACTTCAACTTTATATATATATATATAGTACCAGTCAAAAGTTTGGACACACCTACTCATTCAAGGGTTATTCTATATTTCTACAATATTCAAAATGTTTACGATTTTTTACAATGTCGAATAATAGCGCAGACATCAAAACTATTAAATAACACATATTGAACCATGTGTCAATATTTTCTCAAGCAACATTTATAACACTTGAAGCAATAGGTCAACCCTACATTTATATTGCTGAATTATTTTAGCATCTGGTAAAAGGTGCATCCACTGGTTGCAATCCACCAGTAGCCACAGTTTGTAGACACACTTCCCTGAACACACCCACACCTCCCCAACAACACACACCTACCACAGATAGACAAATAGACAAATCCCAATAGATGCACGCCCTGAGGGCTATCAGTTGAACCACTGACATTTACAAACCTTACTATGCACCTGCAACATAACAACCGCCAGAACAAAAAAGAGAAAGCTATTTCATTTTCTCTCTCTCTCTTTCCTTTTCTTTTTCTTCCTCTTCGTTTGTGATTTGTGGGTGGGAGTGGAGAAGGGGAGAGGTGGATAGGTGGGGACAACAGAAAACAGGCAGAGATTAGCACTAGCTAATAATCCCCTCTTTCAACACGTAGCCTCATATTTCTAAATTAAAGAGGAGTGCAGAAGGGCTTATTAAACATTAAAGGCCGCTCCATCACAGCTCTTCAGCGCAGCGTGTCTGCCCACCCCTCCCTTCTCTGCCCCCTGCTTCCCACCCCCACCCCGGGGGCTGCACTGCACCCTGGATTTGTGGCGAGTAAACTAAACCCCATACATCATATCCACATCAGGCCCACAGAGTTCAGGCACGGGCCAATCATTTTGAGGTTAAACAATGTAATTTGGATCTCGTAAATGCAATTTATTTTCGGCCAACAGGAAAAAGTTCCAACATTTTTCTTTTTTTTCTTTGGATTAAAAGGAGGGCGATATTTGGGCAAGGGGGAGGGATTCCTGTTGAGACAGGGGTGTTAATACAGACTATTTACTGTACTTTATGTGTTGGCTGCGCACCTGTCATTGTTTCTGTGGTGGTTTTGGAGAGGATATCATGTCATGCTCCCGAAACATAGGTGAGTGAGAATCAGAGGATGATGTTTCAAGCCATAGGGGGTCAGAGTAATCACAAGGCAATGAGCCATAAGTAAAGAGGTGTACGGTGTCCATTTTATGACACCCTCAGCCTCAAGCAAAGTCACTTATAGCTAGTCACCTAGAAGTGCTTCTTCCGACCCCCTAGTTTAACATCTAATCCCACGGATGGTATTATCATCCTGCCTGTTATCCTTTTTATTTGTGGTTGCTTTATGTCTCATTAATGTCTCTGCAGTGATTTGAAGACATGTAGAAAATCTCCAGCAGTTTAGAGGATTAGGAGCTACAAACGTGCCTTTTGGAAGAAAAAAAAGGCTAGCCATCGGAGTGATACAAGTGAATTAAGAGATTAAGATGGTTTATGAAGACTGATTACAAAGCCACAGGGGTTTCTGAATAGAAAGACAAACCTTGAGATGGGATAATTCCCTTGTACTTTTCTCTCATGCTCAGGCTATTATTTCACTTTGCACTTTCTTATCGGAATCGATTTGAAAGGGAAAAACAGATTAAGAGGAAGGGACAACAGAGAGAGAGAGAGAGAGAGAGAGAGAAATGGCATAGGCAGAGGCAGGGTTAGTTTATACAATCAGATTCCTTATTTTGTATTTATATTGCGTTGTAATTATATTTACAGTAAGAAAGGTGTTTTATTTTTATTTTATCCAACTGTGGAAAACTACTGCTGTTTTACCAGGATAAAGAATGGAGAGATTGGAACTGGACATGTCAGTTAATTAACCACTTTACTGTGGCCGCTAACAGTGGCAGACAACACTCTGGCTAACAACACTTTCTCATCACTTCCCAGTCATGACCATGGTCCAAAACAAAACCGTGTTGATCTGAAAAAGCAACTGCAAACTAGCCAAATCAATACTTCCAGGAATTAACCTGGAACAAATCGATCCAAAAATGCTTGCTTGCCAAGCACTGCTGCTCCTTGGTCCCGGCAAAGTGTTAAGGACCAGCAGAACAAACGGAATGAATGAGAAAAAAAGGGGAGAACAGATAGGTAGGGAAATAGAAAGTGCTGGCCACTGAAAAGTCTCCAAACAAAGAGGATATGTGAGACGTGTTCCTCAAGCCTTTCCCTTACAAGAAGAGCCAGTAAGCACTTTTCTCTGAGCTGAAACGCTCGCTCTCGTGCTCATGTCCCATCAGCAGTTTTTGGCGCAGAGCACGAACGGCAGATCCAGGTGAGAAGAGTAAATGTAAAGAATTTCTCCCCCATCAGTCTCTTTCACTGTCTCACACAGCTTTCCCTACCGCTCTCCCTCTGCTTTTCTCACCCTCTGCCAATATTTTTCTCTCTCTCTACTAGTCCCTCTCATTCTCACTCTTGGCAACTCTCCCTCTTCATTGTCTCCCTGGAGATATTTTCAAACCCCTATCCCCCTGTTTCATTCACATTCTCTACTTCATTCAATATTTTCCTCTTCTCTGTCACTGCATGTAGTGAGAATTCCCATGCGTTTGGAGTCTCATCCAGAGATCATGCCCCTCCATACATCTTTTTCTCATCTCATGCTATGCTATCAGCCTCTAGCGACGAGAGAACCAATGGGAGAGTGACACAATGCTGTGGCAGTTCATGTTCATGTTATCATTTCCATAGCCCAAGATATCCCCTCCGGTTCTCCCAACCAGTTTTTGTACTTACATGCAGTAGCCTACTGTATTTACAGAATATGTCACCATGATTTATGGTCAGGTTGTTTTAAATAAAATGTTGAAAATGTTCTTGACACAAAGCATATTGTTATGATATTGAACTAGGCATATTCATATCAATTATAGTTTTCTGTTGCTTTCTTTTATCACATAGTGGGTAATGGTATTTTTGCACCTTGTTTACTGATAAAGGACAGAAAATATGAGCAGATTACACACACATACATACACACACACACACGCACGGTTCCCTGGTGGATGAATAGCTATTCAAGCGACCGGAATCCACCCTGCTGTGAACACCACTCTCCCAAGGAAGTGAAGCTGGGACACAAATCACATTTTCTGCACAATTAAAGTGGATCCATGGCTAAGTGTATTAGCGCCTCACTCTCCGCTGGAGCCCTGGGAGCCAGCAGGATCCAACAGTACGTCCCCTTACTTCCATTGCTCCTTTCCCTATAATGACAATGTGATGAAGATGACTCCATCCCCATCCTTTAATTAGTTTCTCAAATTTCAAATGTATTTATAAAGCCATTTTTAATACAGATGTAGAAGCAAGGTGGCTAGGAAATACTCCATAGAATGGCAGGAATCTAGGAAGAAACCTAGAGAGGAACAAGGCTCTGAGGGGTGGTCAGTTCTCTTCTGGCTGTGCCGGGTGGAGATTATAAGAATGCATGGCCATTTAAGGCCATATTGTTCTTCAAGATGTTCAAACGTTCATAGATGACCAGCAGGGTCAAATAATAATCAGTGGTTGTAGAGGGTGCAACAGGTCAGTACCTCAGGAGTAAACATCAGTTGGCTTTTCATAGCCACGCATTCAGATAATAAAATAAAATAAAATGGTATTGTTGCTGATGGCAATAGAGCCCCACAGTAGAGGTGTCATAATACCCATAAAACCTTTGCTGTCAACCAGAAAAATGGTTCCAATTGTTTTTCCACCATTAGTTTTCCCATAGGGGATTTTAGAAACACTTAAAATAAGGGCTGTGTTTCGTGTAGGCTTACCCTGGCATGACGTTTTGATAACCATATAAATCTCACTCGGACAAGGTGATTTTTCTCAATATATTTTGCTCTATTTACTCTCAGATTCTAAAATGCTAATTAACATAAAAGTAGACATCATGCAAACTACAAATCCCTGCACATCATCTCTAGCTGACACCTTTGCTAACAGGTATTGTATCAATTTAAAACTTGCACAAGACAGTTCACAGAATGGTCAATTTAAAAGAAATATAGCCAAGTTATTCATTACTACATTTAGCTAACATTAGATAGTATTTCATTTTTGTGGGGTAAATACAGGCTAATATAAGTCACCTTGTCCTAGAGATATTTACATGGTTATCAAAACGTCATGCCAGGGTAAGCCTACACAAAACACAGCCCTTATTTTAAGTGTTTCTAAAATCCCCTATGGGAAAAATTAATGGTGGAAAAATGATTTCAGCCATTTCCCTGTTTGATTGCTAGGTTTTATGGGTATTGTGACTCATATTGTGGTACCCTATACTTGCTTACCTTAAGACATTGAAATAATGTGCTTTTATGAATATTAGAATTTAAACCATGTCAAGTAGTACAGACCTGGCACCCTATGGTTAGCTGAACCAGGTGCATACATGTTGGTCTGGAACAAAACCCTCCACACACTGTATTGTTCTAGGATTCGGATTGGTGAAGACTGCTTTCAAGTCACTTTTACAATACACCCACTTATGGGACTGAGATACAGAGGCCAAGAAAAATAGAAAGTGAGGGAGACATAGAGGTAGAGAGCAAGAGAGTGAGACAGCAATCCAATATGATTCTTCCTTAATATGGCACCAGTGAAAGGGGAGTTAAAATCCTGGATTACAAATATGTCCTCGTGCAGAGAGGGATGCCCCAGGGGAGAATGTGTGTGACCCATCCAAGTGCAATGCTCAATAGCTGTCATTTGGGATCAAACTAATTCGCGGCCCACAAGCTTCCACATGTAAACACTGGTAATATTGAGAAAAGACCTCCAAGGGACAAAACTCCAAGGGAGTTTGTTACCATGTTTGTCTCGCAAGTTGTTTTAAAAGGTACAGTTTCGATCACTGGAAAAACTCTATGTGCCATGATATTGGCAGAACATGTTGCAATGCATGGGCAACTGAAGTGTATCCCAGCTAACAATTCTAGGGAGAGTGAAAGTTTTTGTAATGTCACTTGTAATGTTCCCCTGATGTTTGTGTATCCAGTTCATCGTTAGTCATGGGAACATTCTATGTAAGTTAGTAAAAACCTCATAAGAACCTATTTAGCATGTTTTGGAATTACAGTTAGGAGAACATTCCCTCAATGTCAAGCAGGATTTACCCAGAACGTGATTATCCTGTTCTCAGAATATACAATATTAATGTTCTGGACACGTTTCATGGGATTTTGCAAGAACATTTATGTGTCCAGTTTAGGGTTAGGAGAATATTCCATCAACGTAACACTAAACATACATATGTTCTCAGAATTTAAGATATTAATCACTATGACCCAAAAAAATTCTAGAGTGTACTTTTAACAGTGCTGAGATTGACTTTGAAGTGAAAAGTGTAGAAATGCAGATTAAATCAGTCATCAACAAAGATGTGGTGGCCTAGCAGGAAGATCCGAATGCTGTGAACTAGGAGGTTGTGAGTTCAAATCCGAGGTGAGGCCATGTTGAATAATAACGACTGTATTAATTAACATTCACAATGTGATCATGTATGTTAAATATGTAAGCTGAAACTGTTAGCACTGTTTGTGTGTGGTGGTGTCCCTAACCTTACAAAGAGCTATCAGTGTTTCACCAAGCAGGGCCTTGATGGGCTCTGCAACAGTAAATAGGGGTGATGACAAATTAAAACATTTTTGGGGGTGAGCACATTTCTTTGGGACCGTCCTGAAAATGTATTTTAGGATGTCCCCAGAACAAGCTGGGAACTAGACAAAAACCTCCAGGGGACAATGAGTCACGGTAATCTCCTCTTTTGCACTCTGGAGATGTATTAGTAGTACCCAACTTGCTGATGATCATCAGGTCACTAATGTCCTGGTACTCAAGGCTCTATTGTCCCTCTAACCACTCTGACATCAATGCAATCGCAATCAAAAATCACATCAAACACTTATTAAAAGAGCATGTGCTTTTTAAAACTCACCTCACTGTGGTTGATCAATTTGCAGAAAGAAGTTCTACAACAGATTGAAACTGAGTGGAAAACATGGTCATTATGAATGATGTTTCAAAGCCTAACACAACAAAATGGACAGTGCTTTCCAAGGTGATGATTCATTAGAAACACCTATATGCATATTCATAATTCCTATATATGAGCCCCCCCCCCCCAATTTTTTTTTTATTAAAATAATGACTGTGCTGTTATACAACACATAGCCTACTGCAAATTATACATTGCAGAAAAACATTAACAAAAATACTGATTTAAGTTATTTGATACATAATTGGTCTAGCCTAAATTAAACAAATTCAGAGTTAGACTACAATTATAGTGAATTTGTATTTGCTTTTGAATAGCCTAGTAATTGGGGCCTTTTAAATGTTCCTAATTAATAGGGCAGAAATGACATTTAGCTACAGAATATCTCTCCACCATGTATTTCTATCACCTCCCCTCTCTTTTTCATGCCTTTCTCCAGCGTGCAGAGAGAGGGGCTGTCAACAGTTCAATCAAATGTGTTTTGCTGTGAAAACATGTTACTATCAATGTTCCCAAACATGTTTTATTGGTTTTCCAAATTTAGCACGGGGTAGCTGCAGGAACAGGTTTGGAGAGCCCGTGGCATACAGAGTTTGGGCAGAATATTACCTGTCTGGCCTCAAAATAACCGGAGTAGCCAACCCTACTGTATATGAGTGAAAGGAACCAGCAGGAAAGTGGCCTGCATTCCCTTTTAGGCTTTGTTTCTTGCACCTGTTCCTGCCAATTTGATAATGGGCCATTCTAAATCAAAACACATTTTAAACATCAGTAAAGACAAGATTACATTGAGAATAGTCTGATGGGTGAAATAGGATCAGTTGATGAAAGAACAGGCAAGGAACAGAGCAGAACTTTTTTTGCATCTTTCTCAAATCATCAATAGCCTATAGTCGTAACATGCAGCCCATATATCTGTTGATTTCTAAGGCATTCCATGGTTTGTATCATTCACAACTAAAGTTGCCAAATAACAAAAAATCGAGCATGTTTCAAATGATCCCTTTCACGCTCAACATAGCCACTTCTTATGTGCTCTCTCGCTCCGGAATGGCTAAAATATCATTTATATTTTATTCAGCTAAAATCAATTATATTCGTCTTACTATAAAATCATATAATAAAAAATGAGCATACAGCTTATTGCATGGTGCATAGCACATGGTAGGCAAACCGATATAGTGTTCTTCTGAAAGAAAAATCTTCATACAGTGTATTCGGAAAGTATTCAGATCACCCTCGGTCTGGGGCTCCATGCAAGATCTCACCTCGTGGGGCATCAATGATCATGAGGAAGGTGAGGGATCAGCCCAGAACTACACGGCAGGACCTGGTAAATGACCTGAAGAGAGCTGGGACCACAGTCTCAAAGAAAACCATTAGTAATACACTACACCGCCATGGATTAAAATCCTGCAGCGCATGCAAGGTCCCCGTGCTCAAGCCAGCGCATGTCCAGGCCCGTCTGAAGTTTGCCAATGACCATCTGGATGATCCAGAGGAGGAATGGGAGAAGGTCATGTGGTCTGATGAGACAAAAATTGAGCTTTTTGGTCTAAACTCCACTCGCCGTGTTTGGAGGAAGAAGAAGAATGAGTACAACCCCAAGAACACCACCCCAACCGTGAAGCATGGAGGTGGAAACATCATTCTTTGGGGATTATTTTCTGCAAAGGGGACAGGACAACTGCACCGTATTGAGGGGAGGATGAATGAGGCCATGTATTGCGAGATCTTGGCCAACAACCTCCTTCTCTCAGTAAGAGCATTGAAGATGGGTCGTGATGGGTCTTCCAGCATCACAACGACCCAAAACACACAGCCAGGTCAACTAAGTAGTGGCTCCGTAAGAAGCATCTCAAGGTCCTGGAGTGGCCTAGCCAGTCTCCAGACCTGAACCCAATAGAAAATCTTTGAAGGGAGCTGAAAGTTCGTATTGCCCAGCGGCAGCCCCGAAACCTGAAGGATCTGGAGAAGGTCTGTATGGAGGAGTGGGCCAAAATCCCTGCTGCAGTGTGTGCAAACCTGGTCAAGAACTACAGGAAACGTATGATCTCTGTAATTGCAAACAAAGGTTTCTGTACCAAATATTAAGTTCTGCTTTTCTGATATATCAAATACTTATGTCATGCAATAAAATGCAAATGAATTACTTAAAAATCATGCAATGTGATCTTCTGGATTCAGGGAACCCTGCAAAATTGGCAGTGTATCAAATACATGCTCCTAGAGATGAACGTACTTTGGTGCGAAAAGTGCAAATCAATCACAGAACAACAGCGAAGGACCTTGTGAAGATGCTGGAGGAAACAGGTACAAGGGTATCTATATCCACAGTAAAAAGAGCCCCTATATCGACAACCTGATAGGCAGCTCAGCAAGGAAGAAGCCACTGCTCCAAAACTGCCATAAAAAAGCCAGACTATGGTTTGCAACTGCACATGGGGACAAAGTTCGTACTTTTGGGACAAATGTCCTCTGGTCTGATGAAACAAAAACTGTTTGGCCATAATGACCATTGATATTTTTGGAGGGAAAAGGGGCAGGCTTGCAAGCCGAAGAATGCCATCCCAACTTTGAAGCACGGGGGTGGGAGCATCATGTTGTGGGGGTGCTTTGCTGCAGGAGGGACTGGTGCACTTCACAAAATAGATGGCGTCATGAGGTAGGAAAATTATGTGGATATTTTAAAGCAACATCTCAAGACATCAGCTTGGTTGCAAATGGGTCATCCACATGGACAATGACCACAAGCATACTTCCAAAGTTGTGGAAAATGGCTTAAGGGCAACAAAGTCAAGGTACTGGAGAGGTCATCACAAAGCCCTGACCCTGTCCTATAGACAATTTGTGGGCAGAACTGAAAAAGCGTGTGCGAGCAAGGAGTCCTACAAACCTGACTCAGTTACATCAGCTCTGTCGAGAGGAATAGGCCAAAATTCACCCAATTTATTGTGGGAAGCTTATCGAAGGCTACCTGAAACGTTTGACCCAAGTTAAACAATTTAAATGCAATGCTACTAAATACTAATTGAGTGATTGTAAACTTCTGACCCACTGGGAATGTAATGAAATCTTTCTACCATTATTGTGACATTTCACATTCTTAAAATAAAGTGGTGATCCTAACGGACCCAAGACAGGGAATTCTTACTGGGATTAAATGTCAGGAATTGTGAAAACTGAGTTTAAATTTAATTGGCTAAGGTGTATGTAAACTTCTGACTTCAACTGTATGTAAATTTGCTTTGCCATTATGGGGTACTGTGTGTGGATTGACGAAGAAAAAAAAAAGATTTAATCAATTTTAGAATAAGGCTAGTAATAGCAAAATTGGGAAAAAGTCAAGGGGTCTGAATACTTTCCGAATGCACAGTATCATATATTATTTAGACCTGTCTAAAATAAATATTTGTGATGGTGTATATTACATTTATTTATTAGACTTATTTAAATGTAGATGTTCCAAAGGCATGCATCAGCGGCATGTATCCGTGGAGGCCTGGAGATGCTAAACGTTTTTATGTTCATTAACAGTCAATTACCGTGAGACAGGTAGTCTTTTTCATGACAAAATAATGCTGACAAAATTTCATGACCGTGTCCTGTCTTTGGCTATGTCGGATTAAGTGATGTGACATGCTATTCTATAAAATAATTTCTCTGTAATTAATATTACCTGATTGAGCTAATCATGTAAATGTAATTAACTTGAGTGTCGGGGCACCACAAAATAATATTTATAGAGCTGTTATCTTCCGAATAAACTCTTAAAGACCTAGTAATATTTTACATCAATAGCAGTCAATATTAATCTTCACCTTAATTCAATTTGGCTAACAAGTTGAATCAGCAATACAAAATTGGGTTAAATTATTTATTTACTAAATACCTAACTAATCACACAGAATTACACATATACATAATTAATCATAACTTGATTACAAATTACGTCATAAAGGAAAACGTCCCTAGCGGGCGGAACAGATATGACAGCTTGTTACACAAAAGAAAAGGGCTGGGTTTGAGTGAAAGAGCGGGAAGACTGAGGAACAAAGGGCGAAGCTGTGCTATCGGAAATACAGTATCTTATGTATTCTAAATTACCGCCCATTTGGAAAAGGAAAATGCAATAAATATTTACTCTGAGCTGCGCTTCGGTAGGTTGGTGGTAGATGGATGGCTGTGTTGCCAAACCAAGTCCTTTGTCCTTTGAAGAATGTCTCTATGTGGTCAATTGGATACGTTGTAGTAACGTAGTTGTGTGGTAGACGGGATGCTCTGTCTGTTCCTTCCTTACCTGTGTTTGCAGCTGCTGTTGCTAACTCAACGAATAGGAGGTATCACTTCTGTAGTGAATAAGAGTTCAAAGTACATACCATTCGCAACCAAAGCTCACGCTGATGTTGGCTTCGTTCTGTAGTTATTATCTGAACCATTCTGACATCGGACCGTCGTCCTCACATCCTCGGAACAGGAGGTTATTTTGTCGTCAAGGCTTTATATAGGAAGGGAGAGGAGGGTGTGTTTGAAAAGTTTTATAGGCAATGTCCCTTCACAAGGGCGGGTCACTGATCGAACAGAGCCCTACCTTATGAAAATCCAAATCTAACATTTTAGAAGCTAAAATCACATTTCATCCCATCACAAATAATTTAATATTCAAATATTTAAATTGAACAACAATTCCATGTGTATCCGATAACTCTGATGTGTAGACTTTCCACTGTAGAGTTTATGTCATCTTATCATTGATGAGAATGTCTCAGATGACAACCGAACTGACATCATACTCATTAAGTACCACTGCATATGTTCAATTGGTCGGATTACCAGAATATAGTTCATTTCCCCCCACCTTCTGATGTTCCCCAGAATCTCTATGTTAACCAGGGTGTTTGCAAATGTAACATCAGTAGGGTAGAGAGAGGGAAAAGGAGGGAAGAGGTATTTATGACTGTCATAAACCTACCCCCAGGCCAATGTCATGACAACCGCCACAGCCCTGCATTGGACACAGGAATGCTTTTGCAACGTTTCCATGAAACGTGTCTAGAACATTAATCTATTGTATTCTGAGAGCATGGTAACCATATTCTGTATATGTCTGGTGTGACATTGATGGAATATTCTCCTAACACCTAAAAACATTGGACATTGGATTATTCTTGCAACGTTCCAATGAAACTTGTCTTGAACATTAATATTGAATATTCTGAGAACATGGTAACCACGTTTTCGGTAAGTTCTGTTCGACATTAAGGGAATGGTCTCTTGGAAACTGTCCTTACACATCACTGGAACAATCCTATGAAAACATTAGGTAATGAGACTCTTAAGGGAAAGTTCTCTAAAGTTGTGGGATGTTTGTTGTTAGCTGGGTTGTCAGTGTTTGTACCTGATCGAGTGTTCAACCTATGTGCTATTTTATCGTACTTGATACGAATTCCATAAATACCCAACATCCAACACTTTTTGGCCTTCGGCATTTGGGTTTAAAGGTTTGGAAAATGTTAAGGTTAGGTTTAAGGCATATTTCTATGGTTAAGATGTTAAAACAGAATTGTCATTGTAAAATCAAGTGAGCATATTGTTTCTTTGTGTTTCTACCACTAGACCTGCATACTGATCACAGCACAAAAAACACCCACCTACCCACACACATTCCCGCACACCTTCCCCCCCTTCTCTTGTCCTCAAGGATGAACATGCAACCATTTCGCCCGGGGAACGCGGTTTTGCCGCTTCGGCCTTGGCCCTAATTATAAGGAAGGGAGCGCTACATGGTGCTAGGCAGGGCAGGCTTGGTAGCGGTGGGAGGGTGTGTGTGTGTGTGTGTGTGTGTAGTGCAGCGAGAAGCAATCTTCATTAGGCTACCCAGGGGTCCATTGGCCCTGCCACTCAGCCAACACACTGCCAAAACCTCCATCATGTTTCCCTCTCCTCATCAGAGCGCTCATCAGGATGCACTATCTGTGTGTTCTCTCTCCCTCCTGATTTTCCATAATTTGGGCCCTGTGTATGTACGCTATGTATTCGTAACGCACCTTCTAGGGATGGCTTCTGCTCCTGGCTTAGTAAAATGTTTTAATATCCTCGTTAATTATTCACTTGCTTCCACCCCAAATCACATTTTGATGTTTGCCCACTCCATAGTCTCAGTGGCCCTGAAAAACATGGTAATACACGATGATGGATCCAGTCATAATGTTGTGACTGGGTCACTTCTCTTCACCCAGGGAAATGTGAATGTGGCTCCATGTAATCATCCCAAATGGCACCCTATTCCATAGTGCACTACTGTTGACCAGGGCCCATAGAGGGAATATGGTGCCATTTGGGATGTAGTCTATGAGGAAGTGGTGAGCCAAAATGTCTGGCCTCCTGCTGAGACAGAGAGGGAAGTGAGGAGGGCCTCGGGTGGTGGTTCTAATCTCCCACACCGGAGACTCCGACTGCCTGTTCCCTGACACTCCTTGCTGTCACAGCTCTGCCGCCTCCCCAAAGAAATAACCAGCCATGGCAAGAGCCAGTGGCCGCTTGTGAGGAGGTGCTATTGGCCCTTACAGGATATATCGCTTATGAGATCAGATGTCTGCAGGGGAAGGGGAGGAATGAGAGGGCGAGAGAGATATACAGCTGCAGCGTGTTGGGAGGAAATTGCTTTGCCGCCACCAGCCCTACGGAGGTAAACACACAGAGTTAGTACGCGCCAGAGAGTGGGTATAATTGTCTTGAGGTGGACATTGTTTCGATGGACAGAGAGAGCCAAGCAAGGTATAGAGAAGAGGAGGGGGGAGGAAGGGTGTGAGGTATGGATTCAGGAAATTGGCATGGCGTTCACACACTGCCTCAGTAAAAGTGGCTCATCGGCAGGGCTCGAAAAAATTCTTTATGAAGCTTTCCATCCCTGAGTCTAAACAATACAGCACGAGAAGGGGAAGAAAGGAATGGAGGGGGGAGAAAGATAGACAATTGGATGCGAGATCATTCTGGGAAGAGGGGTTGAATAAGAAAATGGAGCGTGGGAGGGAGATACTGATTTAAAATCAGATAGATGGCAGAATTGCCTCTGAACCTGGTCATGGCGATGAAAATGGAGAATGTGCCAGGTAGAATTTCTCCTTTCACTTCAGAACCTATGGTATCGCACATAACATTATACAATCTCATTATGATTACGACCATAATTCACATGCTTAACCATTCAGGCTGAATTTATGGCGCTATCATTTATGGTTACATAAAATGACATTGTATAAAAATGCCATTGCTCTGTTTGGCAATGGAAGAGGCATATTACTCGGGTGACAAGCACATTGTTTCTGTTTGGCATGTTGGTTGATGGGTGAGGTGAAAGTACAGCAAATAAAATAATATTTTATGCAGGAAACCACGACGTTTTAAATACTGAAAATGGTTGCTGACCATGAATGTATCATATTCTATCATATTTCATCTGATGCACATGAAAGTGTTATAAAAACCTATATATCGGCTTACTATTGATTGACATAAACTCTATAATGTGTCCACATCCCTGTGCACGGTACAGAAAGTACAGCAGGGTGGGTCTATTTTATAACTATTAGTTAAAGTGAGGATAGATATTTACAGCTAGTGCTGTTGACCAATGCCATTCCTCACTTAGCTTAGCTAATTGGCCCTGCCACTCATAGCTGACTCTGTTAATTTCCCTTTGTCCACAGAGCTCCCAGTAAAGTGATGCATCTGAGCTCAAGCCTTTGTGTCACCACACATCAATCAAATCCTCGTAGAATATACAGTTTGCCATATTCCCATCCCTCTCCCTCTCCATATTCCTCTCCATATTCCCCTCCCTCTCCATATTCCTCTCCATATTCCCCTCCATATTCCCCTCCCTCTCCATATTTCTCACCATATTCCCCTCCCTCTCCATATTCCCCTCCCTCTCCATATTTCTCTCCATATTCCCCTCCCTCTTCATATTCCCCTCCCTCTCCATATTCCCCTCCCGCTCCATATCCCCCTCCCTCTCCATATTCCCCTCCCTCTCCATATTTCTCTCCATATTCCCCTCCCTCTCCATATTCCCCTCCCTCTCCATATTTCTCTCCATATTCCCCTCCCTCTCCATATTCCTCTCCATATTCCCCTCCCTCTCCATATTTCTCACCATATTCCCCTCCCTCTCCATATTCCCCTCCCTCTCCATATTTCTCTCCATATTCCCCTCCCTCTTCATATTCCCCTCCCTCTCCATATTCCCCTCCCTCTCCATATTCCCCTCCCGCTCCATATCCCCCTCCCTCTCCATATTTCTCTCCATATTCCCCTCTCTCTCTGCATACTAGAAGGCTGATTCAGCCCACATCAACTAGGATAAAGGTTTCTTGAAACTTGAGAACTAGCATGATTAATGCAACTATGACTCCCATTGCTGTACCTAGAACTTCAAAGGTTTCAATGTTCTACAAGTCTTTTTGGGGGAAATGTGGGATTCATGTCTAAAAACTGGGAAGGCCTGGGGGGGGGGGGGGGGAGATCATTGTGTTCTACAGGGAAACAGACAGCGTTATGGGTTCCATGTTGTTTCCGTTTCAACTGACCTCAAAGACAGGACAACCTATAGTCTCCCCTAGAAACAGTCTCCACTGTACTTCTAAGGACAGATCTAATTTGCTGGGGAAATTGTCCTCTGGCTTGAAAGCTTTACAGAGAAAGGAAATATGCACTGTTGCTATCAAAGTCATTCCAAAGGGAAGGTTTAACAGAGAAAATGAAAAGTAACCATATTCTAGCATTTGCGAAGTCACCCATTGTTTCAATTCAACCCAGGGTTCGTCTACAAACAGACAATACATATAGGCATAGGATTTCATGCTTTGGTTGATGTTACAGTTCATCTTCAAGTTAGAAATGAATATGTTGGATTTACGTCTCCATTTCAACCAAAGAATCTAAGTTAAACAACAGGACTAAATTAAATCAAACTTTAAAGTGCATTTAAAGTTTGATTTGATTTAGTCCTTTTTTTAAACTTAGATTTTTGCTTGAGATGGAGACTTGAATCCAGCATATCAATTATGAATTTGTAGACAAGCTGGAATTAAAGACAGACTAAGTCAGTGGCACAAAATATATCTCATATTTGGTTGCGTTAACCACCAAACACAGTTCAATATCACTTTTGCAATACAGTTAATATCCTACCAACTTGTCAACAAGTAAACAAATTGTATGCTGGATTCATGTCTCCAACTAAACCCAAAATAAAGGTTAAACAATAGGATTAAGCCAGTGGCTCAGATTAAACTATCCAAGCATTAGATACATCTTCTTTCAATGTTGATATTGATATAACATAGGCTACAGATAAGGCTATCTTATGAACTAATGTAGCAGTTTTTATTCAACCTTAAAATAAGTACAGTAACTCCTCCATGGCAACATTATGGGGTGACTGTAACTGTAAAAGTTAAGTCATGGGTCTGTGGAGACCTTCCCGATATAAATACCTGGAAAGTATTTCAAACAGCATTGATCCCTTGCACTATGCACTTTTAATGTAATCTCAACTACAATCCAGGTAATTTGGTTGTGCTACTATTAGATGAAGCACAGTGATAAGACATTGAGTTGCTGTATACATACAACATATTTGACATTGTATTCCCATCTGAACTGGTTGAAAGTGCAGTGATAGCACATTCAGATGACAACCAAACAAAAAATCAAACATTGTTTTTCCATTGGAATTTGGATGTGCTTTAAGATGGTTTAAAGCATAATGATAACACATTGCGAATTGAATACATTTCTGACTGCCTTTTTTAGTGGGTGAATCTCATTGATCTCACTGATCAACGTCTCATCCAAAAATTACCAACATTTCCACGTTGAAATGACGTGATGTGCCCAGTGTTAACATACACACACACACACACATATTCCCAAGGGAGTGTATGAAGGGAAAGGGAGCTCTAAGTAGAGAAGGGCAGAGCTGCAGGCCATGGTAGGCAGGAGTCTGTGATGGCTCCCCAGCAGTAGTGGGCGACAGCAGCGACAGAGTTGGGGATAATCCAGGCAGCTGCTGAGTAGAGCATGCATCAGACGTACCGGGAGGAGTGGATTACCCAGCCTGGGAGAGATAGGGAGAGAGGGATATGGAAGAGAGAGGAGAGGACTTGGGTCCAGATAAGAGCAGGAGGTGGATGATTTGTCTAGTAGGGGATATAAGACATAAGAGAGGAAAAAGAAGAGGAGGGCTGTGTTGAAATTGTGCAAGGGTTCCTCTCAAGGTTTCTTTCTACCTTGGGAGGTTTTTCCTACCTGTTTGCACCTCTGCTTGCTACACAGAGCTGTATACATATGATTTGATTGAATGAAAACTCACTTATTTGAACTTCGCAAGGACTTGGCAGAAATGAGTTGATAACAGCAGTTGATTCTGACCTTGTCATTCAGGAAGGCTGTAGCGCATGAGGCTCTGGCCAGTGGCAGTCAGGTGACTCCTATAATACAAATGGCATTAAATGAACTGGAAAAAGCCAAATGTGACTACTTTGTCTTGTGTTTACGTGCTCTCAGACTGGCAGTCCCCAGCACAGGGTTGGGGTGGGCCTTTAATGTAATGGGCCTTTAACTAAATGTAATCTAAATGTAATCTACATAATCCCCAAAAGTAAATATTTATCATAAGAGGGCCATAAACAATAACTAGTAATGCTAAAGACAAACGGCTCAGACACAAGAGGTATGTGTCAGGGTCTTACAGTCAATCACGGATTACAAAAAGAAAACAAGCCCTGTCGCGGACCAGGATGTCTTGCTCCCAGACAGACTAAACAACTTCTTTGCTCGCTTTGAGGACAATACAGTGCCACTGACACGGCCCGCTACCAAAACCTGCGGACTCTCCTTCACTGCAGCCGACGTGAGTAAAACATTTAAACATGTTAACGCTCGCAAGGCTGCAGGCCCAGACGGCATCCCCAGCCGCGTCCTCAGAGCATGCGCAGACCAGCTGGCTGGTGTGTTTACGGACATATTCAATCAATCTTTATCCCAGTCTGCTGTTCCCACATGCTTCAAGAGGGCCACCATAGTTCCTTTTCCCAAGAAAGCTAAGGTAACGGAGCTAAATGACTACCTCCCCGTAGCACTCACTTCCGTCATCATGAAGTGCTTTGAGAGACTAGTCAAGGACCATATCACCTCCACCCTAGCTGTCACCCTAGACCCACTCTAATTTGTTTACCGCCCCAATACGTCCACAGACGACGCAATCGCAACCACACTGCACACTGCCCTAACCCATCTGGACAAGAGGAATACCTATGTGAGAATGCTGTTCATCGACTACAGCTCAGCATTTAAAACCATAGTACCCTCCAAACTCGTCATCAAGCTCGAGACCCTGGGTCTCGACCCCGCCCTATGCAACTGGGTCCTGGACATCCTGACGGGCCACCCCCAGGTGATGAGGGTAGGTAACAACATCTCCACCCCGCTGATCTTCAACACTTGGGCACCACAAGGGTGTGTTCTGAGCCCTCTCCTGTACTCCATGTTCACCCACGACTGCATGGCCATGCACACCTCCAACTCAATCATCAAGTTTGCAGACGACACAACAGTGGTAGGCTTGATTATCAACAACAACAAGACGGCCTACAGGGAGCAGGTGAGGGCCCTCGGAGTGTGGTGTCAGGAAAACAACCTCACACTCAACGTCAACAAAACAAAGGAGATGATCGTGGACTTCAGGAAACAGCAGAGGGAGCACACCCCTATCCACATCGATGGGACAGTAGTGGAGAGGGTAGTAAGTTTTAAGTTCTTCGGCGTACACATCACACAGACAGCGTGGTGAACACAGACAAACTGAATTGGTCCACCCACACGGACAGCATCGTGAAGAAGGCGCAGCAGCACCTCTTCAACCTCAGGAGGCTGAAGAAATTTGGCTTGTCACCAAAAACTCTTACAGACTTTTACAGATGCACAATCGAGAGCATCCTGTCGGGCTGTATCACCGCCTGGTACGGCAACTGCTCCGCCCATAACCGTAAGGCTCTCCAGAGGGTAGTGAGGTCTGCACAACACATCACCGGGGGCAAACTACCTCCCCTCCAGGACACCTACACCACCCGATGTCACAGGAATGCCAAAATGATCATCAAGGACAACAACCACCCGAGCCACTGCCTGTTCACCCTGCTATCATCCAGAAGGCGAGGTGAGTGCAGATGCATCAAAGCGGGGACCGAGAGACTGGAAAACAGCTTCTATCTCAAGGCCATCAGACTGTTAAACAGCCGTCACTAACATTGAGTGGCTGCTGTCAACATACGGACTAAACTCTAGCCACTTTAATAATGGAAAAATTTATGAAAAATGTATCACTAGCCACTTTAAACAATGCCACTTTATATAATGTTTACATACCCTACATTACTCATCTCATATGTATATACTGTACTCTATACCAACTACTACGTCTTGCCTATGCCTTTCGGCCATCACTCATTCATATATTTTTATGTATATATTCTTATTCATTCCTTTACACTTGTGTGTATAAGGTAGTTGTTGTGAAATTGTTAGGTTAGATTACTTGTTTGATATTACTGCATGTTTGGAACTAGAAGCACAAGCATTTTTCTACACTCGCATTAACATCTGCTAAGCATGTGTACATGACAAATATTATTTGATTTGATGATGTCCCATTGTACCATTAGCCATTAGCTAGAGCTAGCTAGATAGCGTTTTGCCAAGTTTTGCTATTATTTTTGCCTCAATCCCACTTGACCTGAATCAAATGATGAAACCAGGGGCCAAACGATTGAAGACCAATATTTAGAAATGTTTTCAGTCCAGTGCAAGTTTTAGTCAGTATGGCAATGTTAGACTGTCCGATACGCGCCCACATTCAACCGAGAAAATTAAGCTATGGTAGGTTTGTACTTTATAGTTTACAATTACACTTTCATATCAGTACATACTTTAGCTTTATTTAAACGAACAATAGCTGGCTACCAAGTGGCTGGACCAATTTTCCCAAAGTGAACAATCTGTGATGCCAGGATTTGCTTGGTAGCCAACCCCCAACGTCAATGCCGCTATCAAGCCAATCTACTAATCTTACCTGAATTAAATATATGAAATCGATCATAATTAGATTTAATCTCATTTCACTGTGATTGATTAGTCAACATTCAGTAATACCTGTAATACGGTCAATTACTGAGATTAATTATTTGCGTTGCTTGCTTCATTAAAAACTATGAATCTGATGGATACTAGATTACCACGTTCTAATTTATTTATTAGAGGGTGTCACGGTTGTCCTCCTCTTCATCTGAAGAGGAGAGGCGAGAAGGATCGGAGGACCAAAATGCGGCGTGATATGTGTTCATCATGAATTTTAATAAAGAAAACACTGAACACTGAAACACTATACAAAAACAGTAAACAAAATAACGACCGTGAAGCTAATGCGAGCTGCGCTGAAACGAGCCATCAACATAGACAATCACCCACAAACAAACAGTGCAACCCAGGCTACCTAAGTATGATTCTCAATCAGAGACAACTAATGACACCTGCCTCTGATTGAGAACCATACTAGGCCGAAACATAGAAATACCCAAATCATAGAAAAACAAACATAGACTGCCCACCGCAACTCACGCCCTGACCATACTAAATAATGACAAAAACAAAGGAAATAAAGGTCAGAACAAGACAGAGGGCCTAAACATGAGGTCAACTTTACCATGTTATCCTAGAGGTATACCCCAGTCTCATTACTTTTGCGTGAATGACATTTCTCAACTTTAAACAATGTGAAATTCAAATACAAAATCCTTTGTTTAGATTCTTTCTATTCTGTGGCAAACAACGTGAATTCAGTTATTACATTAGTATTCATATTTTTCACTCCCTGATGAAACAGTAACATCCATTACTGTAGTTAGGTTTATGCTGGGCATACACAACACGACTTTCAAAATCCTAACATCGATGAGCCTCTCAGATTAAACGACCATCTGTCACGTTCTGACCTTAGTTCTGTTGTTATGTCTTTGTTTTAGTATGGTCAGGGCGTGAGTTGGGTGGGTTGTCTATGTTCCCTTTTCTATGTTTTGGGATTTCTGTGTTTGGCCTGGTATGGTTCTCAATCAGAGGCAGCTGTCAATCGTTGTCCCCGATTGAGAACCATACTTAGGTAGCCCTTTTGAGTTGTGGGTCACCTTACGGGACTGTTCGTTTGTTATGTATTGTTTTGTTCAGTGTTCTAGTACGTCATTAAAAGCTATGAACACTTACCACGCTGCGCATTGGTCCTCCTCTCTTTCTCCCAACGACGAACGTTACACCATCTTTCCTGTAGTTTTTTTGTCTTACCAATGTAGTGGTACGCACACTAAAGGATGTGGCGAAGACGAGGTGTCATACACTACAAAATGTTTCACTTGGTAGTGAGGATTCTCGATACCACGCAGTCTCGCATAGAAAATTATGCAATTAGATTGTTAACGTAGCTAGAACGAGCTGTGGTTCAAAGCAGTTTCAGAAATGTTTTCAGCCAGGCATTCACAGATGCCATACATAGTTGAACTATCTAGGCAATAGACTACATTCGAATTGAATTGCATTTCTTGTGAACTTCGGCTCTGTAACAATTTCATTTTGAATTTGGTTTTGTCTGAAAAGGCGAGGACAAACGCATAATAGTAGTAATCATCGCTCCTGCTCGAGTCTACACATTCTGGGTGTTGCGAAACAACGACATCGTCTCTCTGGCGAACTCTCATTGGCTATTGCTGATCACTGTTCTCAAAACTTGGCGCACATCTCACACTACAAGAGCATTGTACATTTTGTGCCTAATCTAATCAAACAGGTTTGAAAATATCAGGACGTCTGGGACGTCTGGCTCAAAGACGGCATTGGTAGCCCTCAGATAGAGTCTCTGACCTGCTCACATTTAAACAAGCCTTGGTGACATCCGCAAGCCCCGAGTAGGAAATGACAATGTGGATTGTGTCTCAGATCTCCAAAATTGGGGCCAGAATCATGTAGTGTACACCCAGCTTTAGCCAACCTGTGCTTACTGGCTTTAGCGGTGTGTTGAATGAATTCCACGTTCCGGACATGTGTGAATGCTCGGCTCCTCCTCAACACTGTGTGCATCCGTATGCTTGCTGAAATCTACTCCTACCGTGATCTTTAGCACCGCCCACTGGGTGAAATGGTATGAAAAGAGTGTGTCCCATGCGATCCAGGGCTACCGCTCAGTGCAAGCCATTTCGATCTACGGTGTCCACAGATAGATTTAAAGGCAAAAAATGTCAGTCGGAACTGGCACCAGAACCACCCAGGTCCCCTAAACAGGGGACTTTACACCTAAGACATTTTAAAGCTGTATTTCATTTCCAGTCCTCTAGCTTATCTGCCGATGCACACCTAGTTTGCGTCCCAAATGGCATGTTATTCCCTATATAACAGTGCACTTCTTTTTGTTCGTTTCACACGAGTTGGTCAGGGAAACATCACATTTACACATTTACAATCACATGAATGTCGTTCCGGGTCCTGCTGTTGCCATACTCTGAGATGTTGAATTGCTTTAACCAGATCTATACACTCAGTCCTTGTAGGCTTTTGTAGCATAGTCCACTATATGCATTGGTTGTCATAGATACAGAATCCAATTGCTGTGAGTATTTGTACACCCAGAGCCATATGAGGCCTTTTCACACGGGCAATCTTAGCCCCAGGCTAGCTTAGCCTGTGTTCAGACAAGTATTTGTTAACTCTGGGCTAAGGATTCACACTTGTATTCCAAAGCTCTGGGCTAACTGACAATAACAACATGCGACCAACATTCTATCTCTGACACGCGACCAATGTTATAAATAATAAGACATTTATTAACATGTTATTTCCTCTGGCCTAGCGTTTTGAATTCCAGCAGTGATGCTTTGTATACACTTTCTGATCTAGGTGAAATCATGCAGCAATATTACTATCATGGATATATGCAATTAAATGTCAACAGAAAACTTCTGAAAATGGAATCAAATGTAGTGTTTGCTGCCATTCCAACTGGTGAGTTTGTAGCTTTAATTGGCTAAGTGAGAAGATGTTAGCCAGCCTGCATAGCAACCATTTTTGTTAGGCATAGCAACCAATGTTTTAGCATGGAGGAAAGTATTTTAAAAAGAATTGGGAGTCATACTAAGACCATGGTCTATTTTACAGGTGAGCCCTGAATTACATAAATTCCAGAAAATACAGACATCAAAATAAAAATAGCCCTGGGCTAAGGTTGGTGCTAGCCCACTATAGAATGTGCACACTCCCCTAAGGTGCAGTGTGAATGTGCCTATATTTAGTTAGTCCAACCTTTAGACATTTGAATATTGTTCTAGTTCTAGACATTCAGTTACATAGCATTGTTTAATTAAAGTGCATGTAATTAATGGGGAGCTAACATAGCTGCCACAAAATGTTGAAGTGTAAATGCATCATAATGCTCATTCCAAACAGTGTTATAGTATTTTCTTATTCTCCATGTAATGTTAATGGGAAGCTAACATGGCTGCCATAGAATGTTGAAGTGTCATGTAAATGCATCATAATGCAGAAACCACATTGGCCCAACTCTCTAAATACATGTCTCTGTGTAGGCTGCCCCTAAGGACAGTCATTGTGTTTAAATTGAAGGTTTAGTAGGAGGAAAGTACCTATTTTCCTGCTATCATTGAATAGACTTCTGACAACACAGCTTTGTCAAAAGAGTGTCCTGTTGTCTGTATAACATTGCAGATACCATGAACATTATAGTGTTGTCTCGTTTTTGTTACTCATTGTAGAATTGAACAGCAGCCATTCCACCATGTATCTCTTTGATGGCTTTCATCTGATGCTAAGCAGGGACGAATTGAGTAGCCTTGCCTCTAGTGCAGCTGTACATTTTCATTATAGTGATGTGCACGATATGCCCAAGTCAAGACTTTGATAGTCTGATTGTTGATGGATGCTAGGGGGGGGGGGTTCAGAATACAGTTACAAATACCTGAATGTCATGTTACTGTTGGGGTCAAAGGGTAGTTTGAATTTGTTGCGGATGCACACTCCACGTCGATCCCAATACTCTGTATGTGGAGCGGCAGAGGAAAACCAACAGTTGTGACTAGCATGTGGAAAATAAATGACTGGGACGGTAGCCAACGAGTGAAGTAGGTGGAGAACAATCAAACAGTAGCTGCAGGCTCTCTTTGGTCGTGAGTTGTGACAGGGCAAGAAATTGTTTTCATGGCGATTGTGAGAGCACTATGACAGGTCCTGGCATCCCCAAGACACCACAAGTTCGACACTACACCAATGGAAATGAAAATGGCAAAGGCTGACCAACAGTACAGGTTTGCTTGTGTTGATATTGATTAGTATTTATTGAAATAAATGTTCTACTTTTGAGAAAGTGCTGTGATCCTTTATTTTAACCTTTCTATGTGTGATTCCTTCAGCTAGCTGTCCAAATTGTATGAGGTAAGAATCCAACCATAACATGAACCACTCCACCATATTTAATGAGGTAAGAATCCAACCATAACATGGACCACTCCACCATATGAGGAAGAGTAGTCGGACCAAAGCGCAGCGTTGTAAGTGTTCATGTTTTTTTATTGAACTGAACACTAATACAAAATAACAAGAGAATAAATTAAACCGAAACAGTCCTGAAAAGGTGCAAACACTAAACAGAAAATAGCTACCCACAAAAACCATGTGGGAAAAAGCTACCTAAGTATGGTTCCCAATCAGAGACAACAATAGACAGCTGTCCCTGATTGAGAACCATACCCGGCCAAAACAAAGAAATGGAAAACATATAAAAAAGAACATAGAATGCCCACCCAAATCACCCCCTGATCAAACCAAAATAGAGACATAAATAGCTCTCTACGGTCAGGGCGTGACAATATTTATATTTAGTATTCCAAGTCAAGTACTATTCTATCTAAAAGCCTTTAACTACTAATGCAAATCCTTCCATTGCTCAGGGCATCAGATTTTTGTTGTTGTCACGTAGGCTATGCACCCAGTAAAACCCGCCAAACAATAATGGAAAAACATTGGACTCCATCCAAGTCTTTGTTCAAACAATTCCTGGACCAGTGAAGTAGAAGGTCTTTCAAGTAATGACCCTTTTGGACACATTCCCTGCGGTATATCTCATTCACCTTTCGCTGAACTGGTTAATCACATTTTAGAATCAGGGCCAATGAAGGAGGAACGCTTAGCAGAGCAGACGTCCTCTGGGGGTCCGACTCTTGGAGCCGTGGCTCAGAAGATAGACACGGGGCTTTGTGGTCGAACCGACAAGACAGACAGTGCATGGAGCCAGAATGTCATCTCTCATTTGTCTTAGCCATTGGATAACCTTATATGTGCACAAACACACACACCTGCGCAAGTGCACAGATGTGTACACACACACACACACACACACATTTTGTGCATAGGCACACAGAATCATGCACAAACACACACACGCATGCACACACATGTGCACAAGCACATACACACGTTTATACACACACCCCCATTGGCAAGATTTTTGCATCTAAACCAAGGTCAGAAAGAGTTCAGCATGAATACACATTACACAGACACAAACCCAAATACACTCCCACATACACACACAGTTTATTATTTCCATTTAAACTTGGTCTGAGTGCTCGCAGCCCCTGCCGTCAACAATCCTTAGATCTCACTAAGCTACTGTGAACGGAGTTGTTTTTCTGTATTCTAAGAATGAAGGAGGCTTCTTCGGAGCAATAAACTGTCTTTTTAATAGTATGCAAAACCAGTCAGATTTTTTATTTGACTACAGAAACAATATGTTTATATGCTACTGAATAAATCACGTACTTTATTCAAGATTCAGTTCAATTGAACCCATCGTCACTTTCAATATGACTTGCAATTTTACCATTTATGATATTCGGATACACCATACCAGTC
Organism: Oncorhynchus kisutch; assembly: GCF_002021735.2. NCBI lineage: Eukaryota > Metazoa > Chordata > Actinopteri > Salmoniformes > Salmonidae > Oncorhynchus > Oncorhynchus kisutch. The sequence continues at coordinate 41,194,957 of NC_034174.2, read as the reverse complement.
TTTTTCCAGTCCTTTGCACCAGTCTAACCTTTCTCCTGAGAATCTCAAAGCAAATAAGACACAAAGCACTGACAAAAAGAGAATTGAGGAAAGAGAAAAAGAGATTCAGACGGAAAGAAAATGAAAGAGAAGGCGGGATACACCCAGATTGAGAAAGCTGGTTAAATCAGAAACAGAAAGTAAGAATAGTAAGAAATATTGAAATCATCCTTCAGAGGTGAAAAAAAAGAAAGAAGAGAAAGAAAAGAGAGAGATGGAGAGAGAGAGCTCCTGGAAGCTCATTGATCACAGTGGATTCCAGCACACGCTCCAGTCACTCGGTGTGGTGTCGGCCTAGGCCCAAATCACTCAGACAACACCTTTGAAATTCACAATGGCTTCTTGTGAATCAGCCGTCCCCTTGCATGCCTGTCTGAAGCCGATAACAGGCTGGCCCGTGCCCCTGAGGTAACAATCTCTGCTAATAGACTTCTCCCCTGTCAATCACACTTCAAAATCCCAATAGAGCAATACGGCTCATGTACGTGAGCGCACACACACACACACACACACACACACACACACACACACCGTCTTTCAATCGTGGCTCATCTGTCATTGCATCCCTTTTAATTAACCCCCCTACCCCATCACCCCTCCTGTCACTAGCACTCATCATCATGCTGCACTAGTAAAATAATGTATTTTAAACCCCCCTAACCATGTCGGCTTTAGAAGCAGCCTACATGAAGAGTTTTTGAATAGGGGTTTGGAACTAAGGGTTTTGTACCCCCTGAGCACACCCTGAATAAACAGTGGATAAAAAGGATTTCCACAAGCGACAGAATGCTTTTGATAAACCTGGTGTTGTTAACAGCACCTGCAAGTAAGCTACACCACCGATTTGATTCCTGAGTTTCCAAACACTTTTTTAAAGAAATAAATGAAAGTGTGTGTACTTTTAAGGGTAACATCGTCCCTGGCGAGCATTTACAACACAACACAGCAGTACCATGAAAACAGAGTAAACAGCAAATACCAACACGCTCGCTACCAAACAAACATACGGCTATAGTATGTCTGTGCTTCGTTTCTCATCTCTTCCAAATCCATTTTTTTTTATAAAAAAAAGTGGGGTTTATAAGCGCAATAAGAATTTCATTATCAATGTAAATAATAAAATGGGTAGGCCTGGAATGAAGACAATTCTGTATTATCTTTTTGTTTGAATGTCAAGTACACCCAGTGCAATGTGTTCCTTTCATTTGCTTATTTAGATTAAATAGATTTTCCAAACTTGCATTCAAATTAAATAGCGTTGTTGCATGGGATGTGAGCACACGTCTTCTGAAGTCCCTTGCCAACATGCGACGCAGATTAAACAATTTGAAATATCAAACAGGGTTGGTTCGATTAACATGGATTGTGGAGAAAAAACAATATCACGCATCACTACTCAAGTCATTTGGAATACTTTAGTATGATTGTTAGCTGTCTTGATCTCACCAAATGTTAATAATTATCTTAGAGTGTGTGTGTGTGTGTGTGTGTGTGTGTGTGTGTGTGTGTGTGTGTGTGTGTGTGTGTGTGTGTGTGTGTGTGTGTGTGTGTGTGTGTGTGTGTGTGTGTGTGTGTGTATGTGTGTGTGTGTGTGTGTGTGTGCGTGTGTGTGTGTGGGAACACGTGTACATGTGCCTCGTGTGTGTGTGCTGACAGTTATTTAACCCTAAATTGTGTCGGTGTCCCAATTACTGTTCCTCCCGCCACTCCATCCCAAGCATTGGAGTCTGGACGCCCCACTTGTGTCTTCCAGCGGAACCCAAATGTATCCACCCTGAAGGGGTTCCAGGCACCCTGTGGTTCCCCATCCATTCCTTCCCCAAGCTGCACCTGCTGCCTCCACCCATAGGTGCCCACTGACAGAGTGACATCCAAACAGCCCCTGGGCCCCCAACACCAGCAGATGGAGGAGGGAGAGAAGGTGTAAAGACTGAATTTAAATATTATGATATACTGAATATATGTATATTATGAATATGATGAATATAGAGGAAGACAATGGAGCTGAGGTATGAATCATATGAAAGGATGGGATATGAGAAGGATCTCAAGGAAACAGGTATAATATTGAAATAATAAATATTTATATATTTACTAGTCTTCTATATCCAATTCAATTTAAATAAGCAAACTTTATTCATCCCAGAGGGGCAACTTCTTCGAACACACGAGAAAAACAGGTATCAATTAATCAATCAAATGTATTTTATAAAGCCGTTTTTACATCAGCCATTGTCGCAAACTGCTGTACAGATACCCAGCCTAAAACTCCAAAAAGCAAACAATGCAGAAGCACAATTCTTAGGACAAATTCCCTAGAAAGGCAGGGACCTAGGAAGAGACTTAAAGAGACCAAGGCTCCGAGGGGTGACCAGTCCTCTTCTGTGGCGGGTGGAGATTATTAGAGTACATGGCCAACACACAATATGACAGGTGGGAGCACATACTTTAGTAAAACAAAAAAGGATACCACAGAATGTTTTATACCATAAAAATAATCATATCAAAATATAATTCAACTGCTAATTCCTTATTCCCTAACAAAACAAGTTGATATCAATACCTGAAAGTTAGACTCCTCTATTTTCTAACAGTTCTTTCAAAGTGTCTCCCCCTTCAACAGTCTCAATGGTACTTTTATCATTTTAAAAAGAATGGGTGTTGGAGGATAATGAGTGTGAAATGTATACGGAGGTGTGCGTGTGTGTGTGCATTCACTCTCTGTTTTCAGGGAGTGTGTGGACATTTTGTTCTTTATTTTTCCTAAAGGAATGTGAGAAAATGTCGAGAGGTGTGAGGAGGCCATTGGGGAGTGGATCACAAAACACACTCACCCAAGGTGTTTCTTCTCCTGCTAAAAATATGATATGTCACTCAGCATTCCCATCAATAGTCTCCAAGCCATTGAGCCATCTAAAATGGAGACTTCATAATTATACCTTCTGCCTGAGACCTAAGACAGTCAACATCCTTTTTTATTAGACCGACATGGTCTCATCAGAATATGTCAACATAGTGACATTGAACTATTTTAGATTTATGTCACCAATCCTGAAAGTTATAGGCATTTGCGGTGACGGATTCCTAGCTAGACCCACTGTATTTGGAGGAGGTATAGTCTATAAATGGAACATGCACAACCATGATCCTGCAGAGAAATCTGTGACTTAAAATGCTCTGACGTTAAGCCTACAAACACTGTCATAGCACCACCCACACCACTAAGAACACTGATTACATTAAAGGAGCACTCCACCACATTGGACCTCATATCCATTATCTCCAACACTGTGTCTACATATGTGAAAATGGCACATTTACAGCATAGTAAATGTAGTCCAAAAGAGAAGCAGTAAAGGCCACAAGAATGTATTTTCAACAGTGATTTCCAAAAACGACTTGCCTGCTTTCTGTGTCACTGTGAAAGTCGTAGTTTTTGAAAATCACTGTTAAAATGTTTTAATACGATGCCAACTGTAAAAAGATTATACAATAATAAATTAAAATAGGAAATAAATATGTGAATAGAGCCCTTAGATTCACAATCTCTTTGTTTGGCTTAGGTGCACTGAAGAGTCTTTGAAGATTCTGAATAAAAGTTGCCCCAAGATGAGGAATTTCCTTTGATTGTCTTTCGGTTTTTAAGTGACACAATTATCAATTCTTGTAAGTGCTGCTACAAAGACAGGAGGTAAATATCTCTATTCCTTCTTAGGATTTCTTAATAAATGTTTTGTATTCATGTGAAGTATTTATAATAACTCATAACAATACAAGTGTTAGCTTGCCTTTTAACTCTGTCTTAAAATTGTCTCCACTGTGGCTCCATTCAGGATTTTTTCCCCCAGGTACATTTGATTGCACGGTTATTTGCAAGTGAAAGAGATTCCATAATTAACGATTCTGGTAAAGCCTGACATTGGTAAAGCCATGCACACACAAAGGCACGAATACAAGCACGCATGCGCACACACAGCCCCTCCACTTGTCATAGCTCCCTGGCAGTCAGTTTTGCATCAGTGCTGAAACCACAGGGACGGTTGACATTTCACTTTGGCTCTGTCTCCATTCCCTGTGATCAGAGCCCTGCTGCCTTGGCGAACTGAAAGGTCACAGTTGTTGTTTTTCAAAATCAGTGTATGTGTGTGTGCGTGCGTGTCCACATGTGCACGTGTGTGTGTGCATCACAAAATATCTACTTTTGTGACTATGTGTGTTTATTCAATGTGTTTTTCTGTTGTGTGTGTGTTGTATTGCTTTATGTGAATGTGTGTGTGTGTGTGCGTGTATTGAGGGTAGGTGGTGCTACATTGAACGGTTAATTCTTTCACAAATCACCTTTTTTAGTTATATAGTTATGTTTACTGTATGTGTATTACCAGTATTCAAATGCGTACCACACATATAGCCTCCTGTTGCTAGAATGCTTTGAAAGTAGACTGAGCAATCCATTCTCTGCATTTTTATTTGGCGGTGGCACACACACAAAGTGACAGCCCATTGTTAGCTCCCTCCCTAGCTTCAGTTTAGCTGGCATACCTTTGAGTCTCTGGCCGTGTCCTAAATGTTGCCCTATTCCCTACATAGTGCTCTTGTTTTGACCGGAGTCTTATGGGCCCTGATCAAATGTGGTGCACTTTATAAGGAATAGGGTGCCATTTGGGATGCAAGCTCTCTCTCTGCCAAGCCCAGCTTTTTGAGTCACCAAAATACAGTCAAACAGCTGCACTTCTATTGATGCTTGTACAAACAGACCTTGAATGAGACAAGAAAATAGCAAAAAAACGTAAGTGAGAGAGAGAGAGAGAGAGAGAGAGAGAGAGAGAGAGAGAGAGAGAGAGAGAGAGAGAGCAACAAACAGGCGAGATGGAAGGATGAGCTCTGTCTATATTTGTACCCAGGGACGCCACAGATGGGAAGAGTAGTTTGGCAACCTGGTTGAAAAACAAAAGTGGAAATTAAAGTTCTTTGACCACTGATCATGCTATGTTTGCTTGTTTTTAATAATAGTTGCTTAGTTGGCTAAGACATAGTATGCATCACAAATGGCACCCTATTCCCTTTATAGTGCACTACGTTTGCCATTTGGGACCGATAAGAGTCTAAAGAATGTTTGTTATCAATTTGTTTGAACCCTTTCATCATGCAACATTCAATGAATATAATGAACCTAGCTATAAAGAGCAATCAGCAGTTGCTACATACATTTTTCGACTTATGAACCATCCTTATGAGTCTATTGATGAACCCATGCGTCAATCTAAGTCAATCTAAGTAACAGAATAAAAAAATCAATCCACCACAGACCCTTATGTTGGCCATCCGCACCTGCGGTGGAAGGTGGCCGAGCTACAGTGATGTTTATCAGACCCCAGAAAATGTGTCTGTTCATGGAAAGGAGAGACTCTCACAAACAGGATGGTGTTCTCCCTTTTTCTCTACGACCCCAACAAGTGTCACGGGACTCTCGGTAATGCTGATGTGCCAAAAACACCAAAGATGTCCAGTTGTGAGGATTATTCTACAATGTTTCTATTAGGGTGCAAAAAACATTCACCTGACGTTATAAGAAGGTTACCAGAACACATTTAGTTTGTTCTTTAAAGATTCACAGAATGTTTCATTAGGTTGTGGTAACATTGTGTGGCAACATGAGAAGATATATCTTCCCAAAACACAAACTGTCCAGCTGTGTTGACATTCAGATAATGTTTGAATCAGGGCGTATAAAACATTCCCTCTATGTTGCAAGAAAGTTGACAAAACAGCCTTTCTGAGTTCTTTAAAGTTTCTCAGAACATTTAATTAGATTGTGGGAACAGTCAAGGTACATTACAAAAGATATGTTCCCAAAACACAAAATATGCTCAGCTGTAATGACATTCATACAGTGTTTAAGTTAGGTTGCACAGGATATTCCATTAATATTGGTTTGCTGGGTGGGCTCTGTTTTAACAAACCTAAGGCAATGTTAAATCTTAATGCTGGCGTTAGCGCTATGGGTCCGGGGGTGTGTCAGAAATATTTTTGCTATTTTTACAGCAGGAATTATGAGCGCAATAGCTGGAGGTGGTCCGAAAGAGTTGGGTTTTGATGAATAAATAAGTTGTATGTGTGAGTAGGCCTAGGCCAATCAACATGCTCCTAGGGTAAATACTGCATGCGGTAATCTCAAGTTCTGTATTGTAACGGATTTCCTCCTCTTCATCTGAGGAGGAGTAAGGATCGGACCAAAACGCAGCGTGGTAAGTGTCTATATTGATTTATTCAAAAACACAACTGAACAATGGAACAAAATAATAAACGTGAAATATAAAAAACCGAAACAGTACCGTGTGGCCCAAACACTCACACAGAAACAAACACCCACAAACCAAAAGTGAAACCCAGGCTACCTAAGTATGATTCTCAATCAGAGACAACTAACGACAACTGCCTCTGATTGAGAACCATACTAGGCCGAACACAAAAACCAACATAGAAAAACAAACATAGACTGCCCACCCCAACTCACGCCCTGACCATACTAAAACAAAGAATAAAATAACGGAACTATGGTCAGAACGTGACAGTACCCCGCCCCCAAAGGTGTGGACTCTGGCCGCAAAACCTGAACCTATAGGGGAGGGTCTGGGTGGGCGTCTGTCCGCGGTGGCGGCTCTGGCGCGGGACGTGGACCCCACTTCACCACAGTTTTTGTCCGACTCCTCAACCGCCCCCGTGGCCTCTTACGAGCGGCGACCCTCGCCCCCGACCCCTGACTGGGGACCCTAGCCATGGGTCCCGAATGGACGGGAGATTCCGGCAGCGCGGCTCCTGGCTGACGGCTCCGGCGGCTCCTGGCTGACTGGCAGCTCTGGCGGCTCTGGCGGCTCAGGCTAGACTGGCGGCTCTGGCGGCTCTGGCGGCTCCTGGCTGACTGGCGGCTCTGGCGGCTCAGGACAGACTGGCGGCTCTGGCGGTTCAGGACAGACTGGCGGCTCTGGCGGATCAGGACAGACTGGCGGCTCTGGCGGATCAGGACAGACTCGCGGCTCTGGCGGCTCAGGACAGACGGGAGACTCTGGTGGCTCAGGACAGACGGGAGACTCTGGCGGCTCAGGACAGACGGGAGACTCTGGCGGCTCAGGACAGACGGGAGCCTCTGGCGGCTCAGGACAGACGGGAGCTTCTGGGGGCTCAGGACAGACGGGAGTTTCTGACAGCGCTGGGCAGGAGGAAGGCTCTGGCAGTGCTGGACAGGTGGGAGCACCTGTAGGGAGAAGACGGAGAGACAGCTTGGTGCGGGGGGCTGCCATCGGAGAGATGGTGCGTGGAGGTGGCACCGGATAGACCGGACCGTGCAGGCGCACTGGAGTTCTTGAGCACCGACCCTGCCCAACCTTACCTGGTTGAATGCTCCACGTAGCCAGGCCAGTGTGGCGAAGTGGAATAGCCCGCACTGGGCTGTGCTGGTGAACCGGGGACACCATGCGTAAGGCTGGTTACCATGTACGCCGGCCCGAGGAGACGCACTGGAGACCAGATGCGTAGAGCCGGCTTCATGGCACTTGGCTCGATGCCCAATCTAGCCTGGCCAATACGAGGAGCTGGAATGTACCGCACCGGGCTATGCACACGCACCGGGGACACCGTGCGCTCCACCGCATAACACGGTGCCTGCCCGGTCCCTCTCGCTCTCCGGTAAGCACGGGGAGTTGACTCAGGTCTCCTACCTGACTTAGCCACACTCCCCGTGTGCCTCCCCCCCAATACATTTTTGGGGCTGCCTCTCGGGCTTCCAGCCACGCAGTCGTGCTGCCTCCTCATACCGGCACCTCTCTGCTTTCGCTGCCTCCAGCTCTGATTTATGGCGGCGATATTCCCCTGCTTGTGCCCAGGGTCCCTTGCCGTCCAAAATCTCCTCCCAAGTCCAGGAGTCTTGTGTTTTCAGCCGCGGACTGCTGCCCGTTACCATGCTGCTTGGTCATCTTGTGGTGGGTGTTTCTGTATCGGATTTTCTCCTCTTTGTCTGAGGAGGAGTAAGGATCGGACCAAAACGCAGCGTGGTAAGTGTCCATATTGATTTATTCAAAAACACTACTGAACACTGGAACAAAATAATATACGTGAAATATACAAAACCAAAACAGTACCGTGTGGCGCAAACACTCACTAACCAAAAGTACCGTGTGGAAACAAACACCCACTAACCAAAAGAGAAACCCAGGCTATCTAAGTATGATTCTCAATCAGAGACAACTAACGACACCTGCCTCTGATTGAGAACCATACTAGGCACAAAAACCAACATAGAAAAACAAACATAGACTGCCCACCCCAACTCACGCCCTGCCCATACTAAAACAAAGAATAAAATAACAGAACTATGGTCAGAACATGACATGTATGTTATTGACAGTCTTTGCATTGTCATCAACTCCAATTTGGCTGAAGGCACAAAATATTCTCATGTTGGCAGTCAACATTGCTGCAATTGGCTTCAACAAGTATAGGTCTACATGTCATCACGCATTGCACTTCTCCTAAAATAACAAATATTAGGCTCCCGTAAATTGTACAGTATATGTTCTTTGAAAGGTTGGTGGCTCACATCAACACCATTATCCCAGAAACCTAGACCCACTCTAATTTGCATACCGCCCAAACAGATCCACAGATGATGCAATCTCTATTGAACTCCACACTGCCCTTTCCCACCTGGACAAAAGGAACACTTATGGGAGAATGTTATTCATTGACTACAGCTCAGTGTTCAACACCATAGTACCCTCAAAGCTCATCACTAAGCTAAGGATCCTGGGACTAAACACCTCCCTCTGCAACTGGATCCTGGACTTCCTGATGGGCCGCCCCCAGGTGGTGAGGGTAGGTAGCAGCACATCTGCCACACTGATCCTCAACACTGGGGCTCCCCAGGGTTGCATGCAAAGTCCCCTCCTGTATTCCCTGTTAACCCACGACTGCATGGCCAGGCACGACTCCAACACCATCCTTAAGTTTGCAGACAACACAACATTGGTAGGCCTGATCACTGACAATGACGAGACAACCTATAGGGAGAAGGTCAGAGACCTGGCCAGTTGGTGCCAGAATAACAACCTATCCCTCAACATAACTAAGGAGACTAAGGAGATGATTGTGGACTACAGGAAAAGGAGGACCGATCATGCCCCCATTCTCATCGAAGGGCCTGTAGTGGAGCAGGTTGAGAGCTTCAAGTTCCTTGGTGTCCACATCACCAACAAACTTGAATGGTCCAAACACACCACGACAGTCATGAAGAGGGAACGACAAAGCCTATTCCACCTCAGGAAACTAAAATGATTTGGCATGGGTCCTGAGATCCTCAAAAGGTTCTACAGCTGCAACATCGAGAGCACTGGTTGCATCACTGCCTGGTGCGACAATTGCTCAGCCTCTGACCGCAAGGCATTACAAAGGGTAGCGCATACGGAAGGCCAAGTATATCACTGGGGCTAAGCTGCCTGCCATCCAGGACCTCTACACCAGGCGGTGTCAGAGGAAGGCCCTAAAAATTGTCAAAGACCCCAGCCACCCCAGTCATAGACTGTTCTCTTCGAATATCGCATGGCAAGTGGTACCGGAGTGCCAAGTCTAGGACAAAAAGGCTTCTCAACTGTTTTTACCCCCAAGCCATAAGACTCCTGAGCAGGTAATCAAATGGCTACCCGTACTATTTGCATTGTGTGCCCCCCCCCCCTGCAACCCCTCGTTTTACACTGCTCTTTTTACGCTCTGTTTATCATATATACATAGTCACTATAACTATACACTCATGTACATACTACCTCAATTGGGCCGACCAACCACTGCTCCCGCACATTGTCTAACCGGGCTATCTGCATTGTGTCCCACCCACCAACACCCCTCTTTTACGCTACTCCTACAGTGCCTTGCGAAAGTATTCGGCCCCCTTGAACTTTGCGACCTTTTGCCACAGTTCAGGCTTCAAACATAAAGATATAAAACTGTATTTTTTTGTGAAGAATCAACAACAAGTGGGACACAATCATGAAGTAGAACGACATTTATTGGATATTTCAAACTTTTTTAACAAATCAAAAACTGAACAATTGGGCGTGCAAAATTATTCAGTCCCCTTAAGTTAATACTTTGTAGCGCCACCTTTTGCTGTGATTACAGCTGTAAGTCGCTTGGGGTATGTCTCTATCAGTTTTGCACATCGAGAGACTGACATTTTTTCCCATTCCTCCTTGCAAAACAGCTCGAGCTCAGTGAGGTTGGATGGAGAGCATTTGTGAACAGCAGTTTTCAGTTCTTTCCACAAATTCTCGATTGAATTGATATCTTTATGTTTGAAGCCTGAAATGTGGCAAAAGGTCGCAAAGTTCAAGGGGGCCGAATACTTTCGCAAGGCACTGTACTCTCTGTTCATCATATGTGAATAGTCACCTGTTGTATTCGGCGCACGTGACAAATAAACGTTGATTTGATTTGACTCACATTCTCAATAAGCAAGATATAACCTAGTTCTAGAGTTGATACTGAATTATAGGACTGAATAATTTAAATATGTTTGGAGGAGTGTGTCTTTGGTAACCGGATGACATACACTCTTTGGAGATGAGGATGGAAAAAGCTAAATTAAGTATACAGGTAGGCATATGTACATGGTTCTGGATATGCAGCATATTTTACATTCAAGGCACTCTCACAAATGGACCATTTAAACACCTTTTATGGATAGGCTACGTGGCTGCAAGGCCAGCATAAAAAAGACACCCGACGACACTTTGCTGTTAAACCCAACGTTGTTATAATAGGGTGAGGGTATTCTACTGGGGCTTGGTTTTTCATCAAGTGAAACGAAAAACAAGCATCTGTTACAGTAAAATAACTTAAACGTTTCTAAATACAAGGGTCACTGGGAATCATCTCATCTCTCGTTTTATGATGGGCATATGGACACATGTATGGAGGGTTTTTTACACGCGTCCTAAATATTGGGAGCTTGATAAAATAATGTACAATACATAGATAAAAAGGGAATGTTGGTTCACTATTTTGCTGCTCCCAAACTTGATATTTAAAAAAAGCTTTTGTGATTAAAATGCATTTCAAAACCTCTATTGATAGGCTTGGCTACTAAGGAAAGGGATAAAAGACCTTTGACCACTGACCATGCACTGTTTGTTTGTTTACTAGTACTTTTGCATGACTATTTTAACAAACCTAAGGCAATGGTACATTTTAATGCTGGCGTTAGCGCTATGGGTCCAGGGGTGTGTCAGAAATATTTTTGCTATTTTTATAGCAGGAATTCTGAGCGCAAATGCTGGCAGTGGTCCGAAAGGTCTGGGTTTCGATTAATAAATAAATGATATGTGTGAGTAGGCCTGGGCCATTCAACATGCTCCTTGGCCTAATACTGTATACGGTCATCTCAAATTCTGTAGGTTATTGACAGTCATTGCATTGTCATCAACTCCAAAAGGGGCATACCTAGTCAGTTGTACAACTGAATGCATTCAACTGAAATGTGTCTTCCGCATTTAACCCAACCCCTCTGAATCAGAGAGGTGCGGGGGACTGCCATAATCCACATCCACAGTGCCCGGGGAACAGTGGGTTAACTGCATTGCTCAGGGGCAGAATGACAGATTTTTACCTTGTCAGCTCGGGGATTCAATCCAGCAACCTTTCGGTTACTGGCCCACCGCTCTAACCGCTAGGCTACTTGCATTGGACAGGACAAAAGGCAGCAGGTAGCCTAGCGGTTAAGATGTTGGCCTGTAACCGAAAGGTTGCTGGTTTGAATCCTTGGGCAAACTAGGTGAATAATCTGTTGATGTGCTCTTGAGCAAGGCACATAACCTTAATTGATCCTGCAAGTCGCTCTAGATAAGAGCATCTACTAAAGATTTTTCATCAAATGAGACTAAATGGAAAAAAAACTGAATAAGAGGGTTAACCTGCACAAATAGCACATGTCCTATTTTGTTCCATGAACATATGAGCACTGAGCATCACGGCTGGATAGGTTGCACTTCCACTCTCAAATTCCAAACTTCAAATTGCCTTTAGCAACCGCGTTACTGCTCAGCTCACTGGTATATTGCACTGGTCATCCCAGAAGGCAACACTGCCTTTGGCTGCCTTTCCTTCCAGTTCTCTGCTGCCAATGACTGGAACGAATTGCAAAAATCTCTGAAGCTGGAGTCTTATATCTCCCTCTCTAACTTTAAGCATCAGCTGTCAGAGCAGCTTACCGATCACTGTACCTGTACACAGCCAAACTGTAAATAGCACACCCGACTTCCTCATCCCCATGTTTTTACTTCCCCTCATGCTCTTTTGCACCCCAGTATCTCTATTTGCACATCATCATCTGCACATTTATCACTCCAGTATTAATGCTAAATTGTAATTATTTTCTTCTCTATTACCCACCTTCCTACTCTTCTACATTTGCACACACTGTACATAGATTTTTTATTTTATTTTGTGTTATTGACTGTACATTTGTTTATGTGTAACTCTGTGTTGTTGTTTTTGTCACACTGCTTTGCTTTATCTTGGCCAGGTCGCAGTTGTAAATGAGAACTTGTTTTCAACTGGCCTACCTGGTTAAATAAAGGTGAAATAAATAAAATATTTAAAAATAAATTTTGGTTATACTTAATTCTCCATACTGGGCAATGACTATAACGGCGATTCTGATCCAACCATAAATTCATACATTGTGCCACTTGCCGAAGAGGGTGGAAGTTCAATATGTGGCTAGATGTAGTAGGTTAATGTTAACTAGCTGGCGCATCGTTGCCCATGAAAGTAAGTTAGGGAAGCAAGAAAGCATTTTAGCTTGGTAGCCTAGGACAACAAAAACTAAGAGAGTGTACTCTATGAGCGTTACGCCAACATGAAAGAGAGGAGGATGGCATTGGCGTTTCTCTACAAGTAGGGTGAGTCAATGTATTTTTTGTATTGCTAACACACACAAACACGCACACATAAATCAGTTCCATGGACAGGCACATGGTGGGGCAGCCAACAGAAAACAGAGTGTAGGAGTTGTTTAATGTTTCTTAGTTGTGCTGTGATTGGCTCAAGGGGACACTACGTCACCGCAAAATTGACAGGGAGAGCTAGAAAGTTCAAGCCCCTTGGGTGCTGCCATCGATTTACATAAAAAATGCCCATCCAAGAAGGCTCAAGGTCATTGGCCACAGATAAAATTATGTCAGTTTTGATTGGACTGATCATGTCAACATCATACTTTCAAAATCTTAGCTAGCAAGCTAGACAAGCAGTCATCATCATGAATCAAGTCGACAATCTACTGGCAAATCCTTTTCAATTCTTGTCATATAAAGATAAATTATAGATAAAATGTATTGGTGCTCACTGTACATTGGACATAAACGTTGCACAACAAGTTGGAAACAGCAAATTCAACAATGAGTGGTTTGGAAGGAATCAGTGGCTCACTGCAAGTTTCGCAAAGCAATCACTAGCCTGCTATTTGGTGGAGAGGATGTGTGGTCCAAGTCTGGGTTTAATGGTCTATTTTCCAAGCTTAAAAGGATAAACATTCACATGCAACACCAAGGGCCAGAAAAGGCTGAATATATTTGCCATGCTGTATACATTGACCAATCCTGCATGACTTCTGCCATGTTCAAAACAACTGGAAACTCGGAAATGGGAAATCTCAGACTTTAGTGGGTTCAAGACAACTGGGAACTCGGAAATAAATGAGAAGCGACTGGGAAAATACTTTTTTAACGGTCATGCAACTCAGATTTCCAAGTTGGGAACTCGGGCCTCTTTTTAGAGCTTCGACCTGAAGATCACTGACGTCATGATTCAATCTTGTTTTTTCAGAGTTCCAGAATTCAGTGAATGCCAGACTTTGATGACAAACTTTGCTCTCAAGAAGGTCCTCTTCAAGTGAGATGAGTCTTAAAATGTGAAGTATGCTGCTGAATAAATTATGTAATATGCCAGGGAGATATGGATACCATAGCTAAGAAAGTAATATTAAATATCTGTTGTGTAGTAAGCTGTTAGTAGACCATGTGCTTCAACCTAATCATTTGGTCCCTGTTCCCCTCATAACTTAACCTAGTGTTCCGACTTGGTGGTGCACATGTAGCCTATAGCCTGTTTTTGAGAAATGTCATCATCGAATATAAGAGCTTTCATTGTCTGCTTATTTGCCCCCTTTATTTATCTTACGGTTCTGACTTGGTGTACAGGAGAATACTGTATTAATGGCCCATGTTCTAAATTCTGTCGATGTACATTTCAAATGTGTTGAACAATAATTATATTGACTACGCCCAGCTTAGCTCGCTCAATAATGTTTTGTTGTGTCAAAATTACGAATTACCTCTTGTTCCCTTTTGCCATAGTTTGTACATCTCAATTGTCAGTAGAAACCACATTTGTTTATTAAGTCAGTCATATCAGCTATATATTTTTAAAAGGCAGTAAATGAGGTTGCATGAACTGTTTCGCTGCCAGACAAGAATGTGCTGATAGCCGGGTGTAGCAGTGGTACGGATTCACTCCATGGTGCTTAAAAGAAAGCTTTGCTGTTGGGACAGCTTTATGTAGGCCCTAACAGTTTCTGGGCACCATTTGTCACTCGTATAGTGCAATTAATGTATTGTTTAGTGTTGTGGCTTTGCTGGCATGCATCAACAACAAAACAATTTTGAGTTTGCCCCACCAAGATTAACATGCTAAATTTCCACTGGTCGTCACTGTATTAGACTAAGCATAGGTGATTTGATGATGTTGAAATGTTAACGTTGAAATGATGCTGGAATAGTGGAGGCAGCTCCTGTTTTCTTTGTGACTTGTGGTAGCCTAACTCTCTGTGGTTCTATATCAATTGTTGTTTAGTATTCCGAAAATGTCAGACACATTAACTTGCTTGACCATGCTGTAGGTCATGTAACAGACATTGCTCTCCAATTCTGTAATGAAACACAGGTGTGGTTGAATTTATTCTGCCACTGTGTCTTCTTATTATCTCAGCCCAAGGCCTATATATCACATTGGCAAGGCATATGAACTAACAGGTTATACAACGAACAATGCAATTATCACAACACATAGGTTGTAATATGGACATTTTTTTCCTGGCTTGGCTTCCCCAGTGATTTTACCCACGCACCACTACTGCTTCAGTCTAAGACAAGTTGTCATTCTCATTAAAACCTTAGAAGGCTTTTTGCCAGACCTCTTGTATTCCTGTTCCATGGCACGCACAATACATTCTAAGAACATAGAATGACAGATAGGAGCTGTTTAGGACCAGAAGGAGAAATACAACACACAGTCAAAGCACAGATGATAGAGCCCGTTGCTTTAAGATAAACAATAAAGGTTTGGAGGATTGAATTAATACTTTACAGAGTAAAGTCATTTAGTTAACATTTATAATGGAACTTGGTGTTTTTGGTTGGATGCCTGCTATGAACACAGTTGGAGTTGCCTTGGGCAATTGGAAGCAGGTGAACTTTGTAGGAGCATAAAATATTTTCATTTTTTCATGTATCCAGAAGGGAAATGGGAAATATTAATGTGTTTTGTTTTTCAATTTCCTCCCATTTAATGTATTAGACTCATGTAATCATACATATATTATATAGAATTTTAAAAACCATGTTTTCCAATGTAAATGGTGTCACTATGTTGCTAACAGTATCGCTTCCTCCACTTTCCCCATGCTGTTAGTGGGCTCAAACCAGTCGTCCTCTGATCACAAACACACATGAATGCCCAGTTGACAATGTACCAACCAGTTGCAACACTGAAAAGGATCCAATTAAGTGGCAACATTTCAAGCGGTGAGTGAGTTTATGTGGCGCAATCTCAATCTGATACACCAGCACCTGTCCAAACGCTGTACATTCTAACCAAGGATAGCTAGTAATACAAGATGGTGACACAGAGGGACATTTTCCTTGTGCATAATACCCTACACACTGAGAAAAGTTACGCAAAATAACTTTTAAATAGATGGAATGGTACATTATCCAAGGCAAGTTTCTAGAGCTAGCAATTGCATAATTTTGCAATTGTTGAACATTGTACAGAATTTTCTCAGTCGTTTTTCAACATCTGTTAATTGCCTCATCTTCACAGACAAAAGTGTGAAGTAACAACATAAAACATGTTGCAGGGTATTGTGAGCAAAGCAGTATGTGTTGCACCGTTCAGTGCTGTTTTGCATTAGGAAAATGTGACTAACAATGTGTAAAATATGCAATGTTTTCAAATATCGCTTTTGCTGTGTAATTTTTCAACTAAGCACTTTTACCAGCGAGCCAGCCTTCCCTGCGATGACATGATTTAAACCTTAGGATGATTGCTGGTGGTTGTTTCTCCCCAAGAGGAAAAAAACGATTTTGTCCAAATTGCCTCAAAAACAATTCAGATGAATGATTGACAGCAAAGCCAATTCATCAAAATGAGTGATAGTCTCAGATATATGACATCGAGAAAACATTGGAAAATAAACACACATTCACGCACTCGCACACAGACACACACAATCACAAACAAGCCACAAAGTGGTAAAAATAAAATAATTCAATAGCCATTACAAGGTACCTTTATAGACATTTGGAGGTGAATGATTTGTGGGCAGAGTGGTTGTGCAGGGGCAGAAGGAGGGGAGGGAAGGAGTAGCAGGTGTATGAGTGTGTGTCTAGCTGGACTCTCTCTCTCTCTCTCTCTCTCTCTCTCTCTCTCTCTCTCTCTCTCTCTCTCTCTCTCTCTCTCTCTCTCTCTCCCTCTCCTCTCATCTCCTCCTCCTCCTCCTCCTTCACTTACGTCTGTGGCCATTAGCGAGGCGGCAGTTGAGGCTTGCGCATTTTGACAGATGCTCGCTCTGTCCAAATGCATCTCAGAGGACGTTATGGCAGTAGTCACACTCCCCCTCACTCCTGTCTCGTCTCGTCTCTCTCTCTCTCTCTCTCTCTCTCTCTCCCCCACCCCCCCCTCTCTCTCTCTTCCTCTCTCTCTCTCTCTCTCTCTCTCTCTATTTATCCTTGCAGCATCCATGCCAATCTTTATGCATGGGCTTGCATGCATTACTCTCAGGTCTTCCCATTTGCAAACAAACACATTTCCATGGCACAAACAAACACATTCATGAACACAGACACACACGGCCAATGTTCAGAGCAGTTGACTTGTTTGCGTGTGCACAGTTAGAGCCCTCCCCTTTCCCCAGGCCTCTGTTCTCAAGAGCCACAGAGGAGCAAGTGACAGGCCAGGTTTCACAGGGTCTGCCCAATACAGGAGTCTTAGAGGGACACGCCAGCATAGAGGGACATGCGAGCAGACTATGTCTGTATGTCACCCCAGGTGTCTGTCACAACTGTTACAGTCATGGAGACGCTAACTTACCTGGACACAATGGGGCCAACTGTACTGTAGATGGTTATGCAGTTCACATAGTCACAGGGTCACGTCTTGTGAGGGCATAAGAGGGATGTGCCATACTGCCAGGACTTTATAAATTGAGATGATGACTTAAATGCAGGCAAACTTAAATCCATTTTAGCTCATTTCAACCAACATGTCACATGTGCAACCAGAGGGAAAAGCCCTCAATCACCTGTACTCCACACACAGAGATGCACAAAACCTCTTCCTCGCCCTCCATTTGGCAAATCTGACCATAATTCTATCCTCTTGATTCCTGTTTACAAGCTAAACCTAAAGCAGGAAGTACACATGACTTGCTCAATATGGAGGTGGTTAGAGGACTGTTTTCATACCACAGACTGGAGTGGGCTTCAGGATTCATCCAATGGCATTGAGGAGTATATCACCTCAGTCACCGGCTTCATCAATAAGTGCATCAACGACGTCATCCCCACAGTGACCGTACCTACATTTCCCAACCTTAAGCCATGGATTACAGGCAACATCTGCACCTAGCTAAAGGCTAGGGCTGTCGCTTTCAAGGAGTGGACAGTAATCCGGAGACTAATAAGAAATCCCTCTATGCCCTCAGACGAGCCATTAAACAGGCAAAGCGTCAATAGAAGACTAAGATTGAATCCTACTACACCGGCTCTGACACTCGCCGGATGTGGCAGGGCTTGAAAACTACTATGGACTACAAAGGCAAATCCAGCTGGGAGCTTCCCAGTGACGCGAGCCTGCCAGATGAGCTAAATGCCTTTTATGCTCGTTTCGAGGCAAGCAACACTGAAACATGCATAAGAGCACTAGCTGTTCCGGACACTGTGTGATCACGCTATCCGTAGCCAATGTTAGCAAGACCTTAAAAAAGGTTAACGTTCACAAAACCGCAGGGCCAGACAGATTACAAGGACGTGTACTCAGAGCATGTGCGGACCAACTGGCAAGTGTCTTCTCTGACATGTTCAACCTCTTCCTGTAATACCTACACTACCGGTCAAAAGTTTCAGAACACCTACTCATTGAAGGATTTTTCAACATTTTTTATATTTTCTACATTGTAGAATAATAGTGAAGACATCAAAACTGTGAAATAACACATATGGAATCATGTAAGGATAGGGCTGATTGCTGCCCCCTTTGGGGTGATTGCGTGCCCATGGTAAACAGAAAAAAAATCTGTCAAAAATTGCTAATATATGCAATTAAAAATTATTATTGAATAGAAAACACTCTAAAGCTTCTAAAACCGTTTAAATTATGTCTGTAAGTAAAGCAGAACTCTCAGGGCACTCATTCTCCCAAACTCTCTCTTGTCATCCAAAAAGTTGGCCCAACTTTGACGTCATCGCCCCCACCCTTCCCAAGCACCTACAGTCCTGGGAACAGTTCCTATGCCTTCAGCGCGGTGTCCGCTTTCAATGGGGCTTCTCATTGTGTGATTCACACGCTCACGAGAGTAATGACGGGCCGAATCCTTTCGGTCGCGTGAGAAAACAGGTTACTCTCATGCGCGTTCTGCTCCTGTGGTGTCTTTCTTCCAAGATTGATTAAACGATGCCTGTGTTTCTCTTCGTCCTGAGAATTGCTGTGAAGCTATGTAGCATGCTAACGCTGTGTTCTGAACCAAGTTTGACAAGTTTAGTCGACATACAATTTGTAATTTCGACGTTTTGGTGCGCACCAACTTTACTTTTTGGCTGCATTTCAACCGAAATATGTCGTGTTTGATAACCGAAAGACACAGACTTCAAAACTAAAGCTGTTTTTGGTAAGTATAAACCCTTCCAGGTCTTCTGATGGAAGAACAGCAAAGGTAAGGGAACATTTATGTGTTAAATTTGGGTTTCTGTGGACTCCGAGATAGAGGAGCCAAAATGCTAATTCCTGAGCGCCGACTCACATTACAGCCTAGTGAACGAAATCTGTAAAGTTAAAAATAAATGTAACACAGCGATTGCATTTAGAAGAAGTGTATCTTTCTATATATATGTAGAACATGCATATTTAGTCAAAGTTTATGTTGTGTATTCCATGTTAGCTGACGGCGTGTGCCGAAGCCATCGTCATTTCTCCAGACATTTGAGTAGCATTTTTTTAACATGGCGTCATTGTAAACAGAGATTTATGGATATTTATAGCATATTATTGAAAAAAACATAAATGTACTGTGTAACATGTTATATTACTGTCATCTGATGAAGATTTCAAACGGTTAGTGAAATTATTTTTCTTTTAATCCTGCGTTTGGTGATTGCATATTTTGTTCAATTTGGCTATGGAAATTAGCTGTGTCTTCGGTGTGTCTTCGGTGGTGGTTTGACATAAATATGTGCTATGTTTTCGCCGTAAAACATTTTAGAAATCTGACTTGCTGGCTAGATAAACAAGTTGTTTATCTTTCATTTGAGCTATTGGACTTGTTAATGTGTGGAGGTTAAATATTTCTAAGAATATTTTTGCATTCCGTGCGCCACCGTTCCAGCTGACGGTGGGGGGGCTGGTCCCCAATTGGGAACCAACATCTTTGTCAGGTTAAAAAGTGTTCAACAAAACTAAGCATATTTGCTTATTCAAACAGCCACCCCTTGCCTTGATGACAGCTTTGCACACTCTTGGCACTCTCTCAACCAGCTTCACCTGGAATGCTTTTCCAAAAGTCTTGAAGGAGTTCCCACATATGCTGATAACTTGTTGGCTGCTCTCCCTTCACTCTGCAGTCCGACTCATCCCAAACCATCTCAATTTGCTTGAGGTGAGGGGATTGTGTAGGCCAGGTCATCTGATGCAGCACTCCATCAATCTCCTTGGTAAAAATAGCCCTTACACAGCCTAGAGGTGTGTTGGGTCATTGTCTTGTTGAAAAACAAAAGATTATCCCACTAAGCCCAATCCAGATGTGATGACGTATCGCTGCAGAATGATGTGGTAGCCATGTGGCTGGCTAAGTGTGCCTTAAATTCTAAATAAATCATAGACAGTGTCATCAGCAAAGCACCCCCACACCATAACACCTCCTCCTCCTTGCTTTATGGTGGGAAAAACACATGCGGAGATCATCCGTTCATCGACACCGCATCTCACAAAGACACGATTCTTGGAACAAACAATCTCCAATTTGGACTCCATACCAAAGAAAACATCTCCATCAGGCTAATGTCTATTGCTCGGGTTTCTTGGCCCAAGCAAGTTTCTTATTATTATTGGTGTCCTTAAGTAGTGGTTTCTTTGCAGCAATTCAACCATGAAGGACTGATTCACACAGTCTCCTCTGAAAAGTTGATGCTGAGATTTGTCTGTTAATTGAACTGTGTGAAGCATTTATTTGGCCTGCATTTTCTGAGGCTGGTAACTCTGGGTCTTCCATTGCTGTGACGGTCCTCAGGAGAGCCAGTTTCATCATAGCGCATGATGGTTTTTGTGACTGCAATTGAAGAAACTTTCGAAGTTCTTGAAATGTTACATATTGACTGACCTTCATGTCTGAAGGCAATGATGGACTGTCATTTCTCTGCTTATTTGAGCTGTTCTTGCCATAATAAGGGCTATCTTCTTGTATACCACCCCTACCTTGTCACAACACAGCTGATTAACTCAAATGCATTAAGAAAAAAAGAAAATCCACAAATGAACTTTTAGGAAGGCACACCTGTTCATTGAAATTCATTCCAGGTGCGTTCCTCATGAAGCTGGTTGAGAGAATGCCAGGAGTGTGCAAAGTCATCATTATGGCAAATTATGGCTATTTGAAGAATCTCAAACATAAAATATATTTATTTGTTTACCACTTTTTTGGTTACTAATCATTCCATATGTCTTATTTCAAAGTTATTTCACTACTATTCTACAATTGTATAAAATGGTAAAAATAAAGAAAAACCCTTGAATGAGCAGGTGTTCTAAAACTTTTGACCAGTAGTGTACATGTTTCAAACTGACCAACATAGTCACTGTGCCCAAGAAAGTTATGGTAAACTGCCTAAATGATTACTGCCCCGTATCACTCACGTTGGTAGCCATGAAGTGCTTTGGAAGGCTGGTCATGGCTCACATCAACACCATTATGCCAGAAACCCTAGACCCACTCCAATTTGCTTACCGCCCCAACAGATCCACATATGACACAATCCCAATCGCACTCCACACTGCCCTTTCCCATCTGGACAAAAGAAACACCTATGTGAGAATGATGTTCATTGACTACAGCTCAGCGTTTAACACCATAGTGCCCACAAAGCTCCTCACTAAGCTAAGGATCCTGGGACTAAACACCTCCCTCTGCAACACTGGGGCCCCTCAGGGGTGAGTGCTTCGTCCCCACCTGTACTCCCTGTTCACCCACGACTGCAAGGCCGAGCACAACTCCAACACCATTATTAAGTTTGCTGACGACAATGATGAGACAGCCTTTAGGGAGGAGGTCAGATACCTGGCAGTGTGGTGCCAGGACAACAACCTATCTCTCAATGTGAGCAAGACAAAGGAGCTGATCGTGAACTATAGGAAAAGGAGAGCTGAACAGGCCCCCATTAACATTGACGGGACTGAAGTGGAGTGGGTTGAGTGTTTCAAGTTCATTGGTGTTCACATCACCAACAAACTATCATGGTCCAAACACACCAAGACAGCATGACAACATATTTTCCCCCTCAGGAGACTGAAGGGATTTGGCATGGGTCCCCAGATCCTCAAAAAGTTCTACAGTTGCACCATTGAGAGCATCCTGACCGGTTGCATCACCGCCTGGTATGGCAACTTGCTTGGCATCTAACCATAATGCACTACAGAGGGCAGTGCGTACGGCTCAGTACCTCACTGGGGCCAAGCTTCCTGATATCCAGGACCTACTATATATACTAGTTAGTGTCAGAGGAAAGCCCCAAAAATTGTCAAAGACCCAAGTCATCCAAGTCATAGATGTTCTCTCTGCTACCGTACGGCAAGCGGTACCGGAGTGCCAAGTCTAGGACCAAAAGGCTCCTTTACTTTGGGCTGAGATCCCGCTAATGAAAACAGCCAGTGAAAGTGCAGGGTGCCAAATTCAAAACAACATAAATCCCATAATTAACATTCCTCAAACATACAACTATTTTACACCATTTTAAAGATACACTTCTTGTTAATCCCACCACAGTGTCCGATTTCAAAAAGGCTTTACGATGAAAGCAAACCAAATGATTATGTTAGGTGAGTGCCTAGTCACAGAAAAACACAGACATTTTTCCAGCCAAAGAGAGGAGTCACAAAAAGCAGAAATAGAGATTAAATGAATCACTAACCTTTGATGATCTTCACCAGATGACACTTCATGTTACACAATACATGTATGTTTGGTTCGATAAAGTTCATATTTATATAAAAAAAATCTCATTATACATTGGCGCGTTATGTTCAGTAGTTACAAAACATCCAGTGATTTTGCAGAGAGCCACATCAATTTACATAAATACTCATATTAAACATTGATAAAAGTTACAACTATTATGCATGGAATTATAGATACACTTCTCCGTAATGAAACCACTGTGTCAGATTTCAAAAAAGCTTTACCGAAAAAGCATACCATGCAATAATCTGAGTACAGCTCTCAGAGACCAAAACAACCCAAACAGATATCCACCATGTTGTGTAGTCAACAGAAGTCAGAAATAGCATTGTAAATATTCACTTACATTTGATGATCTTCATCAGAATGCACTCCCAGGAATCCCAGTTCGATAAAGTCCATAATTTATGTCCAAATACCTCCTTTTTGTTTGCGTGTTTAACCCAGTAACCCTTTGTTTTTACAGTGCTAATTGTCGCTGTTTATTGTCTATGCATAGTCACTTTACAAATTACGCTGAGTAACCTGTACCCCCGCACATCGACTCGGTACCGGTAGCCCCTGTATATAGCCTCGTTATTGTTACGTACATTTCTTGTGTTACTTTTTGATTGATTAGATTTTCTTTTTTTTACTTTAGCATATTTAGTAAATATTTTACTAACTCTATTTCTTGAACTGCATTGTTGGTTAAGGGTTTTGTAAGTAAGCATTTCACAAAGGTCTACACATGTTAAATTCAGAGCATTTGACAAACACAATTTGATTTGATTTGTTGGCCCAGTAGTTATTTAAAGTTTTGACTTTGACTTTCAAGTGTATTTGTGTTCCAGATGATACCATGCCACAATGCCCATTATGATATCAAGCATAACAGGCATTATCTAACTTATCAGCATCATGTTGTCAAAGTAGCATATACTCGTAATACTTTATCAGAGTATTTTTAAACCTTTTTCCCTGTTGAAAGATTTAGACCAGAGTTCAATCTGATGGCAGTTTGCCTACAATGTTACTGCGTTCGCAGAGATTGCATCCACAGTAAAACACTACCTTTAAATGGTGCATTGTCGACAGGTGCGATCAGATTGAATACCGGCCACAGCTATAGCATTGGTACGTAATTCCACTGTAAATTGGGACATATTGTTGGACTAATACCTGTTTGCTGCATTACTGAATTACTTCAAACATTTCCAAATAGGGGCCTCCACAACATAAAACACCAAGGTCTTAATTCTGTCCTTATACATGGCCACCACTCTTACATAAATCATGCAAGCATATGTCTTAAAAGGTTAGAGTTATGCGCACATATCTCAATATAGGGGCAGAGAGAGTGAGCAAAAGTTGGCCAGGATCCAGAAAAGCTGAATCACAGTGCCTGAGCTCTCCTTGGACCGACAGACGGGGCCTGTCCAGGGGCAAAGAGGGTACTTCACTCCTCAGCACACACGCATCCCAACCCCTCCACACACTCAGCTTTCTCTCCCCTCCACACACTCCTCTCTCTCTCCCCTCCACACACTCCTATTTCTCTACTCTCCACACAGTCTTCACTCTCTCCCCTCCACACACTCTTCTCTCTCTCCCCTCTACACACTCCTCGCTCTCTCCTCCACACGCTCCTCTCTATCTCACCTCCACACACTCCTCTCTCTCTCCCCTCCACACACTCCTATTTATCTCCCCTCCACACACTCTTCTCTCTCTCCCCTCTACACCTCTCTCTCCCCTTCACACACTCCTCTCTCTCTCTCTCTCCTCCAAATTTCAGGAGAGACAAAATAAGGCCTGTCAAGACATCACAGTCGGACCATTGACACAGAGAGAGAGAGTAAGAGAGAGAAAGAGAGAGAGTGAGTTTAACAAAGCAGAATTGCAGGAAAGATGAGTGGCTACGAATAAAAAGAGATTGGAGTTAAAGGGACTATCCCACAGTTAAAAGTACATTTTCTTCTCTGCCATGTAAGTGTCTGTTAAGATTGGAAAGGGAGGGGTGGCAGGGAGGGGAAACCTGAGGTCAACTTCATCTCTCTGTTCATATTCCAACTCCATCTCGGTTCAATCTGGTTCCAATTCCGTCTTGGTCTGCCGAGAAAGTTCCATTCAAATTCCAAAAACCAATCTCCAATTGTGAACTCCATGTCCGTTTGCACCAGCTGACCACCAATAGCACTCTGGGTCAGACAAG
Source organism: Oncorhynchus kisutch (assembly GCF_002021735.2). Classification (NCBI taxonomy): domain Eukaryota; kingdom Metazoa; phylum Chordata; class Actinopteri; order Salmoniformes; family Salmonidae; genus Oncorhynchus; species Oncorhynchus kisutch. The sequence goes on along the minus strand of NC_034174.2, from coordinate 41,169,962 downwards.
ATCAAACACGTAGCCACCACATCAACGCATTTTTTTTGTGAAAAACCTTAGCACTGTGAAAACAGGCAAGTCCTTTTCCAAGTTTTCCTATATGAACTCCACTCTGTCAGCAACAATAGTTATTCTGTCAGTTGCGTTGTGCTCAGAAGTATTTAATTAACATCAATCCCATCTCCAAAAATATGATCACTGTGGACGGGTCTCACATTGGGTACCATGACACATATGACTTTCTTCTTTCTTTCTTCCTTACTTCTTATTTTCATCTCTGGGCCTTTTGAACCAGCATGCTCTGCTCCATTGGATGACTTCAGCCCTGCTCAAATACCCGCATTACCCCCCTTGGTGGAGAACATGTCACCGAAAGAGAGGGATGAACAAAATATCTATTTGAAATCGGAGCGGGGAAGGAGGGAAGGAGCCAGAGGATGAGGCGGTGATAAGGGATAAAGGGGAGGCAGAGTGGCGGAATAATATTTGAATTATGTAACTCTACTTGGGAATGATTTAGACAATTCTGCCGCTGACATGAACATAATTTCTCATTACCTGAGCTCGGCGTGTGCCCAGTGCCTACTCGTCCCACAAGTCATCTCACACTCGTCTCTCCGAGAGGAGGAGGAGAAAAAGAAGAGGATGAACGGCCAAATTATCACACGAATACACAACGACACGTACACACACACACTTTGGGTGTCGTGATGAAGGAGGCCAGAGATAAAAGGCACAGACACACACAGTCAAAGAGATCACATATGAGGGTGTACTCTGTTCAAGTACAAAGCACATATAGTATGTGTTGACAAACATGTTGTGTGTGTGTGTGTGTGTGTGTGTGTGTGTGTGTGTGTGTGTGTGTGTGTGTGTGTGTGTGTGTGTGTGTGTGTGTGTGTGTGTGTGTGTGTGTGTGTGTGTGTGTGTGTGTGTGCGTGTGTGTGTGTGCGTGTGTGTGTGTGTGTGTGCGTGTGTGTGTGTTTTCATCAGAGAATGAGGAGTTCACTTAATTCATGGTTTCACTGTGTGTACAACGTCGATATTTGGATTGTGTTCCTCGAAGACGACATGAATTCATGTGCAATCCATGCTGAATCAATAATTCTACTTTGCACAACTGTGCGATTTTGCAAGGCTTCAGAATGAACTCAGCTACACAATACATACAGTATTCTGAGATGAATGCCTCCAGCAAGGCAGAATTAGCTTTACCAAGCATTTAATCATACCACATTTCAGGCCCCTAGGTAGACAGAAGACAGACTAACAAAGGACTAAGAAATAGTTGGGCTATGCAGAATCGGAGTCGCCTAATTTCTTCCTCAATGTCTCTGTGCCCTGTGGCATTTCACATCGTCAGACCCCAATATCATATTGTTGAAGACTCCAGCAGTGATATAAAAATTCTGCTTTCAGATATAGTGGGTTTGATAAACTGTTGCAGCCACTGCGCCTTTGCTTTTGATGGACTGTGCTATTGAAGGTGATAAGGATGGAAGAAGAGAAGTAGAGGGGTGGGGAGGGGGGTTGAATCCCTCCCCATGAACTGTATGAGATGTGCCGGTCTCTCCCCTGCACTGTGTGGGTGGTTGGTGCATGGCGCCGCATCGCTTAAAATAGACCTCCTCTCTTCTCCCTAGGAGGATGTTGACAACGATGAGAACGGAGAGAAAGGGAAAGAAAGAGAAGGGGGAAGAAAACACCCCCACACTGACGTGGGTTCAAAGGAAACAAACAACAACTGTGATTTGAAACTGAGATGTGAGGGGGGGGGGGTGAACATTAAGGCTTGGGAACGAGACAGTTTCAAGGAAATGAACAGGGAAAAGAAGCCAACAGGAATGCTGGAATATGGCATCCATAGTGGGAAATTCTTCAGTTGTCAGACGGAAGTTGTCATCTGACAACTGATGGACTTTCATCTGATGACCGAGAGTCCTCCTAATATGAATGCCGTTCTAGAGCTCAGAGTGAATGAGAGTGAGAATGGAACAGGACTGCTGGGATGTTGGAGTAAAGCAGTACTTTGGTTGTCGAACAAAGATTTGGAAATTGTATCCGAGAGGAGCTGTTCCATTATCAAGTGTGTCTTGGAACCAGCTGGGTTAGTATCACCAATGAAAGGGACATTTTGCTATCAATGGCTGCTGCATTGCAAATAAACACAGTCAATAAAATAAGATTAAGACTAATCACCAGAATACTCTGGGGCCATAATGGCCTGTTTAATTGTCTTTTGACACTCCTTAACTTTAGATGATTCTAAATATACTCATAATGCGGTGAAAATGATTAATTCCTCACATGGGATTGATGTTAGCACATGCCGTCATTGTTAATCTACTCTCACCCATGCCTAAAATTGAGCAGTCAGCAGTACCGAGCTTGGTTGTGTGTCATCCACCCCCCTTCTCCCCTCCTCCTCCTCATCCCTTCATTCCCCAGCACACATCCTCCCAGTGCTTAAGATAAGTGACAAGGCATCAGAGCCAAAGAAGTGTTTAATGCCAGAGGAGAACTCTGAGTAGGAGTGTGGGTGGATGGCTGTGTTCTAGCGGCCTGTGTCCGTGTCTGCGTGTAAGGTTATATATCACTCCAAGCAGCATATGACATCACCATGTCAGGCTCCCCTCTCTCCAGTCCCCACTCCCTCCACTCTCCGCCCCCTCTCTCTTACATACACACCCTGTCTTGATGGTTGATGGGTGGGCTGGGTGCCAGCCCTAGTCCTATATAGCTCTCCTCCGTTCCTCCATGGCCCTATTCCTCAGCCCCGCTGCAGTAAATCTGCTGAGTCATCAGCACGCCGTTGCAGACAGGCTTGACAGAGGTCAAGCTCCGGCCATGCAGGGATGCGGATCGGGTGGGATGGGGTAGGGTGATGGCAGAGGAGATTGTAGGGTGGTCCAGGGAGTGGTGGTGGGGGGATGGGGTGGAGTGCTCTTGGGACTGGTGGTAGTGGTGGTGGTGGTGAGGGAGGGAGGGTGGGAGTCTGAGCACCCAATCAATAACATGCCCCCCCCCCCACCCCCCCTCCCCCCACCCCTGGCCTCTGGAGCCTCGCTGGACGCTAATGAACTGTGTTCCACCAGGTTATATTATGACAGGCACTAACTTTCTTATGAAGCCCCGTGGCCTCGGAGGACCGTTGGCTTAAAGTGGCCCTTAATGGACCTATATTTTTTAGTCCTTGTAATGGGGACTTAAGCCCGGGCGACTCGGCTTTAATTACCAATCAATTCCATCGGATGCATGATCAGGCGGAGAAGCATGGAGGTTTTCTCTGGGACTTGCAGTGGCCAGCAATGGGGGGTGTGTTGCTGGAACGCCATTGTTGCATAAGGCAATAAGGAATAGTGTGTCGTAAGGAATATTGCGTCATAATGAATAACATTTCTTTACGAATTGTGTGTCATGGAGCAACGATACTGTGCTTGATATTGTGTAGTTCATGTCAGTGTTATGAGTTGTCATTAATCTTCAGATGTTATGAGTACTTCACATTACACCGCATGTGATTATCAAATTTTCCAGATAAGTGCTATACAGGTGTTGATCACTTGAAACGTAAACATACATTTCGATGATCTTTAATTTCCCTATTACAAAGGTCTTACAGCAACAAACCTCAACCAAATAGCTATTTCAGTTCATATTACAGCATGCCTCACGCTTTAGCTCTACTTGAACTCAGCTTGGCTCTAAGATCTGATTTGAGAGTCAAAATGTATGTCCTCTCACCTTGGCAAGTTGAAGCTCCATTCCCTCATAATTCAAATGTGAAATGTACAGCTGCAGTGGAGAACAGTGGCAGACAGTGTCTTCCTCTTACAAAAAAGTGCTGCACTGGAAATGTTTCCTGTCCCCTTATTTTGTTACCAAATACAAAACATTTTCATTCGAATTATATAATCCGTGACTAATGCTTCCCTTTCATGTGGAATATTAATAATGCATTTGCATTTTTCCACAAATGGTGTTTGGGATTTCAATTTCTTAAATAGAAATGCCAACGTTTCAGCTGTTGCCGGGGCCTTTCATTACCGAACAGATGTGATGATCTTCACATCTTTATGCATATCTAATGTCTAAGGAGCTTCACTTTTAATAAATACCCTAACAAATAATTGAATGTATTTTTCATAGTTGGATGTGGAACACTATTTAGTTCCCAGCTTGAAATGGAGATGCTAAGTTGGGGAGGAAATTCTGAAGGACATGACATTTCAATTCAACCAGGGAATTTAAAAGATTCTTGGGATTCACAAAGATTTTCTGAACATTCTCATCAATGTTTTCACATGTATGTCTACGGAATAAAAATACAAAATATTTAGATGTTTCTTCGAGGTAATGATGAGAATTATGATCGTGATGATAGCTTTAACATGATCATGATGATTTTGTGACTTGTGATTGTCTCCACCCCCTCCAGGTGTCGCCCATCTTCCTCATTATCCGCTGTGTATTTATACCTGTGTATTTATACCTGTGTTCTCTGTTTGTCTCTTGCCAGTTAATCTTGTTTGTCAAGTCAACCAATGGTTTTGTCTCAGCTCCTGCTTTTTCACAGTCTCTCTCTTTCTCGCCCTCCTGGTTTTGACCCTTGCCTGTCCTGTCTCTGAGCCCGCCTGCCTGACTACTCTGCCTGCCCCTGTGCCTGCCTACCGTCCTATGCCTTTGCCCCACCTCTGGATTACCGACCTCTGCCTGCCCCAACCCTGAGCCTGCCTGCCATCCTGTACCTTTCCCCCACTACTCTGGTTATCGACCCCTGCCTGCCTTGACCTGTCTTTTGCCTGCCCTGTTGCGGTAATAAACATTGTTTCTTCGACACAGTCTACATCTGGGCCTTACCTTCAAACCTGAAGTTTGCTGGAGCAATTCTGCGGGTTGTCTGGGAGGCAGCCTACCACGGTGGTAGCCCCACAGTAAGACAGCTGCTAGCAGCGCCATGTCATCGGCCACTCCATCTTTCCGGGCACCCCGTTTACCCCCCGGAACGCTTCAATGGAGAGTCGAGAACCTGTCAGGCGTTTCTAGCTCAGTGTGCCCTCATTTTCGAACTTCAGCCCTCCTCCTTCCCCTAGGATCGCTCCAAGATAGCCTATCTCATCACGCTGATGTCCGGGAGGCTCTCACCTGGGCTACTGGTGTATGGGAACAACAGATGGCCATATGTGTTAGTCTGGAGGGGTTCGTGGGAGAGGTGAAGAAGGTCTTTTACACCCTGTTCTCTGGGAGAGAAACTTCCCGGGAACCTAATCGAGCTTCGGCAGGACTCCTGCAGTGTGGCCGACTATGCGGTGGATTTCCGCATGTTGGACACAGAGAGTGCTTGGAACCGGGAAGCACTGTCCGATATGTTCCTGCACGGCATCTCGGAGGAGGTCAAGGATGAGCTTGCTGCTCGGGAGTTACCTATGGATCTTGATTCCCTCATCGCTTTGACCATCTGAATCGATGGCGACTACGGGAAGGACGGAGGGAGATAAATTCAACTTTCCACCTTGCCTCCGAGACATCCCGGAGGTCCCCGGTGATCCCGTTGCCGAGAGAACCTGAGGCTTCCCGACATTCCCTGAGAGTCACCGAAGATGGTGAGTCACAGCTTCCCAAGCCTATGCAACTAGGTAGTACTGGGCTATCGTCAGCGGAGCAGCAATACAGGATCAACACGAAAAGTTGGCTGCATTGCGGGACTCTTGGTAATTTTGTGTCTTCTTGTCCTTTAAAAAGATCAGGCTCACTGGTAGGCGCAAGAAATCTGGTGGGTCATATGGAGAACTCTCCTGCTTCCCTTGCTCACCCCCCTGTTGCCATTCTGCTGTCATTCTGCTGTGGGGAAACCAGTCTAAATCTCTCTGTGTCCTCATTGACTCTGGGGCTGATGAGAGTTTTTTGACGCTACCCTGGCTTCCGAGCTGAATCTCCCCTCTCAGCCTCTCTCCACTTCCATGGATGTTAGAGTGCTGGATGGGCGCTCTATAGGCCGGGTCACTCATATTACCACTCCCATTAACCAACGGGTGTCAGGAAATCACAGCGAGACTGTTCAATTCCTGCTCATCAAGTCTCCTCAGATTCCCGTGGTATTGGAATTCTCCCTGCTCCAGCGATACAATGCCCTCATCAACTGGTCTACTGGTGCCATCATGGGCTGGAGTCCGTTCTGCTACACCCAGTGTCTGAAGTCAGCGCAACCTGCCCTGGAACGTCTTCCTGGGGGTTTGTAAGGTGCCCCGGACCTCTCCGCCATTCCCACAGAGTACCAGAACCTTCGGGAGGTGTTCAACAAGGCCCAGGCCACTTCGCTTCTGCTGCACCGACCACATGACTGCGGGATTGACCTTCTCCCTAGCACCACTCCGCACCGGGGACGACTGTACTTGCTGTCAGGACCGGAGACCAAGGCTATGGACACCTACATTGGGGACTCCCTAGCTGCAGGATGTATACATCCTTCGTCCTCTCCAAGCTGGATCTACGGAATGCCTACCTCCTGGTGCATATGCAGGAGTGGGATGAGTGGAAGACAGCCTTTAACATGATCAGGATGATAGTGTTAACATGTGGCAACCTTTGCACCTGTTACTTTAGAGGGGGATTGGTACATGAATGCTAGAACCTAGGCCAAGATAACAAAAAGGGCCTCAATGAATGAGTGGTCCTTCACCCCCTGCTAAAATATTGACATTTTACTCATTATGGACATTATCCAACAAATCCAAAACAAGAAAACAATGATATTGATATTGAGATATTGATATAAGTAGACCTGTTTGTTGCAGTGTTTATCTTTCCAATGCATTATCACATTTTGTGAAATCTACCAGAAACAAAACAATTTGTGAAGAAACTCATTTCATAACTTAATGAGCCGTATCATTACATTGATTCTTGATTTGCTCACACGTTGACGCGTTTGCTCATGGTTCATGATAACAGTAATACATTTTCTTATTTTTTTTTTCACATGCCAGATGCCCTTTTTGTTCAAGTGTGCTGTTCACTTGTACTCTTGTGTATGTACTGTATATATTTGTGTGCACTTGTGTATGCACGACCCTGCCTGGCCATCTGTGTGTCAAGTGACCTCACTCCTTCCTCCCCCCCGCCACCCCTGAAGCGTATAAGGTCTGGTCAGTCTGGTCAGTGGACAGACAAACCCAGACACAGACACAGAGCCAGTCTCGGCATGCCTTCCTGGGCAGAACAGAACAGATGTTACCATGTCTGGCCTAGTTCTTCTCAGGAGACATATGTGGGCCTGACTGGCCAAGCTGTTCTGGGGTCATCTTTTTCCAGGATGGGCCACTCATGAGGTCAAAGCCATACAAGCCCAGCAGCCGCTGCATCCTGAATGACACCCTATTCCGTGTACAGTGCGCTACTTTTGACCGGAGCCCTATGGCCCAAAAGTATCTCACATTATAGGGAAGTGGGTGCCAATTGGGACATACACAGCCATTCAGGCAGCTCAATATGCCTCTATGTAGGTTGGATCAAATGAGGTGATGAAGAGAATGAGCTAATGAGGAGAAATTATTTTGACTTTCTAAAAGTCTTCATTAGTGTATTACAGAATAGGTAGACGTCCTTAAGATATGAAATTTAGAAAAATGGAAATGCATGCAAGCTTATATTTGTTTTATAAAGCTTGTTAGCCCTGGAAAGAACTCGTGGAATAAACCTTAAGAGGTGCCCTGGAGCCACAAACACTAGAAATAAGCGTAATCCTTTTTATTCCACAATATATGAACCTCTTCTCAGTTAATAAAGACTTAAAAAGTTTACCAGCAGGGAATGATTTTGCAATATGCATCGTGACCCCCTCACTTATTCTAAAAGCCTGTATCTATAGTGGATGGAGGCACATTAAATTGCTATTCATAAAGCCCTTAAAGGACTTGGTAACAGAGGAAGAAAACGCTGGCCTCCACATTCCCGCAATAAAATCATCTTCTGCCAAAAGTCATTTCATAAAATGGCAGCGATAAAGAGATAGACTGCTCTTTATTGTTTTTAGATTGCAGACACTTTGCGAACTCTCCTCTCGCCTGTGTCCGGGATAATGTAAATATTTCAGCGCTATGTGCCCGGTAATACATTAAACAGATATATAAGTCCAATAAAGCTGCATAACTGTTTGTGCCAGGCCTCCCCTAAGGGGCCAAACACTGTAGTAGGAGGGAATATTCCTCACTCAGCTGAAGTGGAAGACAGTGAGGCCAATTCAGACAAATGGGGCCGTACTATTTTTTTTGGGGGGGGGGGGGGGGGGGGGGGGGGGGGTCATATGCCACCATGAAAGCTGCTCGTATACAATACATTTAAAATTCTGTTTATATTGTCTCAGGGAAGTAATTTGAATAGAACTTAGGCTCAGATTTTTTGTTGTTGGTCATATGATAATAAAATACAGTTATATTTCAATTCAAACAGTGCAAGCCTGTTCATTTTTTAACAAAGAAAGACAGAGTAATGCATTTATTTGAAGTCACTATTGGTGAACGCCAACTCATATCCACAGCACACAACAGACAAGGAAATTGTCATTCAACATGAGCAGCATTGTAAATGTGCAACCAGAAGATGCACACACATTTAGAAAATGATAACGGAAGGGAGTATTTAGATGAACTTATGGCTGGCACCGGACATCTGTCTTAATCGGGCTAACAAATGGGGAAAGTAGCCATGGTAGCCATTAATACCAACATATTTAACTTAGCCAGCCCGCTCTGTTTTCACGCTATGACAGATACTATAAAGTAGCCCATGTACCATTTTTAAATGTTAGATAGCACTTTATTTGATGGGGGTATACATAAGGCATCATTTACTCCTTTATGAAACCATTTTGGAGGGCTCTGTAGTATAACGTATAGTATAGTATACTCTGGAACAATGTACACCAGTAGTAGTCCTTCTGTCAATCTCCCCTACCACATGTCACCTAGATGAATGGAAAATAAATGGAGGGAGAAGAAAGAAAATAAAATTGCACAAAATAAACCCTGTGAGACTCCCCTTTAAATCCTGGGCATTGTTGGCTGTCTTAAATGATTAGAGAAAAAGGAAAACACACAGGAGGGATTTACAGGTGTATGGCTTGACCCCCCCCCCCCATCCATTTTCCCTACCGCTGGGCTCCATTGTGACCCTAAAATTGCCAATATTGAAGCTCAGTGGGGTGAATAGGATGGGGACTGGGGGGTGAAGACTAGACAACCAGAGCTTTTGTTCTCCTCTTCTCCTCCTCTCCCCTCATAGAGACAGAAGGGGGAAAAAATGAAAAAATAATAATCTCACGCTTTCTGATGTGGGCTTAAATGCTCGATTGCTTTGCCGATCACGTTGCTGCTCCCATCATCTTTCCCCCGCGACTCAAAGACAAATCTGGGCCGCGGCGTGCACGCCAACGCCAGCTCAAGCGTGATGAATGATGCTCCCGTCTCGACGGGTCCCTGTCGCTGCATGTTCAAGTGGATGGGATTGAATTTAACCATAGAAATGACAGACCATTCTTTTGGGCTCGGGCAGGCTACATGAATGGTTTGTGGTAACGGACGATGACGAGGGTAGTGCAGTGATTTATGTGTCCTAGGGAAGCACCAGTGATTCTGGAAGGGGAGAAAGGAAAGGCCACCTCTGTCATAAACAGGATCAGTTGGTGAACCCACTTCTGGTCCCATTTCCTCCTTTCCTGATCTCCCTGTTGGATTAGGCAACCTCTACCTTCCCCTCCCCTAAGGGTACATTTCCATCACACACAGACTTCATCATCAATGGCTGACAGTGTTGGTAAAAAGAATCAACCACATGGTAGTTGACTGTCCGTGCTATACAGCTTTTACCCATTTGAAGGCTTCAGCACATTGTTTCTTCTTTCCACAGTTATTTATTATGGGAGTCTATGGCCTGTCAGTGCAAAGTGAATGAAACGGGGATAAACAAACCTGAATTTGTCCAATCGAAACTCTTGTTTGCAACTGTTAGACTAATGATTACGTCCTAGATCAGTGAGATGCAGGCAAGAGTGTGCAAGGCGGTATTGGATGTGTCAATGGCTGTCAGCTTGATTACTCAAATCTCTCTCAAACTGTGCACCTACATAGGCTAGGATGTAGCAACCGCATGATGGGTATTGGGAAAATGTTATTATTAGCCTAAGCATATCGATGATACACTGAGCTGGGTGAATAGAATGTGAATGACAGTCATCCAATATGCTCTACTAGAAATAAGGCCATGCTCATTAAAAAAATCTTCGTCCTCCCTCATCTCAAATGGCACAGACCGCCACTGGCATAGGTGTAATTTTATCATGCAAGGTTAAGTCATATGCAAGTATCTCAAGTTAGGTATTGCCTCAAGTGAGTGCCATTTTAGAAACACACCATAAAGGACACACAACCTTCACCATCAACAACAGAGCAGCTGAAAGTGGACTTGGCATTCCAGCTCAGGGCTGTGTAGCGCTGATGAGGAAAAAGGAAACGGAAGCCTCTAGAACAATTGCAGGGTTAAGAGGGCGAGACACACGGGAGGGATAAAGACTTTGTTCTCCACTATCTACACTTGAGCAGGCATCTCCCCAGACTTTCACCAGGCCACGGACCAGACCCAAGTCAGCTTGGCTTCCAATCAATCCACTCTACTCCTGGATGAACCAACAAATAAAATTACTCCCTCTCAGTCAATACCTCAACCCCTCAGTCTCCTCCTCCTCTTTACCCTCATCTCCCTCCTCGCCCACTCTCTCACTAAATCGTTAAGACCATTGTAGTGGAGAAGAATGCAATGAAATCTCCTCTTGATAATTAAACAAGATCCCGTCCCCAAACTGCGTCTCCGTTGATTACATAAACGGCCATTACGAGGGTGGCAATAAATATTCATGAGTCATGAACGGTTTTAAGATGGTAGTCATTGTCTTTTGTTTTGTAATTTTTTGGGGGGCTACATCTTTTGGCTGCAACTGATTAACACACAGTTAGGGAAATGAAGTCCCAATTTCAACCTCAAAGTAAAGTGATTTAGCCCACTAATCAACACTTTGTTGCTGCCTCTTTGTAGTAGTCTATTTCATCTATTTGTTTGCTTTCGTTTTGTATCTGAGCTCTTTTGTTTTCCTTGTTGTCAGGTTTTGTTATTGACAATCTAGTTTGTTTCCCCTGTCTTGTCATCATCACATTCTCAGTCGTTGCAAATTTGTCAGACTAAATTTGTCAGTTCAGTTAGTTTTTCTCAAGAGAACGCTGTTATCAAAGGTGACTTAAAAAGCTCTACAGAAGATCATAACTGACACTTTTCCTTGCAGAACACAATTATAAATATAACTTTTAATAAAAACCTCAAACTTGTATTAGTTTACAGAATGAAAATATACTTAACACACAAACAACACACAGACACACACACACTCACGGATACAAGCAATATCTTTGGAGAACTTAAATGTTTTGGGAGACGGGGCCTCAGTAGATCATAAAATAAGGGAAGATAATCAATCTTGTGTGTTGTGACCAGATTGTGTCAATGCTGAGATCTCTCAAGATGACTTTACAGAGGCAGCAAACAGAGCAGAACGGAAATAAAGAGAGAAAGAGAGAGAGGGTGAATAGAGATAAGACAGAGAGAGAGCGAAAGAAATGAGAGACAGAAAGAGAGATAGAAAGGAGAGAGAACACTGTTAATGATTAAAAAAAACTGCCCGTTCACAGTGCGATAAATTGCAAGATGACACAAGTCACAGCACAACAAAAGGGGGAACATTGGATGGGGACCCTTCACTGAGAAATTAATGAGTTCATACTGGGAAGAATTGTCTACCTAAACCAACCCTGTGCCCAGTTACCCAAGCACACCGGGATTAAGACGGAACACCATTTCAGGTTGGAAGCAGTGTCAGGATATGAGTACCCAAAGCGATTATCGTGACACTTTTCTCAGTGTTTTGATGTTCTTTTGCGGCCAATCTTCCCCCTCATATTTCAACATAAACCTTGTACGGAATCCAGGCTGTATCACATCCGGCCGTGATTGGGAGTCCCATAGGGCCTAAAAGCAGTGGGTTAACTGCCTTGTTCAGGGGCAGAACGACACATTTTTACCTTGTCAGCTTGGGGATTCGCACTTGCAACCTTTCGGTTGCCTAGTGGTTTGAGGATACCCACAAGGTTTACAAGGTATCGAAAGCATTCCACAGGGATGCTGGCCCATGTTGACTCCAATGCTTCCCACAATTGTGTCAAGTTGGCTGGATGTCCTTTGAGTGGTGGACCATTCTTGATACACACGGGAAACTATTGAGCGTGAAAAACCCAGGAGCATTGCAGTACTTGACACAAAACCTGGCACCAACTACCATACCCCACTCATAGGCACTTCAATATTTTGTCTTGACCATTGACCCTCTGAATGGCACACATGCACAGTCTATATCTCAATTTTCTCAAGGCTTAAAAATCCTTCTTCAACCTGTCTTCTGCCCTTCATCTACATTGATTGAGGTGGATTTAACAAGTGACATCAATAAAGGATCATAGCTTTCACCTGGATTCACCTGGTCAGTCTATGTCATGGAAAGAGCAGGTGTTCTTAATGTTTTGTGTACACCGTGTACTTTGTAATTGTGTGAATATCAGGCTCGTCATCGGAATACTCCCAGATTATGATTTAGCTCTCCCTGGAGAGGGATCGACATATTGAACCGCTCGTCAAACAAATCAAATGCTCCCCCATCCGACAGAACGTTTGATCTCTTGTAGCAGATCAGCTCCCACTAACAGCCCAGCGCACAGACAGACTGACACTGAAAGGCTTCTCTCGGCGTGTGCACTCTCGTTTGATTTCCCTTTCATCTGTCAGAAAACACATTTTGTATTCAGGGAATCAAATAGTGACATTTACTTTAATGTTTAATGTCTCCTGCCCTATCATCCTAATAGCATGCTGATGAACCTGTATGTCATCCTACTCACTAAACTGGTATGTAATGGCAATGGTGACAGCAGCGTTGTAGACACTGTTTCAGAAAATAATTCAATTCATCTCTAACCTGTTTGTCTTTTGTCTTTGCATTACAATGCTTTGGAGTTGTCAGTAGAGCAGCTTGGAATAACATTGATGCCTTAGATATTCTAAACCCGTTGTTTTCTCTAAAATTACTGTAGGAAATAGAAAGAAATCTAGAGTATTATTTTCAGGAACAAAACACATTGCAATAGATTGAAATGTCAATTTCTGATTTAATCAGAATCAGTTATTTCACCCCTTAATAAACAAAGACTAAAATCGCATTTTTGTATCTACCTATCAATTTTTGAATTTTCAAAAAGTATATTTTCTTTCATTTATCATACTACCGTCATCAACATGTGTAAGAATTTTAACCACTTTGAAATGGACATGTATCAATAATTTCAAAGCTCGCTACATTTAACTACACATAATTTCAAAATCTTATTTCATAGAGAATGTTACAAACTGGACTACTTTTAGTCATTTACTTTGAAGAAATCGAAATTGGGTCTGAATAGGCATTTTATATTTGGTCTCAATTCAATGTGCTTGTCTTTAACTAGCCTTTTCCAAAAGTCAGATTCTACCCACACCACAACACATTTTTCTCAGCTTCAAAATAAACTGCATGCACCAAATTTTATGTGGCAATCAGATATATTCTCCAGACTTGCCCAGAGGGAATTGTTGATATGCTGCCAATTCTTAATTCTAGATTCTTTATTTGACATGTCTTTCGCATATTTACAGATACAAATATGAAGAAAGCATTTATCCACAATCTGCTCTAGACATGTCCAGTCCTGGTCATGTCTCAACAAAAACAAAAGTGTCGCAACAAAATGAAACCAAAATATTTAGGTTGACTTAATCTAGCATTCCAGATAAAAGAAACCCAGCTTCAGAAGCATCTGCAATCACCACATTGTGTAGTTTTCCTTAGATATATTCTCCAGACTTGTTCAGAGGGAATTAATTATACACTGTACATTTTTATTCTAGATAACATTTTATTGAAAAATCGGCCAAAAATGTATTTTACATCTGTCTTCAGTATTTTACAAATAGAAACAAGCTAAGCGTCAGTATAGAGACAAAGTAGAGTCGCAATTCAACAACTCAGACATGAGAGGAACGAGGCAGGGTCTACAGTCAATCACGAACTACAAAAAGAAAACCATCCCCATCGCGGACCCCGATGTCTTTGCCCCCAGACAAACTTAACAACTTCTTCGCTTGCTTTGAGAACAATACAGTGCCACCGACACGGCCCCCTACCAAAACCTGTGGACTCTCCTTTACCGCAGCCAACGTGAGTAAAACATTTAAACGTGTTAATCCTCGCAAGGCTGCTGGCCCAGACGGCATCCCTAGCTGCATCCTCAGAGCATGCGCAGACCAGCTGGCTAATGTGTTTACGGACATATTCAATCAATCCCCATCCCAGTCTGCAGTTCCCACATGCTTCAAGAGGGCCACCATTGTTCCTGTTCCCAAGAAAGCTAAGGTAACTGTGCTAAATGACTATCAACCTGTTGCACTCACTTCCATCATCATTAAGTGCTTTGAGAGACTAGTCAAGGATCATATCACCTCCACCCTACCTGACACCCTAGACCCACTCCAATTTGCTTACTGCCCCAATAGTTCCACAGACGACGCTATCGCAATAACACTGCACACTGCCCTAATCCAGCTGGACAAGAGGAATACCTGTGCAAGAATGATTTTCATCGACTACAGCTCAGTATTTAACACCATAGTACCCTCCAAACTCGGCATTAAGCTCAAGACCCCGGGTCTCGACCCCGACCTGTGCAACTGGGTCCTGGACTTTTTGACGGGCCGCCCCCAGGTAGTGAGGGTAGGAAGCAACATGTCCACCCCGCTGACCCTCAACACTGGGGCCCCACAAGGGTGTGCTCTGAGCCCTCTCCTGTACTCCTTGTTTAACAATGACTGCGTGGCCATGCACGCCTCCAACTCTATCATCAAGTTTGCAGACGACACTACAGTGGTAGGCTTGATTACCAACAACGACGAGACAGCCTACAGGAAGGAAGTGAGGGCCCTCGGAGTGTGGTGTCAGGAAAACAACCTCACACTCAACGTCAACAAATCGAAGGAGATGATCGTGGACTTCAGGAAACCACAGAGGGAGCACCCCCCTATGCACATCGACAGGACAGTAGTGGAGAAGGTGGAAAGTTTTAAGTTCCTCGGCGTACACATCACGGACAAACTGAAATGGTCCACCCACACAGACAGCATGGTGAAGAAGGCCTCTTCAGGAGGCTGAAGAAAAACACTCACAAACATTTACAGATGCACAACCGAGAGCATCCTGTCGGGCTGTATCACCGCCTGGTACAGCACTGCTCCACCCACAACCGCAAGACTCTCCAGAGGGTAGTGAGGTCTGCACAGCGCATCACCGGGGGCAAACTACATGCCCTCCAAGACACCTACACCACCCGATGTCACAGGAATGCCAAAAAGATCATCAAGGACAACAACCACCCGAGCCAGTGCCTGTCCACCAAATTATCATCCAGAAGACGAGGTCAGTACAGGTTCATCAAAGTTGGGACCAAGAGACTGAAAAACAGCTTCTATCTCAAGGCAATCAGACTGTTAAACAGCCATCACTAAGATTGAGTGGCTGCTGCCAACATACTGAATCATATCTCTAGCCACTTTAATAATAAACATTGGATGTAATAAATGTATCACTGGTATCACTTTAAACAATGCCACTTTATATAATGTTTACATACCCTATATTACTCATCTCATATGTACATACTGTACTCTATACCATCTACTGCATCTTGCCTATGCCGTTCGGCCATCGCTCATTCATATATTTATATGTACATATTCTTATTTATTCCTTACACTTGTGTGTATAAGGTAGTTGTTGTGAAATTATTAGATTACTTAGATATTACTGCATGGTCGGAACTAGAAGCACAAGCATTTCGCTACACTCGCATTAAAATCTGCTAACCATATGGATGTGACCAATAAAATTTGATTGATCTGATTTGATTTGAAAGATGAAAAAGTATTTATCCACAATCTGCTCTGGACATGTCCGGTCCTGGAATGTCTTAACAAAATGTATCAAAAATATTTCGGGTGACTTCATCCAGTATCCACATCTCCCATGGAATAGCCTTCCTTTCTCAGAACAAGAATAGACTGACGAGTTTCATAAGAAAGTTCTTTGTTTCTGGCCATTTTGAGGCTGTAATCAAACCCACAAATGCTGATGCTCCAGATACTCAACTAGTCTAAAGAAGGCCTTTTTAATTGTTTCTTTATTCAGTTTTCAGCTGTGCTAACATAATTGCAAAAGGGTTTCTAATGATCAATCAGCCTTTTAAAATGATAAACTTGGATTAGCTAACATAACGTGACATGGAACACAGGAGTCATGGTTGCTGATAATGGGCCTCTGTATGCCTATGTAGATATTCCATTTAACATCTGCTGTTTCCAGCTACAATAGTCATTTACAACATTAACCATTTCTACACTGTATTTCTAATCAATTTGATGTTATTTTAATGGACAAAAAAATTGATTTTCTTTCAAAAACAAGGACATTTCTAAGTGAACCCAAACTTTTGACCAGTAGTGTATATAAAAACAAGTAAACGTAATAAAAAGTTGTGTTTTGTTTACAGTGGGACCCGGTGATTTTGTGTTAGCAAGACAGAAATTTCGGTGCATAAATGTGCCTCCTGTCAAATACATATTGAGTAAATTAAAAGACAATCAAGACACAGTAAAAAGACACAATTAAATGGGAGAAATCGTCTGCCAGACGTTTTTGTTGCATTTCTACCCATCATACTTCAGTAACATTAATCTGCTGAAAAGGACCATTTCTAAAATGCTGCATTTCTGAAATCTCATTGCTGACTGACAGTTTGAAGAAGGTAGATTAATTTAGCCAAAGATATGATGGGGTCTTGTTGTCATTGGAGTGGGAAATGAGGATGTCAAAGCCTATTTGTCAACCTGGTAAAATAGCTCTCATCTCAAGTTTCTGCTCTCCTCTCACTCACTGTACAGCTGTCTGTCCTCTTCGTTTAGTCTGATAACAATCTCTCACTTTGAAATAGAGTCAAGATGATTTCTGGTTTGTTAAACGAATATTAGGCCCATCCAGAGACAAACCGAACATGTGCTTGAGGGGCATTTTATAAGGCTAAAAGTATTATGGAATAAACACAGAGATGTGAAGAAGAAGAAAAAAACTTGATGGTATTGCTAATGAATGTAGCATGGCTAATACTAGACAGAAAAATGCTGCAAAGATCAATGTGGATGTCACGGCCGTCGAAAGAAGAGGACCAAAGTGCAGCGTGGTAAGCGTACATTTCTCTTTTTATTTAAAATGTCGCCAACAAAACAAGAAACAAAAAACAACCGTGAAGCTTACAGGGCTAAGTGCCACTAACAAAGATACCCACCTACCCTGAAAGGAGGGGAAAGGGCTACCTAAGTATGATTCCCAATCAGAGACAACGATAGAGAGCTGAAATAAAGAAACATAGAAAACAAAACATAGAATGCCCACCCCACATCACACCCTGACCTAACCAAATAGAGAAATAAAATGTCTCTCTCTGGTCAGGGCGTAACAGCGAAAGAGGAATACGTATCAAGCTCTACACTCCATGAACTACTCGATCAACAAAAATAGTTCTATAAAGAGCTAATAGATCTGCAGGAAAATAACCGTAATTCCTTCCTGCAACTCTCTATGGATTCTACCAACAAAAGGGTTGATGATCTGTTAAAGATGTAACGGAATTTAAACATTGTTTGGAATTTACGCAGTAGGAGGTGAAGGAGCTAAAGGGCACAATTATTTGTCCATACAACACTTGACAAGCACTGTTCCAAAGGAGACTACCTCGAAAACTAATCGAGGCACAATAACATTTTAATCGATGGAAGTGAGTATATAAAGACTGAAACTTGGCATGACACAGGAGTCAAGGCCAAGAAACTCCTGGCAGATCAACTCTAACTGGACCCTAAACTCATCGAGATGCAAAGGGCTCATAGGAATGGCACTTTCTTGCCGTGAACAGCCCAGATCTATAGTGGTAAAACTGTTCAGATTCAAAGACAAGGAGGAGATTCTCAGGGGAGCCAAGTGCCTGAAGTGAACCAAAATCTTCATCACTGAAGACTTCTCTGAAAAGGTATGCCTCAAAAGAAAGGAACTACTGCCACGACTAATTGAAGAACGAAAGAAATGCAACATCGCATAGCTGAAGTTTGATCAGTTGTTTGTTCTCCCCCTTTAACGTAGGCCTATGGCAATTGGCTCACTCCGCTATAGTCAACTGATTTGAAACACACACACATGCACGCACACACACCCACAAGTACACACACACACCCACAAGTACACACACCGCACATACATATTTGTTCTACGTTGGTCATGTGTTTCACCTAACCTCATGAACAAAAACACATTGCTCTAAATGTCATAACCCTCTGAAGTCTTCAGTGGTGTTATGTGGACTGTGTCCATGTGCATTCCATAGGAAGTGCACCTCCATTGATAAAACTAACACATATGTATGGCTGTATTGGACATGTGAGGCATGCACTTCTATGTTTCTGTTCCACTCTCTGGATGATTCCGACTGTGTATCTCTCTTAGTTGGGCAGAATATGAACCCTGATGACATGGTCTTTAAGCCATTAGATATCAATGAAGCAAATGATAAATATAATGATTGTGCTGATCAATAGTCACATTTCCTGAAATTTACAAGAGATGAGTCTATCACTTGTGATTACTATAATGTTAAGCAATTGAATAACCTTTTTAGAAGTGTATCTAATTCCATGACAAGCTTATTTTCTACCTATTCATTTGAACGTTCGCAGTCCTCCTAAAAAATCACGACCACCTTGTTCATTATATGTCTTCTCTCAATCATGAATTTTCAGTTGTTGCCCTTTCAGGAAACTGGCTGACGGAAGAGACAACCATGTTAACGACATGTCTCCTTATAAAGCTGTTCACCACTGTAGAATATCAAGAGTGGGCAGAGGAGTGTCCATTTTTGTTCATAAACGTTTTCAATTCCTCGCACTAACATCTGATAACATTGATATTGAATCTATTTTCATAGAAATTCACTCCGGTTAATTTTCGTGGTGTTAAAAAAAGTGGTGATTGGCTGCATCTATGGGCCACCCGATTCTGAAATTGGTAGTTTCATTGATATCCTTGCAAAAACCTTGGATTTGATTAATAATGAAGATAAAATGAGTTTTCTATTGGGTGATTACAACATAAACTTATTTAAAAGTGAGAACCACTCACTGACATCTGACTTTTTAAATACGTTATACTCCAGCTATCTGTTTCCCCTCATCTATAAGCCTATAGGAGTGACCATTTCATCTGCCACCCTTATTAATAGTGTTTTTACGAATTCTTTGAATAATGTGGCTAATACAGGTGGACTTTATACTGACATTTCTGATCACTTTCCAATTTTCCACTTCTCTTTGGCAGCTGGAAATGAACAGATGGGAATGATTAGTAGCATTAAGGCCAAACAGTTCTATTTTTGTTTCATCAGACCAGACAACATTTTTCCAAAAAGTACGATCTTTGTCCCCATGTGCAGTTGCAAACCGTAGTCTGGCTTTTATTGGCGGTTATGGAGCAGTGGCTTCTTCCTTGCTGAGCGGCCTTCCAGGTTATGTCGATATAGGACTAATTTTACTGTGGATATAGATACTTTTGTACCTGTTTCCTCCAGCATCTTCACAAGGTCCTTTGCTGTTGCTCTGGGATTGATTTGCACTTTTCGCACCAAAGTACGTTCATCTCTAGGAGACAGAACGCTTCTCCTTCCTGAGCTGTATGAAGGCTGCGTGGTCCCATGGTGTTTATACTTGCGTTCTATTCTTTGTATAGATGAACGTGGTACCTTCAGGCGTTTGGAACTTGCTCCCAAGGATGAACCAGACTTGTGGAAGTCTACAAAAATTTTTTGGAGGTCTTGGCTGATTTCTTTTGATTATCCCATGATGTCAAGCAAATAGGCACTGAGTTTGAAGGTAGGCCTTGAAAAACATCCACAGGTACACCTCCAATTGACTCAAATTATGTCACTTAGCCTATCAGATGCTTCTAAAGCCATGACATAATTCTGGAATTTTCCAAGCTGTTTAAAGGCACAGTCAACCTAGTGTATGTAAACTTCTGACGCACTGGAATTGTGATACAGTGAATTATAAGTGACATAATCTGTCTGTAAACAATTGTTGGAAAAATGACTTGTGTCATGCACAAAGTAGATGTCCTAACCGACTTGACAAAACTATAGTTTGTTTACAAGAAATTTGTGGAGTTTTATTGACTCCAACCTAAGTTTATGTAAACTTTCAACTTCAACTGTCTTTTTTGCAACTTGTGGATACATTTTTTTACAGCCCTGAACAATATAAATACACTCTTGGCATCTTTTCAGATTTATCCAAATAATTTGACACGGTTGATCATTAAATATTACTTTCTAAATTGCTTTATCACGGTTTTCATGATTATACATATGATTGGTCATATAGTTCTGTTTATGATAGAGAACAATTTGTTTATGCAAATGGCTGTGCATCTTCCAGGGCCAAGATATCCTGTGTCGTTCCACAGGGTTCGATAATTGGACCTTTGTTATTCCTAATATATATCAATGACCTTGGTGCTGTCTTCTACCGTACTTCCCATTCTCTTTGCTGATGATACCAATTTGATTTTATCACACAATAATTTAAATGTTTTTTTAATGAAGCCAACTCAGGCATAGCCAAATTTTCTATGTTTTTTAATTTATATTTGAAAGTTAAAAAAAATCTAACTTTATTGTATTCACTAGTAAGCATAAGAAATATTGTTTTAAAAAATAAGAAAAATAAAAAGATTATGAATCTCAATTGGTGGGAATGAAATGGAACAAGTCACATCCACTAGGTTCCTCAGAGTTGTAATTAATGAAAAGTTATCCTGGAAAGATCATATTCAATTTGTCCGCAGCAAAGTGATGAAATCTGTTGGTATCATCAGAAAGATTAGTGCTTTGGTTCATTAGGCTTGCTTCCTAACTCTGTACTATAGCCTAATTTAACCATATCTCAATTCTGAAATCCATCTATACTGAACAAAAATATAAATGCAACATGTACAGTGTTTGTCTCGTGTTTCATGAGCTGAAAAAAAAGATCACAGAAATGTTCCATACTGACAAATGTGTATTTCTCTCAAATTTTAGCACACCTTGTTAACATCCCTGTTAGTGAGCATTTTCCCTTTACCAAAATAATCCATCCACCTTAAAGATGTGGCATATCAAGAAATTGATTAAACAGCATGATCATTACACAGGTGCACCTTGTGCTCAGAACAACAAAAGGCAACTCTAAAATGTGCAGTTTTGTCACACAATGCCA
Organism: Oncorhynchus kisutch; assembly: GCF_002021735.2. Lineage (NCBI taxonomy): Eukaryota > Metazoa > Chordata > Actinopteri > Salmoniformes > Salmonidae > Oncorhynchus > Oncorhynchus kisutch. Next base: position 41,148,440 of record NC_034174.2, on the reverse strand, counting down.
TGCCATAGTTTCCTTGAGGGAGCGTACAATTGGAATGCTGACTGATTTGATGTTAATTTCACTACCATTAGCCGCCTCCAACGTCGTTTTAGAGATTTTGGCAGTACATCCAACAGGCCTCACAACAGCAGACCACATCTAATCACGCAAGTCCAGGACCTCCACATCAGGCTTCTTCACCTGTATGATTGTCTGAGACCAGCCACCCAGACAGCTGATGAAACAGAGTAGTATTTTTGTCTGTAATAAAGCCCTTTTGTGGGGAAAAACTAATTCTGATTGGCTGGGCCTGGCTCACCCATGGCTGCGCCCCTGCCCATCATGTGAAATCTATAGATTTGGGCCTAATGAATTCATTTCAATTGACTGATTTCCTTATATGAACTGTATCTCAGTAAAATCGTTGAAATTGTTGCATGTTGCATTTATATTTTTGTTCGGTATATATACAACACAAGACACTGCGATAACGTTCACCCACGTAGTCAATTCTCTATCAGATACAGAGGTACCATACTCTGGAATGCTTATCTTCACATTGCCAAAACATCATCATCCCTCAATAACTTGGTCCGCCTGATGAACCAAACTACTCAGTAATCTCCTCCATAGCCTAACTCTCACACACGAACATGCACACATACATAACATTTAAAACATTTAAAAATGTAAATTAGTAGCTTCTGTTATATGTTTTAACAAACCTTTTTTATTTTTGTACTTTATATAGTTTTTTTTGTGTGGTGTGGTTTTCATATACCGTAAGCCCTTGGGCTACCAACCACACCTGCACACCCTTTTTTCTCTGTATTGTTGTCTGTCAGTTGTTTTCTTTGGTGTAATTAAATCAATAAAATGCTTTTCAATATATGTAATAAAGTTCTTTCCAGGAAATGTGTTCACAAAACAGACAACAGCCGATAGAGCAACCAAGGACTCCTAAACCTCCTAAAGCCCTGTATTCCAACCAAACAGAGTTAGTCACCTCCTCTCCTCTACCACAGCCCAGCTACCTCGTTCACCTCCCTTTCCTTCTCTTCTCTGATTTATCTAGCAGTGTGGAGGAAGAGGATTTACTCTCTCCCTCTCTCCTACGCCAAGCTCTGTTCTCCCATAAGAGCCCGGGAAGGTTCACCTTGCCAGTGAATGAGCTCAGATGAGAAGCTAAAAGAGCACATTAACTCATCAATAAGAGGCCACGGAGATGAAAACGCTTGTCAACACCCTGGGTGGAAATAACAGATTGTGTAATGTTGTCGCTCCATGGTATGGTAGTGAGGTCACAAAGTCACATTGTGGTCGAGTGCGGTCGAGTGCGGACAAGTGCGGTCGAGACCTTGATGTTGGGGGGTGTATAGGGTCAGGGCCCTGGTTGACCTAGCTGAGTGCTAACTGTAGCTTTGTCAGGATCAGTGCCCCCCCATGGGTTGGTTAAGCTAACGTAGGCTAATGTGATTAGCATTAAGTTGTAAGTAACATGAACATTTCCCAGGACATAGACATATCTGATATGGGCAGAAAGCTTACATTTTTGTTAATCTAACTGCACTGTCCAGTTTACAGTAGCTTTTACTGTGAAAGAATGCCATGCTATTGTTTGAGGAGAGTGCACAATTATAAACTTGAAAAGTTGAAAATGCCGACCAGTTGCCGTACCAGGCGGTGATGCAACCGGTCAGGATGCTCTCAATGGTGCAGCTGTAGACCCTTTTGAGGATCTGGGGACCCATGCCAAATCTTTTCAGTCTCTTGAGGGGGAAAAGGTTTTGTCGTGTCCTCTTTACGACTGTCTTGGTGTGCTAGGACCATGTTAGTTCATTGGTGATGTGGACACCAAGGAACTTGAAACTCTCGACCCACTCCACTACAGCCCCGTTGATTGAGGGGCCCCCGTTTTGAGGTTCAGTGTGGCAGACGTGTTGTTACTTACCCCTGGAAAACAGAAAGGAAAACACTGCACACCGCTGCTCAGGCTCCCGGGAGATTTTTATTTACAACTTTTCAACCCTTTGGTCTTCATCAAGCATCCATATCCCAGGTGGGGGTGGAAGGTCATATATATAGGGACATTACTCATGTACATCACTTCCTGAAACAGGAGGTAATAAATGTATAACATAGTTTCACAATATTAACATTCAATGTATCAAAATATATCATCATACACAGAGAATGTGATGAATATTTATAGTAATATACATACACATACAATCTTCAATGAGGATTCAAAAAAACTCAATTTAGACTTATTGAAACTATAAAAACGGTTTCAAGTCAAACTCCTCGTTAATAAGGCCAAGAGGAGACAGTGTGTTCAGCCTGTTGATCCAGAAATATTCCCTTTGAAGAAGTTTCCTCTCAATGTCTCCTCCCCTGCGTGACATCTTGAACATTTCCATTCCTATGTTTCTCAGAGAACTAATAAGATGTCCAGCTTGTACAAAATGAGCAGCAACCAGATTTTTTGTCTCACTTATATATTGTTGCGGTGCACGCTGATCAGTGTCTATGGGTTTTTCAACATGTAAAGGACATTTCAACATGTAAATGACATTGGTAGACATGGAGGTAATCAGGCCTTTGATCTTAAATCTTTGTCCTGTGCGGGGGTGGGTAAATGACTTGTATTTGTACGTAAAGCTGCATTGAGCACATTGGTCACATTTGTAATAACTCTCCGGAACCTTGTCCAAAAAGTTTCCCTTTTCTCTGGTGGGTAATCAGATTTAACCACAATATCTCTCACGTTTGGAGGTCTTTTAAAAAACATACTTAAAAACGTATTGAAAAATGTGTTTCAATTGTTGGTCAGTATCAATAATGCACCGATGCTTCCTGATAATGTCCTTAAATGCAAAAATGTCATCCAAATATCTCCAAATTAGGAGAATATTGGAGAGAAAAAGGTCTGGATTCAGCACCACCTGTTTTTCAAACATACCTAGATATAGGTTAGTTTAATTAGGAGCCATAGTGCTCCCCATCACTGTCCCTTTGGCCTGGAGGAGGAAGTCTCCTCTGAAGGAAAAACAGGTGGAGGTTAGTACCAGTTCAGCCAAGTCCACAATACAATTGATGCTGGGATTAGGGGATTAGGGGGCCGTTAATTGAGGTAGAACATGAGGGCCTCTTGGCCATCCTGATGGGGGATGTTAGTATATAGACAGACTGGTGACATCAAAAGTACACAGAATATAATTTTCAGGTATATGGTCCACAGATTTAAAAAAATAAAAAAATGTATAAAATCAATAGCATCTCTAGTATACGTGGGGAGGGAGATTGCCCAGGGTTTTACAAAATAGTTTACAAAGGTAGAGATATTCTCTGTCAGAGATCCATTACTACACACAATGGGCCTGCCTGATATAGGAGGTGTCATGCTCTTGTGAATTTTGGATAGAGCGTATATGACAGGTGTGTTTGGGCAGTCAACTTTCATATACTCATATTCTGTCTTTGTAATTAACCCCTTCATTCAAAAATGTAGACAATTTATCATGGATCAGAGACTTGAATTGATTAGTAGGGATCTTTGGGAGTCTTTTGTAAAATTCATCATCACTAAGTTGTCTCAGAATTTCCTTTTCATAGTCTGCTGCATTTAGTATCACTATTGCACCTCCTTTGTCAGCAGGTTTTATACTGATACTGGAGTCTTTTTTCAGTTCCGTAAGAGATTATTATGTACATCTTTCTCAACTTGGCTGCAATATGTTTCAAGAGAGGGGTTTCTCTGGAAATATGTAGTTGCCCTTGTCATGTCCTCAGGACGAGAGTCGAGTTCATTGTCATTGAGGTTATCACTGTGAAAAACATTAGCACTGTTTCCTGTCTGGTTACTAATATCGTTCAATAGATTAACATTGGCAGGTGCGTAGGGAGCAACCCCATTACCAAAAAACTGTTACCTACCCTTACCACCTGGGGGCGGCCCGTCAGGAAGTCCAGAATTCAGTTGCAGAGGGAGGTGTTCAGTTGCAGGGTCCTTAGCTTAGTTATGAGCTTTGAGTGCACTATGGTGTTGAATGCTGAGCTGTATTCAATTAATAGCATTTTCACAGAGTTGTTCCTTTTGTCAAGGTGTGAAAGGGCAGTGTGGAGTGCAATAGAGACTGCATCATCTGTGGATCTGTGGAGGCGGCATGCAAATTGGAGTGGGTCTAGGGTTTCTGGGATAATGGTGTTGATGTGAGCCATGACCAGCCTTCCAAAGAACTTCATGGCTAAAGATGTGAGAGCTACGGGTCGGTAGTCATTTAGGCAGGTTGCCTTAGTGTTATTGGGCACAGGGACTATGGTGGTCTGCTTGAAACATTTTGGTATTACAGACACAGACATGGAGAGGTTGAAAATGTAAATGTTGACATGTTTGAAGGTCTTACTCACATCGGCTGCGGAGATCGTGATCACACGGTCGTCCGGAACACCTGATGCTCTCATGCATCTTTCAGAGTTACCTGCCTCGAAGCGAGAATAGAAGTTATTTAGTTTGTCTGGTAGGCTCACATCACTGGGCAGCTCTCGGCTGTGCTTCTCTTTGTAGTCTGTATTAGTTTGCAAGCCCTGCCACATCCGACAAGCGTCAGAGCCGGTGTAGTACGATTCGATCTTAGTCCTGTATTGATGCTATGCCTGTTAGATGGTTCGTTGGTGGGCATAGCACAATTTCTTATAAGCTTCCGGGTTAGAGTCCCGCTCCTTGAAAGCGGTAGCTCTACCTTTTTAGCTCAGTGCTGATGCTGCCTTTAATCCATGGCTTCTGGATGGGGTATGTACGTATAGTCACTGTGGGGACGACGTCATCAATGCACTTATTGATGAAGCCAGTGACTGTTGTGATGTACTTCTCAATGCCATAGGAAGAATCCCGGAACATCTTCCAGTCTTTGCTAGCAAAACAGTCCTGTAGTTAAGCATCTGCTTCATTTGACCACTGGCCGTTCCTGCTTAAATGTTTGCTTGTAAGCAGGAATCAGGAGGATAATATTCTGGTCAGATTTGCCAAATGGAGGGCAATGGAAAGCTTAGTACATGTCTCTGTGTGTGGAGTAAAGGTGGTCTAGAGTTTTTTTCCACTTGGGTTGTACATTTAACATGTTGATAGAAATGAGGTAAAAACTGATTTAAGTTTCCCTGCATTAAAGTCCCCGGCCACTAGGAGCGCCGCCTCTGGATGAGAGTTTTCCTGTTTGCTTATGGCGGTATATTGCTAATTGAGTGCGGTCTTGGTGCCAGCATTGGTCTGTGGTGGTATAGACAGCTACGAAAAATACAGATGAAAACTCTCTAGGTAGATAGTGTGGTCTACAGCTTATCATGAGATACTCTACATCAGCGGACAAAACCTCGAGACGTCCTTAGATATCGTGCACCAGCTGTTGTTTACAAATATACATAGACTGTCTTACCAGAGGCTGCTGTTCTATCCTGCCGATAGAGTGTATAACCCGCCAGCTGTATGTTCTTAATGTCATCGTTCAGCCCCTACTCGGTTAAACATAAGATATTACAGTTTTTAATGTCCCGTTGGTAGGATATGCATGCTTTTAGTTCGACCCATTTATTTTCCAGCTATTGTACGTTGGCTAACAGTACAGATGACAAAAGCAGATTAGCCACTCGTCCCCTGATCATCACAAGGCACCCCGATCTCCTTCTGTGAAATCTTTTTCTTCAGCGAATGACAGAGATGAGGGCCTGTTCGGGTGTTTGGAGTAAATCCTTCTCATCCGACTCATAAAATAAAAATTCTTTGTCCAATTCAAGGTGAGTAATCGTTGTTCTGATGTCCAGAAGCTCTTTTTGGTCAAAAGAGACAGTAGCAGCAACAATATGTACAAAATAAGTTACAAACTATTGGAAGAAAAAAAAAAAGCCCAGTTGGTTAATAAAATGGCAGCCATACTCTCCGGCGCCATTCAGAACAGCGTAGGTGTTTTTCTCTTTTACCCTTAACTCTTCAAGATGCAGGATTCATCTGAGTAGAGTTTTGCATCAATATCCAATGGAACAGTTTTGCCTGTACCGTCACCACTACTATGTGGTGATCCTTTATCTGCAATTGATTGAATTTAGACCTTTGACTCCTGCACCAACTCTTACTCTGACAAACAGATGAGTGATGACCATTTACAATCCATTCACCACATAGGATGAAGCTGCTTTCAACCAAGACATATTTTTACTACCCTGAGCATCTTTTCACACTTTCACGTTCTTCTCTTGCTATCAATTGGTCTGAATGCCACCAGTTCATCAATCAGTTAAGTTAATTGTGCTTCAATTAGATAACATATCCGTGATACATTAAATTAGATTTTCTACCAGAACACAAACTTTTGTCAAATTTTGTTGTAATTAGGTGTGCATCGCTGGGCAACAAAATTGGGGGAAAATGGCTTTGTCAGCATTTTACCATTAGCTAAAGCTTGTGTGCTAAATTCTACATAAAAAATATCATCAAGCCTGTTTTCATTATAGTTGCCTGTTACTCCAAAAATTGGATTAAGGTTATGTGGGTGGGAATGGGGAAACTAATCATAATGTAAATCAATCTCCATTACCTTTTCTGAATGTATAATGGCCAGAGTAACCTTTGGAATAATCCTGTTAAATTGTACCTAAGAAATTTCAATAAAGGAGATTTCTTGGAAGAGTTAAATGGTATTTGGGGTATCTTTTCCTTTAGAGTCGAATGGGGGGTGAAAACCTCAGAGGAGTTGAGATGGGAAGGAGGGGAATCGTAATAAGTTGATAAATAAATAAGAGGCCCTGCAATGTTTCCAGTAGTCAGGCTGAGAGAGAGGGAAAGAGAGAGAGCCTGGGGCGAGGATTCGTCTTGTCAAAGTGAGACCTTTAACTGGGTCCTGAATCCTGTCTACACGATTCTTTCACACTCTTACACCATTTCAATCTGCGGTCTGGTCTGTGGGTTGGGTGTGTATGAGAGACTTGTAGCATGTCGTCAGTTGATATGGGCTTAGACCCTGAATTTGAGACAGGCATGTGAAGCACTAGGCAGTGGGAAGTCTTTGTGGAGACTGGGGTTTTCATCCACTGTTAACCATTCCAGACAGGTAGTTGTCTTTTGAGATAGTATTCCTAGGCTCAGTACATTTCCCCAGTCCCTCAGAATAAAATAGGCAAATGCATAAAAGGAGGCAGCGCTTGTTGCGCTAGGGGTGCTCAGAGGTACTTTTCCAAATGAAAATATTTGTGTTAAAAGCTCTGTGGAGATGATACATTGCATAATGATGGCTCCATAACTCTAGGTCTCTAGCCATTTTCATACTGTCCAGGTCACATATTTGGAGCCTTTTGGATTGCATAAGCAATTCTCTGTTCCACAATGAGTTATTTATTTACATGCTTACCGGAATAATCAGGAGGACCAGGGAAGAGTGGGGTGTTAAAATGCATTTTATTATCTCTTAATTAGGTAACCCAAACCACTTGTCGTATTACTTTCTCAAACCTCATAGTTAACAATTCTCCTTTGAAACAATATAGAAAGATACACTCAAGCCTTCTTCAAAAAATGACCCCCCAAACTAAAGTAAGATAGGAATTATCCTTCCCTTTCTAGGCCACCAATCCACATCAAGCAATTGTGGTCCACCACAACACATTCATAACGACCCCACTTTATTCTTCAGAATGTGCTCTTTTCAAACACATTTCATCTCTTCAGCATTTTTTTCCTCAGAAGACATTCTGTTGCTTTGGCACCACTTTGGTAGGATGATTTTAATTAACACGCTTCAAATGGGTTTCCAACTCAAAGCAGACCATTCTGATGACAAATGCTTAAATAATTTCCTTTGCTTTCAAAGCTAAAGCTAATGTATCCTTGGCCCAAACGACTTTACTGGTGTCTCTTTGAGAAGCAGAAGGAGGTGAAGTCTGGAAATGTTTGATAAGGCTCTGTAACAGTAATAATACAATTTTCAGAAAGCTCATTAATTGAGAGTTTGCGAGTAATTGTCACGTATCCTGCGGGCTGACGATGTTGCTAATGCTGACAACTGTCAAGCTGACAAACAACGAGTTGTGGAATATGGATTTTCTTCCTTGCGTGTGTTAATAACCGCCATCGGAGCATTGCCAAAGGAAACTGTCAAGATGGAATCAGTGATAAAATGTTAACATGTGACAAACGGCACCTGCCCGGGAGAATAACAATTCAATTTAAAATTGAATTTGTAAGACTTTCACCAACCCATTTCTTAAGCTCAGCCAGAGGGGAAGTAATATTGATTAAGGAGAGAACAGGTTGAATGTTTTTCTTTACTTCTTCTTCATCAGTTATGGGCCGCACACATTTTTATTGGAGGTTTAGGAGTCTCTCACGGGCCTCCTATTACATATAACTTGATTTGGGAACCCCAAAGTTAGACTGAGCAATGTTTTCAAACATGGCACCCTTGGGTAAAATGATATCTACATGTTAATACTGGCATAATAGCGTTGGTGGTCTTTTCACATCCCAGATACGCATCAAATGGCGTACTGTAGTTAGTTGGCTTCTCCGTCATTGAAAGCCCTTAGTTAAACAATGCCTTTTAACTAACCTTCTACATGACAAATACATGTGTCAATGTTCCACTAATAAGCTCAAGCCATGGTTTGGACGAGGTCCTTAATTGGCTAAATAACTGGCTAGTCCCTGACCCTTAACCTGTCTTTGCCCTTCTCTGTTCGGCCTCATCACTTTAATTGCAAAACCCTCCAAAAACTTCACGAGGAGACTATGACACCGTGAGCTATGATCTTCACGCAATGGAGAATGATCCAATGGTGTGCCGTTTCAGGGACACTCTCTCTCTCTCCTGGCGTCCTGTCATCCCCCAGACACCAGGTGGTGTCGAGGCAGCCCGCAGAATGCAAATGCCTTCCCAACAATGCTTCAAACGCTAGGATTCCCCATTTGTCATACACTATGTTCATTACCCACTGCTTTGTGCCCAGAATTAGTGTCGGAACAAGACATCCTGGCTGTGTGATGAATTCTGTCGCCGCCTCCATTGACACTTGCTGCAGATTGAAGGCTTTCCTATCCTTCCCTCCCCCCCCTCTTCGCCTCCTCTATGTCCTTCACATCTCTGTGCCTCTGTTCTTTATTTTTCACCCAGAAATATTAGTCAACAAAGCTCGGCAGCGGCGGCGAGGCCCTAACCACACCTCGGAGGACGCCACCTTCCAGATGGTGCACTAATGTTGCGCTAGATATCAAGGTGTTCCAACTCATCATAATAAGAGGAATCTGTCGCTTCAACTGTCATTGAGTTATAACCTTCCCACTGTAACACAGCATTTTACCGGATGTGTGCGACTGCTATAATGCTCCCACAACCTTGTCATAAGGACACCAGAATGACATCTCTTGATAGATGAAATGGTCTGAAAAGTTCCATGGGTCATGACTGCACTATGGGCTGTGAGTAAATGCCACATCATGCCGTGACATGAGTTAAGTCATGGTTTTGACAGTGTTGTCAAAGTGTTATGGCAATGCAACTACAGTGCATTCGGAAAGAATTCATACCCCTTCACTTTTTCCACATTTGGTTACGTTACAGCCTTATTCTAAAATTTATTAAATACATTATCAATCTACACACAATACCCCTTAATGACAAAGCGAGAACAGCTTTTTAGAAATGTTTGCAAATGTATTAAAAATCAAAACCAGAAATAACTTATTTACATAAGTATTCAGACCCTTTGCTATGAGACTCAAAATTGAGCTCAGGTGCATCCTGTTTCCACTGATCATCCTTGAGATGTTTCTAAAACTTGATTGGAGTACACCTGTGGTAAATTCCATTTGATTGGACCTGATTTGGAAGGGAACACACCTGTATACTGTTAGTTACCACAGTTGATAGTGCATGTCAGAGCAAAAATCAAGCTATGAGGTTGAAGGAATTGTCAATAGAGCTCCGAGACAGGATTGCGTATAGGTACAGATCTGGTAAAGGGTACGTTCGTAACCACCAATATAACCACCAATATTCTTCCTAGAGCTGGCCGCCCGGCCAAACTGAGCAATCGGGGGAGAAGGGCCTTGGTCAAGGAGGTGACCAAGAACCCGATGGTCACTCTGACAGAGCTCCAGAGTTCCTCTGTGGAGATGGGAGAACCTTCCAGAAGTACAACCATCTCTGCATCACTCCAGCAATCAGGCCTTTATGGTAGAGTGGCCAGACGGAAGCCACTGCTCAGTAAAAGGCACAACAGCCCACTTGGACGTTGCCAAAAGGCACCTAAAGGACTGAAGAAACAAGATTCTTTGGTCTGATGAAACCAAGATTAAACTCTTTGGCCTGGAAGCCAAGCGTCACGTCTGGAGGTAACCAGGCACCGCTCATTACCTGGTCAATACCATCCCTACGGTGAGGCATGGTGGTACTGTAGCAACATCATGCTGTGGGGACATTTTTCAGTGAAAGGGATTGGGAGACTAGTCAGGATCGAGGGAAAGATGAACGCAGCAAAGAACATAGTGATCCTTAATGAAAACCTGCTCCAGTGGCCTCAGGACCTCAGAATGGGGAAAAAGTGAAGAGTGAATACTTTCCGAATGCACTGTATATGCTTGAAATTACCATAAAATGGTAATTCAAACAGGCGAAAGTATCCTACACAGAACAAGTGTTCTTATATAGTTTGGTTAAAACTATCTCTCATCCAGGCCCCATAAATGAATCACTAACATGACATACCTGATATTACAATGCAATTGTATGTAACGACACAACATGGCTTAGTTCAAAAACCTTGCTTTTATCAGTTTAGGCATTCATGTGACAGATGTCATGCTGTGTCTATAATAGCATTATGGGGATCATCATTTATGGTGTGACACCACAGACATCTCATATGTCTTACTTATGTCAAGTATAATGCTAGAACAATTATGGCAAATTTTACATTGCGTAGGCCTATCTCTAATTTTACAAATGTAACAGTTATTTTACCCAGCAAGGCTTATGTGTGTGTGTGTGTGTCTGATTGCGTGCGTGCATGTGTATTTTGTGTGAGTGCATGTGTGCATGCATGCAGGGCCGGATTAGGAAATCATAGTCCCCTGTGCTTTGTTTTTTTATTGGTTCTACAGACAGATTAGTAGGCATTTGCTTCCAAACTGTACGTTTTTCCAGCGATTGTATTTTGAAATTTACAAAAGGCAAACTGACAGCCGCAACCAAGCATAGAAATATATTCCATAGATGGCAGTTCCCATTCAAGTCAGGACTGGCAGCCATTGCTGGAGTACCCATGAGTTTAACAGTCAATTTACCAATGGAAGCAAACCTTTCTATGAATTATATGTTTCTGGCCATAACACAACAAGCTGTTCTAGATTTGGCGGGCATGCTGTCCAAATTGCGGCCTTCCCGAAATTAGGTATACTGGTAACTGCCAATATAACAGAAACACTTGAGTAAATGAGAGATTCAATATGTTATGGTGTGGGGTGCATTTTCCTGGCATGGTTTATGTCCACTTGTAGAATCTAAGCCAAGGCGCATTGAAGCTGTTCTGGCAGCTTGTGGTGGCCCAACACCATATTAAGATGCTTTATGTTGGTGTTTCCTTTATTATGTCAGTTACCTGTATGCACTTGTGATAAAACTCAATCCACAGTTATTTTTTAGAATCTATTGATCCTCTGTTGCTAAATTATGCTCACTGGTATATTTAGAACATTGAGAGCAGGCTCCTGTGGTTGGATAAAAAAATAAAAATATATAACATTAATCTGGCCCTGCTCGCATGCCTGCGTGTGTGTGGGTGCATGCGTGTGTGCGTTTGTGTGTGTGCACTCGTATGTTTATGTGTGTCCTCTCCTTAAGCTGAAGGACTCACTCTGTAGAGATGTCTCCTCTGTTCCTGAATTTATGACATGTATTTATGGAGGCTGTCCTGAGACAAATGCCTCCTGTAATGAATGCAAAGCTGAGATGACAACGTTCTGTCACCAGAAGGAGACAGCAGCCCCACCCTCCCCATCAGGAGGATGCCGTCCAATGTCCCTCCCCCTTCCCTTCCATAATTGGTTTAACCGACCTCTGTCGTGCCCAATACTTCAGGCTTCGCACAACATCACCCAACATCAGCTGTCAAACAATGTTACTCATCAACACGCGTCCAGAGCAACATGGACATCTCCCGTCTCCCGCCACCCCCACTGGTGTAACAAACAGCTCCAGTTGCCATGACGATAAGAGTGATAACATCTGTGGTTGGCGTGGTGATGACCCTGTTGATGGTCTAATGAGAGGGTATGTTTGATAAACAGCCATCAGATTGAACACAGAATACGGGACGACATGAAGATAATGAAGAACAATGACTGGAGGAGATATAAACACTTTCAACAGCCAAGGGTTGCAGAGAATCTGAACACAATTTGATTTGATTTATTCGGATCCCCATTAGCCGACGCCAATGGCGACAGCTAGTCTTACTTGGGTCTGACATATAACAAAAAATATATTACAGAAAAATGACTTTACAATTTACATCTAAAAATATTAACATACAGTGTGTATACATCTGTCAATACACATACATGTCAGTACATACACACAACAAGTAGGTCACATGGGGGAGAGGCAATGTGCTGTAAGATGTTGTTTTATTTGTTTTTTAAAACCAGGTTTGCTGTTCACTTGCCCGATATAAGATGGAAGGGAGTTCCATGCACTCATGGCTCTATATAATACTGCATGTTTCCTTAAATTTGTTCTGGACCTGGTGACTGTGAAAAGACCCCTACTGGTATGTCTGGTGGGGTAAGGGTGTGTGTCAGTGCTGTGCAAACAATTTGGAATTTCCAACACATAAATGTTTCTTATAAAAACAAGAACTTTTCCTCAACTCTTAGCCAAGAGAGACTGGCATAATTTTCATCATAGGTACACTTCAACTATGACAGACAAAATGAGAAAAAAAATCCACATTGTAGGATTTTTAATGAATTTATTTGCAAATTATGGTGGAAAATAAGTATTTGGTCACCTACAAACAAGCAAGATTTCTGGCTCTCACAGACCTGTAACTTCTTCTATAAGAGGCTCCTCTGTCCTCCACTCATTACCTGAATTAATGGCACTTGTTTGAACTTGTTATCAGTATAAAAGACACCTGTCCACAACCTCAAACAGTCACACTCCAAACTCCACTATGGCCAAGACCAAAGAGCTGTCAAAGGACACCAGAAACAATATTGTAGACCTGCACCAGGCTGGGAAGACTGAATCTGCAATAGGTAAGCAGCTTGGTTTGAAGAAATCAACTGTGGGAGCAATTATTAGGAAATGGAAGACATACAAGACCACTGATAATCTCCCTCGATCTGGGGCTCCACGCAAGATCTCACCCCGTGGGGTCAAAATGAGCAAGAACGGTGAGCAAAAACCCAAGAACCACACGGGGGGACCTAGTGAATGACCTGCAGAGAGCTGGGACCAAAGTAACAAAGCCTACCATCAGTAACACACTAAGCCGCCAGGGACTCAAATCCTGCAGTGCCAGACGTGTCCCCATGCTTAAGCCAGTACATGTCCAGGCCCGTCTGAAGTTTGCTAGAGAGCATTTGGATGATCCAGAACAAGATTGGGAGAATGTCATATGGTCAGATGAAACCAAAATATAACTTTTTGGTAAAAACTCAACTCGTCGTGTTTGGAAGACAAAGAATACTGAGTTGCATCCAAAGAACACCATACCTACTTTGAAGCATGGGGGTGGAAACATGCTGTTTTTCTGTAAAGGGACCAGGACGACTGATCCGTGTAAAGGAAAGAATGAATGGGGTCATGTATCGTGAGATTTTGAGTGAGAACCTCCGTCCATCAGCAAGGGCATTGAAGATGAAACGTGGCTGGGTCTTTCAGCATGACAATGATCCCAAACACACCGCCCGGGCAACGAAGGAGTGGCTTCGTAAGAAGCATTTCAAGGTCCTGGAGTGGCCTAGCCAGTCTCCAGATCTCAACCTCATAGTACATTTTTGAAGGGAGTTGAAAGTCCGTGTTGCCCAGCAACAGCCCCAAAACATCACTGCTCTAGAGGAGATCTGCATGGAGGAATGGGCCAAAATACCAGCAACAGTGTGTGAAAAACTTGTGAAGACTTACAGAAAACATTTGACCTCTGTCATTGCCAACAAAGGGTATATAACAAAGTATTGAGACAAACTTTTGTTATTGACCAAATACTTATTTTCCACCATAATTTGCAAATAAATTCATTAAAAATCCCACAATGTGATTTTCTGGATTTTTTTCCTAATTTTGTCTGTCATAGTGGAAGTGTACCTATGATGAAAATTACAGGCCTCTCTCATTTTTTTAAGTGGGAGAACTTGCACAATTGGTGGCTGACCAAATACTTTTTTGCCCCACTGTAATTAATATTAGCCCTCTGTTTACAATGAAGAGCAAGACATGCCGCTCTGTTCTGGACCACTTGCAGCTTAACTAGGTATGTCTTCGTAACGCTTGACTATATGACTGGGCAGTAAGCAAGATAAGGTCAACCTAGAGCCTGACCATAATTATATCCTCCTGATTCCTGCTTACAAACAAAAACTAAAGCAGAAAGCACCAGTGACTCGGTCAATAACAAAGTGATCAGATGAAGCAGATGCTAAGCTACAGGATTGATTTGCTAACACAGACTGGAAAATGTTCCAGGATTCTTCCGATGGCATCAGTAAGTGCATCGATGACGTTGTCCCCACAGTGACTGTACGTACATACCCAACCAGAAGTAATGGATTACAGGCATAACTGAGCTAAAGGGTAGAGCTGCCGCTCTCTAGGAGCGGGACTAGGTTCGAGGCAAGTAACACTGAAGCATGCATGAGAGCATCAGCTGTTCCGGACGACTGAGTGATCACGCCCTCTTTAGCCGATGTGAGTAAGACCTTTAACCTCTCTGGGATCGTTCGGGATGTGAGCGTCCCACCTCGCCAACAGCCAGTGAAATTACAGGGCGCCAAATTCAAACAACATAATTAAAATTCCTCAAAGACACAAGTATTATACACCATTTTAAAGATAAACTTCTTGTTAATCCAGCCACAGTGTCTGATTTTAAAAATCCTTTACGGCGAAAGCACACCATGCGATTGTGTTAGGTCAGCGCCTAGCCACAGAAAACCATACAGCCATTTTCCAAAGAAGGAGAGGTGTCACAAAAGTCAGAAATAGCGTTAAAATGAATCACTAACCTTTGAAGATCTTCACCGGATGGCACTCCCAGGACTCCATGTTAGACAATAAATGTGTGTTTTGTTCGATAAAGTTCATCTTTATGTCCAAAAACCTCAGTTGAAATTGGCGCGTTATGTTCAGAAATGCATTGTCTCAAACAAACATCCGGTGAAATTGCAGAGAGCCACATCAAATTACAGAAATTCTCATCATAAGCATTGATGAAAGCTACAAGTGTTATACATAGGATTAAGGCTTACTTCTTGTTAATCCAGCCACTGTGTCCAATTTCAAAAAGACTTTACGGCGAAAGCACACCATGCGATTATGTTAGGTGAGCGCCTAGCCACAGAAACTCATACAGCCATTTTCCAACCAAGGAGAGGTGTCACAAAAGTCAGAAATAGTGTTCAAATTAATCTGCCCCCTATCCAAATGAAGTTAAACAAGTTAACATTCACAAGGCCGCAGGGCCAGACGGATTACCAGGATGTGTACTCCGAACATGCGCTGGCCAACTGGTAAGTGTCTTCATTGACATTTTCAACCTCTCACTGGCCCAGTCTCTAAAACCTACATGTTTCAAGCAGACCACCATAGTCCCTGTGCCCAAGAACACTAAGGTAACCTGCCTAAATGACTATCAACCCGTAGCACTCACATCTGTAGCCATGAAGTGCTTTGAAAGGCTGGTCAAGGCTCACATCAACACCATAATCTCAGAAACTCCAATTTGCATACCGCCCCAGCAGATCCACAGATAACGCAATCTCTAGCACTCAACACTGCCCTTTCCCACCTGGACAAAAGGAACACCTATGTGAGAATGCTATTCATTGACTACAGCTCAGCATTCAACACCATAGTGCCCTCAAAGCTCATCACTAAGCAAAGGACACTGGGACTACACACCTCCCTCTGCAACTGGATATTGGACTTCCTGATGGGCCACACCCAGGTGGTAAGAGTAGGTAACAACACATCCGCCACGTGGATCCTCAACACGATGGCCCCTCAGGGGTGTGTGCTCAGTCCCCTCCTGTACTCCCTGGTCACTCATGACTGCATGGCCAGGCACGACTCCAACACCATCATCAAGTTTGCCGATGACACAGCAGTGGTAGGCCTGATCACCTACAATGACAAGACATCCTATAGGGAGGAGGTCAGAAACCTGACCATGTGGTGCCAGGACAACAACCTCTCCATAAACGTGACCAAGACAAAGGAGATGAATGTGGACTACAGGAAAAGGAGGACCAAGCATGCCTCATTCTCATCGACGGGGCTGCCGTGGGGCAGAACTTCAAGTTCCTTGGTGTCCACATCCCCAACAAACTATCATGGTCCAAACACTCCAAGACAGTTGTGAAGAGGGCTCGACAAAGCCTATTACCCCTCAGGAGACTGAAGAAATTTGGCATGGGTCCTCAGATCCTCAAAAGGTTTAACAACTGCACCATCGAGAGCATCCTGACTGGCTGCATCACTGCTTGGTATGGCAACAGCTCGGCCTCCGACCGCAAGGCTCTACAGAGGGTAGTACGTACGGCCCAGTCAAGCATCCCGCCATCCAGGACCTCTATGCAAGGCGTGTCAGAGGAAGGCCCTAAAAATTGTCAAAGACTCCAGCCACCCTAGTCATAGACTGTTCTCTCTGCTACCACATGGCAAGTGGTACCTGGGCGCCAAGTCTAGATCCAAAAGGCTTCTTAACAGCTTCTACCCCCAAGCCATAAGACTTCTGAAAAGCTAATCAAAGGGTTACCCAGACCCCTATTTTATGCTGCTGCTACTTCCTGTTTATTATTTATGCATGGCCACTTTAACTCTTTCTACATGTAAATATTACCTAAATTACCTTGACTAACCTGTGCCTCCACACATTGATTCTGTACTGGTACCCCCTGTATATAGCCTTGCTTTTGCTAGTGTTATTTTAATGTTGCTGTTTAATTATTTATTACTTTAACTTCTTCGGGCTAGGGGGCAGTATTCTGAAGTTTGGATGAATGAGGTGCCCAAAGTAAACTACCTGTTACTCAGGCCCAGAAGCTAGGATATGCATATAATTGGCAGTATTGGATAGAAAACACTACAGAACTGATATGGCAGGCATTTTGAACGAGGGAAACCGGTGGATTACTGAGTCTAGCGCGCCAATGAAACAGACTTTTTTGGGATATAAAGAAGGACTTTATCAAACAAAAGGACCATTTGTTATCTTCTTTGGGACTGGGGGGCAGTATTGAGTAGCTTGGATGAATAAGGTGCCCAGAGTAAACTCCCTGCTACTCAGGCCCAGTTGCTAATATATGCATATTATTAGTAGATTTGGATAGGAACACTCTGAAGTTTCTAAAACTGTTTGAATGATGTCTGTGAGTATAACATAACTCATATGGCAGGCAAAAACCTGTGAAACAAATCCAACCAGGAAGTGGGAAATTTGAGGTTTGTAGTTTTTCAAGTCATTGCCTATCGAATATACAGTGTCTATGGGGTCATTCCTAAGGCTTCCTCTAGATAGTTAATAACAGTCTTTAGAACCTTCTTTGATGCTTCTACTGTGAAGGAGGGGGGAATGAGAGTTGATTGAGTCAGGGGTCTGGCAGATTGCCATGAGCTGATCACGCGTGCTCACGTGAGAGTTAGCTGGGTTCCATCGCATTTCTACAGACAATGGAATTCTCCGGTTGGAACATTATTGAATTATTATTATTATTGATTCTATACTTCGTTTGACATGTTTCTACAAACTGTAATATGACTTTTCATCTGGAATTTCGCCTAGACTTGCCCGCGTCTCGTGAGTTTGGATTGTGTACTAAACGCACAAACAAAAAGGAGGAATTTGGACATAAATTATGGACTTTATCGAAAAAAACACAATCTATTGTGGAACTGGGATTCCTGGGAGTACATTCTGATGAAGATCATCAAAGGTAAGTGAATATTTATAATGCTATTCTGACTAATGTTGACTCCACAACATGACGGATATATGTATGGGCTCTGTGCGCTCTACTCAGATTCTAGCATGGTGTGCTTTTCCGGTAAAGTTTTTTTTTTATCTGACACAGCGGTTGCATTAACTTCTCATGGCTGCAATATGACCACAGCCAGTCAAAGTGTGGGGCACCAATTTCAAAAGATCAAAAATCACATAATTAAAATTCCTCAAACATACAGTGCCTTGCGAAAGTATTCGTCCCCCTTGAACTTTGCGACCTTTTGCCACATTTCAGGCTTCAAACATAAAGATATAAAACTGTATTTTTTGTGAAGAATCAACAACAAGTGGGACACAATCATGAAGTGGAACGACATTTATTGGATATTTCAAACTTTTTTAACAAATCAAAAACTGAAAAATTGGGCGTGCAAAATTATTCAGCCCCTTTACTTTCAGTGCAGCAAACTCTCTCCAGAAGTTCAGTGAGGATCTCTGAATGATCCAATGTTGACCTAAATGACTAATGATGATAAATACAATCCACTTGTGTGTAATCCAGTCTCCGTATAAATGCACCTGCACTGTGATAGTCTCAGAGGTCCGTTAAAAGCGCAGAGAGCATCATGAAGAACAAGGAACACACCAGGCAGGTCCGAGATACTGTTGTGAAGAAGTTTAAAGCCGGATTTGCAAAGCCGTATATTGCAAAAATCTGGCCTTTATGGAAGAGTGGCAAGAAGAAAGCCATTTCTTAAAGATATCCATAAAAAGTGTCGTTTAAAGTTTGCCACAAGCCACCTGGGAGACACACCAAACATGTGGAAGAAGGTGCTCTGGTCAGATGAAACCAAAATTGAACTTTTTGGCAACAATGCAAAACGTTGTTTGGCGTAAAAGCAACACAGCTCATCACCTTGAACACACCATCCCCACTGTCAAACATGGTGGTGGCAGCATCATGGTTTGGGCCTGCTTTTCTTCATCAGGGACAGGGAAGATGGTTAAAATTGATGGGAAGATGGATGGAGCCAAATACAGGACCAATCTGGAAGAAAACCTGATGGAGTCTGCAAAAGACCTGAGACTGGGAGGGAGATTTGTCTTCCAACAAGACAATGATCCAAAACATAAAGCAAAATCTACAATGGAATGGTTCAAAAATAAACATATCCAGGTGTTAGAATGGCCAAGTCAAAGTCCAGACCTGAATCCAATCGAGAATCTGTGGAAAGAACTGAAAACTGCTGTTCACAAATGCTCTCCATCCAACCTCACTGAGCTCGAGCTGTTTTGCAAGGAGGAATGGGAAAAAATGTCAGTCTCTCGATGTGCAAAACTGATAGAGACATACCCCAAGCGACTTACAGCTGTAATCGCAGCAAAATGTGGCGCTACAAAGTATTAACTTAAGGGGGCTGAATAATTTTGCACGCCCAATTTTTCAGTTTTTGATTTGTTAAAAAAGTTTGAAATATCCAATAAATGTCGTTCCACTTCATGATTGTGTCCCACTTGTTGTTGATTCTTCACAAAAAAATACAGTTTTATATCTTTATGTTTGAAGCCTGAAATGTGGCAAAAGGTCGCAAAGTTCAAGGGGGCCGAATACTTTCGCAAGGCACTGTACATGTATCTCATACCATTTTAAAGCTATTCTCGTTGTTAATCCCACCACAGTGTCCGATTTCAAATATGCTTTACAGCAAAAGCACCACAAACGATTATGTTAGGTTACCACATAGCCACAGAAAAACATTTTTTATTTCCAGCCAAAGAGAGGGGTTTCAAAAAGCACAAATAAAGATAAAATTAATCACCAACCTTCGATGATCTTCATAGGATGACACCAATAGGACTTAATGTTACACAATACATGTATGTTTTGTTTGATAAATTTCAAATTTATAAAAATATGAGTTTACATTGGTGCGTTACATTCACTAGTTCCAAAAACATCCAGTGATTTTGCATAGCCATATCATTCACCAGAAATACTCATCATAAATATAGATGATAATACAAGTTATACACATGGAATTATAAATATACCTCTCCTTAATGCAACCGCTGTGTCTGATTTCAAAAAAACTTTACGGAATAAGCCAGCCATGCAATAATCTGAGACGCTGCTCAGAAACATTTGTCACAATAGCCGCCATGTTGACGTCAACATAAACAAGAAATTACATGATAAATATTCCCTTACCTTTGATGATCTACATCAGAAAGCACTCCAGGAATCCCAGGTCCACAATAAATGTTTGTTTTGTTCGATAATGTCCGTATTTATGTCCAAATACCTTCTTTTGTTAGCGCGTTTGGTATACATATCCAAATGCTCATTCTGGTCAGCGTTACATCGGACAAAAACTTCAAAAAGTTATATTACAGGTCGAAGAAACATTACAAACTAAGTACAGAATCAATCATTAGAATGTTTCTAACATATAGCTTCAATAAAGTTCCAACCGGAGTATTCCTTCTTGTCTTCATGAGCAATGGAACGCAAGTGAATACCATGAGGAATGCGCGTGATCAGAAAATGGCTGACTGCCAGAAATCTGATAGATTCTGCTATCATTCACTCCCACAACACCATAGAAGTCTCATTAATATTTATATTGATGGTTGACATATAGTGTAACCCATAGGTGCAACATAATTAATATCTCAAGGGGATTTCATTGGGGACTCTGGTGAATACATACAAAGCTCAGATTTCTCACCTCCTGTTTTGATTTCTCCTCCTGCCATATGACTTCTGTTATACTCACAGACATCATTCAAACAGTTTTAGACACTTCAGAGTGCTTTCTATCCAAATGTAATTATATACATATTCTAGCTTTTACGGCTGAGGAGCAGGCAGCTTAATTTGGGCATGTTTTTCATCCAAGCTACCCAATACTGCCCCCTACCCCAAATAAGTTAACCTCTCTAGGGTATGTGGGGCGCTAGCGTCCCACCTGGCCAACATCCAGTGAGATTGCAGAGCACCAAATTCAAATACAAAAATACTCATTATAAAAATTCAGAAAAGATACAACTATTTTACATAGGTTTAAAGATGAACTTCTTGTGAATCCAACCACGGTGTCAGATTTAAAAAATGCTTTATGGCGAAAACATACCTTACAATTATTTGAGAACATAGCCCAGCAGACAAATCATTGCAAACAGTAACCAGCCAAGTAGAAGAGTTACACAAGTCAGAAATGGAGATAAAATTAATCACTTACCTTTGATGATCTTTATATGTTTGCACTCAGAAGACATTCATGTATTCAATAAATGTTCCTTTTGTTCGATAAAGTCTCTCTTTATATCCAATAACCTCAATTTTGTTTGCGCGCTTTCTTCAGTAATCCACAGGCTCAAACGCAGTCACAACAGGCAGAAAATAAATCCAAATTGTATCCGTAAAGTTCTTAGAAACATGTCAAACGATGTTAATATTCAATCCTCAGGTTGTTTTAGGTCTAAATAATCGATCATATTTTAACCGGACAATAACGTCGTCAATATAAAAGGTAAACAAGAAAGGCACTCTCGGTTGACATCTAATGGAAGGCATAGGAACTGCATTTTGAGTCCTAGATACTGTAATAGCATTGAATAGAAAACTACAACAAACAAAAAAAATCCTATATTCTGAATGGATATTTCTCAGGTTTTCGCCTGCCAAATCAGTTTTGTTATACTCATAGACATTATTTTAACAGTTTTGGAAACTTTTGAGTGTTTTCTATCCATATCTACTAATTATATGCATATCGTATCTTCTGCGCCTGAGTAGAAGGCAGTTTAATTTGGGCATGCTTTTCATCCAAAATTCCAAATGCTGCCCCCTACCTTAGAGACCATAATAAAAACATAAAACACACTGCGGGTCCAGTTCTGACATTATGTGAAGGCCTAGCTGAGGCAACCCCGAACCCCAAGTTTCGTCTCGATAGGTCATTCGGAGCCTGAGCAGTGACCTTAATTGTTGCTGAAAATCCACTTTTTCCGGGTGTTGCTATGGGGTCCTTGAATGAGCTATCAGACAGAAACTTTAGGGTCCGTCTCTATGGGCCGAGGCGGTTTCAATTAACATAGTCTTGTGACTCTGGGACTTTTCTAAATGTTGTCATTTTCGCGATGGTCAAAATAAATTGAAGTTATTGCAAATGTACAAGGCTGTTTCTCGGTCTGAGAATCATTCTAGAGCCACATAACTCACTGTGCACTATCGTCTTGAGCTCCAGAACAGGTTTCTAAAGTTTCCAAGCTCTAGGTCTGACGGTTCTTTGATAGTTCGAACAAAAGTAACTATTGCAGGCTCTGTGTGTCTGTAAGCCCCACACTGTGTCACTCCGAAGCGAACACATATCCTCCTTGGGGTAGGCTCTTACAGAATCTGCTGTTAGAACCAGTAAAGGCCGCTTTACCACTCTTGGGTAGCGGAATGACTTTGGCTTACCTCTAGGCCTGAGGACAAAGACTTTCCTCTAGGCTCAGATTAATGGTATGACCTTGAGAGTAAGGTACCATCCTCAGTAGCTTTCCATCTAAGTTGTCAATGCCAATAGGTTAGTCATTATTGATCGATAACAATATTTTTCCACCTCTTCCACACTAACTTTACAAAACTCAAACTGTCTATGCTTTTCTTTCACTATTAGTTTTTTTTATACATGAGTAATTTAATTTAAAGTACTCCAAAGTTTTTTTTATCAGAATTCTTTATATCACTGATCTTGGCTTCATAATAAAGTTTCTTCTTTTTGTTGAGTTTAGTTACATAATTTCTCAATTTGCACTGAGTCAGCCAGTCAGATGTTCAGCCAGACTTATTAGCCACTCCTTTTACCCCATCTCTTTCAGCCATACAGTTTTTCAATTAATCAATCCATGGAGCCTCAACATTTCTAACAGTAAGTTTTTTAACATGTGCATGTTTATCAATAATTATCAATAATTACAAGAAGCAATTTCATAAATTCATAAAGTGCGGCATGCGGATTCTCCTTATTAATCACATCAGACAAATAAATATTTTTTACATCATACAAATAAGAGTCACAGCAAAATAATTTGTATGATCTCATGCACTATTTTAGGCCCAGCTTTTGGAACTTTGGCTATCCTGGATATAGGCACTATATTGTGATCACTCTATCCAATGGGTATGGATACAGCTTTAGAACAAAGTTCTACAGTATTAGTAAAAATGTGATCAATACATGTGGATGATCTTGTTCCTGTAGTGTTTGTAAACACCCTGGTAGGTTGATTAATAACCTGAAACAGATTACAGGTACTGGTTACAGTGAGAATCTTCCTCTTGAGCGGACAGCTTAATGAAAACCAGTCAATATTCAGGTCCCCAAGAAAGTAGACCTCTCTGTTTACATCACATACACTATCGAGCATTTCACACATATTATTCAGATACTGACTGTTAACACTTGCTTGCCTACAGCAACACCACAAAAGAAAATGCTTTAGATGTGCCAAGTGAACCTGCAGCCACAACACTTAAATAACACTTGACATGAGATCTCTAAGCATTAAAGGGATATGGTTCTGAAAATACACAGCAACACCTCCCACATAAGCATGCCTGTCTCGTCTATAGATGTTATATCCTTGTATTGCTACTGCTGTATTATCAAATTAATTATCTACAGTGGCAAGAAAAGGTGTGTGGACCCTTTGGAATTATCTGGATTTCTGCATAAATTGGTGATAAAATTAGATGTGATTTTCATCTAAGTCACAACCACAAACAAACCATCTGCTTAAACTAATAACACACAAATTATTGTATTTGTCTTGTCTATATTGAATACATAATTTAAACATTCACAGTGTAGTTTGGCAAAAATATATGAACACCAAGGCTAATGACTTCTCCAAAAGCTCATTGGAGTCAGGAGTACAATCATTGAGGCGAGATTGGAGATGTTTGTTAGAGCTGCCCTGCCCTATAAAAACACTCACAAAATGTGAGTTTGCTATTCCCAAGAAGCATTGTCTGATATGACCCATGCCTTCGAACTAAAGAGATCTCAGAAGATCCACAATTAAGAATTGTTGACTTGCATAAAGCTGGAAAGGGTTACAATAGTATCTCTAAAAGCCTTGATGTTCATCAGGCCAAGGTAAGACAAATTGTCTATAAATGGAGAAAGTTCAGCAATGTTGCTACTCTCCCTAGGAGTGGCCGTCCTGCAAAGATGAATGCAAGAGCACAGCACAGAATGCTCAATGAGGTTAATAAGAATCATAGAGTGTCAGCTTAAGACTTAAAGAAATCTCTGGAACATACTAACAACTCTGTTGACGAGTCTACAA
The DNA here is from genome assembly GCF_002021735.2 of Oncorhynchus kisutch. Taxonomy (NCBI): domain Eukaryota; kingdom Metazoa; phylum Chordata; class Actinopteri; order Salmoniformes; family Salmonidae; genus Oncorhynchus; species Oncorhynchus kisutch. Next base: position 41,123,915 of record NC_034174.2, on the reverse strand, counting down.
TACGTAAAACACTAAACAAGAATGGTGTTCATGGGAGGACACTATGGAAGAAGCCACTGCTGTCCAAAAAAACAGTGTTGCATGTATAAAGTTCATCTGGATTCTCCACAGCACTGCTTGCAAAATATTCTGTGGACAGCATAAACTAAAGTTGAGTGGTTTGGAAGGAACACACAACACAGCACACCAAAATCAAAACCTCATTCAAACTGTATAGTATGGTGAAGGAAGCATCATGGTTTGGAGCTGCTTTGCTGCCTCAGGGCCTGGACAGCATGCTATCATCAATAAAAACATTAATTCCTAAGTTTATCAAGACATTTTGTAGGAGAATGTAAGGCTATCTGTCCGCCAATTGAAGCTCAACAGAAGTTTGGTGATGCAACAGGACAACGACCCAAAAACAGAATTAAATAAACAACAGAATGACTTCAACAAAATAAAAAACGCCTTCTGGAGTGGCCCAGTCAGAGTCCTGACCTTAACCCGATTGCGATGCTGTGGCATGAACTCAAGAGCGGTTCACACAAGACAACACAAGTATATTGCTGACCTGAAACAGTTTTGTAAAGAGGATTGGTCCAAAATTCCTCCTGATCGTTGTGCAGGTCTGATCCGCAACTCCAGAAAATGTTTGGTCAACCAGTTATTAAAACCAAGGGTTCACATGCTTTGTCCACCCTGCACTGTGAATGTTTACACCGTATGATCAATAAAGACATGAAAACGTATATACTTTTTTTTGTGTGTTATTAGTTTAAGCAGACTATGTTTGTCTATTTTTGTGACTTTATTTTATGACCAATTTATGTGGAAGTCCAGGTAATTCCAAAGTGTTCACATACTTTTTCTTGCCACTGTAAGTGAGTCTCAGAAATGGATAAAACAATTTTGTTATTTGATGTAAGCAGGTTATTGATTTCATGAACCTTGTTCCTAAGGCTAAATACAGTGCATTCAGAAAGTATTCAGACCCCTTCTCACTTTTTCCACATTGTTTTACATTACAGCCTTATTTTAAACTTGATGATTTTCTTCCCCTCATCAATTTACACATAATACCCAATAATGACTAAGCAAAAACAGGCCTTTAGACATTTTTGCAAATGTATAACAAAAATAAATAAATGAAATATCACATTTACATAAGTATTCAGACCCTTTACCTAATACCGTGTTGAAGAATCTTTAGCATCGATTACAGCCTCAAGTTTTCCTGGGTGTCATACAAGCTTGACACACCTGTATTTTGGGAGTTTCTCCCATTCCTCCCTGCAGATCCTCAAGTTTTGCCCATGTTGGATGGGGAGCATCGCTGCACAACTATTTTCAGGGATGTTCGATCGGGTTCAAGTCTGGGCTCTGGCTGTGCCACTCAAGGACATTCAGAGACCTGTCCCGAAGCCACTCCTGCATTGTCTGTGGCTGTGTGTTTAGGGTCGTTGTCCTGTTGGAAGGTGAACCTTCACCCCAGTCTGAGGTCCCGAGGGCTCTGGAGCAGGTTTTCATCAAGAATCTCTCTCTATACTTTTCTCTGTTCATCTTTCACTCAAAACTGAATAGTCTCCCAGTCCCTGCCACTAAAATCCATCCCCACTGCCACCACCATGCTTCACTGTAGGGATGCTGCCAGGTTTCCTCCATACGTGAAACTTGGCTTCCAGGCCAAAGAGTTCAATCTTGGTTTCATCAGACCAGATAATCTTGTTTCTTATGGTCTGAGAGTCATTCAGGTGTCTTTTGGCAAACTCCAAGTGGGCTTCATGTGCCTATTACTTAGGAGTGGCTTCCGTCTGGCCACTCTACCATAAAAGCCTGATTGGTGTAGTGCTGCCCAGATGCTTCTACTTCTGGAAGGTTCTCCCATCTCCACAGAGGAACTCTAGAGCTCTTTCAGAGTGACCATCAGGTTCTTGGTCACCTCCCTGACCAAGGCCCTTCTCCCTCGATTGCTCAATTTGGCTGGGCGGCCAGCTCTAGGACGAATCTTGGTGGTTCCAAACTTCTTCCATTTAAGAATATTGGAGGCCACTGTGTTCTTGGGGACCTTCAATGCTGCAGATATTTTTTGGTACCATTCCCCAGATCTGTGCCTCGACACAATCCTGTCTCAGAGCTCTAAAGACAATTCCTTCAACCTCATAGTTTGGTTTTAGCACTGACATGCATTGTTAACTGTGGGACCTTATATAGACAGGTGTTTGCCCTTCCAAATCATGTCAATCATCAGCAATTGCATTTACCACAGGTGGACTCCAATCAAGCTGTAGAAACATCTCAAGGATGGTCAATGGAAAAACGAAGCACTTGATCTAAATTGCATGTCTCATAGCAAAGGGTCTGAATACTTATGTAAACAAGGTATTTCTGTTTCTAAAACTTCTTAGAGCTCGGGTCTATTGTCCTGAATTTCCACCTGACTGACACGCCCAAAGTAAACTGCCTGTTACTCAGGCCCAGAAGCAAGGATATGCATATATTTGGTAGCATTGGATAGAAAACACTTTGAAGTTTGTATAAATGTTAAAATAATGTATGAGACTATAACACAATTGATATCGTAGGCAAAAATCCAAAGATCTTATAATCTTATAATGGAAAGCTATGGAAAGCTATGGGTCCTATTAAATTCTATCTCCCAGATTGCAATTCCTATGGCTTCCACTAGAAGCTAAAATTCTTTGTTTAAGGTTTCAGGCTTGTTCCTTCCAAAATTAGTAAGAATTTGGAGTTTTGGTACAAAGAGTCCTAGTGGAAAATCAGTCTGTCGGTGCGCGACGAAGAGGAGTGCTAATTTTTATTTTCTATTGAACATATTTATTTCCGGATGATTTACAGATCAATGATTTACAGATTGCTGTCATCTTGCCGTCCTCCTGTTTGAATTCATCGAGCTGACCCTGGGAGAACTCCAAACTGTTATTCAGGTCCAGGACCCCTCTGTTCAGGTCATCCATTCTTTTATTAGTTGACTCCACCAGTATTTACACAAAACACTTGAAGCAATTTTCTTGTTGTTGTAACAACTGCTTGTATAACTATTTTTGTTCGTTTAAAAGATCCTTCACCTGTGATAGAAAGACAACACTGTCCTCAATTGCACTCCCGCCGGCTTTGGTCTTTTTCGTGGTAACAACAGTAGGTTACGCTGTTACTCCTCGCAGATCCAGACATGGCAGGTCACAGGGAAGAATGAAAACAAGAACAACAAACAGCAGGGGTCTACACAGCCACAAGCCTGGAACAATCCGCAGTCCCAGCCTAAATGGCTAACCGTGTCGTGGGCTGCGTTCAAGCCCGCTAGCTTGATTGGCAGCCAGCTAGCAGCTAAGCTAGCTGCTGAGCCAAAGAGCTCCTCAGACCCGGCCTTGGTCGGCAGGATCACTGGACAAATAGTAGCGGTACCAGCAACTGATGCCAACCGTATCGGGGAATCAAAACTCAAAAGGTAGCTAGCTAGTAACCAGCCTTTTTCAAAAGAATTTCAAAACTTTAATGTATTTTTGTATGCTTTTTCTAGTATCAAGTTTGAAATGACAGCATGAATTATGTCACGAGTGGGACAAACAAACAAAACAAACAACCAGAACTTCTGCAAGGCTTTTAGTCTCAAGGCTTTTAGTCTCACACTGAACCTCATATCTCTGCAACTACTCTTCTCTTTGATAAGTTTCCCTTCTTTTCAGTCCTATTCCTGTGCCTCAATGAATCAGCATAACCCATGTCATTGAGACTAAATGTACTCTAGAACTCTGTGCCACTTTCCTAGGCGTTTGTGCCAATTTTAGAGTGTGAACTTAAAACCCAGTCTACATTGATATTGAGAAATGCTGGGGGGGGGGGGGTAAGAAAGGCACTCTGATACTCTGATGGTAACCTTGATATCCTTCATCTCATCTGATGTTGGCAGTAGAGCCATCATTGACTTTATGTCCCAATTGGAGCCAGTGCCATGGTCCACTTAGCCTGTTGGAGACACAGTATATTCCAGGCCACTTGCCCAGCCTTATCAACAACTATAGATAGACAGCAGACTTTGACAAATGATAGGTGATAAATACGGTGCTGCAATTATATGGACTCTTCTTTTGCAGCTCTATGAATGTGCAGAGCTAACACCATCTCCTCTCATGCCCATTGGATTCGGCAAAACATCAAAAGAGACAAAACACAAACGCAGACATTTAGCTAGCGTCGCAATACTCTTTCACCATATCATCCTATTGTGGTCAATGGCATGTTGGAGCCATGCTCTCTTTCATTTGCTCCTGAGATCACATTCTCACCCATTCACTCGAATGGCTCCTTTCACACCTCAACCTCCTCCCCCATGTCACACCATGAATACTGGGCTGCTCTCCCATTTCTCCCAGACCTTTATCTGGGTGGCACAAAAGTACACGGCTCGTGGGCGCCTTTTGTGACCTCTCTCCGAGAACCAAGGCAGCTGAATGGCTCTCTTTTTGATTGTTCCTCTACAGTTTTCTCTCACACCAGATAGCTTTTCAGCTCAGAGGAGAAAAAAGTGCCTCCAGTTATGGCCAGTTGAGCAGAGCTGGGCCATTTCCGATGCGCATAGGCTACACCTTGTACTCTGTCTCTATCAATGTCAACGGTGTTGATATCAGATAATAAGTCGGGACAGGATTACATCAAGACTGTTCGATCGCTACTGACATGTCCATCTGTATATCCTTTACAGTAATGCACGGTCAAAACAATACCTTCTCCTTTCAGAACTGTATCATTATGATGATAGGGAAGGATGATGATGATTGTCATTCATTACCAATATCTGTAGTGACAATGGATCTAGTAGTAGTAGTAGTAGTAGTAGTAGTAGTAGTAGTAGTAGTAGTAGTAGTAGTAGTAGTAATAGTAATAGTAATAGTAATAGTAGTAGTAGTAGTAGTAGTAGTAGTAGTAGTAGTAGTAGTAGTAGCAGTAGCAGTAGTAGTAGTAGTAGCAGTAGCAGTAGTAGTAGCAGTAGAAATAGTAGTAGTAGTAGTAGTAGCAGTAGTAATAGTAATAGTAGTAGTAGTAGTAGCAGTAGCAGTAGTAGTAGTAGTAGTAGTAGCAGTAGTAATAGTAATAGTAGTAGTAGTAGTAGCAGTAGCAGTAGTAGTAGCAGTAGTAATAGTAGTAGTAGTAAAAACAGCAGCAGCAGTAGTAGTAGCAGTAAAAACAGCAGTAGTGGTGGCTGCAGTACTAGCAACAGAGCAGCGCTTTCACAATTGCAGTGACATTGGCACTTCTGCACTCCTCATCCCCAATATAAAAGGTTTTTCCTTATTTTGATTTTTTTTTTACAAAAGGAACCCGACAACAATCTTCTCCCTTCCATGTGAGTGGTGGTGGACAGGATCAGACTTTATATAGATTGTAATTGTTTCTCCCTGCCCATGTGTCTCCCTCCATCCATCTCTTTTTTCTTTTTGGCCAGGTTTCAGCAGCACAAGGTCATTGCTCTTAGGCAGCTCCAAAGCTGCTTTATTGTCCCAGCAGGTCAGCGGGGCCGACACATATCAAAGCTATTATTCTGCTGGAACAAATGGCTGTCCGCTGCTTTGATCTATGGGCTTCCTGTTGAGACGCTTCCATAATACCCTTGACAGACTTTTTTTTTGTGATGATGCATCTTTTTTCCCCCTTTTTCTTAAAAATGGGATGCGATTTGATAGCATGATTTATAATTGCAGGCTTTGATAAAGAGTCGGTGTTCAGAAGGTGATGGAAATGGTCTCCGTGCTTCTGTTGCGTTGTTTGTTTGTTTTTCTTTCAAGGACACATTTTTTTGTTTAGCAGTTTCTTTAATTTCCTTGTAAGGTCGTCTTGGACATATCCTGGATGATTTTTTTGTCATTTGTAGTTGATTGCTGATAGTATGCGTGTGTGCGTGTACATGTACAGTACATGCATGTGTACATACGCGCATGCCTACGTGCTTAAGTGTGCGGTTCATTATAAATTGGAAGACCTGTAAACACCATCTCTAGAGTAAATCTTTAATCCATGAGGAGAAACATTTGAATCATTAAAGGCATGTTTTACCCTTTGGCTAGGATTTTAGTTGCATTCCAGTAGCCACCAAAGGGGAAATGAGCTGTTTACTGATTAATGAGTTTCATGCAGTATAGGATCATTTGGACTGCCCCTCTCTGTCTCTATTTTACATATGAATTAAGGGTCTATCGTCTGTGTGGCATGGCATAGTGTGGGGTGCTCTGCATGGCATACACACTTGGCAGAGCAAAAAATGTTTTGAATCCTCCGACCCCCGTGCCAAGGTTGTTGCCCTCTTCGGAGGCGAGCGGGCCAGAATGTTTGGCTCCCAGCAGCTAGCTTTGAGCTCATTACTAAAAGCCCCAAAACATACCTACACCCATGCATTATTCATGCCTGTGGGGGGCTCTCGTGCCATACTGTGCATGTGTTTGGTTTAATTACCAGGAACTAGTCAACCTAAGAGACAGCCACAAAGACAGGTGGGCTTATTGGCTTGAGCTGCTCTAAATGCTGACCTGTTTTTAAATACACAAGGACCAACCGCCGGTGGAAATTAGCTATGGGGCCATCTATGGCGCAACACCTAGCTGTGTGTGGTTCCTGATAAATGAGTGATCACATTTGAACTGAGTGGAGTGATGCTGTAAGGGGCGGGGTTACCTCCACAGTTCTTCCCCTGCACCCCTTTTGGATTTCACTACCACTAGATAATACTCAATACTCAGTGTACTCATATGTTAGGAAGGGTGGTTGATATTTTAGCACATTCAAATAAACACATCTGTTTGTCAGCTGTCCTTAAAACCTGTTGAAACCATCTATGCATAACTGTGTAATGTATCATGTGTTTAATGAATACACTCTTGGGGGAAAAAAGGTGCTATCTAGACCCTATAAAAGGGTTCTTCGGCTGTCCCCATGGGAGAACCATTTGAAGAACCCTTTTTGGTTCAAGATAGAACCATTTTGGTTCCAGGTAGAACTATATTGGGTTCTATGTAGAATCCTTTCCCCAGAGGGTTCTACATGGAACCCAAAAGAGTTCTACCTTGAACCGAAAAGGGTTCTACCTGGAACCAAGTAGGGTTATCCTATGGGGACAGCCGAAGAAACCTTTTGGAACCCTTTTTTCTAAGAGTGTACAATCATTTGTTTTACTTTTGGAAGTTATGAATACTGAATATTTCAGACAGCCATCAGAGTATTCATGTTTTTGTTAGACACACAAATCAAATCCACAAGTAGGGCACATAGAAGTGACTACTTCTATCATGTAGTCACACCTTCATTCCCTGCTGCCTATCCACATGCATAATGGACATAGGAAATGTCAGTAGACTGGCCTTTTGGGACTGATGTGCCATTTGTTTAGCTCTTACCAGCAATACGTCCCTGTGCCATTGATGTTTGAATAGTAGTGAATGAAAAAGAGAGTGTGGTGCTTGCATGTCAATCAGAGCTTCTCCAATACCTCAACACTGCACTGTACATACTGTAGATCAACGGTTGGTAACGTGATACTGTAGGTTTAACAACAACGAGCTATTAAAGGTTCCACCTCTGCAACATAAACACTAACAACATGCCATGTCATTGAAGAAGTCCAGTCTAATTTGACTTTAGGCTGCTTTACCTGCAAGTCTGACCAACGTCGCTCGTTAAATAGCAACCTATGGGCTCTGGTCAAAAGTAGTGCCCTATATGCCTGTCATTTTGGATGCACGTCATCACTTTGTCTGCACAGTACATTCCTCAAGTGATATCTTACTCTCAAGAGAAACTTTCAAGTCACTAAGAACAAACTAAAGACAGTAAATAGTTTTTGCATCAAAAGGTTTGTGAATTAGTTGTTGAAATGCTTTTCCACCATGTCGTACTGACTGAATACGATTTCCTGGGCTGACTCTTAGAACTGTAAGTTTCCACTCACTTGTTTTCCATTCCTGAATCCCCTTCTCTGCTAGCCAAATCACTGAGCTATGACTACAGGGGTGGTTGGGAGTCCTTATCTGCTATCATTAAAGATGCATTTATTCCAGTGCCTTAGGTGTGTGTGTGTGTGTGTGTGTGTGTGTGTGTGTGTGTGTGTGTGTGTGTGTGTGTGTGTGTGTGTGTGTGTGTGTGTGTGTGTGTGTGTGTGTGTGTGTGTGAGAAAGAGAACGAGAGCAAGCGAGAGAGAGGGAGAGAGTGGTGGGGGATAAATGTTTATGTGTATGCGTGGGTGGTTTGAGGGTAGGGTCGTGTATGTGTGTGTGTGTGAATATGGATAAGGCTTTGTGTGTTTCTCTATATCTGTGTGTGATGTCCAAGGTTAACACACTCCTCCCACATATCCCATATCTAAATAGAGACAGAGAGAGGGTAAATGGAGATCAGAAGTCAGCGCTCGCAACCATGCTAAATTATCTTAGGAAATCAAGACTGTCCTCATTAATTACACAAAAGGCTGTTAGACATTTCAACACATCTTCCCGCCTCACACCCCTCCAACCAGCCAGCACTCCACAAAATACTACATTGCACACACACGCACACGCATACACCAAGATAAGGCATCTCCCTCTCACACAAACACACCTTGGGTATCGTGATGAAGAAGGCCGGAGATGAAAGGAGAATCTGTCTTTGGCACTGACATTGGGTGCCGAACCACCCCAGATAATGTAGTCTGTGACTCACACTCACCTTGAGTCCCCCCACCCTTTCATTATATGTGTTCTCCTCCACCAAGAGGAGGCCTGCTGTTGTTGTTATCATCCTAACAATCACTTCAATCATTTATAGCAATAAAACAGAGAGGTGTGCTGTGCATATTCTGTGTTTTAAGAGCAGGTGTACTATGTGAGTGTTTTGGATGCTGTTCTAGAATCACCACTAAATTGCATTTGTTGTGGTCCCGTGAAGCTCAATTGCTAGAGCACGGTGCTTGCAACACCAGGGTTGTGGGTTTGATTCCCGTGGGGGACCAGTATTAAAATCAATGTGCGTACTGCTGTAAGTTGCTCTGGATAAGAGTGTCTGCTAAATGACCAAAAGAATGTTGTGATACTGCTTTTATACTGTTAGCTATACCAATACGGGTGTGTTTTTGTAGGGATTATTAGGGGTTGGTAGGTTTAATAAAATAGGTGCATCAAGTGTAAAGGAGGGACTGGTGGTTTGCTGCAGCCTCATTTACAAATGAGTAAATAGCATTAGGATTTAGCCTCCCTGTACTGGAGAAAAGTAACATGTTCAGTGATGATTTATTCAAATCTGATAGGGTTTATCCTAACGTATGACTACAGGTATGTTCAAATGCACAGGGTCTGCTTAAAAAGTGTATGTTGGACAACCATACACTGCATTTCTTTGCTGTTGGCAGTCCATTTTCTCCATAAAGACTGAGTTAGTCGGGTTCTTAAGAAAAGTCTTCCATTACTTCCCACCAGAGGCGGATTACTCCTCGACTGCTTGTGTTTGACATTTACCGTATGCATTTCATTATTGGAACTGACCTGAAAATTAACGGTTGCCGGCATGGGCCACAGCGAGCCCTGCACAATGCGCCCAAGCATCGACCCTCCCCGCGTCTCCCCATGACCTTTCGGCTCTGCATTATTTAACACACACAAATCCCACCCGTACGTACACACACCCCGAGAACTCTGGGAAATGGCATTGACAGAGACATATGACTGGCGGTGGATAACGTGCATAATTGAGGGGCTAGGATACAGGTTATTTCCTTGGCAGCGGGCGTGGAGGTAACCTCACTCTCTCTCACCGCTATTGTTGAGGAGAAAAGAGACCTCTGTCGGGACCCGACCATTAATTATTATGCTAGCGTTCAAGATATCATCATCACCATTCAAGCTGAAACATTCCTGGGTGGATTCACCTTGATTAATTACAAGAAGTGATGCAAGGACGATCACTTCCGTCATCATCCTCCATATCCTTCCGTGTTGGGATTCTATTAGATTGTTCTATCCCCCTCTTTTTCAGATAAAAGTCAGGTAATGAATAAATGAATGACGGTGTGTGCCGGTCTCAGGTGGCACAAGGGGGAAAAAAGGGGGATGCTGGAATGCTGGGTCAAGGTCTCCCACTTTGACTGTAAAGGAACTCGAGAAGGCTGCACCTTCTGTCTGGTCGACAGCGTGTAGCTAAGGCTATACACATGCTGTCTATGGTAAACTATAAAAAGCTACCTTGATTAAATCCTTTGCCCACTCACTGGCCCTATCACTCCCTTGATGAGATCCACTGCGTCATAAAAAGTATGTTATTTGATATGGTCGATCATGAATGTTGATGGCACCTTAGGGGTGGGATTATTTCCTCTGACACTGCCATTCCCAGGTCAAATAGACACTCAAGTAAAGTGTTCAAAACCTGTCACTCGTAAGCTGTAGGGCATTATTCATGGCCAAATAGAGGCATGCTGGCCTTATGGTCTTCACACATTTAGATACATTTGATTAAGGATACTGAGTTTCCATTATAGTTCATTTCACACACCATTTAAAGGAAAGCGTAGAGCAAGGTTCCGCAATAGGCGGTCCCACGGGGCAAATTCGGCCCGCAGGTGATTTCATTTGCCCCCTCAAGTTTTCTGAGCAAAAAAAATAAATCACGGAAAAATCGGGCCACGGCTGAATGTAATTGGAGACCCCTGGTGTAGATGTTATGGAATGCTCACACAGGCTTTATTAAAGGTTAGACAGGCCTGCAGAAACCCTGCTACCCGAAATCCTCCTCAATCTATACCTATTAAATGGCAGAATTGTTCAAATTGATGATGACGAACATCTGATTCTTCACGTTTTGAAAGAATCATAAGAATTGTGCCGGTATCTCCCAGACATATTGTGATGATCAAACACATGAACACGACAGAACAAAAGACAGGGAACAAATACCACTGGGTGAGAAGCCGTTATCGATATTTGGTTACGTATTCATCGCCCCGACACAGAACACAGCATCCACGGCTTCCTCTCATCGGCAGCCCCTTTGATGGTTATCCGAAAAGTGTCACAGAGGGACAAAAAAAAGCAATTTAATAATTAACAAGAGTTTACAAGAATACCAAAGAAAATAAATGATGGCGGTGTGAAGGAGGACAATGAGTCGACATTAACAATCAACAATCTGCCGGTGACTAACGAGCTAGCCCCACAACGTTTTAATTAGCGGCCCACTGGACGGCAGAGTGATTAATGAACACAATTTTATTTCAGCTTTGCTCTGAATTAATAACAAATTGACATTTAATGAAAATTACTTACCACCAGCGGAATTAAAGCAGTTTTTTTTGCCCCCTTGTGCAGAGAATCATGACAAATAAAAATCTGCATCCCACCCACAACTGAAACATAACCAGATATCAAATGCAGTGGCGGCCCACCCATTAGGGTGTTAGAGGGATGGCTCCCCACTTGTATTTGGTCCACAACAAAAACAAAAAACTAGCGATTGGTCCAAAAAATGTGTGTGTATATATATATATATATATATATATATATATACATATATATTTATTATAATTAATTGATTATGTTTAAAAATACCACATAAAAGTGTGGTAAAGGTGTACATTTTCCTGTTAAAAAAATATATTGTTCAAAACAAGTTCAATTACTTACTACTTTGCCCCTCAGTGACTTACCCTTGAACAGTACTGAGTGATTTTCTTTGACAGAAAATTGAAAAAATGTGTTTACATGCTCCTTCGTAAACATAGCAATGCATGTTTGAATTGAACTGAGCCTTTCTAAAGTAATTTGCAACTAGGTTTATGAACACTCAGGATGTTTTTTGGTTAGACAGAATTTATTCCAAACGCAAGCTTGGAGGACAAGATAGGATAGTGGGTTTGCAATTCAACATTCTGATGGTGAACTTGGACGGGACTGATTTGTGTTTGATCTGAGCTGCAGCACTCTCCCCAGCCGCTCTGTGGAGATCAAACACTTGATTTGTCTTGGCGGGGGTTGTGTGCCTCTGCCCGCCGGGTGAGTCTTTTACCCTGAAGCGTGTCGGCCACCTGTTGCCTCAGCCGCCATTGTGCCACGCGTCTCAGAGATGGTAGCCTAAGGTCCTGTCAGCCTGGCTTGCACCCCCCTGGTCTCAGCGGTTAAGGTCCCTGGCCCGTTTGGAATGTGGGACCTAACCCACCACTCTATGCAGCGCAACGCACTGATCAATATTACAGCAGCTCGCCAGATCAAAAGCGACTCTGTATCTCTAGATCAATAAATGCTTCATTGGCATGAAATGGGTGTTTGCCACTGTTGCCAAAGCAATGAACAATATGTTTGAGCAATAATAATAATATACCAACAAAAACAATTAAAGATGGAAAATAATAATACACAAAAGATAAAACAAACAGCAACAATTGACATGGCGGAGGCATGACCATATTAGGCCAGGACATGATCTGCAACAAGATCTTTCTCCTAATGAAATGCAAACGTTCTCCTCAACAGGCAGGTCGAGCAATCCTGCAATTCTTTCTTTACATTTCAGGAGATAAATAACTCTGAGTCATATTTGGAGCAGTTGAGTAGGAGGTGTTGGTATTTCTCTACTTCACCAGACCCACAGTGCTTGCACGGTCTTTCTTCTCTGACATCGTGTTTTTCTATTCTGTCTCTATTGCCAGGCTATGGTCACTAAGTCTCTACAGTCTTAACTGCTTCCTTTGTTTGAATGCTTTGATTTTGACTAGGTGTTGTGCTAATAAGAAAGCCTTGTGATGATAATATCCTGGATCACAGTGTGTTAGGTGAGTCCAGAATTCTGCCTGTAGGGCAGAACTTGGGAGATTCCCCCTACCACTCTAAACTGAGACAAGAGCCACCGCCTTCTGGACTCACCTAACACACTGTGATCCAGAATATTATCCTCACCTTGTCAAAATCAAAGAATTCAAACAAAGGAAGAAATTAAGAATGTGGAGAATTAGTGACCATAGCCTGGCATATCTGTGCATACCAAAACCAAAACCAAAACCAAATCAAATCACCTAGAATCTTTTTTCAAAATTCCAGGTGTAACATTTCATTGTGGCTTTTATCCCATGATGAATGTTGAAATTGTAAAGGGGTTATATAGAAGGATTGGAATTATGACAGTCAAATCATTTAGACCTAATTCTAACTGGTGAATTACATTGATATGAATTGCTAAACATGCTCTGTGTGCTTTATCTGTTATAGACTATATGGCCATGACAAACAGCACAGATTCATTTATAGTCACACCAAGGTCAGTATAGGTGGTGGCGTGTGTCAGGATTGTTTCTCCTAGGGTGATATTGTATCTACTTTCCTGAGATCTGGACTCTTTTCTGAAAGATCCCTACTTAGTTCTTTCTCTCCATATTAATGGATGGTGCCGAGTCCCCCCCCCCCCCCCTCCCCTCCTGAAAAAAAATATAAATGAATGTGTCAGCCAGGCAGCCACTCACAAAGTAGGCTTATCGACAAATGATCGTTTCCATGGTGCTAAAATTGTGAGATGTCTATGCGGCTGCCTATCGAATCGACGATAGGCTTTCTTTGGTGTCAGGGCATGTAGTTTATAGATTTGCTTTAGCAAATGGCTAAATGTTTATTGGTTGGCCTATTTGGTCATCATTTTCTCATGTTAAGCTTAGCATTTTGCGAAGCTATACACAAGGGTGCCATTTAGACTGCTGGCTGGCGGCAATAATGTAATTACTTAATAGGTAATTCAAAATGGAAATTCAAACATTGCAGATTGTAAGAAAACAGCAAACTAATTAGGAACAAATCTTTTTTATATATTTAACTGTCCTGTACAGCCTACCTGAACCTGCATGAAATGAGCTGTCCTCCACCTTGGATAGAAAGTTGTTGTGCATAACACCAATCTAATGCCTTATAATCAGTAGTCACCATTCACTATTTTCTGTTGACACTCAGTGGGTTTTGTCTAGCTAATTGCCTACACAAATGGGCTGCAATCAGGGTAAATTAAATTACAGTGTATTCGGAAAGTATTCTGACCCCTTGAACTTTTCCACATTTGGTTACGTTACAGCCTAATTCTAATATTGATTAAATAAATAGTTTTCCTCATCTATACACAATACCCCATAATGAAAAGCAAAAACGGTTTTTTTAGAAATGTTCGGACATGTATTAAAAATAAAAAACTGAAGTATCAAATTTACATAAGTATTCAGTCCCTTTAGTCAGTACTTTGTTGAAGCACCTTTGGCAGCAATTGCAGCCCTCAGTCTTCCTAGTTGTCTTGGCTGTGTGCTTAGGGTTGTTGTCCTGTTGAAAGGTGAACCTTCACCCCCAGTCTGAGGTCCTGAGCACTATGGAGCAGGTTTTCATCAAGGATCTCTCTGTACTTTTCTCTGTTCATCTTTCCCTCGATCTTGACTAGTCTCCCAGTCCCTGCCGCTGAAAAACATCCCCGCAGCATGATGCTGCCACTACCATGCTTCTCTGTAGGGATGGTGCCAGGTTTCCTCTAGACGTGACACTTGGCATTTAGGCCAAAGAGTTCAATCTTGGTTTCATCAGACCTCTCCACTGGAGCCCATTATAGTCAGGGCTGCCTGCCCCGGTACTTCATTCCCATACCAGGACCCCCGGGAGGTGTTCAGTAAGGCCTGGGCCACTTCGCTTCTGCCCGCGCATCGACTACCGGGGCCTCACCGACATCACGGTGAAGAACTGCTACCTGCTACCACTCATCTCCTCTGCATTTGAGCCGCTCAAGGGGGCCAACATGTTCTCCAAGCTGGACCTTCAGACCGCCTACCACCTGGTGCAGATACGGGAGAGGGACGAGTGGAAGACTGCCTTCAACACGGCCAGCGGTCACTACGAGTATCTGGTCATGCCATTTGCCCTTACCAATGCTCCTGCTGTGTTCCAGACCCTGGTTAATTATGTTTTCCGCACCGCCAATTGTCTCAATTCCAGGGAAGCAAGGTGGGTTCTGCTTTTCACCCGGTTCAACTTCTCCTTCTCATACCGACCGGGATCCAAGAATGTCAAGCCAGATGCGCTGTCACACCGCTATAGCCCCGCGGCTACACCCCTGGAATCCGAGACCATTCTTCCCATCTAGTGCTTGGTGACTGTACTCAGTTGGGGATTAGGGAAGTAGGTCCTGGAGGTGCAGCATTTCCAGTCGAACCCCGGGGGGGAGGGAGCCAGATAACCGGATATTTGTTCCTGACACTGTCCGCTCCTCAGTCCTGGAGTGGGCCCACTCCTCCAGGTTCTCCTGCCACCCGGGCTTCCGTCGGACGCTGGCCTTTGTGCGACAACGCTTTTGGTGGCCTACCTTGGTTCCTGACATCTCTGCGTTGGTCACCACCTTCACGAATTGTGAGCAGAACAAGACTCCTCGGGAAGCTCCAGCTGGTCTCCGCCAACATCTGCATGTTCCTCACCGTTCCTGGTCTCACATATCCCTGGACTTTGTCACGGGTCTTCCCCCTGTCTGATGGCAACACCGCTTTCCTGACAGTTGTGGACCGGTTTTCTAAAGCTGCCAGCTTCGTTACTCTCCCCAAGCTACCCTCTGCCAAAGAAACGGCCCAGATCATGGTGCAGCACGTCGTCCGGATCCATGGACTCCTAGTTCTCATCCCGGTTCTGGAAGGTGTTCTGCACACTCATTGGGTCGTTGGCCAGCTTTCATCCTCAGTCCAACGGCCAGTCGGTGTGAGCCAACAAAGGCATGGAGACAACTCTCCACAACCTGGAGCCAGCAACTAGTGTGGGTCAAATACGCCTGCAACACCCTTCACGGCTCTGCCACGGGTCTCTCACCCTTTGAGTGTTCCATGGGTTATCAGCCCCCGCTCTTCCCGGAGCAAGAGGTTGCCATACACTTGGCCCAGATGTTTGTCCTCCGCTGTCCTCGTACCTGGAAGAGACCCCGCTCGGCTCTTCTCAAGACCACTTCCAGGTATCGACGACTATGGGACCGCCGGAGCCCGGCTCCCCAGTATCGTCTCGGGCAGAGGGTATGGCTGTCCACCCGTGACCTGCCCCTCCGGGTGGAGTCCCGCAGGCTTTTCCTCCGGTTTATCGGCCCTTTCCATCTCCAAAATCATTAGCCCCTCAGCTGTCCGTCTTCTGTTGCCCGGGACCTTCCGTATACTTTTCATGTGTCTAGAATCAAACCAATGTCTCACAGCCCTTAGTCTCCTGTTTCCAGGGCCACCCCTCTCCCCCGTCTCCTCGACGGCCAACCAGTGTGCATGGTGCACTGCACACAACTTAAACTAAGGACTCTATTCAATCCACATCACAGAAGTTTAGCTTTACAGTTTCCCTGGTGTTGCTACGGCAATCAAGCTGTTGTAACCATCCCTGTAACCAAAGACGGTAGGCTAACTGTCGCTTCTGAGGAAAAATCCCTTTCTAAACTAAAACTCATATAAAACTACCTAAGAAGCATTAGGCTCTTGGTCTGATATGCGCTTTTGAACACCTGAGTAAGCGCCACTCATTGCACTGGCGCCGCCGTAGCCTTGACCACAGCATTTGTTAACTGAGGCACTGAGGCACTTTGATCAGTCACATTCTTGAAGCCCAAAAAACAAATACTTAGCTGTTTTATACTGTTTTTGTGTTGTTTTATCCAGTAAGTACAGTATGTATGGTAAATCACATTACTGGAATGCATGCAATTCATACCCACTTTCTTTTGCATTAGGTGGCTACAAAACTTGCTTTGATTACACTTTTAGTCGATTTAGACAATATGCTAATCGGAGGAGATTGTAACGACATAGACGAAGCTTGCTGTTAAGATGCAGTAGATTAAGATAAGTTAACAATCATAAATACTGGCCTAAAGAACACTTCTTAGGTTAGGTAAATACCCCCAAATTATGAAAGAACATGGAACTATCTCGTTAAATGCTGTTTGTTAATTGCCATGACGTGAGAGACAGAGGGCACTTACATGTAGGCCTACAGTGTTTCAGTTTGTGAAGCTGTGCATGTAGCAGTGCGACATTCACGGCCATGAGTCCACTTACTATGTGAATAGTGACTATTCCAAACCCAGACGTAAATCAAGCAGACGTAAGTGGACATGGAGAGAGGAATGGCTGTCAGCGGTGTAATGGCAGTAACAAATAGCCAGTGTTTATCTAGCTTTTGTCAATGTTTGATAAGCCCTCTCGAGATCTAAACTAAACGACTGCTGCGTTGTCTGGTTTTAGACTCAAGGACCTCATGAAGCTCATCCTTCACTGTGTTTACCTCCACGAGATCTCGGGGAGAAATGATTTACTGGAGATATTACCCTTTCGCCTTCAGTTAGGCTGGGCTTTTTTTCATACCAACCTAGAGCTCCCCACGTAATTAACCAAGAAGCTGTTGACTGAGATAGTGCCTACGTCCCAAATTACACTCTTTTCCTCACGGGCCCTGGTAAAAAGTAATGCACTATACAGGCAATCGGGGGCCATTTGGGACAGATTGTTGGTCTGACAATGGTGTAACAATGACGCATTCACCAATAAAACCACTGTCATTAAAATGGCACCAAAGCCTAGTCAAAACCTGTTATATGACAATGGCTGGCAAATACACCAAAGAGTAACTTCAAAAGATGAATGATCCCACTGAGGGACCTTAGATTGCTTAAAGCAGTTTCCAAAAGCCAATAGATGGTTAATGGGTATAATTTGATTATATGGGTATTTCTTTTTCATAATTGAAACAACTGGTATAAATAATCAAGCTTTGACAATGTACCCCCATCAGGTAGCCATTAAGGTAGTTATCACATTTAAGGCTTATTTTGCTTGAGTAAGAAAATATACAGGGCTCTATTTTCAGTTGGTTTCAAGCCATCCCAATTGGCAAATGCAAGCTTGACTGCAATTTCGCACTGTTAAAGCCAGCACTCCTCTATTTTCAAAACCCTAGCGTGAGGATTGGTAATGTACCTGTTTTATATGAGGTGGGAGGGTTGGCAATATCTAAAGAGTGTACTTAAAAATGTGCGCCAGAGTGCCAATTTCAGGCTGCACTGGTGGGGATATATTCCATGTTGCATGGACTTTTACAGCAGAAGCTCAGCCCATCCAGCCATGACGCACAGTGCCAATATGCACATGGGACAAGAGAGATGTATCTTTTTGTGCTGTAATTAAAAACATTTTTTTTAAATAATGTTTTTTCCCATTTCGCTTCATTTGATAACAAAACCATAATTTTGTCCTGCCCAAGGCATTCGCCAAGTAGTCGAGATAATCTATCATAAAGGGTTTGGCTCATGAGACCACCAAATCTTGATAACCAAAGCATTATAATATTTTTTTTACTGCAGCGTGCTTATTCAGGGTCACTTGGTAGTCTTAAACAATCTACTTAGAAACAAATGTATACATCTCACACACATAGTTATGGGCTTAAAAAGAAGATGACACCAGTACGTACCATGTCAGATATACACTGCTCAAAAAATAAAGGGAACACTTAAACAACACAATGTAACTCCAAGTCAATCACACTTCTGTGAAATCAAACTGTCCACTTAGGAAGCAACACTGATAAATACATTTTACATGCTGGCTGTGCAAATGGAATAGACAACAGGTGGAAATTATAGGCAATTAGCAAGACACCCCCAATAAAGGAGTGGTTCTGCAGGTGGTGACTACAGACCACTTCTCAGTTCCATGCTTGCTGGCTGATGTTTTGGTCACTTTTGAATGCTGGCGGTGCTTTCACTCTAGTGGTAGCATGAGACGGAGTCTACAACCCACACAAGTGGCTCAGGTAGTGCAGCTCATCCAGGATGGCACATCAATGCGAGCTGTGGCAAGAAGCGTAATGTCCAGAGCATGGAGGCGCTACCAGGAGACAGGCCAGTACATCAGGAGACGTGGAGGAGGCCGTAGGAGGGCAACAACCCAGCAGCTAGCCTTTGTGCAAGGAGGAGCAGGTGGAGCACTGCCACATTCCTGCAAAATGACCTCCAGCAGGCCACAAATGTGCATGTGTCTGCTCAAACGGTCAGAAACAGACTCCATGAGGGTGGTATGAGGGCCCGACGTCCACAGGTGGGGGTTGTGCTTACAGCCCAACACCGTGCAGAACATTGGGCATTTGCCAGAGAACACCAAGATTGGCCAATTCACCACTGGTGCCCTGTGCTCTTCACAGATGAAAGCAGGTTCACACTGAGCACATGTGACAGACGTGACAGTCTGGAGACGCCATGGAGAACGTTCTGCTGCCTGCAACATCCTCCAGCATGACCGGTTTGGCGGTGGGTCAGTCATGGTGTGGGGTGGCATTTCTTTGAGGGGCCGCACAACCCTCCATGTGCTCGCCAGAGGTAGCCTGACTGCCATTAGGTACCGAGGTGAGATCCTCAGACCCCTTGTGAGACCATATGCTGGTGCGGTTGGCCCTGGGTTCCTCCTAATGCAAGACAATGCTAGACCTCATGTGGCTGGAGTGTGTCAGCAGTTCCTGCAAGAGGAAGGCATTGATGCTATGGACTGGCCCGCCCGTTCCCCATACCTGAATCCAATTGAGCACATCTAGGACATCATGTCTCGCTCCATCCACCAACGCCACGTTGCACCACAGACTGTCCAGGAGTTGGCGGATGCTTTAGTCCAGGTCTGGGAGGAGATCCCTCAGGAGACCATCCGCCACCTCATCAGGAGCATGCCCAGGCGTTGTAGGGAGGTCATACAGGCACGTGGAGGCCAAAACACACTACTGAGCCTCATTTTGACTTGTTTTAAGGACATTACATCAAAGTTTGATCAGCCTGTAGTGTGGTTTTCCACTTTAATTTTGAGTGTGACTCCAAATCCAGACCTCCATGGGTTGATAAATTTGATTTCCATTGATAATTTTGGTGTGATTTTGTTGTCAGCACATTCAACTATGTAAAGAAAAAAGTATTTAATAAAAATATTTCATTCATTCAGATCTAGGATGTGTTATTTTAGTGTTTAGTGTTTTTTTGAGCAGTGTAGTTGAAATGATACAGTTTTGAAAATGCATCCCAATATTACACTTTATATACATCACAGAAGACTGAAATATAACAAAACAATGGCAGAAACACCGGATTGTCAGTTTTTTTATTGTATATATTTAATCAAATCAAAGTTTATTGGTGACATACATGTTTAGCAGATTGCTGGTGTAGCGAAATGCTTGTGCTTCAAATTCTGACAGTGCAGCAATATCTAACAAGTAATGTCTAACAATTTCACAACATATACCCAATATACACAAATCTAAGTAATGGAATGTAATTAAGAATATATAAATATGTGAACGAGCAATGTCAGAGCGGCATAGACTACGACACAGTAGAATAGTTTAGAATACAGTAAATACATATGAGATGGTAATGCAAGATATGTAAACATTATTAAAGTGACATTATTAAAGTGATTAGTGATCCATTTTTTGAAGTGGCCAACGATTTCAAGTCTATGTACTGTATATACGCAGCAGCCTCTCTGTGCTAGTGATGGCTATTTAACAGTCTGATGGCCTTGAGATAGAAGCTATTTCTCAGTGTCTCGGTCCCCGCTTTGATGCATCTGTACTGACCACGCCTTCTAAATGACAGCGGGGTGAACAGGCAGTGGCTCGGTTGGTTGTTGTACTTGATGATCTTTTTGTCCTTCCTGTGACATTGGGTGATGTAGGTGTCCTGGAGGGCAGGTAGCTTGCCCCTGGTGATGCATTGTGCAGACCGCACCACCCTCTGGAGAGCCCTGCTGTTGAGGGCAGTGCAGTTGCCATACCAGGCATCCCGACAGGATGCTTTCAATTGTGCATTTGAAAAATATTGTGAGAGTTTAAGTTGACAAGCCACATTTCTTCAGCCTCCTGAGGTTGAAAATGCACTGTTGTGCTTTCTTCACCACATTGTCTGTGTGCGTGGACCATTTCAGTATGTCAGTGATGTGTATGCCAAGGAACTTAAAACTTTCCACCTTCACCACTGCTGTCCCGTCGCTGTTTCCTGAAGTCCATGATCATCTCCTTTATTTTATTGACGTTGAGTGAGAGGTTATTTTCCTGGCACCACACTCCCAGAGCTTTCACCTCCTCGCTGTAGGCTGTCTCGTCATTGTTGGTAATCAAGCTACAACTACTGTTGAGTCATCTGCAAACTTGATGATTAAGTTGGAGGCGTGTTTGGCCACGCAGTCATGGGTGAACAGGGAGTACAGGAGGGGGCTGAGCATGCACCCTTGTGGGGCCCCAGTGTTGAGGATCAGCGATGTGGAGGTGTTGTTTCCTACCTTCACCACCTGGGGGCGGCCCATCAGGAAGTCCAGGACCCAATTGAACAGGGAGGGGTTCAGACCCAGGGTCTTGAGCTTAATGATGAGCTTGGAGGGTACTATTGTGTTGAATGCTGAGCTATAGTCAATGAACAGCATTCTTACAAAGGTATTCCTCTTGTCCAGATGGGATAGGGCAGTGTGCAGTTGGATGGTGATTGCATCGTCTGTGGACCTATTGGGGCGGTAAGTAAATTGAAGTGGGTCTAGGGTGTCAGGTAAGGTAGAGGTGATTTGATCCTTAACTAGCCTCTCAAAGCACTTCATGATGACAGAAGTGAGTGCTACAGAGCAATAGTCATTTAAATAGGTTACCTTTCCATTATTGGGCACAGAAACAATGGTGACCATCTTGAAGCATGTGAGAACAGCAGACTGGGATAGGGAGAGATTGAATATGTCTGTAAACATACCAGCCAGCTCGTCTGTGCATGCTCTGAGGATGCGGCTAGGGATGTCGTCTGGGCCGGCAGTCTTGCGAGGGTTAACACGTTTAAATGTCTTACCCTCTCGGGCTCCCGAGTGTCGCAGCGGTCTAAGGCACTGCATCTCAGTGCAAGAGGCGTTACTGCAATCTCTGGTTCAAATCTAGGCTGCATCACACCTGGCTGTGATTGGGAGTCCCATATGGCAGTGCACAATTGGCCCAGCGTTGTCCGTAGTAGACCATCTTTGTAAATAAGATTTTGTTCTCAACTGACTTGTTAAAGAACCCACGTCAGCCACGGAGAAGGAGAGCCCACAGTCCTTGGGGGCGGAACATGGCGGCGGCACTGTGTTATCCTCAAAGTGGGTAAAGAACGTGTTTAACTTGTTCAGAAGACATCGGTGACTGCGACATGGCTGGTTTTATTTTGTAGTCCGTGATTGTCTATAGACCCTGCCACATATCTCTCGTGTCTGAGCCGTTGAATTGTGACTCTACTTTGTCTCTATATTGATGTTTTGCCTGTTTGATTGCCTTGCAGAGGGAATGACTACTCAGTTTGTATTCTGCCATATTCCCAGTCGACCTTGCCTTGGTTAAATGCGGTGGTTCGCGCTTTCAGTTTTGCGCGAATGCTGCAATCTATCCACGTTTTCTGGTTAGTGTAGGTTTTAATAGTCACAGTGGTTACAACATCTTAAATTTTCTTTGTTAAAATCCACAGTTACTACGAATTCAGTCTCAGGATATATGGTTTCCAGTTTGCATAATGTCCAGTGAAGTTCCTTGCGGCCATAGCGGTATCGACTTGAGGGGGGATATACATGGCCGAGACTATAACCCCAGAGGATTCTCTTGGGAGATAATACGGTCGGTATTCAAGGTCGGGTGAACAAAAGGACATGAGTTCCTGAGTCGTTAATCATGAAACATTCACCCCCGCACTTCTTCCCCAAGAGATGTTATTCCTGTCGGCGCGGTGAACTGAGAATCCAGATGGCTGGACCGAGGCCGACAGAATATCCCGAGAGCCATGTTTCTGTGTAGTATGTTAGAATACCTGATGTCTCTCTTGAAAGAAACCCTTGCCCTGAGCTCGTCAGCTTCATTATCCTGGAACTGAACATTAGCGAGTAATATTATCAGAAGCGGTGGGTGGTGTGCGCTAAGTCGGACTAGAACACCACTCTGAGTACCTCTCCTTTGCCTGCGTTGTTTTGGGTCGGCCTCTGGAATCAGTTCAATTGCACTGGGTG
The DNA here is from genome assembly GCF_002021735.2 of Oncorhynchus kisutch. Classification (NCBI taxonomy): domain Eukaryota; kingdom Metazoa; phylum Chordata; class Actinopteri; order Salmoniformes; family Salmonidae; genus Oncorhynchus; species Oncorhynchus kisutch. The sequence continues at coordinate 41,100,892 of NC_034174.2, read as the reverse complement.
GTGCGAACACAGGATCCGCTTTGGGAAAGTCGTATTCCTGGTCGTAATGCTGGTAGTGCTGGTGAGTTACCGCCGCTCTGATATCCAATAGTTCCTCCCGACTGTATGTAATAACACATACAATTTTCTAACACATACAATTTTCTGGGCTAAGATTGTAAGAAATAATACAACTCAATACTGCAAAGTTTCCTAAGAATTAGAAGCGAGGCAGCCCTCTCTGTCGGCACCATCTGAGTTGTCTATTGATTATGAAATTATAAAAAATATTAATAACATTCCACCCATGAGGCCACTAGGTAATTTGACTGCAGCAAAGGGCTACTAGATCAAGTTTGGGAGCATGCCCTTTTTATCTATGAAGGCTATTGTACCTTATTTTTGTACATCCTGTTATTTTGGATGAGTGTAAAAAAAAACTCCATGTAGGCTATTCGCCCATCATGGAACAAGAGATGAGATGATCCGGTGACACTCATATTTAGAAATATTGAAGTTATGTTCCTGCTTGTTTTACATTTGATAAAAAATACAAGCCCTTATAGGCTACCCTACTCCAATGATAACGAAAGCTGGTTCAACAGCAATGCGTCTTGTGTCTTTCTTATCCATACATTAGCCAAGTATCCTATCCATGAACGTTTCTAATGGTCTACTTCTGAGGCTTTTGTAGTATGACATCATGCTTTTGCATTATTCACAATTCACATAGCACTACATGCAGTACAAAGGCTACTCCATTTGGCTTGTATCCATCCCCATTTGCAAAGAGTGCCTCTTATCCTAAAATGTTTTAATTATTCAGTCCTATAATGCAATATCAATGCTAGGCCTAGGCTATATCTTGCTAATTGAGAATTCACATATACAATAACATTTACGGGAGCCTAGTATTTTGTATTTGAGGAGAAGTGTGACTAGTAAAGACCAAAACTTATCGTTGAAGCCAATTACAACAATGTTGACAGTCAACACTCCAAATGTATTGAGAAAACCCTTTTTTGTTTTGTTTATTGTTGCTATAACTCATGACTGTTGCCTATGCTGTTTACTAAACTGAATTTATCCACAATCCCGGCCAAATTGGAGTTTACAACAATGCTAAAAGAGTGGCCAAGTTCTTGACACACCTACAGTTGAAGTCGGAAGTTTACATACACCTTAGCCAAATACATTTCAACTCAGTTTTTCACAATTCCTGACATTAAATCCTATTAAAAATTCTCTGTCTTAGGTCAGCTAGGATCACCACTTTATTTTAACGATGTGAAATGTCAGAATAATAGTAGAGAGAATGATTTACTTAAACTTGTATTTAACTTTCATCACATTCCCACTGGGTCAGAAGTTTACATACACTCAATTAGTATTTGGTAGCATTTCCTTTAAATTGTTTAACTTTCTCCTATAGAGCTCCATTTTTATGGAACGGTCTGCCTACCCATGTCAGAGACCCAAACTCGGTCTCAACCTTTAAGTCTTTACTGAAGACTCATCTCTTCAGTGGGTCATATGATTGAGTGTAGTCTGGCCCAGGAGTGGGAAGGTGAACGGAAAGGCTCTGGAGCAACGAACCGCCCTTGCTGTCTCTGCCTGGCCGGTTCCCCTCTTTCCACTGGGATTCTCTGCCTCTAACCCTATTACAGGGGCTGAGTCACTGGCTTACTAGGGTTCTTTCATACCGTCCCTGGTAGGGGTGCGTCACCTGAGTGGGTTGATTCACTGATGTGGTCATCCTGTCTGGGTTGGCGCCCCCCCTTGGGTTGTGCCATGGCGGAGATCTTTGTGGGCTATACTCAGCCTTGTCTCAGGATGGTAAGTTGGTGGTTGAAGATATCCCTCTAGTGGTGTGGGGGCTGTGCTTTGGCAAATTGGGTGGGGTTATATCCTTCCTGTTTGGCCCTGTCTGGGGGTGTCCTCGGATGGGGCCACAGTGTCTCCTGACCCCTCCTGTCTCAGCCTCCAGTATTTATGCTGCAGTAGTTTATGTGTCGGGGGGCTAGGGTCAGTTTGTTATATCTGGAGTACTTCTCCTGTCCTATACGGTGTCCTGTGTGAATTTAAGTGTGCTTTCTCTAATTCTCTCTTTCTTTCTCTCTCTCGGAGGACCTGAGCCCTAGGACCATGCCCCAGGACTACGTGACATGATGACTCCTTGCTGTCCCCAGTCCACCTGGCCGTGCTGCTGCTCCAGTTTCAACTGACCTGAGCCCTAGGACCATGCCCCAGGACTACCTGACATGATGACTCCTTGCTGTCCCCAGTCCACCTGGCCGTGCTGCTGCTCCAGTTTCAACTGTTCTGCCTTATTATTATTCGACCATGCTGGTCATTTATGAACATTTGAACATCTTGGCCATGTTCTGTTATAATCTCCACCCGGCACAGCCAGAAGAGGACTGGCCACCCCACATAGCCTGGTTCCTCTCTAGGTTTCTTCCTAGGTTTTGGCCTATCTAGGGAGTTTTTCCTAGCCACCGTGCTTCTACACCTGCATTGCTTGCTGTTTGGGGTTTTAGGCTGGGTTTCTGTACAGCACTTTGAGATATCAGCTGATGTACGAAGGGCTATATAAATACATTCGATTTGATTTAACTTTGGTCAAACGTTGGGTGAATTTTGACCCATTCCTCCGACAGAGCTGGTGTAACTGAGTCTGGTTCGTAGGCCTCCTTGCTCGCAAACGATTTTTCAGTTCTACCCACAAATATTCTATAGAATTGAGGTCAGGGCTTTGTGATGGCCACTCCAATACCTTGACTTCGTCGTCCTTTAAGCCATTTTGCCACAACTTTAGAAGTATGCTTGGGGTCATTGTCCATTTGGAAGAGCCATTTGCGACCAAGCTTTAACATCCTGACTGATGTCTTGAGATGTTGCTTCAATATATCCACATAATTTTCCTACCTTATGTTGCCATCTATTTTGTGAAGTGCACCAGTCCCTCATGCAGCAAATCACACCCACAACATGATGCTGCCATCCCCGTGCTTCACGGTTGGGATGGTGTTCTTCGGCTTGTAAGCCTCAATGATCGTCATTATGGCCAAATAGTTATATTTTTGTTTCATCAGACCAGAGGACATTTCTCCAAAAAGTACGATCTTTGTCGTCATGTGCAGTTGCAAACTGTATTCTGGCTTTTTTTATGGCGGTTCTGGAGCAGTGGCTTCTTCCTTGCTGAGCGGCCTTCCAGGTTATGTCTATATAGGACTCGTTTTAGATACTAGAATCTAGTTACTAGTATAGATACTTTTGTACCCGTATCCTCCAGCATCTTCACAAGGTCCTTGGCTGTTGTTGATTTGCACATCTCGCACAAAAGTACATACATCTCTAGGAGACAAAACGTGTCTCCTTCCTGAGCGGTATGATGGCTGCGTGGTCCCGTGGTGTTTATACTTGAGTTCTATTTGAATAGATGAACGTGGTACCTTCAGGCATTTGGAAATAGCTCCCAAGGATGAACGAGACTTGTGGAGGTCTACAATTTTATTTATGATGTGTTAGCTGATTTTTTTTTTTCCCATGATGTCAAGCAAATCGGCACTGAGTTTGAAGGTAGGCCTTGAAATACATCCACAGGTACACCTCCAATTGACTCAAATTATGTCAGTTAGCCTATCAGAGGCTTCTAATGCCATGACATCATTTTCTGGAATTTTCCAAGCTGTTTAAAAGCACAGTCAACTTAGTGTATGTAAACTTCTGACCCACTGGAATTGTGATATAGTGAATCATAAGTGAAATAATCTGTCTGCAAACAGTTTTTGGAAAAATTACTTTTGTCATGCACAAAGTAGATGTCCTAACCGACTTGCCAAAACGATAGTTTGTTAACAAGAAATTTGTGGAGTGGTTGAAAAATTTGTTTTAATGACTCCAACCTAAGTGTATGTAAACTTCTGACTTCAACTGTATATTTTATTTATTTATCTAAACCCAGTATTTTCATGCCATTGCCAGTTATTGCGCTCATAATTCCTGAAGTGAAAATAGCAAAAATATTTCTGACACAACCCTAGACCTATAGCCCTACCACAAGCTCTAAAATGTACCATTGTGTTAGGTTTGTTCATATAAATCCCACAGAGTGATACACATTACTACAATACATGATAGCTCATTATCCAAGGCAAGTGGAGTTCCGAATGCCATTAGAGATTTTTCACAGTGTTTATTTAAGGCCAGACACCACAGGCTGGATTTACATTTTTGCATCTACCTATACATTTTGAGATTTGTGGAATTTTTAACCACTTTAAAATGGACATCGGTCATTTCAATGCTCACTACATTAAATTACAAATAATTTCAAAGTCCTTTTCATAGAGAATATAACAAACTGGATTACATTTAGTACCTTACTTTGAAGAGATGGTGATTGCGTATAAGTAGGGTTTTGGCATTTGGTAGTCTTAATTCAGTGTACTTGTCCTTAACTTATATTTCCCAAAAGTAATTATTCCTACATGCCAACACATTTTTCTCAGCTTCAGAAGAATCTGCATTCCCCAAATTTTATGTGGTAATCATTAAATATATTCTCCAGACTTGCCCAGAGGGAATTGTTGATATGCTGTCAATTATTTATTCTAGATTCTTTATTCCACATGTTTTTTGCATATTGTACCGATAGAAAGATGAAAAAGCATTCCTCCACAATCTGCTCTGGACAAGTCCAGTCCTGGAGTGTCTTAACAAAATAGTCACTCAATAGTCACTTTACAGACGCTTGATAAAGCTACTGGAAATCATCAGTGCTTAATCTGTAAATGGGGAGGTGCCGGAACAAATAGTGAGCGTGAGAGGGGGGTGACCTGGGGAGTTCTGAGGTACCGGAACGTATGACAAAAAAATACCTTTAAAGTAAAGCATTGCATGCATATCATAGCATTTGCATAGTGGCATCAGTGGACAGGTGTTTTGAGCCCCACATTTTTAGCTAATGTGGCTGCCTGTTTTGCATGTTATTTAGGCATTAATATGTGTCACATATCAGTTTGCAAACATCATTAACAAAATTAAACCAAAATATTTAGGCTGACTTCCTCCAGTATTCTAGAAAAATGTATTTGCGTGGTATGCATATTTTAAGAAAATATTTTAGAAATATTCTGATACAAAAAAGTATTTTATGTGTCTACAGGTACCTGGTAAAAGTTGATTGTGATATGATTAAGAGAAAACATTCCTATTAGGGTGTGGTGCCTGGCCTTAATGTCTGTTTTAATGGGGATTACTCATATAATGCTCTACTTTTATATTCACAACAATGCTGTGAAACCAAGAGAACACGGAGTAATAACCAATCAAGAACAATCAATGAATCAACCTCTCTCTCTAAGTCTTTCTTTCCGTCTCCCTGTCCTCATTTAAAACACACACCACATCTCTACAAAATGCCTGTGACTGGCAGCCACAATAGAGGTGTTTGTTAGGAAACTGCCCACGCATTGCCCAGGGGGAGAGAGATGTACGGAGCAATAACAAATTAGACATTGAAATAAGACGACTCAATAATGCTGCAGACAAATTGCAGGAGCGGGGCACTGCTCATTAATTCCACCGCTGCATTGATCATATCCTCTATTTATTCCAATGAATGGCAATGAAATGGAGGAAGCGGCAGAAGCTTGGCATCGGCTTTTCCCTCTCCCCTGACCCTAGGTCATTGTTCATGAATATTCAAACTAAGACGTTTCTTACCATGCAGATGCATTTACATTTTCTATGACTGATGTGTGTACAATGCATTCATGCATAGTGCCCTCTGTTACCCTGGCTCGCTGTGCATTTCGAAAGAAGGTTATAATATGGTTGGAAAGTGGATATGTTACAAATGCCAAAATGTAAACAGTACTGGAGCCACATCGTTAGTTTCAGAGGTATGATGTAGTGTTACTGTTATTAGCGGAAATAGAAGGTGTGGTAGGTAATTGCTGGAGTTGTTGACATGTATTTACAATTAGTTAGTTACTGACACAACACTATTTTGCTATAGCATTGCATGGAATCAGAACAAAAACTATTCTAGTCACTCAATCAGGTGTTCATGCTTTACAGATGCCTGATAAAGCTACTGGAAATCATCAGTGCTGAATTTGTAAATCGGGGGGTGCCGGAACAAAGAGTGAGTGTGAGTGGGGGGTGACCTGGGGAGTTCTGAGGTACCGGAACGCATGACAAAAAAAATACCTTTAAAGTAAAGCATTGCATGCATATTATAGCATTTGCATAGTGGCATCAGTGGACAGGTGTTTTGAGGCAAAAAAAATTAGCTAATGTGGCTGCCTGTTTTGCATGTTATTTAGGCATAATTGTGTCACATATCAGTTTGCAAACATCATTGAGTTATTAAAGCCTCCATACAAACATGATCTATTTTTTGCTTTCTTGAGTAAGGTAGCTTCAAAATGCAGGTGCTTCAGCCTAGCTCAGTGCTTTCTGTGGTGGTGGGATAGCCAGCGGAAAATACGGAGCGTAGGGGTTGGTAATGTTCTCTAGTTGCGCCGTGATTGGCTCAGTGTTCTGTCACTTATGGGGACACTACGTCACTGCCAAATCTAAGGGTAGACCTAAAAAATGCAAGGCCCTTGGATGCTGCCATAGAGTTACTTTAGAAGTGCCCATCCAAGAAGTCTCAAGGTAATTTGGCCACAGATAAAATTACGTAGCTTTAATCGGAATACAATAGCTTTGGTTGGGCTGTCAACATCATACTTTCAAAATCTTAGCTACCAGTCATCATCATATATCAAGTCAACAATCTACTGGCAAATCCTTTTTAATCCTTGTCATATAAAGAGAAATAATGAAGAGAAATTATAGATATAACACATTGGTGCTCATCGGCCATTGGACATACACATTACACAACAAGTTTGAAGTGGCAAAGTAAACAATGAGTGGTTTAGAAGGAATCAGTGGCTAACTGCAAGCATTGCAAAGCAATCACTAGCCTGGTGGAGCAGTGGAGTTGGGTGTGTGGTCCCAATTCTGGGTTTAAAGGTCTCTTTTTCCAAGATTAAAATGCTAAACAGTCAACATTGGTCATCCTGTCAATCCAGTATAATTTCTGTCTCGCTCAAAATAACTGTTCACTTGGAACTGGGAAATCTGACAACTGGGAACATGGAAAAAACGAGCTCAGACTGGGAAAATACATTTTGAAAGGTCATCCAACTCGGAATTGTAAGTCAGGAACTCGGGCCACTTTCCAGAGCTACGAACTGAAGATCACTGACATCATCATTATTCAACCTTGTTTTTTTTCTGAGTTCCCAGTTGTCTTGAAAGCCCCATAAATCCAGAGAATGACAGACTTTGACGTCAAAGTTGGATGATAAAAGTTGCCCATGAAGGACCGATGTGCCACCTTCCTGTTCAAGTGAGCACAACACAACAAGGTGAGTCCAAAAGCTGATTGTATGCTGCTGCATAAATTATGTAATATGCCAGGGAGATATGTATACTGTAGCTAAGAAAGTCATACTAAGTGTATGTTGTGTAGTACACTGTTAGTAGCCCATGTGCCTCACCCTAATCATTGTGTCTATTTTCCCCTCTTAATTTTGCCTACTGTTCTGACTTGGTGGTGCACCTGTATGTAGCCTATAACGTGTTTTAAAGAAATGTAATCAACAAATATTGTAAGACCTTTCATTGTCTGCTTATATGCCCCCTTTATTTACCCCTACAGTTCTGACTTAGGGTACAGGGAGAATACTGTAAGAATGGCCCATGTTCTGAATTCTGTTGCTGTACATTTCAAAAGTGCTAAAGCAATAGTTATATGGAGTATGTCCATCCTAGCTTGCCAATTAATGTTTTAATCGAAGTTACAGATGGGCTCTTATCCACTTGTCGCACCATTATGCGATAGTTTGTACATCTCAATTGTCAGTGGAAACCACATTTGTTTAAGCAAGTCAGTCATATCAGCTATGTTTTTTTTGAAGTCAGTAAATGAGACTGAATGAACTGTTTCGCTGCCAGACAAGGCTACACTGATAGCCAGGTGTAGCAGTGGTAAGGTGTTCAGACTGCTGTTGGGACAGCTGTATGTTTGTGGGTACCGTTTGTCACAGTTATAGTGCAATTAATGTATTGTTTAGTGTTGTGGTGTGTAGTGGCTTTGCTGGCATGCATCCCTAATAAAAAATACATGTTTGCCCCACCAAGTTTGACATGCTAAAATCACCACTGAGTGTTATAAAGCAGTAGAGTAGAGGCACTTACAGAAGTTGCAGACATTGGGAAAAAAATGTATACCATAGGTTCCGTGAAAAATCTTTCCTTTTATAAACGCATTTCATTCAATTCTACTTCTTTTTACATGACTGGAGTCTTTGGTCAAATATTTTTTATACCACACAAATAATTGAAATGGCAGGCTACTTTGACACTGACAAACTGAGAATCTGAAATGTAAAATAACCCGACCTTGTCTTGAATCCATCAATAGCCTAGGCCTACGTGTGTGGAGACATATTGTAGGCTACAATATGAGGAGGAAATTATAGTCCTAAAAATGCTTTCCAGTTCCACTGACCCAACCAATGATGTGCAGCTCTCTCGCTGGTGATGGCCGATGTGCTCGTGCCAAAAGCCTCTCTCTCTTACTCTTGTGTAAAACAGTATTTGGAAGTTGATCAAATGTTTTGGTAGCCTACAGCATAGAGTCTTCTCTTTTCAGCAGGAGCCATTTGCTTTCCAACCTGTGTTTTCCCTCGATTGTTTTTTAAATATTGCGAATCGCCTGTTTTTTGTCTGCATGCTGTTTTTTCACTGACAGATTTGCCTTATGTTCTCGACTTTAGGCTATTCCTTGTTATTGAGCTACAATCCACTGCCAGGCTACTTTTTTTAAAGAAGCCATTGATCTTCTGTGGCTACATTATAGGCCTTCTCATGGTGTACTGTAGTAGCCTATTCTGAATGATTTTATTTATTTCTGAACGGACAACAGCTTGGGAAAATGTATTTCAATTCATCAAGGGTGCTGCAGCATCTCCAGAACCTTTTGCGTGGCTTTGATTCTTTAAGGAAATAAATGATGAAGTGCAAAGCTGGAGTGATGAGAGTTGCAGGCTCATGTCTATCAGAGCAGAGAGAGGGAGAGCGATCATAAAAGGCTAATCTCATTCTAGTTATGTGAGAGATACTAGCGCGCTTCTCAAACATAGGTTACAATGTTGCACAAACCATATACCCGGGCTGGCCCAACCCGAATCAACTCTTAGAATATTAGGCCTGGGCCGGGGACAGGAGAATTAACGAAGAGGCAACTCAAATGAACTTTGATCACTTGTAATTATTTTTCATGCCTCGAAAAGTTATCGGATCCGGCCAAATAGGTTCCGGAACAAAATAGTCCAAATGAAGCACAGGAAATCATCGAGTACATATACTCTCCAGACAGGCAAGTTGAACGTGTTGTTGTTACACTAACATGCTACTTACGTGGTCTGTGTAGCAGGCAGCCTTGATGACGGGAGGAGTGCTGCACGCTTGTCAAAACAAAAAAAGTGGCCAGCGTAGAACGCGTAGTGAGGCATCATTAGACTCAATCTGTGCCAGCCAGTCCAATCCTCCCATGTCCACTAGAGCCCGCCCCCTGACGGATGTCATCAATAATGGACAAACGTTGTTCTATGACACGCCCCGGGACACGACTAGTCATCAATAATGGACGAACGTTGCGCTCCGACACTCCCTGGGACACGAGTCAATGAGCCAGACATGACAACTCTGCTGCGACACAAATTAGAGCATACCAGATGACAAGGTGCAACAATTCACACACACACAGAGGAGAGGCCCCTTCCAGTTTAATGTCTTATTTGGACTCCAAACCATATGCTACAGGCAACAGAGACAAGCTCCGAAAGACATGTTTATCTGATCAAAGGTTGATGAAACCTATCTTGACATTCTCACATACTGAGGGTGGAGATGCCGATAGAGGCAGAGGTCTCTTGTGAGGGCACAGAGGGGTCCGGTGAAGTAAGAGACAGACAGGGGATGTGTCAGTGGACTCAGTGTGACTCAGTGGGGACTCAATGTGGAGGGAGATTGGATCGGGGGGCAAGGGTTGTTATTCAAGGGCCAAGTTATAATGAACCACCACAGGCTTTCCAGAATGAGCACTGAAGCGTGGATACTACAGCCAAGCCAAGTTGTCCCCAGCAAGACAAGCCAGTGAGAGTGGCCAGTGACTCAGAACCCCATTGCCTCTGACCAATGAGATGTAGCCACTGGAAAGATGGCTAGAAGAAAAGACAGAAGGGGAGTTGCGAGTGGGAATCGAAAATGGGCACAACTGGGGAATTGGGCTGTCAGGGAAAAGAGAGGAGTAAACGTTAATGACAGGGGCAGTGAGAAGTGGGGGAGATGGCGGAGGAGAGGAACTTGCTCCTGATCCGTGTCATTTAACAACACGTCTTCCTAATCCCGCATTCTGGGGGGAAAACTGTCCCCTCTCTTCACTGAGTGCATTACACTGCCGCTGCCTCTCACCTCGACAGAGCAACAAAACAACAGGAAGAAGAAGCTCCTTGGTGGTCCAGAGGCAGAGTAATGTCCTATACACACACAAACCATCACCACCACACAGGAAAGTGACCAGAATCACGAATAAAAATCCAACCAGCACAGCTGATGCAAAAATACTTAAAAATAATGATCTTGACAGAAGTATAGACTAAGGTTGAATTATTGGGATAGGGGATTTGTTTTTAAGGTTTTATCTGACGGCATCCGTACGAATACTATGTAACATAGCACGCTGCTAACCACGTCACATAGTTAACTGGGACATTGCTGTGCAGCCGTACATCCCTTCTCATAGACAGAGAGATGGAAATTTTCCCAGTTAATTGTAGGCTGGTAAGTGAGACACATAGGAATTGTAAATGAGAGACAGAGATAGTTGAAGGGGAGGGAGAGAGGAAGAGGTAGGGGGCATATGGAGATAGGAGAGTAGGATCCCTGCAGTGAAAATAGGAACATTTCTGCTTGTACATCCTGTTAAATTCAGATGCTGCTCCACATTCTCCACATTCTCTGTTCTGCCTCTCATTCATGTTATGCAGGCACTTTGTGATTTAGTGCCATCTGCTGGCCATAACATTTATTGCACATAGTTAACTGTACCTTCTTCTTCAGTAGTGTTAACAGGAAGCAGGAAGTGTTTCATTTTATTAACCACATAATATGTGGACAGTTAGGTATTCATGATGATCTGCTGCCATCCTTTTGTTAAGCATGGCTTGTGAGTATAACACAGTGCCGCCAACACAGGCCGCTCCCGAGGACTGTGAGCTCTCCTTCTCCGTGACCGACGTGAGTAAGACATTTAAGCTTGTTAACCCTTGCAAGGCTGCTGGCCCAGATGGCATCCCTAGCCACGTCCTCAGAGCACGCGCAGACCAGCTGGCCGGAGTGTTTACGGACATATTCAATCTCTCCCTATCCGAGTCTGCTGTCCCCAGCAAGATGTCCACCATTGTTCCTGTACCCAAGAAAGAGAAGGAGACTGAACTAAATGACTAGCGCACAGTAGTACTCACTTCTGTCATCACGAAGTGCGTTGAGAGGCTAGTTAAGAAGCATATCATATCCACCTTACCCAACACACTAGACCCACTGCAATTTGCATACCACCCCAATAGATCCATGGATGATGCAATCGCCTTTACAATTCACACTGCTCTATCCCAAAGCAACTATCTCAAGGCCATCAGACTGCTAAATAGCCATCACTAGCCGGCCTCCACCCAGTACCCTGCCCTGAACTTAGTCACCACTAGCTGGCTACCACCCGGTTACTCACCCCTGCACATTAGAAGCTGCTGCCCTATGTTAATAGATACTGTGTGGAACACTGGTCACTTTAATAATGTTTACATACTGTTTTACCATTTCATACGTATATGCTGTATTCCATCCTATTCAACTACTGCTGCACATATACTATTCTATCCTACGTATTCTTCAGATATAATATATATTTTTCCCACATACTGTCCGTATGTCTATACGTCCTCTCACATATATACAGTGCAATTGGAAAGTATTCAGACCCCTTGACTTTTCCACATTTTGTTAAGTTACAGCCTTATTCTAAAATTGATTCAATAGTTTTTCCCCTCATCAATCTACACACAATACCCCATAATGACAAATACATGTTTTTTTGTGCAAATTAATAAATAAATAAATGTAATACCTTATTTACGTAAGTATTCAGACCCTTTGATATGGGACTCAACATTGAGCTCAGCTGCATCCTGTTTCCATTGATCATCATTGAGATGTTTATACAACTTGATTGGAGTCCACCTGTGGTAAATGAAATTGATTGGACATGATTTGGAAAAGGACATACATGTCTATAAAACAAGCCATGAGGTTGAAGGAATTGTCCGTAGAGCTCCGAGACAGGATTGTGTCGAGGCACAGATCTGGGGAAGGGGACCAACACATTTCTGCAGCATTGAATGTCTCCAAGAACACAGTGGCCTCCATCATTCATCATCATTGAATGGAAGACGTTTGGGACCACCAAGACTCTCCCTAGTGCTGACCGCCTGGTCAAACTGAGCAATCGGGGGAGAAGAGCCTTGGTCAGGGAGGTGACCAAGAACCTGATGCTAACTATGACAGAGCTCCAGAGTTCCTCTGTGGAGATGGGAGAACCTTCCATAAGGACAACCATCTCTGCAGCACTGCAACAATCAGGACTTTATGGTAGAGAGAAGCCACTCATCAGTAAAAGGAGCATGACAGCCCGCTTTGAGTTTGCCAAAAGGCAACTAAAGGACTCTCAGACAATGAGAAACAAGATTCCCTGATCTGGTGAAACCAAGATGGAACTCTTTGGCCTGAATGCCAAGCGTAACATCTGGAGGAAACCTGGCACCATCCCTACTGTGAAGCGTGGTGGTGGCAGCATCATGCAGTGGGTGTGTGTTTCAGCGGCAGGGACTGAGAGACGAACGGAGCAAAGTACAGAGAGATTCTAAGCACACAGCAAAGACAACGCAGGAGTGGCTTCGGGACAAGTCTCTGAATGTCTTTGAGTAGCTCCCCGCTCCCCATCCAACCTGACAGAGCTTGAGAAGGATGGGAGAAACTCCCCAAATACAGGTGTGTGTCAAGCTTGTAGCGTCACACTCAAGAAGAATTGAGGCTGTAATCACTGCTAAAGGTGAGTGAGATGCAACACTTCGCTCTCACACAGTCACACCCAGTATCTGCGCATGTGTACGAGTTCCCTTCACGCTGTTCACAGCATAGTAGACAGGGCACCAAAAAAGCGGAGAAGTTGAGCCTCCCACTTCAAAGTTCTTAGTTGTTGCGAAAAATGTACCCACTATTCTGTTTACTTTCTGCATCTTGGTCATATCGCTGAGTCTACCTTTAAATTACACAACGTTCCCCAGGCCTTTATAGCCTATCATCTAGTTAGGCTATAACATAGAAAATAATATGTTTTGTGATAACTGCACTGTTATTTTAAATTTGTGCAGGGGGGACATCGTTTTTCGGTTAGGGATTTTTCAGAATGTTGAGGATCCCAATTTCATTTAAACTTTTTAAACATTGTGAGGTAGTGAACACAGGACTTACACAGTTTGACAACCAGCCTGAAGGCTTCAGGGCATTGCAATCATCATTCAACGGCGCTATACAAGGACAGGACTTTGCTGCGAGGGAGGTGCTGGAGTAAGGTGTCGGTGGAACACATAAAAAGTATTTGCGCAGTGCATATCAATAACCACAGAGCAACACTCAAATCAGCCTGGGATCGATCGAACCGATGCTAACGTTCATCAGTAGTCAACAAGCTCTCAATCATCAAAAGGTTAGTACCTTCCCCAGAATCTCCAGCAAAGACTATCTCAAGCTAGGAGAACTTGGAGATCTTCTGATGGAACTACTGGCTGCAAGAGAAGACTGATACCTACCTAGCCTGGCCTACCTGGACACCCCAGAGGAATCATCCCAATAATGGAGAAGCTGCCATATGGCCTCCAGGACAAGTGGGTCTTCCAGGGTGCAGAGTATGCAGATGAACAAATTTATAGCTTTTCCCTCTTCTTCTACTTCACAAAGTTTGTCTGCCGTGAAGCCAGATCCAGGAATGACCAAAGATTATTGGTCTCCAGCAGGAGCATTGGCCTTGTGAGAATACGACCATGACAAATGTAAGCACAAAACCTTCTGTATCTGTACACAAAATGGACGTTGACATGGCTGCTGACCAATGTTCCCTCTAATTTCTTCGGGCAGTGAGCAGATTTAAGGTCTGCTGAACGCAAACTCTAACATTGTGAAAATTACTTGCAACGTTTACTGTGAACAATGAGGCTGTACCCGCTTTAAGCTACAGTTTTAACAATGGCCAAGTATCATTCAGCCTACAGTAAAAACACAAAACAAAAAACATGAAGGGCTGGACATGAACCTGTTTATACACTTGTCCTTCAGACAAGGAGTTGACTGAAAATCTTGTTGTTGTCACCAAATCAATGCTTTACTGTTCCCATACCATTATTACAGAGAATCAGACAAATTATGCTACCCTCTGCATATTTGCTAGTTAGCTTTATTCAAGCGCCTCAAAATACAACACTGCCCCTTTAATTAAAAAAAGAACTATTTTCCTGACACGCTTTTCAAAGATGTCTAGGAATGTACACGTTTTCTGTTCTTGTAGGATGTAATCACTCCCTATTGCTGACTACAAATTATCTATAACTGGGCTAATAAGTCACTAACCAGCAAAGGAAATGAATAAAATGTGCACACATGGCAACATGCAGCTCTCGCTTTGATCTCAAAACAAACGCATCTACTCATGACCACAGCTCTAAACACAGTCCAGTTCAAAGTAAAGGGCACAGATCCATATATGGCAATTGTCTATTTACATATAGGCCTACTGCAGCTTTGATTGGCTTTGCTGCACCAGTCTAGCTGTGCACAATAGAATCCTACTCCTAGGAGTTTTGCCTACAACAAAATATCTTGCATAGTTCTTTTTGTTTTGGTATGTTGCATTGACAGTTGCTAATATTGCAATGATTCGATCACAATTGCCGAAGTAAAGAGAAACGTTGTTACTAAATTCTATCAGCATGTCACCTGTTCAACTACAGGCAAAAAAATTCTAGATCACCTTTACTCCACAAACAGAGACGCATGCAAATCTATCCAACACCCTCCATTTGACAAATCTGACCATAACTCCTTCCTCCTAATTCCTGCTTACAAGCAAAAACTCAAACAGGAAGTACCAATGACTTCTCAGTGCGAAAGCTGTCCTATAAAGTGGATGCTAAACTGCAAGACTGTTTCACTTGTACAGACTGGAATATGTTACGGGATTCATCCGATGGCATTGAGGAGTTTTAACACTCAGTTTAACTTCTTTGGGGTAGGGGGCAGTAATTTCACGTCTGGATGAAAAGCATGCCCAGAGTAAACGGCCTGCTACAAAGCCATAAAAGCTAGAATATGCAGATTATTAGTAGATTTGGATAGAAAACACTGTTTGAATGATGTCTGTGAGTATAACAGAACTCATATGGCAAGCAAAAACCTGAGAAAAAATCCAACCAGGAAGTGGGAAATCTGAGGTTGGTTGATTTTCAACTCAGCTATTATTGAAGATACAGTGGGATATTGGTAATCTTGCACTTCCTAAGGCTTCCCCTAGATGTCAACAGTCTTTAGAACCTAGTTTGATGCTTCTACTGTAAAGTGGGGGCGAATAAGAGGGGAATGAGTCAGAGGTCTGGCAGAATGCTTTGAGCTCGTGACGCGCGTTCACATGAGAACTGTTGGTCTGTTCCATCGCACTTCTGAAGACAATGGAATTCTCCGTTGGAACGTTATTGAAGATTTATGTTAAAAATATCCTAAAGATTGAATCAATACATCATTTGACATGTTTCTACTGACTGTTATGGAACTTTTTGACATTTCGTCTGCTTTTAGTGAACACGCTTCGTGACTTTGGATTTGTTTACCAAACGCAGCAACAAAAGTAAATATTTGGAAATAAATGGACATTACTGAACAAAACAAACATTTCTTGTAGAAGTGGGAGTCCTGGGAGTGCATTCCGACGAAGATCAGCAAAGGTAAGTGAAGATTTATAATGCTATTTATGACTTTTGTTGACTGAATAATATGGCGGATATATGTGTCTTGATTGGGCTCTGAGCGCCGACTCAGATTATTGCATGGTTTGCTTTTTCCGTAAAGCTTTTTTAAAATCTGACACAGCGGTTGCATTAAGGAGAAGTGCATCTAACATTCCATCCATAACAGTTGTATCTTTTAGCAATGTTTATTATGAGTATTCCTGTAAATTGATGTGGCTCTCTGCAAAATCAAAGGATTTTTTGGAACTTCTGAACGTAAGGCGCCAATGTAAACTCAGATCTTTACCGAACAAAACATGCATGCATTGTGAAACACAAAGTCCTATGAGTGTCATCTGATGAAGATTATCAAAGGGTAGTGATTAATTTTATATTTCTGCTTTTTGTGAATCCTCTCTTTGGCTGGAAAAATGACTGTGTTATTCTGTGAATAGGCACTCACCTAACATAATCGGTTGGTTTGCTTTCATGGTAAAGCCTTTTAGGACAATCTGGCTGGATTTACAACAAGTGTATCTTTAAAATTGTGTAAAATACATGTATGTTTGAGGAATTTTAATTATGGGATTTCTGTTGTTTTGAATTTGGCGCCCTGCAGTTTCACTGGCTGTTGAAGAGGTGGGACGCTACCATCTCACGTACCCAAGAGAGTTTAACAATCACTGGCTTCATTAATAACTGCATTGGCAACGTTGTCCCCACAGTGACCTTAAGTACATATCCCAACCAGAAGCCATGGAGTGCTGCCGCTTTCAAGAATCCGGGCGCTTATCAGAAATCCTGCTAGGTGCTACGACGAACCATCAAACAGGAAAGCGTCAATACAGGACCAAGATCAAATCCTACTACATCGGCTCCAATGCTCGTTGGATGTGGCAGGGATTGTGGAATATAATAGATAGGAAAACCCAGCCGCTAGCTGTCAGTGATGTGAGCCTACCAGACGAGCTAAATACCTTCTATGCTGGCTTCAAGGCAAGCAACACTGAACCATGCATGAAAGCACCAGTTGATCCGGATGACTGTAGGATCACGCTCTCTTTAGCTGATGTGAGTAAGACCTTTAAACAGGTCAACATTCACAAGGACGCAGGGCCAGATGGATTACCAGCACACAAACTCAGAGCATGTGCTGAGTAGCTGGTAAGTGTCTTCACTGACATTTTCATTGTCTCCTTGACCCAGTCTCTATTATCTGTATGTTTCAAGCAGACCACCATAATCCCTGTACCCAATGGGGCGAAGTTAACCTGTCTAAATGAATATCGACCCATAGAACTCACTTCTGTAGCCATGAAATGCTTTGAAAGGCTGGTCATGGCTCACATTAACACCATCACCCGAGACACCCTGGACCCACTCCAATTCCAATACTGCCCCAACAGATCCAAAGATGACACAATCTCTAATACACCCTACACTGCTCTTTCCCACCTAGATGAAAGGAACATCTGTGTGAGAATGCCATTCATTGACTACATTTCAGCGTTCAAAACAATAGTGCCCTACAAACCCATCACTTAGCTCAGGATGCTGGGATTAAACACCTCCCTCTGCAAATGGATCCTGGATTTCCTGACAGGCTGCCCCCCTGGTGGTGAGGGTAGTCAACAACACATCTGCCATGCTGACCCTCAACAATGGGGGACCCTCAGAATGTGTGCTTAGCCCCCTCCTGTACTCCCTGTTCGGCCACGACTGCACTCCAACACCATAATTAAGTTTGCAGACGACACAACGGTGGTAGGCCTGATCACTGACAACGATGCAACAGCCTACAGGGAGGAGATCAGATACCTGGCAGCGTGATACCAGGACAACAACCTCTCCCTCAACATCAGCAAGACAAAGGATCTAATCGTGGACTACAGGAAACGGAAGGCCGAGCATGCCCCCATTCACATCAACGGGGCTGTAGTGGATCGGATCGAGAGCTTCAAGTTCCTCGTTGTCCACGTCACTAAAGACCAATCATGGTCAAAACACACCAACACAGTCATGAAGAGGGCACAAAAACACCTTTGGCATGGGCCCTTAGATCCTCAAAAATTTCTACAGCTGCACTATTGAGAGCATGTTGACTGGCTGCATCATCGCTTGGTATGGAAACCGCTTGGCATTTGATCACAAAGCGCTACAGAGGGTAGTGCGTACAGCCCAGTAGATCACTGGGGCAGAGCGCCCTGCCATCCAGGACCTCTATACCTGTGGTGTCAGAGGAAGGCCCTAAAAACTGTCAAAGACTCCAGCCACCGAAGTCATAGACTGATCTCTCTACTACTGCATGAGAAGTGGTACCGGAGCGCCAAGTCTGGGACAAAAAGGCTCATGAACAGCTTCTACCCCCAAGCCATAAGACTGCTGAACAATGAATAAAATGGCTATGAAGGAGATTTATCTTTTTCAGGAAAACAGACCTAACGTTGGAAACAAACCTGTTGTCATCCAGAGTCACACGTATTTATTTTCCAAGCCATAGCACACAATATCTTACATACCGAACGTTTGGTCTGCCTTTATTCTCACAGGACATGCTCATGTAACCTAAAAGAGGACCGACCGAAGGTTTACCAACCATTGAGGTTGTCTTAAAAAGCAAGTTGCGGCATCTTACAGACGCCAGGTGGGCAGTGTTCTGCATCTCATTCAGGTTATGTATGCACTTTGTGATTTAGCGCCAACTACTGGCCATGTCATTTCTTGCATGTAGTTAGTTGTACCTTCTTCTGTGGTGCTGTAAACAGGGGGCAGAAAGTGTTTAATTTTATTAAGCACATTTATCAATGCAAATATGTACACATGATAATCTGCAGCCATTCTTTTGTTATGCCTGTGTAAGTGTTGCTTGTGAGTATGAAAATGTCTACTTAGCAGTTCATCTAACTATAGCAGAATGTACATTTACATTGCTAGCTTTGTTAGTCCTTTTGCCATCCTTTGTCATACAGATGCTTGGTAGCATTTATACATCTTATTATTTTACATCAGCAGAGTGCTGTATTTAGCATTTTAGGTGCATGGAAGGTTTGACATGCATGTCTCCTTTTTATTGTTAATTTCCATATAGAATACAACCAGTCAGCTAAAAGCTTGTCTATCCTACTTTATACAATGCCTTATGCATAGCCCTTGACTCATTCCACACTTTGTTGTGTACTGCATGAATTCAAAATTGATTAAATAGATTTAGTCTCACCCATCTACATACAATGCCCCATAATGACAAAGTGAAAACATGCTTTTAGAAATGTGTGCAAAAAAAATATATCTAATTATCTAATTTACCTGAGTATTCACACCCCTGAGTCACTACTTTGTAGAAGCACTTTTGGCAGCAATTACAGCTGTGAGTCTTTCTGGGTAAGTCTCTAAGAGCTTTCCACACCTGGATTGTGCACCATTTTCCAATTATTATTCTTTAAACTCTATCAAATTGGTTGTTGATCATTGCTAGACAACCATTTTCAGGCCTTGCCTTAGATTTTCAAGCCGATTTAAGTCAAAACTGTAACTTGGCCACTCTGGAACATTCCCTGTCTTCATGGTAAACTCCAGTGTAGATTTGGCCTTGTGTTTTAGGTTATCGTCCTGCTGAAAGGTGAATTAATCTCCCAGTGTGCGGTAGAACGAAGACTGAACCAGGTTTTTATCCTGATAAACTCCTCAGTCCTTAATGATTACAAGCATACCCATAACATGATGCATGCTTGAAATATGGTGAGTGGTACTCAGTAATGTGTTGTTTTGGATTTGCCCCAAACATAACACGTTTTATTCAGGACAAAAAGTGAATTGGTTTGCCACATTTTTTTGCAGTATTACTTTAGTGCCTTGTTGCAAACAGCATGCATGTTTTGGAACATTTGTATTCTGTACAGGCTTCCTTCTTTTTACTCTGTCAGTTAGGTTAGTGTTGTAGAGTAACTACCATGTTGTTGATCCATCCTCAGTTTCCTCCTATCACAGCCATTAAAGTCTGTAACTGTTTTAAAGTCACCAATGGCCCGAGTGGTGTCCTTACTCTCTGGCAACTGAGTTAGGAAGGATGCCTGTATCTTTGTAATTACTGGGTTTAATGATACACCATCCAAAGTGTAATTAATATCTTCACCTTGCTCAAAGGGATATTCAATGTTTGCTTTTTGAATTTTTTCACATCTACCAGTAGGTGCCCTTCTTTGCGAGGCACTGGAAACCTCCCTGGTCTTTGTGGTTGAATCTGTGTTTGAAATTCACTGCTCGACTGAGGGACCTTACAGATAATTGCATGTGTGGGATACAGAGATGAGGTAGTCATTCAAAAATCATGTTAAACATTATTATTGCACACAGAGTGAGTCCATGGAACGCATCATGTGACTTGCTAAGCACATTTTTACTCCTAAACTTTATTAGGCTTACCATAACAAAGGGTATTTGTATTTGTTAATCCATTTTAAATTCAGGCTGTAACACAACAAAATGTGGAAAAAGAAAGGGGTGTGTATACTTTCTGAAGGCGCTGTACATATTTGGTGCTAGCTATTGTTTTTGTGTAGACATTATAATTCTAGTATTCACTGCAATTGTGTGGATATTTTATAAATGTGGTTTTATTCATTTGGACATTGAGTTTGAAACTATAATGTTGTGTTGACGGGGTGCTCATATATGTGAAATGTATGCTTAATGATGTACTGCACAGTTCATGTAAATTGCGAGCAATTTTGCATATAAATTCATATTCTCATGTTTTCTAAAAGAATTGTGATTGTTTGAAAATGGTTCATCCTTGAATTGATGTCAGGGAAATAAATCAAGTATCAAGTACTGTTGGTTTTGCCATTGCTTCCACTCTCTGTTCGAGGGAGAGCCACTGCACTGGCTCTGTCCATGAAACAGAACGATACTCTTGTCTATGTAAAAACGCTCACATTTTCTTTACCACATGTTCTGTAGGTAAAATAATTGCTCTCTGTATTGTTTAGAATGAGTACAATTAAATATATAAGCACATAGCTGTGTGGTGATCCAGTATAGGGGGAAAAAACATTGTTTGGGGAATTGTGGTAAATCTTCATTATGTTTAGAAATTGTAAGTTGGAAAATTCGGACGCTAATAAACAACTTGTTTCAAGTCCCGAGAGGCACAAAAAAAGACGCTCATGTTTCGTAAAGAAAAACGACAAAAACAACAACACCTACCTGTACAGTGTTATTTCTTTTCGGAAATCCAATTTCTTACCTAACCAAGTTGAGTTTTCTGCTTCAGTGGAGTGCACAGGCCTGGCAACTCACCTGCAGTTTAATTAAAGCTAAACAAACTCCATCAATCAGCTGACATTACCGAGAGGAGGAGGGGGGGGGGGGGGGTAACAATCTGGACAAATCAGGTTTAGAAACCAGGGTGGCAAGCAACATGATTACAGCAGCCAGAGTAGAATGAGTCACAAGGAGGCCCCAAGGGATCTACAGTAGGTGGTGCAGTTGGTATAGAACAATGACCACACACACACACAGGCACGAACAGAGAGGCAAACCCACCAACATGCACACACTTGTGCGCACGCTTTGGTAACCGCACACATGTATACACACACAGATGCATATGAAGGCAACGACTAATGCACGCACACACACAAGCACACACGCGCACAGACAAACACACACACAGACACACACACACCCAACCAAAGGTGAACACGTACACACATTCAGGCATAGATAAACCCTTGCATGTACACACAGACACACACACACACTACCCCGTCCCCACACACACACACTACCCTGTCCCCACACACACACTACCCCGTCCCCTCACACACACACACACACACACACACACACACACACACACACATACACACACACACACACACACACACACACACACACTCACACACACACTACCCCGTCCCCACACACACTACCTCGTCCCCCCACACACACTACCCCGTTCCCACACACACACTACCCCGTCCCCACGCACACACTACCCCGTCCCCACACACACACACTACCCTGTCCCCACACACACACTAGTCCGTCCACACACACTATCCAGTCCCCACACACACACTACCCCATCCCCACACAAACACTACCCCATCCCCACACACACACTACTCTGTCCACACACACACACTACCCCGTCCCCACACACACACTACCCCATCCCCAAACACACACTACCCCATCCCCACACACACACTACCCCGTCCCCAAACACACACTACCCCGTCCCCACACACACACTACCCCGTCCCCAAACACACACTACCCCGTCCCCAAACACACACTACCCCGTCCCCACACACACACTACCCCGTCCCCACACACACACTACCCCGTCCCCAAACACACACTACCCCGTCCCCAAACACACACTACCCCGTCCCCACACACACACTACCCCATCCCCACACACACAGACACAATGTCTCACAGACCATTTTCCATGCATTATTTAGGTTGTGTTTGATTCCCCTCTGTACTCTCTCTGTGTGGCTGTCTCCAGGTTGACAGGCGGGGCTCCTACAGTACATGTAGGGCTTGGGCTCTCTTCCTCTGATGTGTCAGTAGTGATCTGAGCTGTGTTACAGCAACGCTCATCTCCCTTCCTCACACACACTCCCCACGGTTCCCCGCTGATAGCATTTTACGTCTGCTCCCTCTTGTTCTAAAACAACAAATCCCCCTTCCTGTTTTGGTGCGTGTTAGACGTTAGAGTAGACTTTACGTCCCTGCAGTGTCTCCCCCACCAGCAGAGGATGAGGATGACTTGCACTTGACAACTAGTGTTAGTTAATGTAGCATCACGTTTTGTTGAAAAATTTGTGGTTTTGGAAAGCATCTTGCTTTTTAATGCTGGTGACCTATTGTAACCTCTAAGGGATTGGTGTCCCAACCCAGTGGGACAGTTGAGATAACATAGGCTAATGTGATTAGCATGAGGTTGAAGGTAACAAACATCAAAATCTCAGGACATAGACATATCTGATATGGGCAGAAAGCTTAAATTCGTGTTAATTTAACTGCACTGTTCAATTTACAGTAGCTATTACAGTGAAAGAATACCATGCTTTTGTTTGAGGGGAGTGCACAATTTTGAACTCGAAAATGTATTAATAAACCAATTAGGTACATTTGGGCAGTCTTGATACATTTTGAAAATAAATGCAATGGTTCATTGGATCAGTCTAAAACTTTACACGTACATGGATGCCAGCTAGTGGCCAAGATCCAAATTGACCCTGGGCTGGAATAATACATTATGGCCTTTAACTTGCATTTCAAAGATGATGGTACAAAAAAAATATATATATATTTGTATTATCTTTTATAAGATCTATTGTGTTATATTCTCCTACATTAAATTCACATTTCCAATCAAGTCCATGTGTGACATTTTATCATGGCTGTGGTAGTCTACGCCACTCAGCTTCTGCTCATGGCTCTGACCACGTCACAGCCATGATAAAAATGTCATAACACATGGACTCATGTATTATTGCTTAATTGCCCTTAGTGCTCCTAGTCTACATTCAAACTGTTAACTTTTTAAAATGTGTTTGCTGTGTCAACCAACATGAGATTCAAAATTAATATGAATATATATATATATATATATATATATATATATATATATATTTTTTTTTTTACAGAACATCAATCTGCCTTAAAAAGCCTGATAACTCTGTTTAATTGAATGAAGCTGTCTTATATTTTCACTGGCCACTCGCTTTGTCCAGTGGGAGGTTAAAAGATGTTTATTTTCCCCATCCACTGAGCTGTTGCAATGACAGACCTAGTGAGCGGGATGCTATGTTTGGACCCTGAACACAGTCCTCTTCGTCGAGGTGTGTCAATTAAGGGGTGTTGGCAGGCTAGCCTTATGACAGTAGCTATGACAGCTGGCCTTAATGACCCATGAGCGCCGGGCTCTGTGGATCTGCGAGGTGGCGCTTTTTTTTGGAAGAGGGGGGCAGAGGAGTCTGGGAAAAGCGCCTCTTGCTCTCTACACCTCTGGCAACTAGCACTCAAAATAAATTAGTGTCAGAGATATACACCCCGTCATCACTCTGACTCTACTGACGACTATTCTGAGAGTGGGGAGCAGTTATTTGTCCATTTTCATTTAAGGAACACATTCTGTAAAATTTCAAGGCAAAAATATTTGTTTGTTTGAAAAAAATGTTATGGTCAGAATAAGGTTGATTGGACGTCAGAAAAGGACTACAACTTTACTTTCTGTCCTTAAGCTTATCTGATGTCATTCAAAATGCTTAACACATTCGTTGGTGGGTAATTCATTTCTTTGAAATGACTATTACAGTGTTGTCACAACAAATGTGACTCTTACAGGTCCTCAGCAGCCATTTTAGTAACAAACAAATAAAATGGCTGCAATGTGAATTTAATTTCCTCTAGTTTGTCATTCCATTTTCCCCATGTACCAGTCTCTCTGACAGGTGCTCATTCTCTCCTGTGTTAATGCAGCATGGATTTTTCAATGTGACACATCAAATAACTCCTCCTGAGTGTGGTTGCGTATATGATAGCAAGTCAGCTGAAGACAAAGGGAAGCGGGAAGGAACGAATGAGTGACATGCCTAAGCCATGTTTCCGAGGTCTCCCCAGCAGCACAAGATGGAGAGAGGGTGGAGTGATAGGGAGAGAGAGATAGTAAGGGGGAGAGAGCGAGAGAGAGAAATAGTAAGGTGGAGAGAGTGAGAGAGATAGGCAGAGACAATGAGAGAGTGATAGGTGGTGAGAGTGGTAGGGAGAGATTGAAAGGCAGAGAGAGTGACAGAGTGATATGCAGAGAGAGTGAGAGAGTGGTAGGGAGAGAGAGAAAGTGATAGGAAAGAGAGAGAGTGTGATAGGGAGAGAGAGAGAGAGAGAGTGATAGGGAGAGAGAGAGAGAGAGAGAGAGAGAGAGAGAGAGAGTGACAGGGAGAGAGAGAGAGTTTTTTAGGGAGAGAGAGTGATAGGCAGAGAGAGTGATAGGGAGAGAGAGAAAGCGTGTGATATGGAGAGAGAGTTTGATAAGGAGAGAAAGAGTATGTGATTGGGAGAAAGAGAGACAGTGATAGGAGAAGAGAGCGAGTGATAGGGAGAGAGAGAGTCTGACAGGGAGAGAGAGAGTGTGATAGCGGGAGAGAGAGAGTGTGACAGGGAGAGAGAGAGTGTGACAGGGAGAGAGAGAGAGTGATAGGGAGAGAGAGAGTGTGACAGGGAGGGAGAGAGAGAGAGTGTGATAGGGAGAGAGAGAGATGTATTGTAAATACAACCCATATTTATGCTTATTTATTTTATCTTGTGTCCTTTAACCATTTGTACATTGTTAAAACACTGTATATATATATCTATATGTATAATATTGTTTAGACATTTCTGTATGTATAATGTTTACGGTTAATTTGTATTGTTTATTTCACTTTTGTATATTATCTACCACACTTGCTTTGGCAATGTTAACACGTTTCCCATGCCAATAAAGCCCCTTGAATTGAATTGAATTGAGAGAGTGATAGGGAGAGAGAGAGTGGGACAGGGAGAGAGAGAGAGTGGGACAGGGAGAGAGAGAGTGACAGGGAGAGAGAGAGTGTGATAGGGAGAGAGAGAGAGTGGGACAGGGAGAGAGAGAGTGGGACAGGGAGAGAGAGAGAGTGGGACAGGGAGAGAGAGAGAGTGTCATAGGGAGAGAGAGTGTGACAGGGAGAGAGAGAGTGACAGGGAGAGAGAGAGTGTGAGAGAGTGTGATAGGGAGAGAGAGAGTGTGACAGGGAGAGAGAGAGTGTGATGGGAGAGAAAAGTGTGACAGGGAGAGAGAGTGTGATAGGGAGAGAGAGAGTGTGAGAGAGTGTGACAGAGAGAGAGAGAGTGTGATAGGGAGAGAGAGAGAGTGTGATAGGGAGAGAGAGAGTGTGATAGGGAGAGAGAGAGTGTGACAGGGAGAGAGAGTGTGTTAGGGAGAGAGAGAGTGTGATAGGGAGAGAGAGAGAGTGTGACAGGGAGAGAGAGAGTGTGATAGGGAGAGAGAGTGTGACAGGGAGAGAGAGAGTGTGATAGGGAAAGAGAGAGTGTGATAGGGAGAGAGAGAGAGAGTGTGACAGGGAGAGAGAGAGTGTGATAGGGAGAGAGAGAGTGTGATAGGGAGAGAAAGAGTGTGATAGGGAGAGAAAGAGTGTGACAGGGAGAGAGAGAGAGTGTGATAGGGAGAGAGAGAGTGTGATAGGGAGAGAGAGAGAGAGTGTGACAGGGAGAGAGAGAGTGTGATAGGGAGAGAGAGAGTGTGATAGGGAGAGAGAGAGAGTGTGACAGGGAGAGAAAGAGTGTAATAGGGAGAGAGAGAGTGTGTAACAGGGAGAGAAAGAGTGTGACAGGGAGAGAGAAATAGTGTGACAGGGAGAGAGAGAGAGTGTGACAGGGAAGGAGAGAGAGAGTGTGACATAGAGAGAGAGGGTGGGACAGGTAGAGAGAGAGTGGGACAGGGAGAGAGAGAGTGTGTGATAGGGAGAGAGAGAGTGTGACAGGGAGAGAGAGAGTGGGACAGGGAGAGAGAGAGTGTAATAGGGAGAGAGAGAGTGTAATAGGGAGAGAGAGAGTGTGATAGGGAGAGAGAGAGAGTGTGACAGGGAGAGAAAAGTGTGATAGGGAGAGAGAGAGTGTGATAGGGAGAGAAAGAGTGTGACACGGAGAGAGAAAGAGTGTGACAGGGAGAGAGAGAGTGTGACAGGGAGAGAGATAGAGTGTGACAGGGAGAGAGAGAGAGTGTGATAGGGAGAGAGAGTGTGACAGGGAGAGAAAGAGTGTAATAGGGAGAGAGAGAGTGTGTGACAGGGAGAGAAAGAGTGTGACAGGGAGAGAGAAATAGTGTGACAGGGAGAGAGAGAGAGTGTGACAGGGAAGGAGAGAGAGAGTGTGATAGGGAGAGACAGAGTGTGACATAGAGAGAGAGGGTGGGACAGGTAGAGAGAGAGTGGGACAGGGAGAGAGAGAGTGTGTGATAGGGAGAGAGAGTGTGACAGGGAGAGAGAGAGTGTGACAGGGAGAGAGAGAGTGTAATAGGGAGAGAGAGAGTGTGATAGGGAGAGAGAGAGTGTGACAGGGAGAGAAAAGTGTGATAGGGAGAGAGAGAGAGTGATAGGGAGAGAAAGAGTGTGATAGGGAGAGAGAAAGAGTGTGACAGGGAGAGAGAGAGTGTGATAGGGAGAGAGAGAGTGTGATAGGGAGAGAAAGAGTGTGACAGGGAGAGAGAAAGAGTGTGACAGGGAGAGCGAGAGTGTGATAGGGAGAGAGAGAGTGTGATAGGGAGAGAAAGAGTGTGACAGGGAGAGAGAAAGAGTGTGACAGGGAGAGCGAGAGAGTGTGATAGGGAGAGAAAGAGTGTGATAGGGAGAGAGAAAGAGTGTGACAGGGAGAGCGAGAGAGTGTGATAGGGAGAGAAAGAGTGTGATAGGGAGAGAGAAAGAGTGTGACAGGGAGAGCGAGAGAGTGTGATAGGGAGAGAAAGAGTGTGATAGGGAGAGAGAAAGAGTGTGACAGGGAGAGAGAGAGTGTGATAGGGAGAGAGAGAGTGTGATAGGGAGAGAAAGAGTGTGACAGGGAGAGAGAAAGAGTGTGACAGGGAGAGCGAGAGAGTGTGATAGGGAGAGAGAATGTGTGATAGGGAGAGAGAGAGAGTGTGACAGGGAGAGAAAAGTGTGATAGGGAGAGAGAGTGTGTGACAGGGAGAGAAAGAGTGTGACATGGAGAGAGAAAGAGTGTGACAGGGAGAGAGATAGAGTGTGACAGGGAGAGAGAGAGAGTGTGATAGGGAGAGAGAGTGTGACAGGGAGAGAGAGAGTGGGACAGGTAGATAGAGAGTGGGACAGGGAGAGAGAGAGTGTGTGATAGGGAGAGAGAGAGTGTGACAAGGAGAGAGAGAGTGGGACAGGGAGAGAGAGAGTGTGATAGGGAGAGAGAGAGTGTGATAGGGAGAGAGAGAGTGTGATAGGGAGAGAAAGAGTGTGACAGGGAGAGAAAGAGTGTGATAGGGAGAGAGAGAGTGTGTGATAGGGAGAGAGAATGTGTGATAGGGAGAGAGAGGGATTGATAGGGAGTAAGACCAAAATAATGGTGTTTCAAAAAAGGTCCAGTCACCAGGACCACAAATACTAATTCCATCTGGACACTGTTTCCCTAGAGCACACAAAAAACTATACATACCTTGGCCTAAACAGCGCCACAGGTAACTTCCACAAAGCTGTGAACGATCTGAGAGACAAGGCAAGAAGGGCATTCTATGCCATCAAAAGGAACATACATTTCAACATACCAATTAGGATTTGGCAAAAAATACTTCAATCAGTCATAGAGCCCATTGCCCTTTATGGTTTTGAGGTCTGGGGTCCACTCACCAACCAAGACTTCACAAAATGGGACAAACACCAAATTGAGACTCTGCACGCAGAATTCTGCAAAAATATCCTCCGTGTACAACGTAGAACACCAAATAATGCATGTAGAGCAGAACTACCCACTAATTATCAAAATCCAGAAAAGAGCCATTAAATTCTATAACCACCTAAAAGGAAGCGATTCCCAAACCTTCCGTAACAAAGCCATCACCTACAGAGAGATGAACCTGGAGAAGAGTCCCCTAAGCAAGCTGGTCCTGGGGCTCTGTTCACAAACACACCCTACAGAGCCCCAGGACAGCAGCACAATTAGACCCAACCAAATCATGAGAAAACTAAAAGATAATTACTTGACACATTGGAAAGAATTAACAAAAAAAACAGAGCAAACTAGAATGCTATTTGGCCTCAAACAGAGAGAAACAGTGGCAGATTACCTGACCACTGTGACTGACCCAAAATTAAGGAAAGCTTTGACTATGTACAGACTCAGTGAGCATAGCCTTGCTATTGAGAAAGGCCGCCGTAGGCAGACATGGCTCTCAAGAGAAGACAGGCTATGTGCTCACTGCCCACAAAATGAGGTGGAAACTGAGCTGCACTTCCTAACCTCCTGCCCAATGTATGACCATATTAGAGAGACATATTTCCCTAAGATTACACAGATCCACAAAGAATTCGAAAACAAATCCAATTTTGAAAAACTCCCATATCTACTGGGTGAAATTCCACAGTGTGCCATCACAGCAGCAAGATTTGTGACCTGTTGCCACGAGAAAAGGACAACCAGTGAAGAACAAACACCATTGTAAATACAACCCATATTTATGCTTATTTATTTTATCTTGTGTCCTTTAACCACTTGTACATTGTTAAAACACTGTATATATATATAATATGACATTTGTAATGTCTTTATTGTTTTGAAACTTCTGTATGTGTAATGTTTACTGTTCATTTGTATTGTTTTTCACTTTGTATATTCACTTTATATATTATCTACCTCACTTGCTTTGGCAATGTTAACACATGTTTCCCATGCCAATAAAGCCCTTGAATTGAATTGAATTGAGAGAGAGAGAGAGAGAGAGGGAGAGACAGAGAGACACAGAGAGGGAGATACCTTAACCATTTGTACATTGTTAAAACACTGTATATATATAATATGACATTTGTAATGTCTTTATTGTTTTGAAACTTCTGTATGTGTAATGTTTACTGTTAATTTTTATTGTTTATTTCACTTTATATATTCACTTTATATATTATCTACCTCACTTGCTTTGGCAATGTTAACACATGTTTCCCATGCCAATAAAGCCCTTGAATTGAATTGAATTGAATTGAGTGGGACAGGGAGAGAGAGAGAGTGACAGGGAGAGAAAGAGTGTGATAGGGAGAGAGAGAGTGTGACAGGGAGAGAGAGAGTGTGACAGGGAGAGAGAAAGAGTGTGACAGGGAGATAGAGAGAGTGTGACAGAGAGAGAGAGAGAGAGAGAGTGTGATAGGGAGAGAGAGAGTGTGACAGGGAGAGAGAGAGTGGGACAGGGAGAGAGTGTGACAGGGAGAGAGAGAGTGGGACAGGGAGAGAGAGTGTCTGATGGGGAGAGAGAGTGTGTGACAGGAAGAGAGAAAGTGGGACAGGGAGAGAGAGAGAGTGTGACAGGGAGAGAGAGAGAGAGAGTGTGATAGGGAGAGAAAGAGTGTGACAGGGAGAGAGAGAGAGTGTGACAGGGGGAGAGAGAGAATGTGATAGGGAGAGAAAGAGTGTGACAGGGAGAGAGAGAGAGTGTGACAGGGGGAGAGAGAGAGTGTGATAGGGAGAGAGAGAGAGTGTGACAGGGAGAGAGATAGTGTGATAGGGAGAGAGAGAGAGAGTGACAGGGAGAGAAAGAGTGTGACAGGGATAGAGAAAGAGTGTGACAGGGAAAGAGAGAGTGTGACAGGGAGAGAGAGAGAGTGTGATAGGGAGAGAAAGAGTGTGACAGGGAGAGAGAGAGAGTGTGACAGGGGGAGAGAGAGAATGTGATAGGGAGAGAAAGAGTGTGACAGGGAGAGAGAGAGAGAGAGTGTGACAGGGGGAGAGAGAGAGTGTGATAGGGAGAGAGAGAGAGTGTGACAGGGAGAGAGATAGTGTGATAGGGAGAGAGAGTGTGACAGGGAGAGAGAGAGAGAGAGAGAGTGATAGGGAGAGAGAGTGTGATAGGGAGAGAGAGAGTGAAAGGGAGAGAAAGTGTGATAGGGAGAGAGAGAGTGTGTGACAGGGAGAGAGAGAGTGTGACAGGGAGAGAAAGAGTGTGATAGGGAGAGAGAGAGTGTGTGACAGGGAGAGAAAGAGTGTGATAGGGAGAGAGAGAGTGTGTGACAGGGAGAGAGAGAGTGTGACAGGGAGAGAAAGAGTGTGATAGGGAGAGAGAGAGTGTGTGACAGGGAGAGAGAGAGTGTGACAGGGAGAGAGAGGGATTGATAGGGAGACTCAGACTCAGTGAGCAGAGTCTGGCTATAGAGACCGGTCGTCACAGACAAACCTGGCTGCCCAGAGAGGATAGGCTGTGCTCCCTCTGCTGCAGGTTGAGTCAGAGCTGCATTTCCTATTACATTGTGACAAAAACTGAAGATAATATTTCTTTCCCAAAAATTATATTCAATACAAAGAATTTGAAACTATATAAGATGAAGAAAAATCAAATATTTATTGGGTGAAAAGCCAAAATGTGCAGTTTCTGCAGCCAAATATGTGTTCTCCTGCCACAACCTGAGTGACAGCCAGTGAAAAGTGCAATGTAATGTCGATAAAATTTCCCATCTTGTTGTGTTTTGTATTTCATACCATGTTATGTGTCCTCTCAGTCATGTTGAGACTGATCAGCTACTATTGCTTTAATGTATTGTTATTATTCTCATTCATATTGTTGCAGTTGTTGATAATGGTAATCCCATGTTCACTACTACAATTATTATTGCTGTGGGTCCCACCATGTATTTATATATATAAATACATTGAAATATTTTTTAATATATGTATACTTTGACAATGTAAGTAATAACGAATTTACCATGTCAATAAAGTCAATTGAATTGAATTGAGTGATAGGGAGAAAGAGAGTGATATGGAGAGATAGAGTGTGATAGGGAGAGGGTGTGATAGAGAGAGAGAGAGAGAGAGAGTTTTAAATGATATTTATTGGGTCTGGGGGCCCACCACACAATAAATACTCATACAAAACCACAGTTACACATCAATTAAAAACTCAACTCCAATTCCTCCTCCACAGTAACTAAACACAACAGCCTCTGAATACCCCTTAATACTCAAAAACAGATCAATATTGTTGACAAGTTTATAATATGCAAACTCAACCCTTAGTCTCGCTGCCAACATTCCCTCCAGCAGTACCACCACATCCACAGACCCCTGTCCCCGAATACTGTTCTTTCGGGTCTTCCATATCGCTAATTCTGCTGCCCCTAACACAAAATTAAGCAACACAACTACACCCTTTTGACTGAACCTGTACTTTGGCCCAAATATATACAGTTGGGAAGAGAAAACCTCTCCCAACGTTGAGAACCAATCAGTCATGAGTTCAATCATCCCGACCAACCTGGGACACAGTAAAAACAGATGTGCCAGAGATTCAGACTCAGCACAGAATGGACACCCCTCCCCAACAGTAGGGTCCAGGTGTACCAGATGCATGTTGGTGGCTATAGCTCCATGTATTATCCTCCATTGGAGGTCAGCTGAACTCTTATCAATAGGCAGTTTGTACAATGATCGCCAACAGCCTTTTGGAGAGGCACCTGGACCAAGCACACCCGCCCACCTCGTCGATTTTACCCCTTCCAGGGAAGAGGCATGGGACACCTTTACACATATTCTGTACATGGCCTTCTTTCCCACCTCCTTGAACTCCCCCAGATCCGGGGTATCGAAGGAAAGCAGCATCCCCACGTCCTCCTCGAATGCCCCCACCGCAGCACTAATAATCAGTGCAGGGAACACATAATCCAGACCCTCCTTCCACCGATCAGAATTGGAAGTGTCAGTCACATACTGCAGATGAAGCACTGGCAAGGAGTCACAGACCTCAGCGACAACCTTCCTCAGTAGGCGAGATGATCGGATCCCCGCTCTTTCTCCCAGCTCCTCCAACGATCTGCTCCTGCTCCGCATCAGATGACCCAGCTTGGTACACCCCACGCCTAACAGGCATGAACGTAGGCTAGCTGAACCCAAAACACGGGACTGGATGGCAGTGTTGTGAAAAAGAGGCTCTTCAAAAAGCCACATCCCTGGTGGTGTGCCAGCCTTATGGGACTTGACAAGGACTCTCCAAGCCTGCATAACAGACTCATAAAATGGAGTCAGGCCAGGCAAATCACCCCCCTCCAGCTTTAAAAGGAAAAGGTGCTTGTCTAAGCCCAAACAGCCCGCTCTCCTCATCAATATGTAGGCTGTTTCGACCCAGCTAGAACAATCTCTGTACAATCTCTGTACAACCGGAAAGCCATGATTCTAGAGGAAATGTCCACCAGGCTTTGCCCACCCTCGTGCAGTGGCAGGTACAGGGCTGCAGCTTTAATCCAGTGTTGTCCAGACCAGAAGAAATTGACAAGGGTCCTCTGAAGCTCTTGTATCAGACACTTTGGTGGCTGCAAAATCATTAGTCTGTGCCACAGGGTAGAGGCAGCAAGATTATTAGCTACCAGGACCCTTCCCCTATAAGACAGCTGGGGCAGCACCCATTTCCATCTTGACAGTCTGGCACACACTTTCTCCAATACACCCTCCCAGTTCTTTTTCTGAAAGACATCGGAGCCTAGGAAAAAAAACGAAGTCTTCATCCCATCTCTGCCCCACTGAAGCCCCCCTGGTAATCGTGGAGCGGACCCTGTTTGAAGCCGACCTGCCCACAGCGCTTCATTCTTTCCCCAATTGACTCTAGCTGAGGAGGCCCCTTCACACACCTTTAAAGCATTTGAGAGAACCTTAACATCCTCACCCCTGTAATAAAAACTATCACGTCATCTGCATATGCAGACAGTGCTATCGTGGGACCCTTCATTACACCTGGCACAGAGAAACCAGTAAGCTTCGCTCTTAAAAAACAAAGCATTGGTTCAATCACCAGACTATATAACTGCCCTGAAATTGTGCATCCCTGCCTGATGCCCCTTTGGACAGGGATGGGGCAACTCAAACCACCCCCCACCTTCACCATACATGAGGCCCCAGCATACAGTAAATTCATCCAAGACAAAAAAAACATCCCCAAACCCAAAGGCTTTCATTGTTTTAAACAAGTACTGGTGGTCCATATGATCAAAAGCCTTCTCCTGATCCAAAGAAAGAAAACCCGCATTTACATCAGACAGTTTACAAATGTCTAAAACATCTCTTATCAGAAACAAGTTGTCAACAATAGAGCAATCAGGTACACAGTAGGACTGGTCCTTGTGGATCAACAATTCAGCGCACAGCAAAGCAACAGGTCTCCAATTTTTTTATGAGAGCCAAATCCCCCTTTTTTGGCAACAGTGAAAGCACCGCACCTTGACAGGATACAGGAAGAGAACCCTCATGAAAAGATACACACACCACTTCATAAAAATGCTCCCAATAGACCCCAAAAGTGTTTAGAAAACTCAGATGGTAAACCATCAATGCCAGGGGCTCGACCTGTTGAGAGCTGCATAAATGCTGTGGACAGCTCCTGCAGTGTAATGTCAGCGTCCAACGCGACTCTCTGCTCAGGTCCCAATTGAGGAAGACCGTGTAACAACTGTTCAGTACATAGAGTACATAGAGAGTCACAATCCAACGCCTTATAGAGGGCCGAGTAGAAATCCACGGCATGTTGACGCATTTCACTGTCATCCGCGGTCACCTTCCCATCAGGGAGACGAAGGCAGACCATCTGTTTACGTTGCAATGTCGACTGTCCTAGGTTTTTTTTAAAGCGCTAGGAGCATCCATATCCTTGAGGGAAGCGAAACGAGACCTAATCAAGGCACCCTTCACTCGTTCATGCAGAAACGACCTCAGTTCCTGTCTCTTGTCCTGTAAGTTCATGACTAGTCCAATAGACTTGATGTCCTGTTCAAGGGCCTTGATAGTCTCTTTAACTTCAGTTTGAGACAGAGCAGTATACTGTTGACAAAATACTCATATTTGTGCCTTCCCAACCTCCCACCATCGTCTCAAGGACTCACAATTCCCTTTAGTAACCCTCCATTTTTCAATTTTTAACAATTTAACATTAAAATACCAGTAAGGTGATGACCTTCGTGGACAGGACAAGTGAATATCAACAGTAACAATATGATGATCAGAGAAACCCACAGGAGTAATGGCACACTTTCCAACCCTACTACAGTATTGCTCAGATACATACAACCTGTCTAACCTTGCTGCACTGACACGACCTGCATTCATTTTTAGCCATGTGTACTGCCTAACCTTTGCATTCCTTACTCTCCACACATCAGAAAGCTCAAACTCAGTTAATAGGCCAGACAGGCAAGTGGCTGACCGCAGGTGAGGTTCTTCAGCGGTGCGATCAACAGTAAAATCCCCTAAAACCTAGTCTTGCCTAGTTAAATAAAGGTTAAAAAAAACTTTTTTTTTAAAACATACACCTCTTGATCACACTGTCTTAAGGTTTCCTTTATTTGATCAAATATAGCAATACGCTCTGTACCCTCATTAGGAGCATAAACAGTTTAAAAAATATTTTTAAAACCCTAACATCCACCTTGACCAATAAAACCCGACCCTTGACAATCTCTGTTGTAGATACCACAGTCACCCCTAAACCTGAGGAAAACAAGATTGCCACCCCAGCACTGAAATTAGTACCACAACTGAGTATATGCTGCCCCTCCCACCACATACCCCGGTCAACCTCATTTTCCTCATCACTATGTGTCTCCTGTAAGAAAACTACATTAAGCCTTTTCTGTTTTATTACTTCTAATACCCAAGCCCTCTTATTCCTGTCCCTTCCCCCATTAATATTGAGAGAACCTACCCTTAGTACCTCCATATAGAAAAGAGAAAAGAAAAGCAGAAGAAACCTCAGAGAAACCAAAGAGAAAAAAGACACCCTATGAAGCATGATCATCATCATTATTTTAATCTTCTCTTAACCTGACCACGTTTCCCACCACCCTTTGCTGCTGCAACAGCAGTAATACATTTCCTCAAGCGAAACCGCTTCTTCTCACTCAATTGGTCTAACCCCACCGTCTTCTGTAACATCACAGCTGACCTCACAAACTTATCAACATCAAAATAATCTGCCAATTTGACAGATTTCCCAAAAGTCTGATGCAGAAACTAATTTACCTCCTCTAGATTGTAAATTGGGTCCTCACCAGCAGCTGTCTTATCAAAAGAGATATCCATATCCTTGTCCTGATCCTCAGCTGAGACTACAGACAACTGACTCCCCTCTACCACATCCCTTTCAACACTCCCCACTTGCACCTCATCACTCGTACCAGGCATCTCCTCCACTACCTGGGAGACTAGACCCACCTGAACCCCCTCCTTTACCCTAGCACTCGTACTGGGCACCTCCTCCACTACCTGGGAGCCTAGCTCCACATGAACCCCCTCCTTTACGCCAGCACTCGTACTGGGCACGTCCTCCACTACCTGGGAGCCTAGCTCCACATGAACCCCCTCCTTTACCCCAGCACTCGTACTGGGCACCTGCTCACCAGTCTGAGGAACTGGCTCTTTACATCAGTACCTTCTACAACAATACTTTTCTGCGGCATAACATTTCCCTCTAATACAAGTTGCAACTCCGTGCCCTCAACACGGATAACTAGTTCCTCAGCAACAGGTGCATGTGGCTGCTGTACCGCTGTCGGTCCACCTCTCCCGACATCACCTCTCCCTTGTTGACGAAGAAAAAAGCGTCATAACTTGAATAAACATTCCTTTAAGAAGTATGCCATGCTCAACCATCCGATCAACAAGACACTCTTCTTTAAGAAGTACGCCATGCTCAACCATCCGATCAACAAGACAGTCTTCTTTAAGAAGTACGCCATGCTCAACCATCCGATCAACAAGACACTCTTCTTTAAGAAGTACGCCATGCTCAACCATCCGATCAACAAGACACTCTTCTTTAAGAAGTACGCCATGCTCAACCATCCGATCAACAAGACACTCTTCTTAAGAAGTACGCCATGCTCAACCATCTGATCAACAAGACACCCTTCTTAAAGAAATACCACCACCGCTTTATTCATCCGTGACGCATAAGTATCATTCTCGTAGCCTACCTTCTCTCCTACGGCGACCAGAAACTCCTCCACCGTGACAGTAGCTTCAGTAACACACCTAAAGCCGTGCCGAAGTGACAGGGACGGCATCCCCATTCGAGCTGCCATCCCCACCGAAATCAGGGTAATTTCAATACGAAAAACTAAATACTTAATTCTACCACAACAAAAACAATAACCTTAATCATGCACAGAAGAAAACCAAAAAAGCCACCAAGAAATAGAAAACCGAAAGAAAGTTGTGAATATCTAACTCTCCACAACACACGCACTCCTTCGCTCATACAATTCCCAGCATGCACCAAACACTCCCAGCATGCAGAGAGAGAGAGAGAGAGAGAGAGAGAGTGTGTGTGTGATAGGGAGAGTGTGTGTGTGATAGGGAGAGTGTGTGTGTGATAGGGAGAGTGTGTGTGTGAAAGGGAGAGAGAGAGTGACAGGGAGAGACAGAGTGTGATAGGGAGAGAGTCGTATGGAGACAGAGTCATAGGGAGAGAGAGAGAGAGAGAGTCATAGGGAGAGAGAAAGAGAGAATCATAGGGAGAGAGAAAGAGAGAGTCATAGGGAGAGAGAGAGAGAGAGAGTGTCATAGGAAGAGAGAGTCATAGGGAGAGAGAGTCATATGGAGAGAGAAAGAGACAGTCATAGGGAGAGAGACATATGGAGACAGAGAGTCATAGGGAGAGAGAGAGAGTCATATGGAGAGAAAGAGTCATAGGGAGAGAGAAACATAGGGGTAAAATGTAGGGGAAAGATAAGAGTGATAAGCAGAGAAATTGTTAGGGAGAGAGAGCGTGATAGTAATGGGGAGAGAGAGAGAGTCATGTGGAGAGAGAAAGAGAGAGTCATAGGGAGGGAGAGAGATAGGGAGAGAGAGAGAGTGATAGTAAGTTTGAGAGTGATATTAAGGGAAAGAGAGAGAGAGTCATGGGGAGAAAGAGAGAGTCCTAGGGAGAGAGAGAGTGATAAAGTAGGGAAAGAGAGAGAGTGATAGGGAGAGAGAGTGATAGTAAGGGGGAGCGAGAGTGACAGTAAGGGGGAGATAGAGAAATTGACAGTAAGGGGGAGATAGAGAAAGTGATTGTAAGGGGGAGATAGAGAAAGTGATTGTAAGGGGGAGATAGAGAAAGTGACAGTAAGGGGGAGATGGAGAAAGTGACAGTAAGGGGGAGATGGAGAAAGTGACAGTAAGGGGAGATAGAGAAAGTGATTGTAAGGGAGAGAGCGATAATAAGGGAGAGCGAGTGATAGTGAGGGCGAGAGAGTGATAGTAATGGAGAGAGAGAGTGGTAGTAAGGGAGAGAGTGAGTGATAGTAAGGGAGAGTGAGTGATAGTAAAGGAGACAGAGAGATAGTGAGGGCGAGAGAGTGGTAGTAAGGGGAGAGAGAGAGAGATTTTAAGGGACACAGAGAGTGATAGGGAGAGCAAGAGATTGGTAGTGATGGTAAGGGAGAGAGAGAGTTTATTTTAACCTTTATTTAACTAGGCAAGTCTATTAAAAACAAATTCTTATTTTCAATGACGGCCTAGGAACATTGGGTTAACTGCCTTGTTCAGGGGCAGAAGTACATATTTTTACCTTGACAGCTCGGGGATTCGATTTTGCAACCTTTCGGTTACAAGTCCAACGCTCTAACCACTAGGCTACCTGCCGCCCCATAGGGATAGCAAGGGGGAGAGAGAGTGATAGTAAGAGAGAGCAAATGCGAGAGTGATAGCGAGAGAGTGATAGGAGGAGAGAAAGAGTGATAAGGAGAGAGAGACAGTGATAAGGAGATAGAGAGTGATAGAAAGGGAGAGCAAATGCGAGAGTGATAGCGAGAGAGTGATAGGAGGAGAGAAAGAGCGATAAGGAGAGAGAGACAGTGATAAGGAGATAGAGAGTGATAGTAAAGGATATAGAGAGAGTGATTGCAAGAGAGAGAGAGGGATAGGGAGAGAAAGTGAGTGATAGAGAGAGAGTGATAGACATAGAGAGTGATAGTAAGGGGGAGAGAGAGAGTGTGTTATTAAGGGAGATAGTGATAGGGAGAGAGAGAGTGATAGATAGAGAGAGTGATAGGTAGAGAGAGTGATAGGTAGAGAGAGTGATAGTAAGGGGAGAGAGAAAGGGATTGTAGAGAGAGTGATATATAGAGAGAGAGTGATAGAGAGAGAGAGTGATGCGAAGAGAGACTCATAAGGAGAGAGAGTAGTGATAAGGGGGAGAGAGATACAATGATAGGGAGAGTGAGTGACAGGGAAAGAGAGAGAGTGACAGTAAGGGGGAGATAGAGAAATTGATTGTAATGGGGAGAGAGAGATGTAGAGAGAGAGTGATAGTAAGGGACATAGAGAGTGATAGGGAAAGAGAGTGATAGTAAGGGAGAGAGAGATAGTAAGGGAGAGCGAGAGAGTTATAGAAAGGGAGAGAGAGATAGTGAGAGTAAGGGAGAGAGATAGAGAGAGAGATAGTGATAACAAGGGAGAGAGATACAGAAATTGTAAGGGAGAGCGAGAGTAAGGGGAGAGAGTAAGGGGTGCAGAGAGTGATAGTAAGGGGGGAGAGAGAGTGATAGTGAGAGAGAGAGTGACAGAGAGAGAGTGATAGGGTGAGAGAGTGTGTGAAAGGGAGATAGAGATAGCAAGGGGAGAGATAGCAAGGGGACTCTCTCCCCTAGTAAGGGAGAGAACATTGGAGAGTGATAGTGAGAGAGTGATAGGGAGAGAGAGAGAGATAAGGAGAGAGTGAGAGAGTGATAGGGAGAGAGGGATTGGGAGAGAGTGAGTGATATTAAGAGGGAGAGAGAGATAGTAAGGGATATAGAGAGAGTGATTGGGAGAGAGTGAGTGATATTAAGAGGGAGAGAGAGATAGTAAGGGATATAGAGAGAGTGATTGGGAGAGAGAGAGTGATAGAGAGAGAGTGATACGGAGAGAGAGAGAGTCATATGGAGAGAGAGTGTTATTAACACTTACGGATCATTGGGGCGCCAGCGTCTCACCTCGACAACATCCGGTGAAGTGCGAAATTCAAATGACAGATATCGTAATATTAAATGTTCATGAAAATTCAAGTGTCATACATCATTTAAAACTTTGTAGAGATCCCTTCCCGCTCCAATCCAGTTAACGGGATTCATTTGACAACATCCAGTGAAATTGCAGCGCGCCAAAAATAATAAACAGAAATACTCATTATAAAAATTCATTAAACATACAAGGGTTATACATCAATATAAAGCTTCACTTCTTGTTAATCCAGCCGCCGTGTCAGATTTCAAAAAGGCTTTACCGCGAAAGCAAACCATGCGATTATCTGAGGACAGTGCCCCGCATACAAATGCATGACAAACATATTTCAACCAGGCAGGTGTGACACGAAAGTCAGAAATAGCGATATAAAAAATGCCTTACCTTTGATGATCTTCTTCTGTTGGCACTCCAAAAGGTCCCAGTTACATCACAAATGGTCCTTTTGTTCGATAACATCCTTCTTTATATCCATAAAAACTCTGTTTAGCTGGCTCGCTTCAGTCAATAATCCATCCAGTTTCCCTCCATTAAATGCATACAAAATCAATCCCAAACATTACTAATAAACTTTTCCAAACAAGTCAAACAACTTTTAAAATCAAACCTTAGGTATCCTAATACACAAATAAATTATACAATTTAAGACAGAGAATAGCATGTTCAAGTACCGGAGATATATAATAAAGAACTCGCTTTCCTCCACGCGCTTGGAAACACTACAGACAAAATGGGAGCCACTTAGAAAAACTACAATTTCTGGGTCATTTTTCCATAAACCAGTCAAACTCTTTCTAAAGACTGTTGACATTTAGTGGAAGCCCTAGGAACTGCAATCTGGGAGGACTTGGCCTTATGATTAAAGTTCTAGCCATTGAAAATGTATTGTTAAACCAGCCGCATTGTCAGATTTCAAAAAGGCTTTAAGGCAAAAGCACACCATGCGATTATCTGAGGACAGCACCCCTCATACAAAACCATTACATACATTTTCCAACCAAGCAGAGGCTTGGAGAGATGTTGTCAGAAATAGCGAAAAAATAAATCACTTACCTTTGAAGATCTTCATCTGGTTGCAATCACAAGGGTCCCAGCTACATAACAAATGGTCCTTTTGTTTGATAAAGTCCTTTATATCCCAAAAAAGTCTGTTTCATTGGCGCGCTAAACTCGGTTTCCCTTGTTCAAAATGCATGCAAATTAATCCCGTAAATTACCAATAAACTTCTTCCAAACACATCAAACAACGTTCCTAATCAATCCTCAGGTACCCTAATATGTAAATAAACAATCAGATTTAAGACGGAGAATACCGGAGACCATTACCAGAGATAAATAACGAAGTACGCGCACTCACCGGAATGTGCAACAGACACTACAGCCAAAATGGAAGCCACTTACTAAAACTACAAATTCTAGCTAATTTTTCAAAAAACAAGCCTGAAACTCTTTCTAAAGACTGTTGACATCTAGTGGAAGCCCTAGGAACTGCAATCTGGGAGGTATTGCTTTTATATTCCCATTGACAGCCATAGTAATCAAGGGTGAGCTGAAATATTCTGGATTGATTGTCCTCGGGTTTCTGCCTGCCGTATCAGTTATGTTATACTCACAGACATTATTTTAACAGTTTTGGAAACGTGTGTTTTCTTTCCAATACTACCAATTATATGCATATCCTAGCTTCTGAGCCTGAGTAACAGGCAGTTTACTTTGGGCACCTCATTCATCCAAACCTCCGAATACTGCCCCCTAGCCCAAAGAAGTTAAGGGAGAGAGTGATAGAGAGAGAGAGAGAGAAAGGGAGAGATAGAGTGATGGGTAGAGAGAGAGTGATAGGAAGTGAGATAGGGAGAGAGGGAGAGAAAGAGAGAGCTTGGTGAGCGAGAGAGTGATAGGGAGAGAGAGATAGTAAGGGATAGCGAGAGAGTGACAGGGAGAAAGAGAGTGATAGTAATGGGAGAGAGAGAATGATAGTAAGGGAGAGAGAGAGAGAGAGTGATAGTAAAGGAGAGAGAGAGTGATAGGGTGAGAGAGAGTGGTAGTAAGGGGGAGTGAGCGAGTGATTGTAGAGAGAGTGATAGAGTGAAATTGAGAGAGTTATACGGAGAGAGAGAGTGATAGGGAGAGAGAGATGGGAAGAGAGGGTGATAGGGAGCGAGAGAATGATTATAAGGGGGAGAGAGAGTGATCGGGAGAAAGAGTGAAAAAAACAAGTCTGAGAGAGAAGTCATGCAGAAGAACGGCTCCTGACTTGTTATAACTTTTTGGTTGTTAAGAGTGAGATTGACAGCAACAAATTAGCAAAAAATGTATAGGTAATCAAATTATACAGCTGATGATCAATACAGGTGGAAAGACCGTCTAGCTCCAGCTGTTTACTGGTGGTAACTATAGCAATGCTAGCAGCAACAGCAGCATCAGAGACTGAGAGACTTTCCCCCCTTTTTTGAATACCCAGCAGAAATCAAATCAGAGAAGAATCCATTTTAAACACAGAATTCTGAGGGAGAACCCAGAAACTGTTTGCCGACTGCTCACAAAACAGGACTGTTACAAACCTGTTATTTTACACAGACCACACTACTGCCTGGCATACAGCTGTAACCAGGCATTTCAGCTATACCACAAAGACAGGCATCTGCAAGGGAAGGCAAATCCACATTTTTGAAGACAGCGATAAGGACCAGGAAAACAGGTTTCTGACGGTAAACATGTACCAGAACGACACTGTCATGATCCAGGGCAGTGTGGCTGCACTCAGCTCTGTTGTGCACGACTTCCCCACTCTAACTAAGATAGCGGAAAGCAAAAAAGACAAGGACAGCACCACGACCTCTCCCCTCAGGCACCCCAACAGCAGGACTATCCTCCCCCTGCCTGCCTACAACCACCAGAGGCAACCACACTACCATCAGCCTGCTGAGAGACAGGCTGGCTCTGTTAGAGGTATGGGTTACTGAGATGAAGGAGCAGCCCCCCAGCTACACTACCATCAGCCTGCTGAGAGACAGGCTGGCTATGTTAGAGGTATGGGTTACTGAGCTGAAGGAGCAGCCCCCCAGCTACACCTCCACCAGCCCAGACACAGAGCTTCTACAGGACCAGATCAACCAGTGCAGGACCCAGCTGGAGAACTCGTCCAGGAGCTGAGAGAAAGCCTTACCACAGGGCTTGAGGAGGTAAAGGTAAAGGAGAGAGCTGGTGCAGGTAAAGGAGGAGATGGCAAAGGAGTTGTCTGTCATCAAGAGGGTGCTACAGCACAGAGAACAGACTGTAGAGACTCCCAGAGAGAAGCTGCAGCCCCTCACCACCCCTATCAACCCCCCCCCCATACCGACAACACTTTACCCGCACCCCCAGTCAACAAGGAGGCTCACATGGGGACACCTACTACAGAGAGAAGCTCTCTGCCCCCCCCCCTGAAACACCCCCACACACCCCTCCATGTACACAGGCCCAGTGTACTCCAGCCCCTGACCGTAAACGCACTAACCTGGTAAAACCCACTGAGGTGGCCATCCTCATTGACTCAAATGGGAAATTCATCCAAGAAGATAAACTCTTCCCCCCAACACAAAGTGTGCAAAATATGGTGCCCCAAAACACAGGATGCACTCCACATCCTGTCCCAGCCTGACTTTGGCACACCAGGCCACATTATTACTCACACTGGCACCAACAACCTGCAAGAGGAGCA
Organism: Oncorhynchus kisutch; assembly: GCF_002021735.2. NCBI lineage: Eukaryota > Metazoa > Chordata > Actinopteri > Salmoniformes > Salmonidae > Oncorhynchus > Oncorhynchus kisutch. The sequence continues at coordinate 41,057,311 of NC_034174.2, read as the reverse complement.
GGAGAGAGTAGGCAACAGAATAGCAGAGAGGGCCTCTTAGTGGTTCCCCAACTCCCACATCACCATCTCCACTCTGCTGCCCCGCAAAGACTTCCATCCCCGTACCATTCAGAAAGTCACCGCTGACATCACCAGAGGGTGTGGCCTACTCCCTGAACGTACACGTTGCTCACCACCCAACAATCACCCCAGAGCTTCTGCACGACCACTCCCACCTGAGGAAGCAGACAGTAGGGATGTTTGCTAAGTCTCTAAAGGACGTGGCACTTGGTAGACAAACACCCCATGCCGCATTGGACAGAGGACCACCCAGAGACCCCTACCAGACCACTGCACCACCAAGGAGCCCCAGGGCCCTTCAATGCCCCACCAGACCCAGTGCACCACACAGGCCCCACCCACCACCAGAGCATCACCACTTCCATCGGTTTAGCCAGACCGGACCGGGCCCAGCCTACTACCCCGCACCAGACCACAACTCCTACCAGGCCAGAGAGGAAGCCCCATGGCCCAGAATTGGCCCTCCTCCACTCCACAGGGCCCAACAGCAGGACCAGCACAGCTACGCAGAGGTCGTCAGAGGACAGGAGAACCCTGTAGGATTAAGTGAGATTAAACAGCTCCTCCAATACATCTGCACTAAACACACACGGACACACGGACACACGGACACACGGACACACGGACACACGGACACACACACACACACACCTATTGTACTAGAATTGACTTGTTCAATGAATAGGAATATTTATATATATAAATGTCAGCTGTTATCCTTATCTTACTATTAACAACTTATTAGTTAGTAGTTACTTTATTTCTGACTGCTATTCTTTCTTTTTGCAACATGAAATCACTATCACTTAGCATGTGGGACATTCAGGGCCTAAACTCATCAACCTTTGGACTGAAGAGTTTAGCACTGGAGTTCAACAAAATCTTAACGATGTTGACGTCATCATTCTGCAGGAGACATGGTGTAAGGCTGACATTGTCACTCACTGTCCCACAGGCTACAGAGAGGTAATTGTGCCATCACAGAAACACAGCTCTGTCAATAGAGGCAGAGACTCTGGAGGACTGATCATTTGGTACAAATCCAAACTACAAAATCAAATTGATCCCCTCAAAATGGGCAAATATCACATTTGGTTAAAACTGAAAAAAAGAACTTATAATATGTGTTCCTTTGAGCAATATATATCCCCCGCTCAGAATCGCCATATTACTCAGAGGAGATCTTCCCCACCCTTGAGGAAGAGACGTGCCATTTCCAGGCCCAGGGAAATGTGCTCATCTATGGGGACACAAATGCGCGCACAGGAACACTACCTGATCTAACGAGCACATGAGGGGACAGCTTTATTACAGGCCATACTGTTTCTAACTGTCTTCATCTCCCCCATAGAAACAACAGTGACAGCACCGTCAACAAAAACGTAAGGGATCTTTTGCAGCTCTGTAGAAGCCTGGGTCTGTACTTAGTCAATGGTAGGTTATGGGGGGACTCTTTGGGGAGATTCACCTACTGCTCACCTCTTGGCCACAGTACAGTAGACTATATGACCACAGACATTGACCCTTTCTCTCTCAGCTCATTCACTGTCAAGCCACTAACACCTCTGTCTGATCACAGCCAAATTACGTTGTTCCTCAAAAGAACAGACATGGAAACAACCACACATTCACAGCCCAGTAAGCTGTACAACATCAGAAATTCATACAGATGGGCCCAAAACAGCACAGAAGAATACCAGAAAGCAACCTGGAACCAAAATATCCAAACACTCTGAGATTCTGGACACCACATTCACTCACAGTAAAGAAGGCATCAATCTGGCAATACAAAACATCAACTATATATTTAGGAAAATGGCAAAAGAAGCACAATTGAAATTGATAAAAACAAAACAAAAAAGATCACAGATGACAACTGGTTTGGTGCAGATTGTAAAATTATAAGGAAAAAACTTAGAACACCTCCAACCAAAAGCACAGAGGTGAATTACGCCTTCATTACTGTGAGACTTTAAAACTCTATAAACGTACACTCAGAACCCCCAAAAAAGCACCGTACAACAAGCAAGCAGCTGACACTAATTGAGGAGTCCATAAACACAAACAACTTCTGGCAAAATTTGAAAAAAAACGCAAAAAATCGAAACGAGGAATTAGCAATACAAAATGGTGACATTGGTAAACCCATTTTAAAACACTCTACAACACTGTTCAAATTGACACAAACACAGAACAACGCCAAATTCATGAGAAGTTGAATGGATTAGAAAAAGCTATAAAGGACGATCAAAATCCATTGGACTCCCCAATTACTGACCAGGAGCTCTATAAGAAAATTCAGGCTCTCAAATTTAAAAAAGCATGCGGACCTGATGGCATCCTAAATTAGATGCTCAAACCCACTAGTGCAACATTTCAATAGGCTATGTTAAAACTGTTTAATTTGATCCTGAGTGTAGGTTATTTCCCTGACATCTGGAATCAAGGATTCATAACCCCAATTTTTAAGGACGGAGACAAATTTGACCCTAACAATTAGAGAGGCATTTGTGTGAACAGTAACCTGGGGAAGGTTGTTCGAGACCTGCTCCCTGCTGTTTCATTACAGTATGGTTATTTTGACCTTGGTTATTGTTGTTACTGTTGTCCTGTTGACATTGTTACGTCATTGTTACGTCATGCCTATAAAGCAAATTGAATTGAATTGAGAGAGAGAGTGATAGTAGGAGAGAGAGTTAGAGACAGTGATAGGGAGAGAGAGGGATAGTAAGTGAGAG